>NC_133811.1:16843774-17476899 GCF_043250625.1 Sebastes fasciatus | reverse complement strand
TTACAAACAGTCCCTTTAACATTGTTTTTTTGTTTGTTTTGTTTTAATATACATAATGATGAATATTTCAGACAGATTCTCATAATATTACGACTTTTTTCTCATAAAATTACAACTTTATTCTCGTAATATTACAACTTTTTTCCTCAGAAATGTATGACTTTATTCTCGAAATCTCCAATTTTTATTTTCCTCAATGTGGCCCTAATACTCCGTCGAACATACCTCTTCAAAAGCGTATTACTTTTTTGTTTAACAAACTGAGGGATTTAAGTAGAGAATTCAGTTATATTAGAAAAGGTGAAAACTTAGGTATAGTGATTTAGAACATTTCTGTTTGCACGTAGAATAAAGACATTTATCATTCAAAAGTGTCGTCGTCTGCATTTTCTTTTTTTGAAGGTTTTCTTTTCTTCTTTTTCATTTTGTTTTTCCTTTATTTGGTTTTACTCAGACATTTACATAAACATATTTAATTAGATACAAATGTGAAGTGAACCAACTTTTCCACTTTTTACAATAAAATTATAGAACACACAGATAGAACATGGGGTGCTTTTCATGTGAAATAAGATAAAATAAATAATAATAATAACAAAATTACATTTAGAAAAAAAAAAAAAAAAAAGAAAAGAAGGGCGTTTTGGGGAAATATACTTTCTCTACTCCTTCCAAATGTCCTCAAATTTAGTTTCTTGAAGCCTCACTGAGAAAGTAATACTTTCCATTACAAATATTTCATAAATAACATCATACCAGCTCTCTAATGATGGGGTATCTGATGTTTAAGCCATTTCTTAAAAAGAAAGTAATTGCTTTTCTAGCAGCTACACTCAATATTCCAAATAAGTATTTTGTTTTAATATTTGTAGATGTTGAAAGTAGAAAACCAAACAGGAGTTCGTCCCACTTAAAAACTATGTTTGTACCAAATATAGTATAACTAATTCTGTGTAAATCTTACGCCAAAAATAATTTACTTTTGCATCGTCTGTATTTTCATAGCTTCAAAAAAAAAAGTGAGACTCTAGATCTGTCCAAAATGTGTGGGATACTTCACCATCATAAAATAAGTGATAATAGTGTCTTTATGTGTCTACTGAGCTGAGAGGAGCTGGTCAGTGGAGGTGCAGACGTGCAGTGTGACGTGGCACGGTGGGCGGAAGAGCTTGTTTGTGTTTTGGTTCTGAGGGGAAGTTGCGAGAAGAAAGAAAGAAAAGGAGGAGACGTGACGGGAGTGTTGAAATCATTCTTCTTGGTACCTCTAACACCACCAACACCACCACCATAGTGTCCCGGGCTCCGTGTGTGTGTAAATACTACACCAGTGGTATTTAAAGTTCACAACCTCGTCTGTCTCTCAGGTAACAACTGGACTTCACATGAATCGACAAGTTTCCAGCTGGCTGGAGCTCACAACGTTAGCCAGCTAGCCTCCGAGCTAATGTCAGCTAATGTGTGATAGCTATAGAGGAGATGCAGACACACAGGCCTTTGTCACGCATTACAGGCTGTTCCTCTTCTAGTGTTGATGTGGTGCCATCAGTAACAGCTTAGTAATGTCTGCGTGTAGAGCAAACTGGATGCTTGTTGTTGACTTTGTGATGGCTAACGGCTAAACGGGAGGAATCAGGTCAGTGGGTGGGATGCTAACAGCTAGCATGCTAACGTCACAGTGTTTGTTTTTGATGGCCCTTTAAATAACTTTAAATATCATAAATATCTGTAAACATAAATACATATCTCAGATTTAAACGCATAGGTATTCGTGTACGGCAGTAATAATGTAAAAATATCTACACTTTTGTATCAATGAGCAATGAAATGTCAGATTGTTTACCACTTACACACCAAAACACTGACAATAACCTGATATATAGATCTATATAGATACATATATCTATATATCTATATAGATATATATATAGCATTACAACGACTATTAGCTCTTTATTTTTATGCAACTTGGTTAGCTGTCGTTTTAATATGCTATTCATATGCTATTAATGTGCTACTCTTAATATGGCAATGTTTGCACTATCTTGTTTATATCATGTATATTATTGTTTATAGCTTATTTTGTATATTGTACATTGGTAGAATTTCTATTTTTTTATTCTTATTTTATTCTAACGTTTTTAATCTATTCTTCTGTTATTATACTGTATATTTGCACTATCTGTTTATATCATGTATATTTTAGTTTATAGCTCATTTTGTATATTGTGTTTTGGTAGAATTTCAATTTTTTTTAATTCTTATTTTATTCTAACCTTTTTTTAATCTATTCTTTTGTTATTATACTGTTTAACTTGCACCAACAAAACCAAAGCAAATTCCTTTAGTGTATACCTCTTACACCTGGCAATAAACACCTGATTCTGGTTCTGGTTCTGGTTGGGAAGCTAAATAACATTACTGGTCAGTTTAAAAGGCAATGGTTGGCTAACAGCAAGTAGGCTATCTATCTAGCTAGACAACAAAAACAATTAGGGGAAATGGCGTCCCACTCTAAAATCAAAACACATTGGTACAGCTGACATGAGCAAGTGTGTTTACAGTCAACCAGTCAAATGTTTTATGAGCATTGCAGTGCTTAGTGTTTGTTGACAGTCTCTAGTCTGAGTCCACGCAGTTACTGGATTCACGCAGCAGTTTCTTATGGATGTTTTGTTTTCTTCTTGCTTATCTGTGTTTTAAAATATTGAATGTTCTTGGTTAATGTCAATGTCTGACCTAATTACCTCAGGACTGACCTCACTAGTCACTTTTATGGGCTTTGCCTCCCAGGCAGGGAATTAAATTAGCACCTGCCAGCCTGCCAAATACAGAGTACATGTGGCAGGTAAGAATTTGTTTCATAGCTTCAAAAAAAGTGAGACTCTAGATCAGAGGTCAGCAACCTTTACCATCAAAAGAGCCATTTAAGGAAGAAAAACAAAACTGTCTGGAGCCACAAAGAATCTGATCATTGTGATGAAGGTAACACAGCTTATATTATATAGTATATAAGTCTACTGCAGTGAGGGCCCAACTGCAAATGTACTACGGATTATTAGGGCCACATTGAGGGAAAAAACATCTGAGATTTACAGAATAAAGTCATAATATTACGAGAAAAAAGTCATAACTTAAGACGACAAAAACAATTTGGAAAATGGCGTCCCACTCTAAAATCAAAACAGATACATTGGTACAGCTGACATGAGCAAGTGTGTTTACAGTCAACTAACGACAGTCAAGTATTTTTATGAGCATTGCCGTGCACAACGTTTGTTGACAGTCCCTGTCTCTAGTCTATCAATTCTAGATACTGGATTCACGCAGCAGTTTCTTCTGGATGTTTTGTTTTCTGCTTGCTTGCTTGTGTTTTAAAAGATTTATTTGTCAAATGTTCTTGGTTAATATAAATGTCTGACCAAACTACTAGTGATGGGAATTCCGGCTCTTCATCATTTGGCTCAGCTCACCAAGAAGAGCCGGCTCTTTCGGCTCCCAAACGGCTCTTTGTTTTACCACTTCTGCCTATTATTTGTATGTGGGCACCTATATCACTTAAATTATTCAATATAATTATACTAAACCTTATAATTTCCAGAATACTATAATTTTACATGCTGCTTCTTTTCTGACTGTCACTCATCTTTTCTGCTATTTGCGCACCGCACTCCTCTCTCTCTCTTTCTCTCCTCCTGTCCCTCCTGCTGTGTACCTGTAGACCACGCGGAGAGGATCGTCCTATCATTCTGCCTTGAATTAAGTAAAGAAAAAAAAAAATACAGCTCTCGGACAGGAGCCGGCTCTTATCGTTCACTTAAAAGAGCCGGCTCTTTGAACCGGCTCGTTCGCGACCAACACATCACTGTTAACTACCTCGGACCGACCTCACTAGTGACTTTTATGGGCTTTCCCTCCCAGGCAGGGAATGAAATAAGCACCTGCCACCTGCCAAATAAATCCAGGGTAAATGTTGGCTGTGGCAGGTAAGAATTTCAGGTCACCTGCCACTAGGGCTGACACAATATCAGATTTTCGCAACACAATTATTGTGGCCAATATAATTCATGATAACAATATTATTGCGATATCTATAGAATATTTCAATCAAATTCATCTTTAACTCTTTTATGGCAATTTTATTACACTCAAAATACAAGTGTAGGGAGATGGACAGAATCTATAACCAAAACTATATATATATAATGATTTAAGAGACTCTGAATTATTACAATATTATCATAGTGTATTATTAACATGATATCAATATTTCATTTTTAAATATCACAGTTATCGTCAATAATAATCGTAATCGTCAGAGAACGATATCAGCAGAAATGTCACTAATATGCTTTATAAAGGTTGGGTTTTTTTGCATTAGAGAGTATATTGACATCTGTATTTTTGTTACTAAGCATAATATATGTCTCCTGGATAAGGGAGTTGGTGGGGATGCATGGTGAAGTCATAAATAGACCTTTTTGTGGTCTATTCCACAGGACAAATTCTCCCTGCATATCGGACATAGACTGTGATTATCTCCTGACAACATCCATCTGTTGTATACGAATTAGTCAGCAGTTCAATCCTAAATAAGTTACTAAGCAATGCATGAATGCATGGCATGTAGAGGTTCTTGCGGTTGTGAGACGCTCACGTAATGTGGGTGGGTGAAACTTTTGTGAAAACTCGTGAAACTACCGTGGTACTTGACAAAGCTTCCTTTGATTGATGTTACTGTATGTGGTTGTGGTGGGATTTCGTTGCCTCTTTCATAATGTCATTCGTAAAGGCAAGGAATGCCTACTTGTGTTTGTAACTGTAGAAAAGCTGCATCAATGATGACACAATTATACGAGGGCTTTGCAAGTTCGAAGTGCTTTCAGCATAGAATTGGCTGTATTTAAATTTACTTTTTCATAACTTGAAGACAAGGAAGGAAATGATTGCATACATTGTAAGTAAATGTTGATAATGTTTTAATTTATTCAATGCATCATTTTAATGCAAACTTATTTATTGCTTTCAAAGGTGAAATTCACAACTTTACAGACATTTTGCATAGGCAGTGCCCAAAGTGTCATAGCCTGCTTTTTAAAATGAACGATGTAAAGAAGTGTGTGATACTACTGGGCTAAAGCTTGAATTGGACATGTGAAAGTAGAGGTGTGAAATGCATCACTTTCACTGTACTTGCTTTGTTTGGAGTTGACATGATTGGCATTTAGGACAGGTGGGAGCAGACAAGACTATCCAAATTCATTATTAACAAAATAGAGAGTGTCTCAAACTACAGTGATGGGGCTAGCTAATGTTTCTTATGATACTCCACTACATAGATATATCAGAAAAATATGAATTAAAGACTTGACTAATAATCACTGAATCTGAACTGATCAGATTTATAGTAATAAGGTGCATAAAGTAAGGCTTCCATATTAATTTCTTCCATTAGTTCTATGAGTCTATTTATTGGTCTAGCTTTTTGTATGATTGTAAACATTGATTTTTTGACACGGTTGTTCTTGGCGTTGGAGATACTACTCTATATTGGCAAATTACACATGTACACTAATTTGTTAAACTGCATTAGAAGGACTAATGTTTGCAATCTGTTCTCCCAATACTCTTCAGAATTCTTGAAATGCCTAATATCACATGTTCATTCAGACAAGCCAGTCAAAAGGTTACGGCTTAGACTTGTATATTGTACCGTTTGGGTAACATAGTCTGCAGCCTGTTCACTCACACTGAAATAGATCAGTCTCACTACTTTTTTCAGTGTTATACGTTTTTAAGGCATTTTATACATGTCACCTTTTGGCAGATCAAGTCCTATATATCTGATCCCTTTTGAATAAAACCATGATTAACTGCTTGCACAAAATATTTTTTTCCACACTTTCCATAGTAATACTGTATTTCTCTCACAAGTGCGTCATATGAGAAACCAAATATTTAGTTAGCACGTAGAGAGTCCCTCATCCTATCAAAGCAAAGGAAAAAAAAGTAGCTTATTTGAGTAACTTGACAAAAAAATAAATGTCAGCTGTAGACACTGCTGCCATTAGTATTTTGGTATCACTTCAATGTTGTCAGTGTTTGAGAAAATTGCACTGTTATAACATGTTGGAGCATACTGTATTTCCCTCAATGTAAGCAGATGTGTTTTGTTCTGTTTATTTGGAGGAAGATTCAACGCATGTTCATTACTCGTTGATAGACAGTGAACCTATTTCTTCTCTTGCTTCTTGCAGCAGAAGTCCTGATAGTGAGGTTTGGCACACAGCAGGACACCGGGGGATCTGACTAGGTCATGGCCAATCGGGGAGGAGCTACGAGACCCAATGGACCCAATGCAGGGAACAAGATCTGTCAGTTTAAGCTGGTGCTGTTGGGGGAGTCAGCCGTTGGGAAGTCCAGCTTAGTGCTCCGCTTCGTCAAGGGTCAATTCCATGAATTCCAGGAGAGCACGATAGGAGGTGAGTTCCATATCAACAAACCAGGCTAATTCTCATGAGCTGCCAGTTGGTTGTTACCCAATTATGTGTGATTCAGGGCAGGTGCACTTCAGCACGACAGCGCCTTCAAATATAATTCTCAAAGCTCTGAAATGAAAGGAATTTTGAGAAGTTTAGCATTTTATTTTGTCCTCAGAATCATTGCCACATTTGTAAAGTAGCTCTTGAATTGAGTTACAAACCCCATCTGTATCTTTTCCACTTAAACCTGCAGTATAGGCAGAATCTTTTTGGCATCATTGGGCAAAAATTCCATGATAACCTTTCAGGTATATTGTAATACAAGTGTTCTGAGAGAAAACTAGACTTCTGCACCTCCTCTTCGCTCTGTTTTCCGGCTTTAAAAAAAATCTAGCCTGTGAAGGGAGACTTTGACCAATCACGGGTCATTTCAGAGAGAGAGAGAGAGAGAGTGTTCCTATTGGCCGTTTACAGGGGGCAGCTGTCAATCACTCACAAGCTCCAAATAAAACTGTCAAACTATGCAGCGCTGATCAAATATGAATCAATATTCTGTTACTGTAATGCCTATTTCTCACCTCAGATGTTCTAAGAAACATCTTGTAGTGTTCTGTTTAGCTGTAAAATTATGAAGTTTGCTCCGGATGGTGGGCGGTTGGTGTTTCCTCAACTGATCTCAACATGGCTGCCGGGGCACAAACGTTCTCATTTTACAGCTAAATCATACACTACAAGATGTGTCTGAAAACATTTGAGGTGAGAAATAGTCATGACAGTAACAGAATATTGATTCATATTTGATCAGCGCTGCCTAGTTTGACCGTTTGATCAGAGTTCACGAGTGATTGACAGCTGCTCAGAGACGGCAAGGCTCCAGCTCGGCTCTGATTGGTTGTTTTCCTCCGGTCTGAGATCTTGCAGATGCCATTAGGAGCGCCGGAGGACACAGAGGCACATGATTTTTTTTTTTTAAATTACCCGTCTCATGCACTACTGTCAGGATATAGTGACGGTTTCATAAAATGAACTTTTTTGAATCATATTTGCTCCATTTCTGCAGCTTTAAGCTGAAATTTAATTCTACAATGTGTTTATCTCACTTACTGGAAGAAAAAAAAAATGAAGATGTTTTCATATATTTATGACCCGTATTGTTTACATGGCATTATAAAATGTGTTGTGTGTAAATATTTATTATCTAATGCTGACTCACTTTATTCTTTCCTTTCAGCTGCCTTCCTCACCCAGACGGTGTGTCTAGATGACACAACAGTGAAGTTTGAAATCTGGGACACTGCAGGTCAGGAGCGTTACCACAGTTTGGCACCCATGTATTACAGAGGAGCACAGGCCGCCATCGTGGTCTACGACATCACAAACGAGGCACGTTCACTCACTCACTCCTGACTAAGCTCTTCATTCAATTTCCCGACATCTTACATCTTACTCTCACTTAACGTTGTAAAGATGCTCATTACCATAATCATGCCCTCAGGTCAGATTACTTCAGAAGTGTACAACAAGTTGTAGTTCAGATACAGCTGGTGTCCTATATGAAAATGTCTGATTTTTGAAAGGAAATATCTTTTTAAATTACTGATCATATGAAGGTGTTGACAGATCTCACTATTTTTTTCTATTTGTAGGAGTCCTTTGCACGGGCAAAGAACTGGGTGAAGGAGCTGCAAAGACAAGCTAGCCCTAATATAGTCATCGCTCTGTCAGGCAACAAGGCTGACCTAGCCAACAAGAGAGCTGTCGACTTCCAGGTCAGAGCAAACAAACAAACCTTGACACTTTTGTTTTGTATTTCTTGGGAATACTGATCTACTACTTCTCATGGCTATCTTATATTTGTCTCGGTTTTGTTTTATGTTCCATTAGTCTTCCCTGCCAGTACTTGCAGTCTCAGTACCACATCTAATTGTCATTTGTTGTCCCTGAATGCATGCATTTGTGTGGCAATATTGAAAACTCATTGTGTTTACGTCGTGTTGACAGGATGCCCAGTCCTACGCAGATGACAACAGCTTACTTTTCATGGAGACATCGGCCAAGACCTCTATGAACGTGAATGAGATATTTATGGCTATTGGTGGGTAATTATTGACACTTTATTCAAAGATCTTGCCAGTGCATTTGTAGAGTGGTACAGATAGATACTATATATGCTGGGATGCAAACAATTCGCTTTTCGGCAAATGCCGCTTTTTTCCCGTCAATTTGCGTGACTGGTGTGAATCGTCCAGATCGGAAAAGGTTTTGTAAGAATTGCATTGATTGCAAAGACGGGACATCCTCAGTAGACAGGCTTCTTCGAAAAATCACCGGTAGCAGCGACTTGACGATTGCGCAGTAAGCGTTTATTTTATAAATGATTTAATTTAAAGCCAATACATAGGCTAGATAAGACATGGGATTAAAAACATGTTCCCCCTTAAAATAACCTTGTTTTTCCTCCTTGTGGCATGTCTTTATGAACTTTACAGTGAAATGTCAAAAACTATATAATAAATAAGGTCTAATGATTCTTAATTACTAATGTTCTGATCAGTCAGGAATAGGTGTGGTTTTATATATTAATAGCTATTTACAGACTGTGGGCTAAAATGCATAAGAAACCTAAATCTCCTTCACAATAATTCACTACATGTTTACAACCAGGTAGGCAAACTCATTAAAATATGCAATAATTAGAATAGAATAGAATTCCTTTATTGTCATTGTACAAAATACAATGAAATTAAAAAGCAATCCTGACAGTGCATACACACCACATCAAACTATATACTTGTATTTGCTTGACCTATAAAAACAGTAAAAAATTTTATGTTTGCTGAGTTGTATTGGCTCTATATACTAGTAATAAATAAATTCGGGAATACATATGTACAAATGAATAAACTAATGTGCAGCTGGAATATAAACATTTGTAGTTCTATACAAAAGGAGCAGTTGAAATGTAAAAATGTGAAACTATATAAAAACATCTGTGCAGTGTACAATATATACAGACAAAATAGCTGTAACTAAGATCAGTGTATACTTCCTGAGTTAAGGACATTTGCTTTTTTCTGTTGGCTGACTATTAAATCACTAGTAGTTAAAGTCTAGATGAAAAGAAAAATGCTGTTTTAACTCTTTTAGATCACATCCCTGGTCATACTGTGCACCTATTTAACAATATATGCAAAAAAATTAAAAAAAAATCCATGTCTTTGTATTTTTATATCAAAATCCATCAAATTTTCTTCCTGTAAAACAAAATTAGAATAGAAAAAAATAGAATTTCCTATTTATTTAATGTAGCATAGGCCTTCGTCACATGGTTATATGATATTGATATTGTCTTGTTTTCCGACTTTGGGTAGCTCTCTCTTTTTTCACCGTACATGTGTTTGCATCCCTGTATATACATAGATAGGCAAATTGGTTAATCATAATGATAATGTACAGCGAGCCGGTCATTATTGTAAAATAAACCCCAACAGGGGCAAAGCGGAGGGGTCTCTCATCGCCCTGAAGGGGTTTATTTCACAACAATGACCCGCTAGCTGTACATTATCCCGCTTATTACACGGCTACTTACTTAAGAAATCAATAATTTCCCACAAAAATGGTCCGACATTAGAACTGCGTCCACAGCAACGGTCTGTTATACATA
The DNA here is from genome assembly GCF_043250625.1 of Sebastes fasciatus. NCBI lineage: Eukaryota > Metazoa > Chordata > Actinopteri > Perciformes > Sebastidae > Sebastes > Sebastes fasciatus. The sequence continues at coordinate 17,466,756 of NC_133811.1, read as the reverse complement.
GCAACGGTCTGCTATAAAGAAATAACAGACCGCAGAACGCTGTGATTGACCAATCGGAATCGAGTATTCAACAAAGCCGTGTAATAAATTCAGTTATTTCATTTGTAACTTCTGCACCCAGCAAAATGAAAAGTTTCTTTTATTGTTGTTGTATGTTTTGTTTGTTTTTCCCTTCAGCAAAGAGATTGCCGAAGAGTGATCCACAGCCTCCAGGACCCAACAGCGGGCGGAACCGGGGGGTGGACCTGACGGAAGCCGCCCAGCCAGCCAAGGCTCCGTGCTGCAGTAACTAACGTGAAGAACGCCTTCCCTCCAACCAACCTGTTAGAGCAGTAACTAATGCGGCCGATGCGCTGAATGCCACCGCAGTTACTAATGCAATGTGTTGTACTCTTATCTCCAATTCTCTGATCTGCAAAACAAGAAAAGACATCCTGTGCCCCAACCCCGCCCCCTTCTTTTTGCAGTAACGAAGTCAATGCCATTACACTGATCTCTCCACATGGCTCCGTCTCTTTTCCTCCATTGTGGTTCTGCTGCTACCTGGTTAAGCCTCCTAACCACTCTTTCCTACTTTCTGCCATCCAGCTTGTTACATCTATCAGTTATTATTGATAGAATCTATCAGTTATTATTGATAGATTAACGATAGCAGATGAGCAGATATTAGAGACATAAATGCATCCCTGCCTTCCATCATCTTCCTTCCAATGTGTAGATAGGAGTTTCATATAGAGGAAGTGGTTACTTCCTTTTTTTGTGGGATAGCTTAAGACTTTACTACTGCATTTCTAATACCAGTATTCTGTTTTTGTTCAGTTCAGTTTTTTTTTAATAATTTCTTTCTTCTTTTTTTTGATAATTTTGTTACTTATTATTTGCTATAATTTTCTCAAAATTATGGATGCACAAACTGTATACTTACACGGCCTAAAATAGAAAAAAAAAACATTTTGCCTGCAGTAGCACAGAAAAAAATGTCTATTAGAGAAGAGGAGGCGTATTGTTGTGAATCTGAGAAAGATGAGGAAAAAAAAACAGGGACCCTAAGCTCCGCACCTCTTTCTTGTCACTTGGACCCTTTTATCTTAAAGTTTAAAACCATTTGTGGGGTGTAGTCTCTTTAGACCCTCTCGCTCTGACTTCCTCTGCCTGCCCACACTAGTGTACATTCTCTAAGGCTCCATTCTGGGGCCATGCCTGCTTCTAGCTGTCCCTAGTGGCATTGTGCAATGTTTCACAGTATTTACTCAGTGACTTGAGTGTCTGCAAGGACCAGTGCAGCACAGCAAACCTCCCTGTTCAACCCAGCTTTCTCCACAACAAGGCGCAGCGGCCTCTGAGGTACACACCAGTGTCACCACTTTTCCACCTCCTGATGTCCTTTTCACAAATCTTGTGTAGACCATCTGTTTGTGGTTATACTTGGGTCTCTTGGTTTCTGTCTTTGGGTGATTTAGTTTTTAAGCAGATTACCTTTTTCCATTGTGTTAATGTTGCTGGACCGCTTCTGGGTTTTGCATCTGGTAATAAGCGATGGTGATGGTGATGGTAGTATGAGTTGGGAGTTGCAATATGTAAAGGCTGCTGCATGATCACCTTTGAATCATAATTATTTGTCATCTTCTCTTGTTTAGGAAGTGCTTTAGACACAGTCGTGTGTCAGTGTGTACAAACTGGGCCTGGGCTGGCTGGCTGGTGACAGATTTTATCCATAGACTCACTCACACGTGCCCATTTATGTGTCTGTGTGTGTGTGTGTGTGTGTGTGTGTGTGTGTGTGTGTTTGAACACACATTTGCACATGAACACACACATTACATTGACTTCTTCCCTCTGAACTCTGTCAGACCCAAACATAATTGTACATAAGCACACACGCACACACAGTCTGTTACACTTCTCCCTCACTTATGTTGAGCGCACATTTTTTTCCCCGTCTCACCCCCCACTATACATTGTTACACACAGCGACACACACACACACACACACATACACACATACACATATATACATGTGGTCGATAACTCTTTTTACAGGTCTTACTCATGCCTTGCACTAATGATGCTCATGAATATATCTTGTCATAATTACAGCCAGTGTGATATAAATATATATATAAATATAAATATATAAATAATATACTGTAAATAGGGTGTTGCAGTGTAGTCTACCTTTTTTCGATTTACCAGTGACAGGACTAATGCTTGCTCGGGAGTTGTCTAGATAATCAAAAAAAACTGTACAGTTGGCAGAAAAAAAACAGCTACAATCTGGGTTTGGAGTTTTGTTGCTGTTCCTTTTTTTTCACACAAATGGTTAAATTATAATCAGTGGTGGTCTTTATAAATGTATGTAGTGTTATTAACAAAAAAATTAAATTGCATTTATTTAGTTGTCTGTCTTGTATCTTTTTTCTCAAAAGAAAAAAAATAATATCCAAAAATTTTGGTTTCTATTTTTTAACATTATCTCTTTCTCGCATTTCACTAATTCTTTTGTAGTGGATTACTTGTCCAGTACTCCTCCGTGTAAGTACACCCGAACTTCCAGAAACGCTGGTTGTAAAAACTCCAGAGGAGTCAAGACACGATACAAAACAGTTTGATTAATTAACCGACTGTCTGCCCCTCCGCTCCATAACATCTCAGTAACCTTGTGACAACATTGTAGGAACAGTGTAACAACTATCAGCTGGCACGATGGTGATTCATGAATAAATGAATTAACACATAATAAGGATGTAAATTGTATGTTTTTTGCCGTGAACACTTAATTGCAGCCGAAAACATTTAAATGCAAGCATTTTACAGTACTGTTATGTAATGACCAAATAAATACTGAAATAAATTTGATCATTTATTATTGTAATCAGGCTGCGTGTATGTATGTGTGTGTGCGTGGACCTCACACAGATAGTAACAGCTTTTCTTAAGTTTGATTATTATAGGCGCGCTTGGTGGATCTTGTTGGGTCTCTAATCTATGGTGTACGGTCTAAGACCTGCTCTATATATAAAGCGTCTTGAGATAACTTCTGTTGTGATTTGACGCTATATAAAAATAAATTGAATTGAATTGTATAGGTTATGATTGCAGTTTTATTCTGTATTTGAAAAATATTTTTTTGGTCATCTCTGACCTTTAACCTGACCAATTGTCTGAATTTGATTAGATGCCATGATTTATTTCCTTCAGGGCTTTTAAAAACCTGTTCTTATATGAACAAAAAAAATTATATTTCTACTTACAATTGTAATACAGCCTATAAAGAATTGGGTATTAGTATTAATTCCACTAATTCCCATATGATGCATAATTCACTAGTCATTGTGTGCCAATTGTCTGAATTTGATTAGATGCCTTGAATTATTTCCTTTAATGGTTTTAACAAATTGTTCTTATATGAAAAAAATATATATTTCCATATTTTTTTACTTACAATTGTAATGCAGCCTAGAAAATATTGGGTATTAGCATTAATTCCACTAATTCCTATATGTTGCATAATTCACTAGTCATTGTGTGCTCAGATATGGCTCTGCATGGTAATCCACATTTTTTTTTCTATTCCCCATTTGACCTTGAAATTTTGCTACAAATGGTTGCATTTCGTGACCTCTCCTCTCTCTGAATTGTAGTGGATTTGGCCTATCCCATTTGAGTCCCCTAGCGGAGGAAAATGGGCCTACAAGTGAGAAACAGAAAATAAGGATGAGCGCCATGTCTGATCCTCCGCTGGTGGAATAAGAGAGCGGACGGCAGAGCGAATATTACCCGGGGCCGGGGGCTCCCCGTCGGGGTTCCGTGGTGTGGTGTGAATCATGGCCGACAGCGCCGGGATCCAGCAAGGTTCTCCGGCCATCGGAGCAGCGGGCCTGGTTCCGGCCGCTCCTGGAGCCGCGGGGACGGAGGGCTCTGGCGCCGCTGGAGGATCCGCACGTATCGCCGTGAAGAAGGCGCAACTCCGCTCTTCACCTCGGCCGAAGAAACTGGAAAAACTCGGAGTGTATTCATCCTGCAAAGTATGCTTTTGCAGACTTTTTTTTTTTTTTAACACAGCGGTTTTTATTCCTGTATGAGTCGTATTTCCTGGGCTCGGTTGCAATAGTTTAACAAAATGCAAGCGCAGCAAAGGAAGCCATTGCCGCACTTCATTTTTTTTTCATCTTGCATGCACGAAGCAATTATTGAGAGAGAGATATTTATAACCCGAGTTAATGAAAGCGTTATTGCTGCAGGACTCTTTATCAGCGACCTGCAGGCTGTCTGCTGGATGTACAATGTTACTATGTTTGTGTCTAGCTGGGAGGTCGGTGAACGTAAACATTGGCTTGGCGGTGATACTTGGGAGTAGCTCTGTTGTGTGCACAACCAGGGCTGCATCCCACAGTGTGCTCGGTCTGAGGCTGATGATACAGTGTCCCCGTGCCGTCTGACAACGCACGGTGCTACACAGAGAGGCTTTTATTGGTTTTATGCAGTATATCATCCGCAGAGAGGGTCGGGGTCTTTGTTTTGACAGGGTGACAGCTGCTGGAGGGGCGGAGTTTGTTGTTGTTTCAAGGCGCATGCTCAGTGCTGCAGCTCCAGCTGACGCTGACAGGCCTCCTCCTCCTCACCACCACACCTCCTGATACTGTAACCTACTAAATCAGTCACAACAAATCTACATTCATCTGAGCAGCATTATCAAGTTTCAAGATAGATGTATAATGCTATGTATATTAAACGTATACATTATTAGAAAAATGTTAGTGCCCAGTAGGAGTAGTCCATACTGTTTACTTTTTATAGGCACTGATTAAAAAGCAGATAAAGTATATGAGTGACTGATAACAGCAACTCCGCCTGTCAGTCATGAAGCACCATAACCAACTTCCCTGACGCTGACATGCCTCCTCCACCACCACCACACCTCCTGATACTGTAACCTACTAAATCAGTCACAACAAATCTGCTGCATTCATCTGAGCAGCATTATCAAGTTTTAAAAATAGATTTATAATGCTATGTTTATTAAACTTATGCATTACTAAAAAAAATTTAGTGCCCGGAGTATAGTCCATACTGTCTACTTTTTAGGCAACTGATTAAAAAACAGATAAAGTATAGGAGTGACTGATAACAGCAACTCCGCCTGTCAGTCATGAAGCACCATAACCAACTTTACAAACAATTAACAAATTTCACACCCTGAAGAAGGCTGGTTGTGCCGCTACACATGGGTTGTTACCCAATCTTACATGTACCTGCATTGTTTTTAGCATTTCATCATGAAATAGCCATTTGAATAAAGGCTTTTTATATTTTTTGCCAGAAGAGTGCCTTGGACTCCCCCCCCTTTTTGAACCTTTGTGTACCCCACCAAAGAGCACCTTCATCACACTGATTTGAACTTCCGAGCACTCTGGACTTTTTCCCTTTTTTAACAAATTTCAATTTGAGACAGAAATTCATCTACGCTGAATTAGGGATGCACCGATGCAATTTTTTCAGTCAAGATACCGATAGCGATACCTGGGCTTTTGGGTATCGACTGATACAGAGTATACCGATTCGTTACCAGTGTTTAATTAATAAGCTGTATGCCTCGCTGTGTGGAAGTGACTGGGAATCATTCTTTTATGTGCAAGGCAACATAAGGCTTGACTTAAACATTGCTTTCTTAACTTTTGAAAACAAAATGTAACAAATAAATACATAGATATAATTTATTAAATTGTTATTTATTAAAATAAGAAATCGTACATTGAAGACTTAAAAAAAACCTTGCAATAAGCTTGTCAAAACTTAAACGGCAATTAAAAATTCAGTATATAATGTATATAGTTTATAAACAGAGAATTTAATTTAATGGATCTGCCCCATTGTCACCGATACCCGATCCAGCTATTTGAGTCACTATCGGCCCGGTATCCGATCCGGTATCGGTATCACTGTATACTTAGTCATATGTTTCACAGATTAAATAGGCGGTTAATTTCATATAAAGTGAGTTTACCCTCATCTGTATCTATATTCCTGCTTGTACTCATTTAAACTGTGTTTTTTCCTATAGGCTGAGGGAGCCTGTAAGTGTAACGGCTGGAAAAGTCAGAACCCGCCTCCTACACCCCCACGAACTGACCAGCCGTCCAGCACAGTCAACCTGCAGGAGCCTTGCCGGAGCTGCTCTCACACCTTGGGTAAGTCTAGGAAAGAAGCTACAGCTGAAAATACTACTAAACAGCACAGAGAATGGAATATACCATTTTAACGTTTATTCTTTCCTCTCTAGGGGATCATGTGACCCATCTAGAAAATGTTTCCGAGGAAGAAATGAACAGACTTCTAGGTATTGTCCTGGATGTGGAGTATCTCTACACATGTGTTCATAAAGAGGAGGATGCTGACACTAAACAGGTCTACTTTTCCCTCTTCAAAGTAAGCCTCCACTTTTTACAATCGAAATATACAAACACAGGATTTCACAACTGGCATTGTGTACAAGTGAACATTTTTCTGCTTATTTTTCAGCTGTTGAGGAAATCCATCCTACAGATGGGTAAACCGACGTTAGAAGCACAGGAGAGTCCTCCATTTGAAAAACCCGGCATCGAGCAGGTAATCACATGTCTACCAGCTGCAATACATTCAACACAAATTGTTTCAGTGTGCCCGCGTTCCCATTTATTTATTTTCTCTTTTCCAAACAGGGAGTGAACAATTTTGTCCAGTACAAATTCAGCCACCTGCCATCTAAGGAACGTCAAACCATCATGGAGCTGGCCAAGATGTTCCTCAACCAGATCAACTACTGGCAGCTGGAGACGCCCTCCCAGAGACGCCAGAGGGTTCTCAATGATGATGCAGCTGGATACAAAGCCAACTACACCAGGTAGCAGCACTGCCAGATATCCTGTTAACATGCATCCCACCTGTTTACACAGTTGTAGTTATTTATGTGTGGTGTGCTTCTTACAGATGGCTTTGCTACTGCAACGTGCCTCAGTTCTGCGACAGTCTGCCCCGGTACGAGACCACTCAGATCTTCGGCCGGACGCTGTTGCGGTCAGTGTTCACTGTGATGAGGAAGCAACTGCTGGAGCAAGCCAGACAGGAAAAGGACAAGCTGCCACCTGAGAAACGCACACTCATTCTCACACACTTTCCCAAGTAAGAAAAACAATCGTATAGAAAGGGATATACCACAAACTTAATTATATCTTCAGACTAACATGTAATTAGCTACACAGCAGAGACCGTTACTCATGCACTACACACGCATGCACATTCTCAGTATCAAAGCACACAGTACACAAAGGCATGATTGCTTCCCTTTGTTTAATATAGTAAAGTTGTGGTTGTTCTGTTTTCGTTTGCTCAGGTTCCTGTCTATGCTGGAGGAGGAGGTGTACAGCCATAGCTCTCCGATCTGGAGCCAAGACTTCTTGGCAGGAGCACCAGGAGGGCAGATACCTATCCACACAGGTAACACACACCCTCATAGACACACCCTTCAGGCTGACTTTAGACAGCGTAAGAAATGACATAATGTCATAAATAATGATAATAAAAATTAGGGCTGTCAAAATTAACACGTTAATAACGCGTTAACGCAAATTCGTTTTAACGCCGCTAATTTCTTTAACGCATTAACGCAATCAATCTTTCGCAGGTTGTAGCCGGCTCAGTTTTAAAGCTAAAATTCTGGCATGGGCATTTTTAAAGAGGTCTCTTGCCCTCTGACCTCCAAATATGTCAATGAAAATGGGTTCTATGGGTACCCTCGAGTCTCCCTTTTACAGACATGCCCATTTTATGATAATAACATGCAGTTTGGGGCAAGTCAGTCAAGTCAGCACACTGACACACTGACAGCTGTTGTTGCCTGTTGGGCTGCAGTTTGCCATGTTATGATTTGAGCATATTTTTTATGCTAAATCTAGTACCTGTGAGGGTTTCTGGACAATATTTATCATTGTTTGTGTTGACAAATCTCCCTTTAAGATACATTTGGATCAGAATAAAAAATGTGTGATTAACTTGCGATTAATCACGATTAACTATTTTTGAATCGATTGACAGCCCTACTATGAACATGTTCTTACAGTATTAATGTCCTCTCTGTTGCTCTGTAGTCATCAGTGCGCCGCCTGTGGCCCGGCCGCTCTACTACAGCACCAGTCCAGTGTCAGTGGACCCATCATCCACCTGCGGCAGTGTCAGTCCTGCCAGGAAAACAGCTTCTGTACTGGAGCCAAACCCAGGTATTACAATGAAACCTGTAATTACTCAAAAGGTTACAATGATTCTACATTATTAAATAACATCTCATAGTAAACAGTGAGAACCAGGGGAAAGTTAGCCTTGTATTTACATTTAAATTATGTGTTAATGGGCCTCATGCAGCAACATTCTCTTAAATGTTTTGTAGATTTTCTTTGAATTTTCTGTTAAGAGAAAAAAAAAAAAGAGCAGTCAACTCTAGATGCAACAAATGTTCTTAACCATCCAAACCTGCTCTTACCCAGGTGGACTGAATGATGAATCCAACTTGATCATAAATTGGAGGCCTGTGGCCGGTTATTTATCATTAGTATATGTAACGCCCCTAAGCACTATATAAGGGCAGGTGTTGTGCCGTGTGCAAGTACTCTGGCACATGCCCAAGAATTGGAACGATGCAACCAAAGAAAGGCCGTAAGAAGAACTTCAGCAGTAGTGACACTGTTAAACAAACTTTGATTTGCAGAACATCAGTACTGGCATTACAGGAAAATCAAAAGCCTGGATGGCAAAAGCCTCAAAGAGCAGCATGTAAGCCATTCAGAAGCCATCCATCATCTAAATTTGTATTCACATGATATTCATGTGTTTTTTTATGTTCCTCAAATTTGAAACGCGTGTTTCCTTGCGTTTGGACAATTTGTGGACTGTGAAACCAATTTTTGTTTCTTATCTTGGCGTCAAATGTTCTCTTAACTAAGAGAAGAGCAAGAATAATGAATTTGATGAATCGTAGAAATCAATGGGTACCAACAAAATAAGAAAAAACGTGGATTTGAACAAAAATTTGAGGGAATTTGTTCTTATATGACTTCCTGCATGAGGCCCGTTGTGGCATTTTCACCTGAGCCTCCGTAGCTTACAAAGCTTAGCTTCACTGTCTCCATCTGACTACTTTAGTTCTATTAATTGCCTCAAAGAAATCTTGTTTTAAAATTGAATGTACCAAAAGTGCAGCTAACACATTTCCCCAAAAACCTATTTGAATGTTGGCCTTAAAGCTGTATCAAGAAACAGAAGTGAAAAACACCCCAGAATTGCTCCTAACATACAGACAGTCATTTTTGCCATCATGCATCTATAGGCAACAACTGGAGATGAACCCATAGTGAGCTAACATTAAATGCTGGGTAACTTCTCATTTGGATTTAGATACACTACTCAACTGCTGAGGTGTAAAAGAGATGAAGATAGGATAAAACAATATTTATCCGGAGGGAAATTGCTGTGCAGCAGTTGCAGTACAAAGTCGGTAGAGTGCAGATATAAAAGATAACTACCATCCCCTGCATCCATGCGTTAACACAGTTGGAGAAAAGCGTAAACCCTCAGAGCCTCTCCCCCATGAGGAAAACAAGAGACCCAGGGTGGTGGGTGACATCCCCATGGAGCTCATCAACGAGGTCATGGCAACCATCACTGACCCCGCAGCCATTCCAGAGGTAACCAGTTTGCATTGACTTACAGTTAGAGTTGAGCATGAAAAAAATATTTATTGACAAGTAAGTCCAAGATAATTTCATAGCGATTGTATAGTAGTGAGGAGTGGTGATGATGATAATGTATATCAAGACCTCTGATAGAGACAGTGATGATAGGAACAAAGGTGACCATCGTTATTTTATACCTTCCTTCCTTTGCAGACCAGTCTGCTGTCAGCTCACTCTGCACGTGATGAAGCTGCCCGTCTAGAGGAGCGCCGGGGGGTGATTGAATTCCACGTCATCGGTAACTCCCTAAACCAGAAGCCCAATAAGAGGATCTTGATGTGGCTCGTCGGCCTCCAGAATGTGTTCTCTCACCAGCTGCCCCGCATGCCTAAGGAGTACATCACGCGACTCGTCTTTGATCCGTGAGTGCAATCGTACTTTATCATCACCGATCACGTTCAGAAATGTAGGAGGTACATTCTGACTAAAATTGATTTCTTTTTTTTTTTTACAGAAAGCACAAGACGCTGTCACTTATCAAAGACGGCCGTGTGATCGGAGGGATCTGCTTTCGGATGTTTCCATCGCAGGGCTTCACGGAGATCGTCTTTTGTGCTGTCACCTCCAACGAACAAGTCAAGGTGAGAGCACTTCCTGTTTGTCATTTTGGTGAATTAATGCTGTCTGATTGGTCAGTTCTGAGTTTTGCCTCTTTTTTTTCCGCTGTGCTGTTGTAGGGTTATGGGACTCATTTAATGAACCACCTGAAGGAATATCACATAAAGCACGAAATCCTCAACTTTCTCACTTATGCTGATGAGTACGCCATCGGCTACTTCAAGAAACAGGTAACATGCTATGTCCATTAAAGTGCATGCTACATGCTTGTAATACTGTGGTTACTTTGGTCACATGATGCAATATTCTCTGTCATTCTTCTCTCCTGAACCTTTTTACAATGTATACATAAAACCCTTTACATGACCTGCAAAAACAAAGGAACCATTTAAATTAAGATATTGTATTGAACATTGCTATTTTTGATACTGCTGCAATCAGCCTTGGCTCTTGTTTTACGCTACTGACACATTTCTACAAGTAGAATTGCTACCAATTGGCAGCATTTGTACTGTTTTTCACTTATTTTTACTTTTCTTTTTTTGGTCTTGAAAGTCTCATCATCAATGAGATGTTTTTTAAGTGGGCTCATTTTTGTAGTGGCAAAAAAAGTGTACATACAGCTGCAAGAAAACAGAAATCTCCTCCCTCTCAGGGTTTCTCAAAGGACATCAAGGTTCCTAAGGCCAAATATGTGGGCTACATCAAGGACTATGAAGGAGCCACACTCATGGGCTGTGAACTCAACCCCAGCATTCCCTACACAGAGTTTTCTGTCATTATCAAGAAGCAGAAGGAGGTGTGTGTGTTTTTGCATTTAAATACCTTCCTTTTGTATTTTTGTACTTGCACTCACTATCTTTTAAACTCTTTGTCTCCCTCAGATCATCAAGAAGTTGATAGAGAGGAAGCAGGCTCAGATCAGAAAAGTCTATCCGGGGCTTTCCTGTTTTAAGGAAGGAGTTCGGCAGATTCCCATTGAGAGCATTCCTGGCATACGTACGTTACTTACAATATTGACGTTACAGTATGCGGTTCGTCTTTCTCTTACACGATCTTGCATTTGTATTTAAAGGAACAGTGTGTAACATTTAGTTAGATTAGAATGAGCCCTTCATATGTTCATAGGGAGCCTGTCCTCTTCACGAAGTCCGCCATGTTTCTACAGTAGCCCAGAACGGACAAACCAAACTCTGGCTCTAGAGAAAGCCTTTCGCGTTTATACATTACCTGAAGTCCACCGTAGTTCTCCGACATGCTTGAAAGTGTAAAACCATGGTACCGCCAGCCACCGTCTGACTTCCGTTGCTCCTAAAGTAGTGTTATTATGCTAAGGATAGCCTCTGAGGGAGGCGAACGGCGTTACCACGGTTTTGCACTCAGCGGCTCACGTTACCGCAGTCTTGAAAAGGGAGGAGTGAGCATAGGGGTATTCAGTTGGTTGCAATCTGCAACCACACCACCAGATGCTGCCAAATACTACACACTGTCCATCCATCCATCATCTGTAACCGCTCATCCTATTCAGGGTCGCTGACACATAGAGACGGACAACCATTCACGCTCCCATTCACACCTACGGGCAATTTAGAGTCAACAATTAACCTAACCTGCATGTCTTTGGACTGTGGGAGGAAGCCGGAGAACCCGGAGAAAACCCACGCTAACAAAAAAACAGATATATGAGCATATGAGACTGCTGATTGACGCTGCATCTCTAGCTGTTACTTAAGGAAGCGCTTGGTTTATGCAGCAGAAAGGCATATTATAAACGTCAATATCGCAGTCGATCATGTTCATTTAATTGTGGGAAGCCAAAAAATCGTGATTGCAATTAATATTCGATTCATTGTGCAGCCCTACTGTGAGGCAGCAGTGCTAACCACTGCACCACCGTGCAGCCCTTCATGGAACGGTATAGTGTGATATATGAGATTAACTTTAGTTTCTTTATATCAACAGGTGAAACTGGCTGGAAGCCTATAGGCAAAGGGTAAGTGTGAATCTACTGTACAAGATTTGAGCTGCAACTATTAATCGATTAGTTGTCAACTATTAAATTAATCACCAGCTATTTGGATAATCGATTAATTGATTTGAGTAATAAAAAGAAAAAGTCCAAATTCTCTGATTCCAGCTTGTTAAATGTGAATATTTTCTGGTTTCTTTACTCCTCTGTGACATTAAACTGAATATATTTGAGTTGTGGACAAAACAAGACATTTGAGGACGTCATCTGGGGCTTTGGAAAAAACTGATGGACATTTTTCACCATTTTCTGATATTTTATAGACCAAACAACTGAGAAAATAATCAACAGTTTAATCGTCAATGAAAATTATTGTTAGTTGCAGCCCTAATTTGAGTTAAGCAGAGTGCCTTTCCATTGCTTCAATGACTTGTCAAACTTGATATTTTCTGTTACTTACTGTACTACAGGAAGGAACTGAAGGACCCTGATCAATTGTACAGCACTCTGAAGACCATCCTCACACACGTGAAGGTGAGGGTTAGACACACACATACACATGCAGTGTTCCTTTAACACATACACACACTTTATTCTTACCAGACTGGTTTTTATGTCTCAGAGTCACCAGAATGCCTGGCCTTTCATGGAGCCAGTGAAGAAAACAGAGGCACCTGGGTACTACCAAGTCATTCGCTTCCCCATGGGTATGTATACAGTATATAAGAGGATTTAGGATTTAATAGGCAGACCTAATTATTTATGCAACAATGAATGATAAGATTACTACTGAGGAGCCAGACATTGCAGATGATGTTCAAGGACACATCAGCAGTGCAGATGCATGCTGGGATTGAGGCAGTGTCTTATCTGGCTGAAGGTTGGTCTCCATAAGAGGTAGTGCTCCACATTTTTCAGTCTGCACTTGTAGTTTGAATTTTTAGATTTAGCAGTTTCAGTGCAGATCTTTTGGAATAAATACTTATCTCCAAACATCACATTTAGCACATTCCAGTGGTTTTCACTTATAATTGCTACTAGGGCTGTCAACGTTAACATGATAATATCTTTAACGCATTAACGCAATCCATATTTCGGAAGTTGTACCGGTCTCAGTTTTAAAGCTAGCGTGAAAATTCTGACATCATATGAAACTAGAAAACCTAAGAAATCCATTCGTACTAATGACATCATACTAGCTTGTCGAGAAGGAGGCTAAATAACGCTCCAAACTTATGAAAGCAAAGGAGTCCCTTGACCTCTGACCTCAAGATATGTGAATGAAAATGGGTTCTATGGGTACCCACGAGTCTCCCCTTTACGGACATGCCCACTTTATGATAATCACATGCAGTTTGGGGCAAGTCATAGTCAAGTCAGCACACTGACACACTGACAGCTGTTGTTGCCTGTTGGGCTTGAGTTTGCCATGTAATGATTTGAGCATATTTGTTATGCTAAATGCAGTACCTGTGAGGGTTTCCTGACAATATTTATCATTGTTTTGTGATGTTAATTGATTTCCAATAATAAATATATACATACATTTGCATAAAACAAGCATATTTGCCCACTCCCATGTTGATAAGAGCATTAAATACTCGACAAATCTCCCATTAAGGTACATTTTGAACAGAGAAATGTGCGATTAATTTGCGATTAATCACAGTTAACTATGGACAATAATGTGGTTAATAGCAATTAACTATTTTAATCGATTGACAGCCCTAATTGCTACCCAAATGGTATTAAATGAAGAATGAAGTGTGTCCTTTGTGCATAAAGAGAAGAGCTCTAGGTTTGGTAGCGTACCCTGACAGTCAAAAATTCAAAAGCAGTATAAAATATAGACTTCCCATTTTTTCTCCTCACAGACCTTAAGACGATGAGTGAGCGTCTAAAGAGCAGGTACTACACGACACGCAAGTTGTTCATGGCTGACATGCAGCGCATCTTCACCAACTGCCGTGAATACAACCCTCCAGAGAGCGAGTACTACAAATGTGCCAACTTACTGGAAAAATTCTTCTACACCAAGATCAAAGAAGCAGGACTCATCGAGAAGTAGAAGAGAGGTAGAAGAAGAAGAAGAAGTTTCTCCCCACCTTAACAAAAGAAGAGACTATGAATGGTTAAGGTTAAGTTGTGGGTGATGCAAAAAGACAGCTACGTATGTGCATGGAGAAGTTAAGAAAAGGACTACTGATTCTGGAGCGGTTAGGTTTCAGAAACACATATCTTAATGTAAAAGGTGCAAACGGGTCTCAGATGAGCACTCTTTTGATGTTTGATGCATGCCGGCCCAGATCCTGAATCAGTAGCTCAGACTGATATTAACACTGAAAGATAGGCCACAAGGGAAGGCCTCATTGAAAGCCTGCGAGACTGTTGCTGACATTAAGCAAAAGATGCATTGTGTCTTCATATTTCATCACGTATCCCAAAGTCCCATGAAAAACAGAACAGTGGAAGATGTAATAATACTACATATTACCCAGGGCTGAAAGCTTCTGTAATTATTTTTGTGTTAGATGCTGAAACGCAACACAGAATGACAGCTGATTGGAGATTCACCATACACCTTACTTTGTCTCCCTCCATCCCTTCTCTCCTTTCTTTTCTTTCATACTTTCCCCCCCGGCCTTTTTGAGTGTCTGCCTCATCCTCTCAGTTGACTCAGGTAGAGTTGTCAAGAGCAGTAACCACATCTACATTGTATTAAGTCATTACCTGTGAGAAACGTGACTGAGAGTTCAGGTTTTCCTGTCCATTTAACTTCGTCCCTGTGAGCGTGCACGGCGTTAATGAGGTCAAAGTTAGTCTGTGATGAGTTCATCCTGCCAAAAGAGGAATACATACTTTAAATATGTACAGATTTTAATTATTTTAAAGCACTTATACCCACTGTATATTTTAAATGTGTACATAACATATATTTTGTTTCAAAATAAAAAAAAAAAATCATTTCTTTTCCCAATAAGCCACATAGGGCAGTTTGACTATCAAAATGCACTTTTATTTTTCCAGGTATTGGTTAACATAAATAACATCTTCTTTTGTTCTTTTCAGAATTTGTTTTACATATAAATTCCCGCTTTTGACTAAGGACTAATTGAATTATCTAGAGTTTATTCTTATTTATGTTCTGTAATTTAAAAGAATTATGCTTAAGACAAGGTCTTAATTTATTCTTTCTTATTTTTGTCCTGCAGATGGAGATTGATAACTTTATACTTTGGAGATAAATGAAAAGATTGTGCAATACTATGTAGTTTTGCTGTTTTGTAAAAAGGTGTTTGTACTTTTCAAACTTTAGGAAAAAAATACATTTTGTAATATGTCTGGAAAATTATTTCATGCTCTTTGTACAACTGGTTTTAATGACATAGTATTAGCCTATTTTATAGACTGAATAAAACAGAAGTGAGGCTAATTAAGTGTCTGTAGTTTTTCAACTCAAGGATGTTAAAGGTTTTCCTAGCCTATTGCCCCTTTTCATGGAGTACACCGTTGACCACAGTTCGCCAGTCTCCTGTCCTGGGCTTTCCTTTCCAGCTGTTTCCATGTCCACCTGCTCTGCTTGATGTCAGTCTTGAGGTCCCTTCGGCATGTGTTCTTGAGACGTTCTTTCTTTCTTTTGCGTTGAGGACTCCATCTCAGGGCTTGCCTGCTGATGCTGGCATTGGGTTTCCGGAGTATGTGGCCGATCCATCCCTATCTTCTTCTCCTGATCTCCTCTTCCACAGGTTGTTGGTCCTTTCTCTGCGAGACACCATTGTTGCTGATGGTATCTGACCAGTGGATGCTCAAGATCCGTCTCGGGCAGCTGTTGAGTGTTTGTACTTTTGTTGTTGTGATCTTGGTTATCCTCCACATCTCTGATCGGTATAGGCTTAATATTAGAGCTGAAGAGTCTGAGCTTTGTCCGCTGGCTGGTTTCTTTGGAGCTCCAAATGTTCATCAGCTGGATGAATGAAGCTCTTGCCTTGCCAATTCTGGCTCTGAGGTCTGCATCCGTGCCGCCCTGCTTGTCAATGACACTGCTTAAATAAGTAAGTTATGGCCCAGTTAAAATAATTGGAGATCAAGAATTTCACTACATGAACTTGTATAACCAGAATTTGGCCAATAAACTTTGAACTTTGATAAAAGGTAACACAGGAAATTTTGGTGAGTTTCAGGGGGATATTATCATGTAGGACCTCCCTCTTAAGAAATAGCCTTCATTCCAAGTGTAGCGACCTGTCAATCACAAGGTAGCCACGCCCTAAAGCATACCCTGCTTTATGGTCTATTTGACTCTAAATGGGACCATAATTTACTAAATGAACATCATGCTGTATTGAAGATTTGAAACTAGCAATTGAGACCATGAACTCATGTTTTACTGAGGTAATAAATCAAGTGAGAAGTAGGGTCATTTTCTCATAGACTTATACATTCTTACTTATTTTTGCAAAAACAGGAGTCGCCCCCTGTTTAAGGCACTTCCGCATTGGCTTTACTTTTCATAACTGCAGGTAGCCCACTGGTGTAAATGCTGCAATAGCATCAGTTTACATCAGATCTGGAGAGTATTTCTTCATTTTAATGAAAAACAAAAAACAACACTGAAGGCGATGTTTTCCCTCTTCTCCCAACTGGCTTTGGCAAGAGTTTGATTGACAGATGGTTCATCCAATCACCTGCCAAATATTTTTTTAAAGTGCCTGCCCTTTCCAAACAGTTTCCAATGACGACTTTTCACATGGTTCTGTGCAACAACCTATCTGGCGGGTCAGATTATCCCAAGAGATAGCTTTCACAAGAATGGGTTACACGTGAGGTCACAGTGACCTTGACCACCAAAATCAAATTAGTTCATCTCTGTGTCCACATGGACGTTTGTGCCAAAATCTGACGGCGTTCCTGATATATCGCGTTCATGAGATATCCGGCCACAGCGGTCGCCGGTGCGGAGGCATAAAAATGTGAGCGTGCAAACAGCTGTCCTTTTCAGATGACGTCAAATCGAACAGGATTCCATCAATAAACTACACAGAATCCCACTACAAGATTTTTAAGGGCCTTAAAATGATTATAAACTTTTAAGACCCAGCAGAAACCCTGATTTGATTGTCACTCTACAACAGCTATTAATATAAACTTGTATATACTTGCAATAGAGAAATAAAGACATTTATTGTCACATCGTACAGTAGAATATATGATTAAGGAAACAGATACAAATTTATGAGATGACAATAATATGCACTAAGTCAGGATAGAATTGGAAAATCTGGCCATGTTCATAAAATAGTAATTAATACATATGGCTAGAGATAATGAGGAGAAATGCAAGAGAGAAGAAAGTAAAAAAAATAAGAAACTGATCACAGTTGTTCATCACATAAAGAAATACAACCGTGAGAGTGAAAAGACTCATAACTAAGAATTCACATTAAAACTGACAAGGCCAGCCAATACTCAACAAGGGCCCTGTTCTGACCTGGTATTAAGTGAGTCATCAGTGAGATTGGCTCATAAGTGGTCACTCAAGACGCATGTGGAGACGCATTCTAATGCCAGGTGTGAACAGACGTACTTAAAGCTGTCCACTTGTGTTCGGATCACTCAGGACGCATGTTAATGCCAGGTCCGAACAGGGCCATCGTAGCTGCCTTCAGCGACATCCAACAAATGACTCATTGTATTTCTCAAATGGCTGCTGGCTGCTAATTGAGCTCCTTGATTTCTGTACAGACCTCCTTCCAGACTTCTGCTTGAAAATAGGGGAGCGGAGGAACTGCAAGTCTGTGAACTTGTCTCCACGCCTAAGTTTCCTGTCAAGATGACAAATCAATTTTTTGAGTATTCATACAGTAAAATGTGAACATATCTTAAATCATCAACAGTAAGGGCAGCATCAATATGTGAACTTACGCGTTTAGCGTGGGTTCCTTGTAGTCCACCACCATGGTGCAGCGCCGCTTGCGAGCAGGAACAGGGGTGGAGCATCGGGCATCTGAGGGCCGTGAGCCACCATGGGAGAATTTGCGATAGGCTGCAGGGGACATATTGGTCACATCACACAGACTCAAGCCCCGCCCTGCTGTCCTTACACCAAGCCCACCTGTAGAAACGTGAAGGAAGATGTGATCCAAAAGCAAGAAAAAGAAGACAGGAGTTGTGTTGCGTGTATTCATGTGCGCACACCAGTGAGCAGCTAAAAGACAGAGTGCAAAGAAGCCAGTGCATCGAGAAGTGACAATGCAATGAAAATGTGATCTGGCCAAGCCTCCCAAGTACCCACTGATGTTGTGACGAAGCACTTGTCTTCTAGCATTCATACTGTGAGAATTTATTTCGACAAGCATGTTTGGAAAGTGACAAGTAAACGTACGTTTTTTGCTCGTCTTGACCCTCTGGGGCGTTTTGTGGGGTAAAGGAGGAGGAGCTTCACCGGAGGAATCTCCGAAATTGGACAGGACGCTGTCTATTCTCATCATCTCCACTTCAACCAGAGGGCTGACAGGCAGCAAACAATCCTTCTCAATAACCCCTCTTTGAGGCTCTGAAAAACCAGGACAAACAAACACACGTAACCATCTTTAATTCACAAATTATGATCAGCAAAAACAGGCACTCAAGTGCAAAAATGAGCCATGCAACAATTTTCAAAACAATTCTCCATAACATCTTTGTTATAGGTCACAGAGAATATCACACCGTACGGTCATCATGAGACAAGAGGATAACACCAAGCCAGATTTTTGGGTTGTACTGAAGTAGGGATGCACCATTCTTATATCGGGTCGATACTGACTCATATAGCTGGATTGGGTTTCGAAGACAATGGGGCCGTTCTATTCAACGCTATGTTTATATACTATATACATTATAGACTGGAATTTCAATTGCGGTTTAAGTTTTAACCAATTTGTTGCTGCATTAACAAGGTTTTACACCTGAAGTATAATTCCTGTTAATTTTGAAGATTTTTTTACCAAGTTGCTGGTGTTTATTATTTTAATAACAAATTACAATTCAGTAAATCTGTATATCTAAATCAGTATATCTGTGGACTTATTTGTTACATTTTGTTTTACAAAGTTAAGAAAACAATGTTTAAGTGAAGCCTGTTGTTGTCTTACATATAAAAGAATAATCACAGTCACTTCCACACAGTGACGCATACATCTTAACATTAATTAAACACTGGTATCGGATCGATACTTGGTTGATACCCAAAGCCCTGGTATCGCTATCTGTATCGGGACTGAAAAACTCAGATCTGTGCATCCCTACTACTACTGAAGATCACCTGGGCAAATAGGTGCCTCAGTGAAGTTGAAAACATTACACAAGAAAAGAAGAAGAAATTAATTACAGACGGACTAAAACCTCCTTGTCTGACTGGCACACAGGTGGATGTCTCTAAAGTATCTATTGATATCACACTGCCTGAAGGCAAGCACTTCATTTTATCACCTCATGTCATATAATTTTTAGAATAATGGTTAGCAATTAATATTTTGATGATGTAGCTTTAAGCATTCATCCAGTGTTCAAGGAAGTACACTGGATATATACATATATAAGCACTGCAAATATATGATATATAATAGCAATGGACCAAGGTGTGAATATAGGGAAATGTGTTGTTGATGCCTAAATAAGCAGACTGTCTCCCCCGGTGGCATTAGAACCTGAGCACCATAATTATAATGCTCGAAGTGTTCCTGACCATTTACTCACCTTGGTGATTTTCCTGTCTCAACATCGCTGGGTCAGGGCTGTTAGAGAAGCTAAAGCCGGTGGAGTGACGAGCTTCTTCCTTTTCAGGCTCTACAGCCTCATCTCTAAAGACTACGAAGTACAAAACAATGAAATTAATGGATTAATTACAACCATCTAAAGTCTAATAAATCACATTAAACATGAAGTTGAAGTTAAGAACAACAAACCTAAAAGCTCACCAGAGATCTCCTGTTTAGGAGGGATGTTTTCTTTCTGTCTGACGACTTTAGAGGGCCGGCCTCTACGAGTGGTGATCACTTTGGCCGTGTCAGGGGAAGTCTGTCTCCGTCTGCTCTTCTGAGGGACATAAAGGCTGTCCTCCGATTCAGAAGGTGATGATGACGAGCTGGATTCAATCGATTTGGACACCATAGGTGAAGCTTCAGTTTGTGGAATCTCTTCGGTGAAGGGCGTGGACGACTGATTGTCCTCTGCCTTGGCCTTGAACGGTGTGACGTGAACAGCCTCTTCACAGTCAAAGTCAAACGTGTCATTAAATCCCAGTGAGGTGTTCAGCTTATTCCCCTGTGACGGAGGTGCTGTTTTGGCCCGTGTGGCTGACCGGTCCCGGCTCTTGGAGCGAGCTCTGGGTTTTGAATTCTCCCAAGGTTTCTTTAATGGGACACGGTCTGGTTTGCGGCCTCTCTCTGCTTTCTTTGCAGCAGGTTCTGGTTTGGTGCGGGGCTGCTGCTGGGCTTTTTTCCTGCTGGGCCGCTGCTGGTTGTTGTTATTTTTGGGGGGGACAGGTTCAGGAGTAGAATGCTGAAACTCCTCAGTGACGATTGGGTCCGCTAAATCTGGTTCTGCTCCTCGCTGTGGCTGATTCGTATTTTCACCGTCACTACGAATAGGACTTGTGATCAAAGTACCCAAGCCTACGATGGGGTTCCCGTCACTCAACGACTTCTTTTCTTGCACACGCTCAGACCTCCTCCTGCTTCTTCTATCTGCATTGCGACGCCTCACACCCACTGTCGATGGCAGGGCAAGCTGCTGGTCAGATTGTGCATTCTTTTCAGAAGGCTGAGGGTCTGTGACGAAAAGGACAAAATCAACATTATCATTGAAACTGTTTAGTTATTTGGATACATGCAATAGTTTATCAAAACAGTGAGACCAGTACACAACAGCTGCCATGTAATAATGTGCAAAAGTCTTTTTTTCCAATTGACAGGCAATAGAAATGCTCCTAATCCTATATTTAGCACCTTTAAGATTAGTAGCAGTAGTAGAAGAGTGTGTGTGTGTGTGTGTGTGTGTGTGTGTGTGTGTGTGTGTGTGTGTGTGTGTGTGTGTGTGTGTGTGTGTGTGTGTGTGTGTGTGTGTGTGTGTGTGTGTATACCTGTACAAATTGGTGAGGCGTTGCACACAATGGGCTTATCAAGGTTCTGGCTGGTCCGCTTTCTCCTAAAAATTGAGAGGTAATAGATCCTGATGGTCATAAAACTCAGGATAAAGGATGTCATCAAAGTTTATGTGATTAATTTTTGTTTTTAAAAAGTTACCCTGCCGAATCCACATGGTGTTTGGGTTCAACAACGATGTTTGGAGGTTTAGTCTAAATCAACACAGAAAGAAATAGAATATTTTTTTCTTTTACAATGTCACGCAGTGCTTCAAAATCATTTGCATGTTAGCCAGGATAAGGACAGACCACAGGTCTCCAGGATGTACCTCTGTAGCACTGACTGCCAGAGCTTCCTGCTCTTTGAGCTTCTTCTTGAGCAGAAGTAGGTGAAGGAACAGCGCCTGTTGCTCCCTTTTCAGCTGCAGGATCACTGCATTGGCATGTCTCCCTTTTTCCTTTTCAGCTTGCAGGGTTAAAGCCAGTTCCTTGTTGTTCAGCTGGACACCCTTCAGGATGGTGTGAATGGAGTTAACCACTGGGAGAAAACATGGGATGGATGTTATTTGCTTGGTTATGGCACAATTTAATTTGCATGTCATCAAAGCTTAAAACTTTCCTGTTTGCTGCTGCCTTTTATTAAACCAGATAATGATCTTATATACTGCACTAGAGCTTTTACTCTTGTGTGTTATACTCTATTTTAGCGTCTTTTAATTATGTCTTAATGTTCTTTTGCACTTTGCAGCAATGTTCTTGAATGTTTATGTAAAGCACTTTGAATTGCCCTGTTGCTTAAATGTGCTCTACAAATAAAGCTGCCTTGCCTTGCCTAATGTATTGTTGTTGTTTTTCTTTTTTCTTATCTGGACTTTGAGTCTGCAACAAAGTTTGAATTGAATTGAATATCTTGTGCACATCTGTCCATGTGATGGCTTTGGCGATTACAAGTACTAGCCGTCTACATAATTGTGTGTAAACGTACATTGTAACTGTGATTGTTGACGTGCAATATAAAGCTATAGGCTCATGTCCTCACCACTGCTGCTGCTGTTGTTTATCACTTTGGACCGTCCTCTGTTGCAAGATGAAGCCCGATCCAGCCGCTTGTTCCTCTTCTCCTTCATCCTCTCCTTTATGTCATCCAGACTCTGCTGGAAGGACTTCTTCTGGATCCGTTCTTTCACCATGGCTCAGGAGCTTTGATTAGTTATCCACGTTATCCAACTTATCAACAGCTGCTGAACACCTCAGCAAAACAAACCACTGAGCTAACGTGCTAGCTAGGTTAGCATGCCAGTAATCTTCAGTAGATGCAGTCCAGCGTCATAGAAAACAACGTAAAATGTATTTTACCGACACGTGGATATCGCCAAGCTTTTGGTGTGTAACAAAATGCGTTAGTTACTAAAGTTAAACAGCATTATAACCCATTTAAACCGTGATTTTAACACTCTATATCTATATCCGACTCTCTGCTCTCCTCCGCGAGCTGACGTTCGAATATAGAGCCGCGACCGTTGATTGGTTGGAATTTGAGATAACGTCACTTCCTGTAATTCAAACTTCCCTGCGCAAGATGGCGCTGATGCATAGCAAAAAAACTAGAAAAGCAATTTCTGAAGGAATTGCGGTGTGAATGCTGGATGCTGAAGAGCTGACGCTACACTGTAATGCTGGTTTAAATGTTGTGAGAAGAAGGTGAAGTATTAGGAATAGTTGGAAAAGTGGGAATGGGTTTAATTTGTATGAATTTCATTGAAAAGTTGAATAAACCCAATAATTTATCAAAGATGTGGAATATTTGAAGGTTTTTGAATAGTTGACGCGAAACTGCATTGATGGCTTTAATCTGTATGAAGAAGGTGAAGTATTAGGAATAGTTGAAAAAGTGGGAATGGGTTGAATTTGTATGAATTTCATTGAAAAGTTGAATAAAATCAATAATTTATCAATGATGTGGAATATTTTAAGATTTTTTAATAGCTGAAGCTACACTGCATTGCTAACTTTAAGTAAATTTCTTTGCTGAGATGCAACTGATTTGGTATTTGTTATTCATCTTGCATTGTCTGAGACTTACCAGTAAACCACCACACAGCACAACCAAATATCTAATTATAATTATTGCTGTTTCACTCAGCATCTGCCATCTTTTCACCTTTTTCCTGTCTGTGGGAGGCAAACAAAGCAAAGTGCAGAACACACACCACTGGGAAAATGGAGCCAGGCTATAGTAAATTTCTTCCTTTTTTTCAAATAAGGAAATTAGATTAGTACTCATAAAGGGTCAGGTTCATTCAGCCCATAAAAAATGACTAATTGGGTATTTATAATTGACTGCTGAAGATAAGAGCTTGAGCGGTGCTTTGCAAAGTGCTCTGCTGCATGTATAGAGCTGATAATTATGTTAATCTAAAAGCCCACTGACGGGCAATGTTTGAGTTGTATTCCTTGAGGTTTTTCTGAAACTCTTGTGGCTCTTTCAAAATTAGATTATGCAGTAGCTCAGAAAGCAAGTCAATTATTAGATGAATGCACATTTTAATTTGAGTCAGTAAGTCTTATGACACTATGCTCCAGTGCCCAGCCTCCGATCTTTTTTTTTTTTTTTTTTTTTTACAGTATATTATACTGTAGACCCTAGAGACCAGAAATGTGTGGCTCAAAAAGAAATGTGCCGATCAATGGATGCATTCGGGCAAAGCATAGAGATGTTACAAGATAAGGGGCAGAATACAAATGTTTATTATTTAAGTTAGACATCATATCAGAATTTTAGACTATACCTCTCAGCATTGGTAACGTGTCCCACTTTGTCCCACACAAAAATACTCTTTGTCCCACATTTAATTTGTTGGGATCTGGTCACCCTAGCTTCCATGCCTTAAGTATAAGCTACCCATTCCTACCCTTCTCAGGTTTTTCTCAGTAAATGTTCTGTAAATATTGAATTACACTGAATATCTCGTCATGATCTCATTTACTTTCCCAACTCAAAGTCAAATTGGGCACGTTTTACTTGGCAGAGTGCAGGGAAGAAACTTGCACCTCTCTTTTGCATGGCACTGCAGCTAATCTAACATCCATTTGGACCTTCTGTCAGTGAGGATCCAAGAAAGTGTCCATGACAGCCAACTGAATGGCATATTGAGGCTACAGGAGGGGTTTGGTAAAGCTTGGGTGTTGTCAGTGTCACCCACTGAAAACAAATGACTTCAGTCGGGCGCCTCATCTGTGAAACAGGCCTGTACTTTCAGTAAAGCAGACAGACAGTTCTTGATTTAGCTGACTTGTCTCACAAATATTTAACCCTTTGTGGGCTATGTTCTCAATGGGATTTTCCATATTGTGTATGTAAGGTTATGTAGCTAACTAAATAAATTACATTTTATTACAGTTGAAAATCCCTGCAGCTAACATCATCATTTTTTTAGTAACCCTTTTAGTATGGTTTAGAGGTCTGAGTAAGTAAGCCCTGTAATGACTCACTGTTTTAATAATAAGATCACTTCTGTTTTCCTAAAAGGTGTATTATTTGTGCAAAAAAGCAAGTAAATGTCACAGCTGTTGCCTCACAGCAGGGAAATAGTGAGTAGTGTGTTTTGTGTGTGAGTGTTTTTGTGCATCTGTCTGTATTAAAAAGAAAAAGAAAGAACCAGTGAAGGAGGGTGAGACGGATACACAGCCAGAGGGACTCCGTAGGTTTTAGCTCAGGTAACTTTAATGGGAAAATCCATCATACAGTCATTTCATGCCAGCCCTGACTATCACACTCACTGTCACACGCCTGGAGAGAAATGTATTTTCACAGGTACAGCAAAAGGACGGAACAAGGGGGACTGATTAAAATAAAAATGGATAGAGCGTTGGGGCAGCCGGAGAAATTAGGGCACACGTAGATACAAAGAACACGAGCATCAGAATACATTGCCTTTTTAGTGCAACAGGAGCTAGTACAAGTCTATTTATCTACTGACGTGATGCACTGATATAATTATCAAGAGATAACAAACTCATCTCTGTCCAGTCACATCTCCAGCTCACCCATCACTGTCCAGACCGTTTGACTGGCCAATGAAAAGATCATCTGCTTTTCTACCAGATGAAAAGTATTAGCTCTAATCTGTGCACTGGCCTCTGCCAGGGCCAAGAAAACACAGCCCTACATTTTTAATATGGAAAATGTGAGTATGGTGCCATACTCAAAATTTATGGTAATGAAATCATAACACAGGTTGTGTAATCAACCCCAAAAAGCAACATGTAAGACAGGAGCAACTCAGGTAATCAGATTAGGACTCGCTTTAAGGATCTTAGATTGATGGGAAACTGTAGGATAGATAACCAGCTGCACCTACATCTTTAGCATGTTTTCTTAGTTTTTAGTTTTTTCATAGAAGTCAAGTAAGAGTAAAGATGGGGCGTCTGTAGCTCAGTTACCTGTATGTATATGACAAATCTAATAAAGTTTTTAAGATATTGCCATTATACAAGATAGTAAAGATGCCTGAAGACTAAGTGACATTTTACTACCAACAAACTAACACCTACATATCATTATTACTCCAAATCAAATTAAATAGATCATATACATTTAAAAAAACAAAAAAATAACCAGTATAGTGAGCTTATTCTTCCACATTTCCTGTATGCTTTAATTGAAATATATTTTTAAAATTGCAGTGGTTACTTGTAATTTTAATGTGCAAAGGTAACTTATTTCAAGTTTCTGGCTCCATAATGAAAATAACATATACCAATGTTTGTAGTAAACTCCAGCAAGAACAACACTAGCTCTAGTAGTCAACAATCAGTGTTAGATTAAAGAGTCCGTCGTCCAAAAAATGTCATCTTAAACCCACACTATGACACCATTAATCATCTAATTAAGAAAGAAAAACAGTATTTAGAGGGATAACTGGTCCACTTGTGCAATGATTACTATAACTGGAACATCCCACAATGCATTTCAATATTGCAGAGGAACTCGTTTGCCCTCTACAGGTGTGAGCAATGTCAGGCGGCATTGCTAACAAACTAAACTGACTCTTTTATACACCACATCCCTTTGAAACCAGACAACAGCAGCACTGAGCCTCAGACACACAATCAGCTCTCAGTGGGGTGCAGCTTGGTCATTATGCCTTACAGCCTGCTCTTGAACACCCCACTGAGCAATTTACTTCACAGCCTACATCCCCTCCGTTTACTGATCTGTTGCTCCATGCCATGCCACCGCCACACTGCCTCCGCAGGACCGGAAAGCCTCACAAGGAGTAAACAAATCCTGTCTGGTGCCGCAAGAGCAACAGTCGCTATTTAGGAGACAACTTGAATTGACGGCAGCGTCTAAACTCACTCTGGACAACTTTGCCCAGACAGATGGTGCTTGTGCCACAGCTCCTCTCTGCCCACTCATCTTTTTGTCTACCCACCATAGAGCCAGAGAATCACAGCTCTCAAGGGCAGCTTTTACAGGTCTTTTAGTGTAGGAGTGCCAACCTAAACTGTTTCCCTCATTTCCAGTCTTGATGCTAAGCTAAGCAAACCAGCCCCGCAAGAAAGCAAATAAGTGCATTTCCCAAAATGTTGAACTATTCTTTTAATTATTTCTCTAACATTTTCTCCTGTCTTAGCATGGCATTTTGGTAATTACTGACTTAAAGCTGTAGTGGGTAGAATTGGAGCAAATATGATTAAAAAAAGTTATTTTTTATAAAACGGTCACTATATCCTGACAGTAGTGCATGGGACAGGTAATCTGAAAAAAATCAAGTGTCTCTGTGTCCTCCGGTGCTCCTAATGGCATCTACAAGATTTCACAGACTGGAGGAAAACAACCAATCAGAGCTGATCTGGAGCCTGCCGTCTCTGAGCAGCTGTCAATCACTCGCAAACTCCGATCAAACGGTCAAACTAGGCCGCGCTGATCAAATATTAATCAATATTCTGTTACTGTAATGCCTATTTCTCACCTCAAATGTGGCAGAAAGTTTGTGAGCCGGCAGCCATGTTGCGATATGTTGAGGAAATATCAAGCACCGCCCGCCAGCCAGAGCAAACTTTCTCATTTTACAGCTAAACAGTACACTACAAGAGGTTTCTGAAAACATTTGAGGAGAGAAATAGGCATTACAGTAACAGAATATTGATTCATATTTGATCAGCGCTGCCTAGTTTGACCATTTGATCGGAGTTTGCAAGTGATTGACATCTGCCTCCATTGAATGAACAGCCAATAGGAATGCTCTCTCTCTCTGAAATGACCTGTGATTGGCCAAAGTCTCCCGTCACAGGCTGGATGTTTTAAAGCCTGTAAACAGAGCAATGCGGAGGTGCAGAAGTCTAGTTTTCTCTGAGAACACTTGAATTACAATATGTTAAAAGGTTATTATGGATTTTTTGCCCAATGATGCCAAGAACATTCTACCTAATGCGACTTTAATAAACTTAATTCATAGAGCACCTATTTGAATGCAGACTTTTAAAAGTACTTTGTAAAGAAAGTCTTGTGTTGAGAAGACAGATTGCAGTTGTATTTTCAGTTTTATTTTTCCAGTTGAGTTTCAGAAAATTTACTTTTTTCCAACCATCATTTCTGTTGATCGTAGTCTCATTGCACGTATCCATGACCACCATTGTTTTATTATATGCAGAAGTCAAAATGCTGCACCTTCACGCCAAGAGCTTATTATAGTCTTTTTCTATGTGAACTGCCCTCGCATGGCATGCAAAGGCCTGCTTTGTGCCTTTGTACTCTCTCCAGGTAGCAGGGAATGAAAAATTCCCTGGATGCCAAGTCAGGCTTTTGTGTTGCTGACATGTTTATGTGTGCATGTGCGCGTGCCTGCTAGAGGAGTGAGAGACAGCAAGGCGGTGGAGGGAGTAGCCGTGAACGCATTGTGAGATAACGAAAGAAAGATGACAAAAAGTGAAGGAGAAAAGGCAGTGAAGGCTGGCAAGAGAGCGAGCCAGGGAGTTAAGGGGCCAGAGGAGGTCTGGATTCTGACAGCCCGTGGAGAATTGAGCATCCCGCACACACAGATGTTCACAATCACCCGAGACAATTAATAATAATAATGATAATGGCTGCTGTGACAACTGGGAGAATCAGGAGGCCGTGATTGATTGGAAGATAATTCTCTGAATTGGCCTGTAGAATTATTTACTTTGGAGCGGCTGCGGGAGGCAAAGTAAAAAAATATCAATCTAATTAATCCAGTTTGGTGCTGATGAAAGACCAAAACAAGAAGATAGTCCGGGAGGTCGTGGAAAGTTGAAAAACCAGCGATCACACGGCCCCTGACCTGAGGGAGCGAGTTGAGACTTTTACCTCTGAGAAAAATTAAAATAAGCATCATTCACATAACATCAGCACGGACTCTCATCACACAAATGTAGTCAGTTAAATAGTTTTCAGTTGTTTCCTTTTCACACATTTTCAACCAAGTCAAAAAACAAAAAACAATCTTGTCGATATCTACATTAAACCATTAGTACCTGCACCGAAGCAGCAGTACACACACTCTCTATACCTCCAGGGTTAACATAAACTTACCAAAACGAGCCACGTATTGCTTGAGGCTGCAGTGTAGGGAGGGGATGCAGAGTGGGTGGGGGACAAAGGTTTATCCGTACTGTTAAGTAACAAATAGCCAGAAACAAGTTTTCAAATTCCTCCAAAGCCAGGTGGGCTATGGATGCACCCTTTATATTTTTTTTTTCAGGAAAATACTTGAGTACAGACCAAGAAAAGATTGTTTTTGCATGCAGCTAGGAGCAAAGGAGGATGAAAAGGGCTTAGGTCCGTGTCTAAATGCAGAGAGTTATGGGTTTGGGCGGAGGTGATGCGCGTCTACGCTTCTGGCAATGTCTGGATGAACACGTAGGCAAGGAGCTGAGACAACTAACCTAGATATTTGTTGCAGCGTATGCATCTTGTTGCATCTGTTTGGACAAAAATGTATCACCATATAACGGTGAAAGGATATTTCACTTATTTATCATATAAAATGCATTTTATGGAGCATTGAATTGGTAATAAAGAAAGAGATGTTTGGAATCAAACATGAGTATCCACAGCTATGGTTTATTGGAAAATAATAAACATCTTCAGTCAAGCATGCTCTGATCGGCATTCATACTTATATGCATATCTGCACACACACATAAACACACACTCAATTATAGTCATCATGGAAGTTCACCATAATGCATCTTAATTAAACTGTGCATTTTAATAAGGATTTTCTTGATTGTCATATAGATTATGAGCATCTATAAAACGTGTTTATTACTGGAGGAATGAAGCAGTATTGCAGCAAACATGTTGTAAAAAGTTGGACTTCTATGATGGCTATATCTGCACACACATTCACACACACACACACACGCTCACATCAAAAAATAGTCTTGTTTTTCGTTGCTTTGTACTTCCTCCATCCCAATGTATATTATGGTTTTGGACCCAGGAAATAATGACACCCACAGTATCTGTGGAGCAGAGTAAGAGCTGTCTTACATCACATCTTGCTCAGGTCTCAGGTCTGCTTTTAGCTGCAGTTCAGAGCTGATTGAGATGTCGCTGGGGTCAGTAGGGGGAAAACAGCACCGGCGTGTGTGTTGAACAGATGGGTCCAGGGGCCGGATGCAGCAGCGCCTGGTGGAGGGGCTGACTCTGAAACAGGGCGGGGCTCGAGTTCAAGGCAGGGCGGAGAGAGAAGGGGGGCAGCGTTGCCATGGCAGCGGCAACGGAGAGTTGACGCTGTAGGAGGCAGGAGGCCAGAGGTTTGGTCAGGTCTTGGTTCTTCCGTAGAGCGAGACGAATCTGAGGAGGGAAAACACATACAAACAAACTGCAATCAAGGGTTTTTTTCTTCTCAAAAGGTAATTGAGCAGTTTAAGTAGGAAACCAGAGAAGGACAAGGAGTCTTAGTCTTAGCAGCTACTTGGCCAATTGAACTACAAACTTTCCCAGTTACTGCCAAACAATCTAATCAGGATCTCCTTTCTACCATAATCTGCCCTTTTGTCCTTCTCACAATGTCATAGGATTACAACATTTCAGACATAGGATTCTTCAACCCATATCACTGCGGATTTGTCTCCTTGGAAGCAGGGAGTGGAGCTTCCTGGAAGAGGCTCTAGAGAGTCAACTTGTGTACACAAACACAATGATGGGGGATGAAAGTAAATCAAGCAACAGCAGAGTACTCACTGCTTGGAAACTCTGGTGACGCTGCGTGGGAGTGTAAGGGCTGAATTTAGGCTTGGCTGGTTTACCTGCTGCTCTATCCTTGTGTCTCCTACTGCTGATGTGCTGGAGCGGAGGAGAGAAACAGACAGATAAACACCAGACAGACACAGGCAGCAGCATAAAGAAGTAGTGGACAAAGGAAGACAGCATCTTTGCCTTTGTTTGGAAATTTAAATAAACAGAGAGGAGGAAATTAAAGGAAGCCTAATCAAAGTTCTGTCGATATTTTGTCGGCTCTGTACTTTGAGATGCAAAATATTCATGAAGGGGCCGGTTTGGGAAATCTTTTTGATTTGATCGACAAGCACAAACAGATGGCTACAGCCACACAATCAGCGGTGAACTGCTAAATATTCATGAGCATCTGGCCAAAGATAACTTTCAGATAGTCAGACCAACACTGTGTATTCATATCATGAACAGAGATGCTAACATCATATTCAGATGCTCGCTGAAACACACCAGGCTCTGTGATTTTAACTCACCTGCAGCGACAGGTGTGAGATGTTCACACTGTGATGAATAAAATATGCACGGTCCTGAAATGTCTCTCTGTGTAATGCATGATGGATAAAATGATGATGGATGTGTTGATGCCTTTGAGCGACTCAGATGTGTGAATCTGTGTGACAGCTGACCTTCTCATGGCTTCACATCCAGAAGAGGAACTAACCAGCGCAAGTGTGATGAGCCAGTTTCATGTGTCACCCAACCAGTGTTCATGCTGCTCGAGCAACGTTAGCGTTCTTTATTGTGTCGTGCACATTTGAATGGACTTTAAGACACACAAAAATAGTACTTCCAAAAACAGTACTTCCATGTTATGCTACTTTATATTTCTATTCCACTCCATTTATCTGACAGCTATAGTTGCTAGTTATTGTTTAGATTTTACATTAAAAGACATATGATAAGCTTTTATATTACAACACATTGTTAAAGATTAAACCAGTGGTTCCTAATCGTTTGGGTTTCTGATTTCTTACAAAAAAGCAGTGTGTACTCGGGGCCTCTTGTCATGTTTCAGATGTCTGGGTTGTTAGCAGTTCCACCAAAGAGTGGAAACTTCTCACATGGTTCCATTTAAATAACTCTTTGTGGCCCAAAGAGGTAAAATTATCCAGAAAGAAAAGATTAGAGGAAAGGCCAAACAAATAAATACACATTAGTGCAGCAGAACATTGTTTTTTCTTCTTTCCTTTCCCCCTGATGTATATATTAGAAAATGGGGCCAATACTTAACATCGGAGGGCTCCTGACACGGGCTAAACTTTGTGGGGAGTCGCATGTAACAAAGTGGTTAAATCATGAGAACACTGCTGCTAAGCAACGGCAATATTAACGTTACTGTCGGCGTCTAGAAGCCACAGAGGCTAACAATTTAGCAAGTTAGTGAGTGGGTAACATAATGCAGGAAATGCAAAGGCATAATGACACAGGAAAAAGATGAGGCCCGTGGGAATATCATTATTTTCCTCAGACATATTTTAAAATTACGCAGAATTCCAATATATGACTAAAATGGTATTATAGTCACTTCTTGTGCATCGAAAAATTAACTTCCATGGCCTCCGCCATTTCTGACAACGTCAACAAACACGTCACAACTCGTGAACTCTGAGTTTTCAGCATTAAAACATTAAATGAACTTTCTATTCAATTTCACCTAAATTACAAAACAAACCTTTTCTCTTCAGGGAGGCCATTAAACATGCCTGATTCTATAGCTAATGGTACCTGCATGTGACGGTGCACATTATACACAGATCACAACAGACCATTGTGAACAATTTGTGCTGAGTTTTGAAAAATTAAAGATAAATTAATTATACAAAAATAAAGGTTTGACCTCACTAATCCCAGGATG
This sequence comes from Sebastes fasciatus, assembly GCF_043250625.1. Classification (NCBI taxonomy): domain Eukaryota; kingdom Metazoa; phylum Chordata; class Actinopteri; order Perciformes; family Sebastidae; genus Sebastes; species Sebastes fasciatus. Next base: position 17,434,218 of record NC_133811.1, on the reverse strand, counting down.
TCCATGCAAAATATCCCAGTTAAAGATTTTTCTAGTGAACTACTGTTCACACATCTTCACAAGTCTGTTCTAAAGCAGGATCATCAAAACTTTTGTCTGACATTTGGAGGTTCCCATCCCGTAATTCCACTGATGCCTAAAACTGGTCTAAACTGACTCAGTAATACGATACGATACGATACGATACGATACGATACGATATGATACGATACGATACGATACGATACGATACGATACAATACGATACGATACGATTAAACATTATTCTCAGTTTGCACTGAAATTAATTTTGCATCCATAGGCAGCTCAATTTGAGAAAAAGTACATATACAATAGACATACTGTTATAATAAACAAACAGACAAATAAGACACATCAGTTGTACATACAAGACAAAGACCAAAACACATCTGTCCTCTGGATTTAAATCTCCTTAGCAGCACATTAACTATTTTTTAACGACAAGATGGACTGATGAATAAAAACGTTCTTCAGCCCGATGCGATTAAATGGAGGGACTCTAAATCGCCTCTTGGAGGGCAGAAGTTGATATTCCCCATTTAAAACATGCAAGGGATCAGAAGAGATGCTGTTGGCAAGTCTGGGCATGCTCTTGTTGTGAGCTGCTTGAAAGGAGGGTGTCACAGGTTGGCCAATGATCTTTGGCTATAAAGTTTAGTTTTAAGTTTTACAAATAGACTACTGAGCCAGGCTGCACTGCAGTACAACAGGAAACTCTGAATCACTGAACTGAAAAATAGAAAAATAATCTGTCTACTGGCTCCAAAAGATCTGAGTCTGCGAAGAAAGTAAATGCGCTGCTGTATCAACTTACAACTAATGGACTGTGTTTCTGTGTTAATCAGTATAACAACTCACCACTCTGAGCTTTATTACTGGCCAGACATTTTCGGCAACTGACCTGTTTGAGCTGAGTCTCGGAGTTGACGTGCACATCGCAAATCTCACAGTGGAAAGTCTTGTTCTGGAGTCCGGTTGCTGACTCGAACGGCGCGACCAACTTGGCCTTGACCCCCGTCCTAGGGAAGGACTTGATGGCTCCATTGCCACTCCTTGCCTGCAGCATTGTCTTGTGCTTAGTGCCTGAGCAGATATAAAGTCACATCAACACAGCGTCAAACACAAGCCGGCTAAGCTTTGACTATACGTCAGCGCCTGCAGTTCCTCACCGCTGTTGTGGGCCTGCAGCTGGGAGGCGGAGTTCACAGGGACCTTGCAGAGGGAGCAGTAGAGAAGACGTATAGCTTTCTCTTCCTCTGTTTCCTCCTCTGGAGCCACCTCCACCTCCCCGTCTCTTTGTATCTCTTTCTCTGGCGTCGGAGGGCTGGGTGACAGGGAGGGGTCGGAGGGTGCGTTCACAGTTTCAGTGGGGCCGCTGCTCGGTGGTGAGGGAGGGTCTGGCGGTGAGGGTTCTGAAATTAACGCAGAAAGAAACAAAGATATTAACTAGACAGCGTAAGGTACGGTAAGAAAAGAACAGAAAGAGAATAAAGCAAGCAAGAGAGATGGAGGCCGAGACAGTCAGATGAAACAAACTTGAACAGTTTTCCACAAACTCTTACTGTTTACAAAAGAAGCACCAATTTCATGACATGCACAGGGACAGAGATAAAAACTCACCAGGCTACAGGTGATTATGAGCTCTATCAACCTCTCTAATCGCACTAATAATCAATGATTTCCCCAAGGATGTGCCTCACAGTTTTGTACCGAGATGATTTGGCTCTATTATCTTTTGTGAGACTGACTTGTCGAGGTTCCCTGGAGGAGAGCGTGCTGATTTAAGGATTCGCTCTTTGCTAATAACAATGATTAGCTCAGCCTAGCTGAGTGGTTTGTTACCATTGACTCCCCACTCTTAGGGGCCGACGAGGCTGTTTGCTGAAGTAATCTTCAGAGAGCTCTCGTGCCGTCTCAGCCACACTTCCCCAAACTGGAAATGATCACTCATTCTCTCACTCTTCAAACACACTCTCACATTGGCGATGTCAAGCACAATTCTTCAATCTTTTCGCTTTTTAGCTCGCAGCAAAATGTATTATTCCTATTCCGTAACGCCCACACACACATGCAAAAGTAGCACATCAGGACTGGCGCACACATATTGGCAGTAACGCAGTCGATGCTCCTCCACACTTCTATTGACACATTTCCAGGCACACATGCACTCACACACACACTATACAGTTACCCACTGATCATGTGAAAATCATTCAATCTCAATGTGTTTTTGATCTCAGGAGGCCACTCAAGAGGTCAGTAAATGTAGATGTGAAGACGGAGAGGAGGATAACGCTCAACCTTTAAGCTCTTCACTGTGAAACCCAAAGCAGCAGGAGGTTTATCACATCAAAGAGTTAAAGTCGTGACTGGGAAAAGGAGGTTTGAGCCGTACATTCACATATCTAACGATGTCATACATTTGATGTCTGCACATACACACACACACACACACACACACACACACACACACACACACACACACACACACGCACACACACACACACACACACACACACACACATAGACACAGGGGAAAGCATGCGTGCCTGCAGAGACACACACCTCCTGATGTTGTGTCGGAGCTGGAGGGCTGTGAGAAGGGTGACGGGAGGATTTGCGATGTGGTTTCCTTGACGACCGGTTCAGAGGTCCCGATCTTTAAATCGGGGGCGTCCATCGCTTTCAGCCTTTTCGTGTGTTTGGTGCCACTATAATGGGAAGAAGCCTGTGCCTGTGCACACAACAGCAAACAAGAAGGTATATGAACTATTATTTAGTTATGTGAACCTGACAATGTTTTTATTTCAAGCCACAATACACGACTTGAATGTGAATGTAGCTCCGGCACAAAGTTCTAGAGGCTGCTGTCACACCCACATTGATTGACAGATGCTTTGATATATAGACGAAAACAAGTAAATCAAAGTGTGTAATGTAATGTAGAAATACGAGTGGTGACATTGCATTGCACACAATAGTGCTTGTTTATGAATCATTCTGTAATAAGCACAATAAATGCTCTACAAATGTCAGATATTAAGAGGTGTGCACATTTCACACAGTTATGAAATGGGGCATGTCTAACCTAAGGGCAGACCTTCAACTGCCATGTGAGGGTGTGTGTGAGAAACAGAAACACCCTGAAAGAAAAACAATTCAAAGTGTTTCCCACACGACAACGCCCACCTCAGAGTTGAACCTAAGTCGACAGACTCCGCAGGAACTGGACTTCCTCTTCAGCGACCCGAAGGCCGGGCCAATCAGAGCTTTATGGACGTGATCCATCTGCAACAAAGGAGAAGCGTTACATTAAGGTCATGACTGGTTTAGGGTTGTGAAAGGCACAACTGAGTAGTGAAAGTGATCACCTGAGGTGTTAATGGCACGCTGTCTGCAAGCTAATGATGTGCTCCTTTCAAGAAAAGACAGATTTATAATATCTCAGGTTATAGGTGGGAGTTGTAAGAAGGAGCTGATGGGGAGTAGCCTGTCTGGCACCCAGTCATGCATGAACACAACAGAGGGTGTAAATGACATGCCGTGCCTGCACTGACACTAAACCATGACTAACCCCGACAGGATGAAACATTCAACCCTGTACGTTTGAATCGTGCCAGTCAAAGACTTGTAGTTTGCTCAATTGTGCAGAAGGGAGGCTGTGGTCAACTTGGATTCACAGCAAATCAATTTATTCTAATAGCAACATGTTTTTATGGCATGTCTAAATGTTTAAATAAACCTGTCAAACCACTCTTGCAGCATGTTCTAAAATAATATGTTGTTGTTTTTTAAAATATGGCTAGATTTACAGCTTCCATCTCAACTTTCTGTCAAGCTTCATTGGTTAGAGCCTCCTGCTCTTCCATTGGTCAGAACCACTTAATCCTAGCTCACTAATTGGCGAACCTCATGCAGCATATGGGCACCGATGGACAGTGGAGACATAGCTTATGCAGCAAGACAGATTTGAAAAGCTCCTATGAATGCTCTGATGATTTTATTTCCCACACAAAAACATGTAATTGTGAGTCCAGTGTGAGTAGGGGTGTAACAATACATCAATATGGATCGATTCAATGATCAACGATCCAATATCATTGATGCAAACTAAAAACTTCGATATCATCATCTTTAAGATACGCCTTTATTTTGAAATACCCACGGTACGTCTGCGTCACCATTTTTGTCCAAGGGCACCTCGTTCTTACAAATTCAAACAGTGCTTAAACATGAGAAATGTGGCACTTTATAGTTTTGCATTTAATATCTGGAAGATCCCAGAAATAAAAAGTTGTCAAATCATATTTTAGTTGCTTTTTGTGAATTGATATAAGAGTAACCGATTGTGTTTAAAGTACATTTCTTATCACCTCATATCGATCACAGGCCCTTGAATTGAATCGAAATCGTATCATGGCAAAGTTTGTGATATCAGCAAATATCATATCGTTGTCCAAAGAATCAATATAATATTGTATTGTGATCAAACTTGTGATTTTACATCCCAAAGTGTGACCACCCTGAATCCCACCTTGTACACCTGGCCTCCGCTCTCCATGATGGAGCAAACTATAAACACCTTTCAAACCTACAGGGGGTGAGAACTTCATGTTGAAAGCCAGGCTCACCCAGCCCTTTTCCAAGAAGACTCGATCTGGCTGATGGTCTTTCCACACAGACAGATCGTCAAAAATGAAGGTGGGGTTTAAAAACATTCCTCGCAAGGTTTCATCCACTTTTAAAAGAATGCATTTCACTGTTAAGGTGAAACAAAATAATAGTTTTAAAATCAAGTGTTGCATTGTGTTATCCTGTAATATGAACACACAAAAAATCAACTATCTAGTGAGAAAATGAAGGACCTTTCACCCTCAGACTAGTGTTCTTTATGAGTGTAACAAACAGGCAATAAACGCCTTTGCATATGTGTGTGTGTGTGTACACAACTATACCAGTATCTGACCACACAGCGCTGTGCAGGTTCAACAAGTACTCAGCGCAATAAAACCCAATTGGCCTTTGTGGAGCCAAACAAACCTGTTACCGGTGATGAAATATATAAGGAGCCAAATAACCAGCCACAACCAGGGAGGCTTTATGGAAATTTGGCTGAAGGTGACGTCCAAATTTATATGCTGTTGTGGGCCAACCAACTGATGCAGTAAGCCCTGAGGACATAATACTGTTAACACTGCACTGGAGATTTAGCTCGCAGTTTCTTTAGTGCCAAAGATGAATTCTTTGCTCTTGAGACGTTAAAAACGCAACAGAATCTGTCTGTGTGTGTGTGTGTGTGTGCGTGTGTGTGTGTGTGTGTTTTCTTTGATCATCACTCTAGGCAGCTGCTGCAGTGGAATGCTTCTCTGCAGTCACTGGTCTCTTATCTCTCTCTATTTCCCTGCAGCTGTCTGTCTATGTAAAACTTAAGCAAACACATAAAAACAAATATAGTTCCCTTGCGTATCATATTTAAAATATGAACCATGAGATCATAAAAACGAAAAAAAAAATCATTAACTAACATCTGTAATAACGAAGACATGGACATGTTGGGTGAGTGTATGATGTAGCACATGAATAACAACACATTAATGTTAAACATTGATGTTTCTCTGAATGAACATTCTGACATAAATAAAAAAAAAAAACCTGTCTCCCTGTCTCCTCAGCCCCCGAGGCTCCTCCAGTATCATCATCTGACCCTCCATCACACATTCCTCCCTTCACCCCTCCATCTGCTCCCCTCTGAACTCTCTGCCTCTCCCTTTTCGTCTCTGTCTGATCAAAGTCACCTTCCTGCCTCCTAGTAGACTCATTCTTACCCTCCACTCCCACTCCGCACGCTGGGGTGGACTAGCACCTGTGGCAAAGTCACTTCGCCCTTCTTATTCATTGCCTCTTCTGTCTTTCTTCTGTACACACATACACACTACATCACCCGCTGAATCCAATCTAATACCTTCCCTGCTTATTGTGACGTTAAAAGCAATAAAAGCAGTAAATTCAGTGGACCATACAGTAAATAAAGACACAGAGCGGGCCCCTAGGCATAGGCGGTATAGACGAATGCATTGACCGTGAAACGTGATGCGACTAACATCAGTAGCCTCAAATATACTGCATCTGTGTGTCAAAAAGACAGAAGCCCTCTGGGGCCCAGGGAAGAAAATGAAGAAGAGAAGAGGAGAATTGGGGAAAAGACAGAGGTAATGTGACGAATGAATAGTTTATCTATTGCATAGTGGTTACCGTTGAAGCAGAGTGCTACTAGAGCCCATTTCCACTGCAGGAACTTCCCCCCGAAACAAAGAACCTTTAGTGGAACTTACTGTGTTTCAACCGCGGGACCAAGGTCTAAATTAAGTTCTGGGGACATTTTACGGTACCTTTTTACACCCAAAAACTGCAACGGCCGATGGGTAGTACTTTCTGAATTTACCACAACTTTCGGGGGGGAGTTTGCTACCTTTTAGTTCCTGGAAAAGTAGTTCCAGGGACTAAAATTCCTGGGAACTTTTAGTGGAAACCCGGCTCAGCAGCTTACTTTGGACAATAGTAATGTTTGCTAATTTCATAAATAGAGTTATTCCCACCTTAAATTCATAAGGCAGAGTTGGAAAGACTATTCAGGTGTTTAGGGAATAAACTACAACATAATTCTGAGAAATGCAGTTTTTCTTTTAAAGCAGCAGTCGGTAGATTTAGAGCAAATATGATTAAAAAAAGTTATTTTTATAAAATGGTCACTATATCCTGACAGTAGTGCATGAGACAGGTAGTATGAACATTGGTGTCCTCTGATGCTCCTAATGGCATCTGCAAGATTTCACAGACCGGAGGAAAACAACCAATCAGAGTCGAACTGGAGCCTTGCCGTCTCTGAGCAGTTGTCAATCACTCGCGAACTCTGATCAAACGGTCAAACTAGGCAGCGCTGATCAAATATGAATGAATATTCTGTTACTCTAATGCCTATTTCTCATCTCAAATGTTTTCAGAAACATCTTGTGGTGTACTGATTAGCTGTAAATGAAAAAGTTTGTGACCAGGCAGTCATGTTGAGATCAGTTGAGGAAATACCAAGCACCGTCCACCAGCCGGAGCAAACTTTCTCATTTTACAGCTAAACAGTACACTACAAGATGTTTCTGAAAACATCTGAGGCGAGACATAGGCACTACAGCATTATAGTCTCTCAGAGCAATTGAATTACAATATGCTGAAAGGTTATTATGGAATTTTTGCCCAATGATGCCAAAAACATTCTTCCTACTGCAGATTTAAGGGTGATCTGCATAGATTAATCTCAAAGACATAAAGCCATGCAGTTTCTGTGGGGGTATGGTGGAACTGGCTGCGATGCAAGGGGAACCAGCTAAAATCTAAAATCTAAAATCGAATTGGTCAGGGCCGGCTCTGTAAAGACGTCCACCACATAGCTTAAGTATTAATCGGCATATTTTCTCTCAGTTTCTCGCACACAGCGGTAGCCGCGTGTCAGACATGCTCAGCTCTGTTGAGAGAGTTATGGATGAAACATATGGCCAAGTGAAGTAAAGCAGACTTTTACCTGGAGCGCAGTCAAGAGCCTCAACATTTATAATGATGAATGTTCCTGGATTTATATTGTGTACCGGCATGACAGCTATGTGTGAGCGCATGACGTCAAGCACCCAGAGTGGGTTATGATGAATGAGCTGCTGCTTTTGGTTCTTTGTCATTTAAATGAGTACTCGCCTGGAAACAAAATTACTTTTTTGTTTCCATATCTGTCAAACTACAAGCCAAACTAGCCAGTGAAGTCCCAGTTTGGATCCCAAACATCCACACACACATGCACACGACAGAGGCCGACACACACAGGCTTATACACAGCTAGAGTTCAGCTGTTTGCCCACTTACTGAACACCCACATGGTCAAAACAGAGGAGAGAGAAGATTCCCTTTACATTATGCTGAGTCATCCAGTTTGCAGAAACAATATACTGGAGACAAAACTTTATTAAAGGTGCAATGTGTAGGATCTGGCAGCCTCTAGCGGGGAGGTTGCGGATTGCGACCAACTCAAACTTCTCCCGTGTGCTAAGCGTGTAGGAGCACCACAGTGCCAGACGCGAAAACGTGAATGGCTCTCTCTACAGCCAGTGTTTGGTTTGTCCGTTCTGGGCTACTGTAGAAACATGGCGACCAGCTCCGTGAAAAGAGGACCCGCTCCCTATGTACACATAAACGGCTCATTCTAAGGTAACGAAAACACAACGATTCTTAGTTTCAGGTGATTATACACTAAAGAAAACATACTTATTAATATTATATTCAATTTCTGCCAATAGATCCCCCGAAATGGCACTGTTCCTTTAAGTTTCTTTCAGTTACTTTTTTTGCATATTAAGTGCTACCATAGGTTTCTGTTAAACTATATTTAAATCAAAATAAAACAACGAAGGAACATGGTGTTCTGACCTCAAAAGTGTAATTTATTTAAAGGTCCAGTAAGTAGGATATAGTGACATCTAGTGGTGTGGTTGCAGATTGCAACCAACTGAATACCCCTCCGCTCACCCCTCCTTTTCCAAGCTTGTCGGACATATGCTGGCCTTCAGGTAATGTGTAAAACATGAAAGGCTCTCTCTAGAGCTAGTGTTTGGTTCGTCCGTTCTGGGCTACTGTAGAAACATGGCGGACTCCGTGAAGCGGACCCGCTCCCTATGTAGATATGAAGGGCTCATTCTAAGCTAACGAAAACACAATGATTCTTAGTTTCAGGTGATTATACACTAATGAAAACATAGTTATGAATATTATATTCCATTTCTGCTAGTAGATCCCCCGAAATGCTACACATTGGACCTATAATTAACACAGTGGAGCTGAAACGAGTAGTCAATTAAGCGATTGACACAAAGTTAATCAAATTGTTTGGGATTTACTGCTTTTCTTTGTCCTGCTGTTTATGATAATAAACTAGATATTTGTTTTTTTTGGATTGTTGGTAATATAAAACAAGACTTTGAATAAGTTACGTTGGGCTGTGGGAAATCATATTACAATATATATTTTTCACTATAAATAATCGTTGCAGCCATGAAGTCTATCGAGGTTTAGAGGAGCACTTTATTTCAACCATGTAGCCAAGGCTCCTTTACCAACTTGATTGCGTTAAAAAAGCCATAAATCACCGAAATTACACGCAACCAAAACCAAGCACTGTAAAGGTCAGCTGCTTTTTACAGGGCTGACTATATTCCTGTAGTGTTGGAAATGCAATAAAATGAAAGAAAGGAGGGTTATAAATATGTGAGACAGGATGTGACTCAGCAGGGAGAGGGTGTTGTGAGATTTTTGAAGACATTTTTCAAACTGTGGCGAGTTATAAGTGAGGCAGCTTTTACTGACTTGAAGACGAAGGTCATCCACCATGACGAAAACAACAGAAAAAAGGAAAGCTGTTAGAAATTTGATCAAAAGTGGCAATATTCAGATTTTTTGTGGTAAAGGAGGAAGAGAAAAAAAGAATGAGAGGGTGCGAGGAGGGTCAGTGATGGAGAGATGAGGAGTTGGTACTCTGAAAGCAAGAAAGAGTGCATGGGAGGGTGAGGGATGGGGACGATGACAGCAGGAGACAAAGTGGAAAATGCAAGAGAGGAGAGCTGAAGTGAAGAGGGTGATGGAGCAAGAGCAACGCATGAAAGTGGAAGGGATGGATGGGAAGACTGGCGAGAGGAGGAGAGAGAGGTGAAATGGAGGGGAGAAGGCAAGACTCCCTCAGGTGGCAGAATGTGTTTTTGACAAAGAGGGAGATGCTACACACACACACACAGAGAGGGAATAGATTTACTACACCGCACACTAGCAGTTCAGCAGACTTTCTTTTAAACCCTCAATTTGTCTCTCTATATCTCTCTTCTCAACATCTAAGAGCAAATCGCGGTTTAAAGACGAGACCAAAGTAAAGAGAAGGGAGGAACAAAAAGAAAATTGTCAATTTTGCTTCGGAGTGGGTATCTGGCCAGACTCAGTGAACGGCTCATGAGTCATCGCAACTTCATCTCAAGTTTTGTAATAGGTTTGGTATTAGACGAAAAACACATCATGCTTTCTTGGCTTCATGCGCTCGAAACAAATAGAAGTGTTAGAAATGGTTTTGTATTGTCAGTTGTCGCAGCTACACTGATTCAGGCCAGAAACATGGCTTCATGCATCACACAGTCAGGAGTATATGGAGGCATACAGCATGATCCCCTCTGTAAACCCAACGTCAGCCCTCAGCCCTGCCTGACACATCAACTCTCTTCGGGGCTCGGACTTGGACCAGCTTTGTTTCTCTCCACCTTCACCCTTCACAAACACGGGGACAGGCAGCTCTAAGAAAAGCTGTGCGAGAAATATCAAGGAAGCAGCTCCACCCTCCAGGTTTGTGTGGAAATGTCATGGCTCTCTGCATCAGAGGTGATATATTTGGAAAGGTGTAGGCAGCTCGCTCATGCATCTGTGTACTGAAAAACAACTCCACGCAGGCAGACTGCTCCATGAAAATAAACTCCTCCACTCGCAGCAGAAACCGGCGTGATAAAGTGAACTATTTCTAAAAAAAGGCACAGTTGATGAGAGCGTGGTTGCCGTGACAACTACGTTGACTGACAGTACTCACGTCTGTGAATCCAGGCAGCAGGCGGAAGGGGAGGAGGGGCTTCAGGTCTGGGGAGGGCTGAGTCCTGCCCAGCGTGGGGCGTGCCAGCGGCAGCAGGGCGCCGTGACACATACTACCTAGGGAGGAGACAGGTAGATAGATAAACAGATGGAGCAATGACAGGGTTTCCTTCACTGTTTTTCCTCTCTTATTTTCATTGCAACTTAAAGGGATAGTTTGGGTGTTTTGAAGTGGGGTTGTATGAGGTACTTTTCCATAGTCAGTGTATAACCTACAGTAGATGATGGTCATTGTGCCCCCAGTTTGAAGAAACAGATAGGAGCATCGGCACCGGGACAAAGCAATGTACTGCTGTGGATGGGGCCAGCAGCAAAACGTATTTTAGTCACCTAAAAGAAAGGCTCACCTAAAAAATCCATATCCATTTAAGTGTACGAATATTTTCCGACAGGGAACGGAACTGAAAGTGAAACTTATCTATACTGTTTTTGTCAACAAAGTCTGGCTGCTTTTGATGAGAGCATAGATTAGTTTCACTTCACAAAAGGGCTGTCTGACAACAAGATAAACAGTGGAACATATTCTAAATATAGCGTACACTTAAACTGATACTGTTTTTTTTAGATGAGTCTTTCTTTGGGGTTTCTAAAATATGTTTTGTTGTTGTTCCCGTCTATAGCAGTACATTGTTTTGCTCCTGTGCTGGTACTCCTGTTTGTTTCTACAAACTGGAGGCGTGCTGACTGTCATCTATTGTAGGTAATACACCGACTATGGATAAGTACCTCATACAACCCCACTTCAAAACACCCAAACTAACCTTTTAACGATATGATGCTTTTTATCCATTTGTCAGTTTTTAGCTGAGGTAAGAGAGCTAAATCAGGCATATTTACATTAATATTGTAAAACGCCAATGTTGATTAATGTGCTCTGTTACCTATAAATAGAAAAATAAATGAACATGTCATGAATTAACAATTAACTCCAAACAAAAAATTAAAAAAGATGTTTGATCTGAGTGGTCTTATTTCAGTTTCACTCATCCATATTGGCAGTTATTAAAATAAGATAAAGGCTCAGTTAGATCAAATATCACTTTATTTTATGTTAATTTGAAACACCCACTCATGCACACTGGCAGCGAATTCAAATGTGGAACTGAGGTTGAAGGTAAGTGCATATATTTACTCAACACTGTACAAAAGCACAATTCTGACACTTGTACATGAGTAGTTCCATTGTGTCCGACACTTCATTTGAGAGTGCAACATTCTTTGCAGATTAAGATTTACATGTAACAAGTAAAACCTGCTTACACATTAATCCATCAGTAATAATTATACAATAATATAATATATATATATATATATATATATATATATATATATATATATATAACACTCTGATAATAGCCATTTTACATTCTGTGAGCTTTTTTAAAAAAATAAGATCGTCAGGTCTACCAGGGAAAATGTGGTTTTACAAACAAATCACATTATTATATCAAAATTAAACACACACATTTCTGGTTCAATGAGGTCATTACTCAAAGTGCCATGTGACAAGCTTCTTGCTTGTGTTGCTGAGTTGTGATTATGGCTGCTTGTTCTCTAGTTTAACATGTCCTCTGAGCTTGATTAGTTTGATTCAGGACCAGCCCGCATATGTAATCATCATAATCAAAAATCACAACACACCCATCCGCTCTGCCATTAGTCTGATTGCCTTTAACAACCTTTAAAGTCGTGTGTGTGAGTGTGTGTGTGTGTGTGTGTGTGTGTGTGTGTGTGTGTGTGTGTGTGTGTGTGTGTGTGTGTGTGTGCGTGTGCGTGTGTGTGCGCGCACGTCACGTTGTAGGCTATATGTGTCTTGACATGCATGCGCGCGGGAAGGTATTTTCAGTAGAGAGGGGGGCACTTTGTATTATAATAATTCATTACTTTGAGGTGTTTTATTCAACTTTATGATGCGTCATGTTTCCAGATAAGGCTCCCTGTCATCGGAATCAGTACTTTCTCAGTGCATATGTTTTTATTTCCTACCTCCACAAGTGGATAGTGGGTTAGTTGCTGCTCTGTGTGCACAAGAGGACACCGAGAGCTCTATTCATGAACCCAGCCTCACGGCGCACATCGCAGTCAGGTGTCTGCTGTCTATAGCGCGTCTGGTGCGTAATTTCGTGCGTAATTTTCGACTGGCGCACTTGTGGCACAGCTCGATATACGGAGTGGAATCAGAAAGAATACCTTATCCAATCCAATCCAATCCAAATGTATTTATAAAGCACACTTAAAAACAACGAAAGTTGACCAAAGTGCTGTACAATTATAAATAAAAACAACACAATAAAACACTAAGACCAACTTAAAACCAACAGGACATTAAAATAATAAGAGCGTTAAGACCAATAGGAAAGGGAAAAAGGATTCAAATAGTCTACTCTCATGCCGAGCCAAAAGCCAAGGAATAATCATACATTATAAAACATAATATATTCTATGTACGTGTTAGAGGCTGTGACAATCATAACCAACACTATCACTACTTTCACCCACTTTAGAGCTTATTTCCACGTCGTGTCGCGCGGACAGTTCTGGAACAGCGTGCAGAGTTTTCATCAAAGAAAAACGTATCGTTGTCTGGGACCTTCGCAGTTTTACATGTGAATAGATGATGAGTCTTTTAAGTTGAATTCACTTTTGTGGAGGATCCTGTGTCGTGTTTTCTCTGTGCGTAACAGTGCGCGATGTATTTGTCATCAGCCATGCAGTTAACTAGGTTACTATCACAGTGCCATATAAAATCTAAGTAAAATGAAAATTCAATCAATTTTTTGTGTTTTTCTGGAATTATTTAAAACGTTTTGATTGTTCTTCAAGCTAAATGAATTGTTCATAATCTGGTAACCATTTTTTTGCATTTTTAGGGGGTGACAGTGGGTCTTCAGGGGGAGATAGTAGGTCTGCTGTATAAACCACTATAGAGGTGGTGTATATCATCTGAAAACTGGGAACCTGAAGATTAATTTGAGCTCAGCACTGTGTGTCAAGTTGTTGAAGTGATAAAGAGCTGCAGCTGCTCACCCCTCCCTTCACACAATAATGTGCTTCTGTGAGAAATTACTTTATGAGATACAAGTAACACATGGACGAGGTGAGACACACCTGAAATGTTTTTCTTTAGCCTAAAAATGCGATTCATCACCATTAAATATAATATTCATAACTTGCATGTAATATCCTAAAACAATAATGCATTCTCTTAGTTTATCCATCGATAGTGTTTTTACAATATCCTGTAAGAAATGTAGAGTATATTCAAATAAAGTAAATTGATCTTTTCTGCTATTAGGCCTATTATATGTGTAGCATATGTTATCTCTTGTTATTGCAGAATTCGCCCTGAGCTGTTTTTCATGAGAATTATTGAAGCGCAATAAAATAAAATAAATGCTCTAAACTAAAACAAACCTAGAGAGCATGTTGTCTTTTAATTCTATAAGAGATGTCTTGAACAAGCTGTCTCTGTTCCACTGAGACTGACTGACTGACTGACTTCACAAAGCTCATTCACATCTCAACATAGCAACAAGTGACTCCGCTGCGTAATTGTCAACAACAAAAAAACAACTATTTTTGAGATTAAAACGCATCGTTTACCTACCAAAATACATGGTGGCGCCGGGTGAAATCCGTTTTGTTCAGTGTGAGATAAAAGTATCTTTCATCTCCAGGCAGAGATGAAGCTTTGCGTCTTCTCCTCCACAGTCTCTCTCTCTCTCTCTCTCTCTCTCTCTCCTGCGGCGCCGCTGCTGCTCCTTCCTTCCCATCTGGATTCCCTCCTCCTCCTCCTCCTCCTCCTCCTCCTCCTCCTGACTACCCTCCTCCTCCTCCTCCTCCTCCTCCTCATCTCTTCGTGTACAAGTCTGCTCCTGTATCTACATCTCCCAGAAATCTGTTTTGAATTCCGTAAACAGACGGAAATGACCTTAATGAGTGTACAGTACCACCCTGGATGGATTACTGCAAAGCTCAATGCCAACAGAGCAGGAAGCACATGGGTTTGATACAACTCAATATATAACACCACAAAACAGAAAGAGGGCATCTCACATTTAAAGGGACTGTTTGTAAGAATCAGAAATGCTTGTTAACAGCGACACCTGTGGCCGTTAAGTCAACGAAAGTCAGAGTCGGGCTAGCGGTTGTGCTCACTCTACATAGACATGAACGAGCATCGCTCAAAACAGTGAGGCGACACACGTCAGCTAAAACCACAATATCACTCTATATTTCAGACGAAGGTCTCTCAGTGAATCACCGCTGATACTAGTGTTGGCTTTTCCTGTTTCAGCCTCCGGGGCTGAAGCAGGAAGAGAAATGTTATCGTCCCCGACTGCGCCCGGAGGGAGACACCGGTACCCGGTCGGAGACGATAACGTTTCTCGCTGCGGAACTCCGTCACTTCACAAGACACGGGAAACCTCTGTTGGTCTGGAGGAGCTGCAGCATTTATTTCTGCAAAAACGTCCACTCACTCCATTCACTACATATTCTCAGAGCTACTAACTCTTCTGCAGTGTGTAGTGTGCGCGCATGCACGTGTCGAGGTGGAGCGAGACAGCGAGAACATGCGCGGTGTGTGAGTGAAGTCAAGCAGGCAGAGGAGCAGAGACTCTGGCCACACGCGAGCGCGCATAAGCGAGCGCGCATAAAGCGCGCCTAAGCGAGCGCGCATGGGATCCCGACCCGGTAGATTTATATGTGTAAAAAGTTACAAACAGTTCCTTTAACAAAGTAACTTCAGTTAGTTTTTCAAGCAACATCAAAAACAAAGCTATACTTGAAAGAATGAGGGGAAATCCTTCTCCTCCAAGCCACAGGGTAACTACTGACTGCAGGCTTCCCTCCGCGGCTGCTGTCCTTGGAAGGAGACCCGTGTTCTTCATATGCTTCTGTAAATGGTTTCCCATCCTCGCTTTCCTCTCGGGCCCATGGTATTTTTAGATGCATCCCGGAGATTTCTCTGCTTAGAGAGGAAATTACACAAGACAACAGCACAGTCCAGCTCAAAAACATCACACTTCACCTATTTATGCAGGTTTGCTAAGCATGCATGCACTCACTCACACCGCAAAGGACTCTAGTGTGTTCATATCTGTGTTTTTGTGTTGCACACACAGCTGTAGAGAGATTAGATGCACTGTATCTCTTGGCAGTGACCTTGGTTCAACTTTCTTGTCCTTAAGCCCAAGCATGATTTCCCCCCCTCGTGTCAGGAAAGTGTACAACAACATGTGTTTTCCCACAATCGACAACTCCAGGGAGATTTAGCCCTGGAAGGCTGTCAATTCAACAACTGCTGTCCTGAAAATGCACACACACACTCTCTGAACCAGGAAGCATTTGAATTAGCGATGCACATAAAATGGGAATATATTTCTGATTAGAAAGTGCAGTACGAGTATAGTACAAGGACGTACACAACAAAACCATGAAGTGAAATGAAAAGCCTGGTATACACAAAGGCCCCCACTCAGTGAAATGATTCAGTGGAACAGATAATGTGTGAAGTGCATCTGTATAAGCATAACCATGGTAGCTTCATGCTCCTGAGCGGTGTCATCTGGACTGCACCTCCATCCACGAGCCGCATGGAACAAAAGCTGAGGAGGAGAAAAATGCACACATGGAAATATCTACTCAATTTAACGCCCCTTTTGTCACTTACTGTATTGCCAGACGCTTTGTGTTCCTCTGACAAAGAGCAGAGCACATTTTAGGGGCTGGGTGGTATTATTGCTTTTTTTCCCCTCCCTCCCTTGGAAGGAGCAGCTGAAAAGTTTCTCTCAGAGTCCCACATTTGGAAGCTCGGGGTTTCATATTCTACGTTTAAGCCAGGTGTCTTGTGGGTGCAAACGTTGGCCTGGCTGTCAGATATTTCTGGGTCAGCAAATTTGTGGTCAGTGCAGCTTCACGAAACGAAGCAAGCGCTATTACTGTGGATAAAACACTATAATATACGCTAATGTGACTGAAAAAGTTGCCATTCACTCACTAAAACATGACCTGCCTCCTACTCTCCAGATATCTAGTACGCTCAGCGGAGAGCTCACCTGTCTCACCGGAGATAATATGTTAATGACAATCCTATTCTACACCGTTTACGGTCTCAGGTTTCAGCTGAAAGCAGCACTCAAATAATAGTTCACTGCATCGCTTTACACCTGCAGCCGTTTAGCATCACCAAACACTGAGGCTGTCATGGCAACAGAGGTATGTAATATTATGTTAAGTGAACCGATGCTGAGGGCTCTCGGCTCTGTTTGTCGCTGGCAAACTGTTTAATTGTACGCCGGAAAAGGAAACCTGTGACCCCAGGTGGGCCTTGAGTACGGACGGCCAAGCATGACAGAAATAGAGGCTTTTAAAGAAGTCAATTGTATATGAGGAGGTGATACAGCTACAACACACGAGGGCACACAAATGTACACACACACTGGTACGGAAACTGTTTTTAATCTCGTAACAAGCTTCAAGCAGGAGTGATAAAACACACTCTTAACATTTTCTCTGCAATCACCTCCAGGCAACAATCCACCTCTCAGCTCTCTCTCTCTCTCTCTCTCTCTCTCTCTCTACTGCGCATTTCGGGGAGTCTGAATACACAGTCACCCATCAGCTCACCTCTCCCTTTGATTGGTCGCCATAACAACATCATCATGGTAATCAGCGTGCATTGACTTTGATTCTATTTTTGTGATGATGTCAGCTGACTGGGAAATCTTAAAATTTGTGTCCTCTGCTGACATGCACTGACAGATGCAGGACGATGGAGGAATGTAGGCCATCACACACACTCTTGTGGTTGGACTTTGGTTTTGTTGTTGTGTTTGTGTGCGCATAATTATGCAGGTATGCACACACACATTCAGACACAATTATGTACGCACACCCACACACACCACCCAATGTGACACAATGGTAACAAATAATAAATCTGGCTGTCAGTGACAGGGGTATGCTCAAGACCTGACATAATCTTAATTATATAATATATAATTGCTGTCCAATGAATAGCCTGTATAATAGCCTGTGTGTCAGGAATATTCTGCAGCTGAGAGTTAAATTCACAAAGAGAGAAACAGATAAATAGAAGACAAGAAAGTACAGATGTTTTTTGAGATCTTGTGTGGATGTGAATGGAAGTGCTTATCAGTCTGGTAATCACACATGTAAACAAACAAACAAACACTTAACTCGCAACGGTTGGTATACATAGGAGAGTGCGGAGATGGGTGGTGATCGATTGTGGTGATTGGTGGCTTGTGGCTGGGCGATTTGTCCAGCCCTGCGTGGAAACCGGTGGACTATTGCACGCAGTGTTTCTGTAAGTTAATAATAATAATCATTCGAATGTCAAAATTATGAATGAAGCTTGGAACTATTCAGTACAACCCTAGGTAGCCCTACTGTAACTCCAGAGGGGAATATGTCTGCTCTCGTTAGCAAAAAGAATGCAAATGCGCCTATTTGGCATTTTTGGGTTTTAAACCAAATGTAAAAGGAGAAACAGGGAACATGAATTAATTCATTTCAGTAGGCAGACATTTTTAGTCATCATTGGGCAAAGATTCCATAATAACCTTTCAGCATATTGTAATTCAAGTGTTCTGAGACATAACTAGACTTCTGCACCTCATCATGGCTCTGTTTTCAGGCTTTAGAAAATCTACTTATATATCTATCTATAGACTTTGGCCAATCACAGGTCATTTCAGAAAGAGAGCGTTCCTATTGGCTGTGCTCCGGCTGGTGGGCGGTGCTTGGTATTTCCTCAACAGATCTCAACATGGCTGTTGGGTCACAAACTTTCTCATTTTACAGCTTAACAGTTCACTACAAGATGATTCTGAAAACATTTGAGGCGAGAAATAGGCATTACAGTAACAGAATATTGATCTTCTGCTCTGTGAAATCTTGCAGATACCATTAGGAGCACCGGAGGACACCAGAGGCACATGATCTTTTTCAGATTACCGGTCTGATGCACTACTGTCAGGATATAATGATTTGTAAACTGCGATAAACAAGTCGGGACTAAAGATGGAAACACCACAAATCTAGAGATGGAAAGAGAGAAACAGATAAATAAAAGACAAGAGAGCTTGAGCTTGTGTGTGTATGTGAATGGAAGTTTGTGGGGTCATTTGACAGTCTCTGGTAATCACACATGTAAACAAACAAACGGACTCAGAAAGAAACAGCAGGAAAACAGCTCTGTAAAGCCCGACACCAAGTTGGAAAAAGTCTGTGAAA
The DNA here is from genome assembly GCF_043250625.1 of Sebastes fasciatus. Lineage (NCBI taxonomy): Eukaryota > Metazoa > Chordata > Actinopteri > Perciformes > Sebastidae > Sebastes > Sebastes fasciatus. The sequence continues at coordinate 17,415,222 of NC_133811.1, read as the reverse complement.
TCAGGAATCCAAGAAGGGAAGAGAAACGGCATGGCAACGGAAACGATGGATGGAAAGAATGGGGTTTCAGAAGAGATCCATGTTCCATGGGGTCAAAGGTCATAATGATACCCATACAGATGTGATGCTGCAACTGTAAATTCTAGGAGGACAAGATTCCCCACAAGCGCCGGAGGAAGAGGTCTCATAAATGGGAGATGAACAGCTCCATGTTGGGGTCAGAGGTGCCATACCACTCATCACTTTACCATACATGAGTCCTGGTTTCAGACACACTTTTTTTACCGGCTACACATGTCAAGTAGCATGTGGGTAATAGCCACCACATGGAAGTGCTAAACCCAAGTCTTTCCGACCACTGAAAGAGCTTTAAGACGAGGTCACGAAGTGGTCCACGCACAGATCCGGGAGGAATTTGCGAGAATCTGTAAAGTAGTAGGAGAAAATCTAACTATCCTCATCTTCACAAAAGAACAAAACTTTTTTAATTTCACGATTTTTTGCAAACATAACCTTTACCTGTAGGCTCAGGACGGGGGGAGATTTACAGATATCATGACCAGGCTTTCAACCTGTGCAGCCTGCTCAGCCTGCGTGGATTATTACACCAGATGCTTTTACTCAGCCCATAAAAACACCCTCATTCACAGGAAATAATTAAACATTTACTGCCCGGTGCAGAGCCTTCCCTATTGCAGCTTCAGAAGAGAAACTTAATAAAAGCATTTGTGGTCATTTCATTTTAGCAAAATGATCTCCGTCTTGCTTGGGAACACCACACACACACACACACACACACATGCACACACACACACTCACACCACAGTAAAGGCTGCTCATGCACATCTGTGAGCCAGAGATAGAGCACTATCTGTGCAGAATGTCATTAACTACCACCGCTGTAGATTTATATTCTCTTAGCAGTGTCATATGAGCCCGTCCAATTACATCCACAGTCCGGACATCATCTACATCCACATACACACACACACACACTGATATAAAACCATAAGATTTGTGGATGGATTTATTATTTGTGGGGAAGATGTAAATTAATTCTCCACTTCATGGGCACGCTGATTAGCTTGTCAAGAGGGCATCAGAGGTTGCTGCCATGGCGACAACACTGCAGCGCCCCATGAGCTTAATATCATGATCATTAATGGAATGAACAGTGGGATTAGATGGTGGTACGAGTGGTACTGGAGTTAATAAGGAAAGGAGCGGGCGAACAAATGCACTGCACAACAAAGTACTGATGGTAACACGCAACAGCCACATTGCCATCTACAGGCTGAGGAGAGACACAACACCTTCTACTTTTATTAGATTAGCAGTGTTCCCATTGGTTTTTTGAGTGTGACCTCTTCATATGAAGCAATATCTACCTCCTCCTCTCCTTAGACTGTTTCATCTGAATATTTTTTGAAGGTCTAAAGAGGTAAAACTATACTGCATTTCACAAGAACAAACAAAATTGTACATAATATTGTGTAGCAGACTATTTTATACATCAGTAATCATCTCTTGCACCTCTTGTGGGGATCCCAATCGCCAGGTTGAGAACCACTGCTGTATACCGTCTGACAAATTCAGTGGTGAAAAGCAACTATGTAAATTTATTCAAGTACTGTGCTAAAGTACAGTTTTGAAGTACTTGTACACTACGTTATACTTTTACTCCAGTAAAATTCAGAGGAAAATATTTTAGCTTTTACTCCACAACATTTATTTGACATCTCTAGTCACTGGTCCAGATTTTAAATACAAAACATATGATAAGCAAATGCATTTTTATAGATTTAACTACCCTAGTTTGCCTAAAGTCAACCAACTCCAACATTAAAACACTGCTTACACGTTAATGCAACAACATACAATATACTGTAATATATACAATAGTGTAATAGGGACAGTCTACATAAATAGTACTGACACTTTGACTATATTTAGACTATATTTTGTTGATAAAACGTCTGCACTTTTACTTTAGTAACATTGTAGTTTTACATTGGAATATCACTACTTTTACTTAAAGGTACAGTGTGTAGGATTTGGCGACATCTAGTGGTGTGGTTGCAGGTGCAACCAACTGAGTACCCCTACGCCGTTCGCCTCGCTCAGAGGTCATCCTTACAATAATGACACTACTTTAGGAGCAACGGAGGTCACACGGTGGCTGGCGGTACCACGGTTTTGCACTCTGTGGCTCACATTACTGCAGTTTCACAAGCATGTCAGAGAACTACGGTGGTTCAGGTAACGTAAAAATGTGAAAGGTTCTCTCTGGAGCCAGTGTTTGGTTTGTCCATTCTGGGCTACTGCTACTGAAACATGGTGGAGCAACACGGTGGACTCCGTGAAGAGGTCGCTCCCTATGTAGATATGAACGGCTCATTATAAGCTAATAAAAACATAACGATTCTTAGTTTCAGGTGATTATACACTAATGAAAACATAGTTATGAATATTATATTCCATTTCTGCCAATAGATCCCCTGAAATGTTACGCACTGTACCTTTTAAGTAAAGGTTTTGAGTTCTTCTCCCACCGCTGTCTTTATCTCACATCAGCCCTCTCTCCTATTCCCTCATCTAGTTTAGATAATGTGTCTAATGCAGATAATAAATTCATGTCTTTGTGTGGTAATTACATGCAGACAGAATAACATAAATAATTTATTCCAAGTGAATCCCAGTGCATTCCTTCATTAAAGCAATAGAACTTTACAACCTCTCTTTAAACACACGATAAGAATAAATTGCACATCTATCCGTAGTAAAAACGCTCCCATTAGCCACCACAAGACATTTACTGTATAAAATATAGATTTTTTTCATTTTGCATATCTTAATCAATTGTTTTTGAGCTTTTATATTTAAAGAGGTGTGTACACTGACTGTGTCAAGTGTCAAGGAGATACCTCATTCTTCAAATTGGGTGTGGATGTCATGCTTAAGCTTCAACGACAGCCAAGCGTGATTCAATGATGGGCGGAGCAGATCTTTGGGGGCAGAAATCTGTTAGGAGTTCTTGCAGCAGCTCTTGCGCTCCTCCTGTGCCTCGCTGTAGGGTCCGATGGGGTTGGACAGGGTTACAGCCGAGATGGAGCCACGGGTCACCTCCCTGCTGGCCACCTTCTTATGGATCGCTAAAAATAATGAAACAGAGAGATCAGTAAGTCGTTCAAAGAGGACGTACTGACGACACGCTGAGTGAACGTACCTATGAGGACTTCATTGAAAGCATCTTCGACATTGATGGAGTCCAACGCTGATGTCTCCTTGAACAGGATTCCTCTCTTCTCTGGGTTGGTCCGAGGGAGTGAGAGCAAGGAGCAATATTTACAATAGTGAGCATTAAACCTGCAGTAGGCAGTATATTTTTGGCATCATTGGGCAAAAATTCCATAATAACCTTTCAGCATATTGTAATTTAAGTGTTCTGAGAGAAAACTAGACTTCTGCACCTCCTCATGGCTCTGTTTTCAGGCTTTAGAAAATCTAGCCTGTGACAGGAGACTTTGACCAATAACAGGTCATTTCATTGAGAGAGCGTTCCTATTGGCTGTGCTCCGGTCATGTGACCGTAACATGGCTTTCCTTTACCAGATTTCACAATGGCGGCGTAACAAACTTTCTCATTTTACAGCTAAACCGTGCACTACAAGATAATTCTGAAAACATTTGAGGCGAGAAATAGGCATTTACGTAACATAATATTGATTCATATTTGATCAGTGCTCCCTAGTTTGACCGTTTGGTCGGACTTCGCGAGTGATTGACAGCCGGCTCTCATAGACAGCAGCTGGACAGCAGACCTCAGATCAGCTCTTACTGCTTGTTTTCCTTCGATCTGTAAAATCTTGCAGATGCCGTTAGGAGCACCGGAGGACACAGAGGCACATGATTGTTTTCAGGTTACCTGTTTTAAGTACTACTGTCACGATATAGCGACCGTTTTATAAAAATAACTCTTTTTAATCACATTTTCTCCAATCTCGCCTTCTTCAGCTTTAAATACACTTTTTATTGTCACAAGAAACCTGAAGATTTTAAAAACCCAGTCATATAACCGGTTCCTAACCGACCTGCAAAGTCCTTGCCCTCCTCAGAGGGCACGGTCCTGAGGTTCTCCAGGTCTCTCTTGTTTCCCACCAGCATGACCACGATGTGAGGGTCCGCATGGTCGAACAGCTCTTTCAACCATCGATCGGCGCTCTCATAGGTAAGGTGCTTGCTAATGTCGTAGACCAACAGCGCTCCAACTGCTCCCCTGTAATACCTGACAAACATGAATGAGCTAGATGTCATTATTCAAACAGGAATCTGGGTGATTATTGCCACAAGGGGGTGTGACTGTTAATTGCAGGCAATGAAATGAATGTTACTTATTTTGGCACACGTGTGAGCCAACACCGTGTGTGTGTGTGTGCGTGTGTGAACTCACGCTGAGGTGATAGCCCTGTAGCGCTCCAGTCCCGCTGTGTCCCAGATTTGAGCTTTGATGGTGTAGTTGTCCAGCTGAACAGTCCGCGTGCTGAACTCGACACCGATGGTGGTGCGACTGTCGTGGTTGAACTCATTCTTAGTGAAGCGAGACAGAAGGTTGCTCTTTCCTACGCCAGACTCCCCTATCAAAACCACTTAACAAGCACAGACAGGAGAAGCAGAGATTCATTCATTAGTAACACTATCTGATTAACACGTTAAGGTTTTTCCTAATTAGCTTGGTGACACATGAAGTTCAAAAACAGAACTGTTAATTGGTCGAAACTGTAACTTTCTGCGATGTGATAAATCAGATATCCAATTATCTCATGTAACACATGTAGACTGTTTGTCACCCTCACAAGACAGCAGAGACACTGTGACATCACACCAATGTGGCACTCTGTGGCTGGCTTCACTTTGGAATGAATGGAATTGAAAATCATAGGAGGTTTAAATAACGCGCAAAGAACCTAACAGTCTCTTAATGAAGCAGGAAATGTAAGATAATAGTAAGATAGTTTTTAAGTAAGATGTTTCTTTAATAGGTCAAAGGTCAAATAGTTTACAGCCAAATGGACAGAAAGCCATCATTTCCTCCTTTACTTACTACCCTCTCTTCCCCGGAAAGTGGAGCAGGTTTTTACAACCATAGTTGCACCTGACAGCTCTAACGTCTACAGAAGTATCTCTTCTCACACAATCACAGCTTAAACAAACACGACTCACCTTTGAAGACAAAATTGTACGACTCATCAGACCCCATGGTGCATTTAGTGGGGAAGGCTTTCCTGTAGTAAATATCCTGAAGCCACTTTCAATATCTGTTACCAAAGTGGAGAAGAGTTAAAAAAAAAAAACAGACAAAGAAAATCAAGTACAACCTCACTCCTGTTTCTCCCTCTCCGTGTGGAGAGAGAGAGAGCAAAAGTTGAACGGAGGAGAAACAGGTTCTCCCACCCGCTTCCTTCTTTATCTGTGGATAGGGGCAGCTCCTGATCGAGGTCGGACGGCCAGGCAGTCGTGTGGCCTGCCGATCCCTCATCAGCTGACACCCGAGGGAGGGCTGGGGGTGGAGGAGAGCAGGTGGAACAGGTAGAACCACTGGCAGGTAGTAATCAGGAACAGACTCCACCCATACTTACATTTGTATGACAATAAAGCTTGCCCAACAGGTGGATCTGTGTACCAGAACACAATGCCGATTTACCACTTGTGTGATGCCTACGGGGATGTGAGTAGAGATTTGATTTGGCCTGTGGTACTAATTTTCATGTTTGATTTTGATTGTACATGTAATAATTTAGTGTGAAAACATTAATATGAATATAATACAGTGGCAACCAGCAAATTCAGAGTTTAGGCTCACATGGTAATATTAAAGTTTTTTTTTCCAGATTAAGATACCATCCATCCATCATCTGTAACCCCTTATCCTATTCAGGGTCGCGGGAGGGCTGGAGGGTGTACACCCTGGACAGGTCGCCAGACTATCACAGGGCTGACACAGAGACAGACAACCATTCACGCTCACATTCACACCTACGGGCAATTTAGAGTCAACAATTAACCTGCATGTCTTTGGACTGTGGGAGGAAACCTGAGTACCCGGAGAAAACCCACGCTAACACGGGGAGAACGTGCAAACTCCACACAGAAGGACCCCAAGCCGTCGCCAAGTCTTGCTGTGAGGTGGCAATGCTAACCAGTTATAGTAACTCATTCATCCTATGACATTATTGTTTAATATAAAATTGGATAATGCTGTTTTTACAGGTCCATACATAATTACCTAATAATTTTCTAGAAAGTTTTCTAGTGTGCAATTTGGTGCCAACTACAGTGAAGAGAGAAATAAAGCAGTTAAGAAAGGAGGTTAAACGCGCTTCAAACGTTTCACAAAAAATATTAAGCCTGTCCGGTGCTCACAGAATAGGACAATCTTATAACAGGAGAGACTTCACAGATCAGGTCCAAAGCACACTGGAGCACACGGATTTAAGGCAATCAACTTTATTAGAACACTACCGTTTCGACGCCAACTGCGTCTTCGAAACGTTAATCTTCTAATAAAGGGGATTGCCTTAAATCCGTGTGCTCCAGTGTGCTTTGAACCTGGTCACTGAAGTCTCTCCTTATGCAGAGGCAGTTGTTTTGAGTTTAGTTGGTTGATTTCTTCCCTTTAAAGAACTATTCAATTTAAACTAGGGCGATAACAATTGGGGGGATATGGAGAAAATCAAATATCATATTATCTTTGACCAAATATCTTGATATCGACATTGAGACGATATTGTCGGGTTGACTATTGGTGCTTTCACAAAATATTTACACAATGAGATTTTTGATAAATAATCATTAGTGATGTGGATATAATGACTAAGTGGGTAAATAATAGAAAAGTTAGTAGCAGTCTGGTGGGTTCAGAGAATTACATCACATTACTGTAATGCAGCCTTTAAAACCAGGAAAAGACTTATGCCATATTATATATAATATAAAATATAAGACGATATCTAGTCTCATATCATGATATCAATATAATGTTGATGTATCGCCCAGCCCTAATTTAAATATTAATTTGTCATTTATTATTCGAAACGTTATACTCCTAAGTTAATTTAATTTTATACTTCCCTGTAGATAAATTTGACATTTTTGCATGTTCTACAGAATTACACTATAATCAATATTAGTTTTTATTGTCTACAGATCCAAGGATAGAGGTTGTTGTCAGCTGTGATAATTGCAAAACCCCTTGACGCAAACTTGTGATATTGGGCTATGTAAATAAAATTGACATCCTCTCCAGAAACGTGCCTATGAATTTAGGGTTAACTTTATATGAAATTATTGGGAAATATAAATTAATTGTTGACCATACTCGTACCAAACAAACAGAGCCTAATGTAACTCACAAAATGAGCATTTGTTCCCCAAAAAACAGAATATTTATCTTACATTTCAATATGCAACATTTTCATATTAAACAACAAACAGAAGCCAATCATAAATTTAATTACTTTATATGAAGACCAGAAAGTTTTAATGAAGCTACAGACGCCATGTTGCACCATCACAAGGCTATAATCACCTGACACGGGGCGTAAACTGTTTTTGACCATGTTTTATTCTTTTTTTAGTACAGTACTGTTAAAAGTTAGTTTCAACATGTTCAATTGTGAGATGGATTTTTTTTTTCAGCTGAGGTCAACAGACAAAGCAAAGCTATAGAAGCAGTTGCCAAGGTTACCACAACTACAATGCTGAGATTTTCAAAAGGAAAAAAAAACATAACCTAGAACTTGATTTTAGAAATGTATGGTGCCACCATACTATAATTGTATGTAAAGCCTTTCCATTATTTATTCATTTATTTTTTTTACTCACTTGATTTCCACGTTTACTTTATGCGAGACAAATCATAATTATCTCTAGGTACTAACTGCACCTCAAAAAAAAAGAAAAAAAATATATATAATAAACAATAAGAATCAGATTAAAATGAAAGGAAAGCTTGTTTGTTTCATTCATATTCATTCTAACAGCATCCTCTGCTTTGGAGCTGCTACAATGTGATATTTGATGATGGTTACAGTCCTGGATGAAGCTGTGTGAAATTTATTGGGGGGTTTCTAATTAACCCACTGAATGGGGGTGGAGGGGAGGGGATGTCATTTGCCGAGAATGCTCTTATAGGGCAGGGAAGGACAGAAGGCACAGCAGTGGTGCCTTAGAAGGAAAAGACACTGTGCACCCGTGAGTGGGCACTTTTATCTGGAATGACAAATTACAAGTTTAGGGAAGTGTGGAGGGCGTCATTTTATTAAGCGCTTGCAATAAATAGTGAAAGTCGTTGGGCAAAAACTGCTATTTATGTAGAACGTATGAGAACGGGGAAGGAGGGAGGAATGGGGTTGAACGTCTGTATGGACAAGATGTCTTCCTGTTCTTGTTCAGCATTACTGTCTGTATACCAGAAAATGCTCATGTATTGATTTGCTAGTTGAACGCTAACAAACTGCCTAACAATGGCTATGTGTGAAACAGAGCCAACAGCCAATCACATCACATGGGTTTAATCTGTATTATGTAAATGTCTGCAACACTCGACTCCAGTTTTTATGTGAAGAAAAACAATGAATGAAGAAATGGTTGGGAGTCCCTTTTCAGGAGAGGTTTTTCGCTCCTTTTTCTCTGCACCAGAACACCCCTCAAGGTGAGAGTGGTTCAGTCCGGCTCTACAGCAGCACTCTGGGACAGAGATCTGGTTGGATGACGCCAAAAAGTATGGGGACTAGGGAATGATCTGAGAACAGATGTAGAATGAGGGTCTTACAGATCCTGCCCAAGTGTCTTCTGTAAAGTTTGGGACAATACACTTTAATTTCTCTTGGTTCTCTGTAGATGCTGGGTGTGTTTATGAGTTAGGTATGTATGTATGTATGTATGTACGTATGCACGTGTCTGTGTGTCAGTATGTACTGTATGTCTTTACGAGGGCTGTGAGCCCAGCAGTCTCTCGATAGCGGCGTTGATGTCTCCTCCAGTAGCGATGAGGGCCTGAAGGTTGGCCTCGCGGTTGATGAAGCCCATGGCGCTCAGCTGATCCAGCTGGGACTGGAACCGCACCTCTGGGGTCTGAGTCTACGAGAGGGGGGTAAATACATGCAAATTAAAAAACAAAACTCATACAGGCATGAATGATGTAATATCAGTACGTGCATGTATGAATGTACCATTGCACTTCCTCCTCCACCTCCTCCTCCGGCAAACATCTGGAGCATCTGTTGCATCAGCTGCTGCTGGGCGGCGTTTGTTCCTGCACTGCTGGGTGAGGAGGCCGGGTTCTCTGTGGGCATGCCCCCACCTGTGGGTATACCAGGAATCCCACCTGTGGGTATACCAGGAATCCCACCTGTGGGTATACCAGGAATCCCACCTGTTGGTATACCAGGAATTCCACCAGGCATTCCACCAGGAACTCCACCGGGAACACCAGGAACTCCACCAGGAACACCGGGAACTCCCCCGGTCATCAAACTAGGCCAAAAGACAAAACATAAGAGTTGGGGGGGAAAAAATCTACAAAAATCAATATGTGTATATCCGTCTGTGAGAGTATACCTGGGCATGAGGCCTGGTGCTTCTGTCTGCAGTGTCTGTAGACCCTGTTGGATCTGCATTAGAGCCTGCATGGCCCGGGGATTGGTCATCACTGACAGGGCTTCTGGGTTCTGCATCTGCAACCGAACAGAGAGTGTAGCAATGAATTTACTTACTTTGTGAAAAGTAAAAAAGGCACACCTGAGCCACATACTGGATGGAAATTTGACCTCGAGTTTGAGAAAATGACTAGTGGCTTATCGAAAAAAAAAAAAATCGTGACTGGTAGCCAAAAAAGTATAGCAGATGCTTAAAACCCTAGAGACAAAATGATTCAGCCTGTGCAGATAAATATCTGTGCTAAGTTTCACATCACCTGAGTATAAGCTTATTATTCCAGTATATTCCCCCCCAGAGGGCCAATCAGTACCATTTTTTGTTATGTCACTAGGACGGTCTTTGTGACTTACTGGGGAAAAACATAACAATACAGGAGTTATCGGACTGAAATGTCTGTGGTACCTGCTGAAGAAAGATGGGCAACTGAGATCTGAACTGGTCCTGCAGCTGTGGGTTCCCAGCAAATAAGGGGTTATTCATCAAAACCTGGCACAGAGAGAAAGACAGACAGTCAATGTAATGTGTCGTTCCACATCTGGCTATTCTTCTTACTCACTAGAGTTGATGTTAAAATTATATATGGTTCAGCACCTTAGCTGGCAAATGATTGAATAACAAATAAAAGCTCTGGAGTCTCCCTGTCTTTCGCGTCACTGTTTGTGCAGCACTCCACTGTGTAAAGATTTTCTCAGCATTGCTTGTTAGAACAAAATAAGTCAGAGCTGTGCTGTTTATTCTTTCTTACAATTTGCAGCAAATGAGCTTAACAGACAATCCCCTCTGTTGAGCGTGCACTAAATAGCTGAGCTTATTTGCCTAATGCACAACAGGCCTAGATAGGTCCTATTGTTTACAATTCATTACAAACTGCAGAGTTCAACATCATCAATCGATTCTTTATGTGGTACACAATCTGAATAACAAAGAGTTCTAAGGCAAGCTTTGAATCTAAATAACCAGGATTTGTACTGTAATATGACTACACCTGTGGGTGTGTATGTACAGTACGTGCGTTTGTGTGCACACATCCTTCCGTTTCATACCTGGGAGGCCAACTCTGGGTTTTGAGACAGTGACTGCATCATACTGCGCATGTAGGGAGCAGACAGCATGTTCTGCATCAGCTGAGGGTTTTCCGAGATCTGCTGCAGTAAACTCTGCATGCCCGGGCTGTTGAACATCCCTGCAACACACAGACAAGAAAGAAATGTATTTATGTATGTGTATGTACAGCTAAGTAAATAAATGACTTAGCAAGCAGTCGTATTGAGAACAACAGCCTGCTCCGTCTTACCATTCCCCAGACTGCCAGGATTGATGCCCAGAGGGTTGGACACACTGGGGTTGGTGCCCCCAGTGGTGCTAGTGCTTCCTGTGGGGGCCCCTCCACTCTCAGAGGGGTTAGAAGAATTTGGTGGCCCCCATGGATTGGGCAGGGGCTCCCGGTTCTCTGTCCGTGATGGCTGGACACCAGACTCAGAGTTCCCACCTAGAGCTGAGAATGGGTTGCTACCAAACTACAGGGAAAGAGATTGGACACATTTGAAAACACAAAAACGGTCGAAATACAGTTAGCCACATAACACTGGCAAATAAAACCAGACAAAGGTTATAGAATGTGTGAAAACAAATGCCAAGAAGGATTAACACAGCGCAAACAAACAAGGATTTGATCAGGAAAACATCCCTTCAGATACCTGTTCCCTAGCAGCGCTGAACATGGGTTCCTGGATGTCTGTGTACATCCTCCGCAAGGCATTGTAACCTCCTGGGATGCTCTCCAAGTTGCTCAGAGCCCGGTCCTGGTTCCGCATCATTTCCTGCATCATGGCCGGGTTCCTGGCTAGCTCCATGGTCTGAGAGTTGAGATAAAAGGAGAGAGGAGGCAAGTCAGTTAAACATCATCATTAAACTAAACAAAGGAAATAAAATCCTGAATAAACAGAGCAAAATGCAGTAGGGATCTACTGTAGTCATGCATATACCAACTATCTAAGTGCCATTCAGCCCCTCTCCAGTTCCTTCACCTGTCTCATGAGCTCAGGGTTGTTGAGCATGTGGGAGATCTCCGGGTTGCGTTCCATTAGCTGTTGCATCTGAGGGTTGGCCATGATCATCTGTCTCATCAGGTCTGGGTTGGACATCATGTTCTGCACCAACGGGTTCTCCATGATCTGAGAAAGCATCTCTGGGTTGGACATGAGCTGCCGCTGCATCTGCTGCTGCAGCTCCATGAAGTTAGCCGAGCCCATGCCCAGTCCAGCCAGACCGGCCAGGTCACCGAAGCCAGCTGAGGGAGGCCAGATGGATGGGTGATGGTTACACACATGATCTTTGTGGAGCTGAACTAATAATGGATAATGGTTTGAAAGGAAATAATTACATACAGGTGGACTCACTCAGTATGTTGGGCGTCTGTGTGGATGGTGCGGCAGTGCCAGTAGAGCCTGCTGTAGAGGAGGGGTTGGAACCTGGACTAGAGGTGGAGGTATTGCCTGCTTGAGTGGAGGTCGAGCTAGAGGCTGAGGTGCTACCGCCATCTCCTGACCTACAGAGATAATTTGTAGGTGTATGAGAAATTCAGTACGTATGTAAACTGACAGAGTGTCTGGACACATAGTTAAACATAAATGCAACAATTGCAGTTCACTGAATTCCACACCAATATTGTATTACAAGGCGAATGAATCCTTCTTACAGGCCTGCTACAAAATAATCTGTCAAACAAACATGCTTTGTATGATAATGTAACCATACTTGTGTGCTGTCTTTATGACCAGGTGAACTGTCAGGCCATCCTTGATGCCGTGTTGGCTGAGGCTGTCGCCGTCCTTCAAGATCTTCCCTGCAAAAATCAGAACCAACTGGTCCTGTTTGGCTTTGAACCGCCTCGAGATCTCTTCTTTAAACTAAAAAACAGAAAGAAAATGAAGAGCGATTAGATCGAAATGGGACAGGAGGGAAAGAGGGTGAGAGAGAAACAGGAAATTAAAATGATTATATCAAGAATAAGATGGTTCCACCTCAGTAGTGCTGCTCCAATCCGTTTCTGTTCTGTTGCAACATTCAGGCCTTAAATTCCAATTTCCAAGAAAGTCCTCTATACTTATCCTATTAGCAGTGGTCTAAACACTCCAACTCTGCCAAATCACAGTTACTCTTTGACTATTGTGAGGCATAATTTGCACAGAAAATAGTCTTATCCTGAAGGAAGCTGCGCTCTTGTTACGTCTTTCACTTTCAGTGTAAATAAGAGGTATTTTATCTTAACACTGCACTCCAGTAACGTGTAGTTTCGATATGACCACACAGTCAAAGGTAACATTTATATCGGATATGGATTTTGATAGCTAAAACAGATGGGACAGATCCACCAACCAACACAAGATCAAAAGTAGAATTTCTTTCAAACAAAAGCGAATGAATATCATATAGATGTTCTTATTGGGTTTGAGTTGATGCTATTTAGGGCTTTCTTGATTTGTGTCTTCCCTGTTCTATTGATATTATTAGGGATACACTGATACAGATACCGGACCGGACCAGACCGGATATCGGACCGATACTGACTCATTTAGCTGGATTGGATATTGGTGACAATAAATTCAATTCCATGCGTATATACTATATACTGGAATTTTAAATTAATACAACACTGGTATCGGATCGGTACTCGGTATCGGCAGATACCCAAAGCCCAGGTGTCACTATCTGTATCAGGACTGAAAAAGTGGGATCTGTGCATCCCTAGATATTATGTGATTTAATGTTATGTTTTGTGTGTAACCCTGGAGGACTCGCAACCACTTTGTGGTAGCTGATGAGGATCCAAATAAAAAAACAATTAATGCTGTGTTATATCCACATTAGTTCTCAGCTTTAACAATTTCACAGCACTGTGTATATCACTTATACACCAAAAACTGACAATAACCTGATATTTTCAGGTTCATTCATTCATTCATTCTCACTGTGCAATATCATTTTCCACTTGTGCAATTTTGTTAATAGTCTGTTTATTGTCAATACTGTATATACTGCTCCTATTTATTTATTATTATTATTATACTATATCTATTTAAATGGTTCATAATTTTGTTACACTTTGTTTAGCTCTTTTTTACTGTGTTAGCTGATGCATCTTGTTTTTTTTTGCACTATCTCCTTTGCTGCTGTTCACTGCAAATTCCCCCACTGCAGGACTAATAAAGGAATATCTTATCTTATCTTAAAATGTGCATCTTAAAATAATGCAAAATAATCTCATGTGTATAAAAAAAAAAGTCACATGTAGATAAGAAAGACAACACACACTTGGAAGTGAGGGATCTTGTTTTTTTGCACTATCCCCTTTGCTGCTGTACACTGCAAATATCCCCACTGCAGGACTAATAAAGGAGTATCTTATCTTAAAATGTGCATCTTAAAATAATGCAAAATAATCTCATGTGTATAAAAAAAAAGTCACATGTAGATAAGAATGACAACACACACATACTTGGAAGTGAGGGATCTAAGTCCAATGTGTGAACTCATGTGAATATATAACCATGAAACACACAAATGGCTACCCCACTTCACTGTAATGATAATAGCTTGACCAGAGAACCAAACCAAGCTAAAGAAACTAGTCTAGCTACACGGATTGCATTATGGTTTGACTGTCGCCAAGCCAACAGTGGCTGTGGGAGTCCTGTATATTCCCTAGAAAGCTGAATGACTCAGTGGCAGCACTGAGAAGGTTCTAGAGAGAGATAGCAAGCTTTAGCATTTCACACAGCTGTAAAGGGAAATTAAAGCCATTCAACACATCCTCCATCCAAGAAAACACTTCTATCACACCATTATAGCTTCAGATCAGCCGGTCAGCTGACACATGTTTGACTACAGTTAGTTAGCTAGCTTAGTTAGCTCGTTAAGCTAACTAAGCTAGCTAGCTGGCTAGCCGGTTAGCCGTTTTTACACATTAACATTGTTATATCTCTCTGTTTGATGTCAACACGGTTACAGTTTGTGTCCCAAGCTGCACTACTTTCACTAAACACAACCTCTTTGATTCCACACACTCCCAGTTAGCCGGCTGAGAGTGACGACTGGATGCTAACGATGCTAACTAGCCTGCTAGCTGAAGTTGTGAGCAGCAGCATGACGTTACAGCAGCTCAGCCTCTACACCTGCACAGATCTGCTCACCTGAGTGACAGAGGCATCTTCTGCGATGGCGATTTCTTCCTTGTCTTTAGGGGTTTTCACTGTGACCTTGATAATAGTTCCCTCCGACGCTGCTTCGGGTTTATTATTGTTGTTATTAGCAGGATCTGCGGCGCCTTGGTCAGCCATCTTTACTCCACCGCCGATGGAACAGCTCGGGTCTCGCGTCAGCTTCCGGGTCACGAGAGGTCAAACGAACCTCTTTTCACAGAGAGAGGCTCAGGAGTTTTACAGTTTCTTGCTGCCTGGTGGTCATCTCCAAGCACAAGAATGGGAATGTGTGTTTCCCCAACCTGAGTTTTATTTTTTTTTGGCTCCACAACCAAGGCTGACCCCCATATGACAACTATTAGGACTTTTAAGAAATTTAAACATGCACTATTTGGCGCACTTTACACTCACTTTACACTATACATCCTATATACCACTTTATTGCTGACTGCACATATGTACATATTACATTTATTTATTTATTGTACATACTACATTTATTTATTGACGGACTGTACACACTATGTTCACCCATTCACTCTGTATCTTTTATATCTCTATTATTGTCTTTAGAATTTTTGTATACCTTTACCTCTCCTGTGATTCACTGTTTGCTGATGTTGCTGCTTTGACACCTGAATTTCCCTCCGGGGATTAATAAAGGTCCATCTAATCTTATCTTATCTTATTTTGTTGCAACAAATTCTTCTATTGTTTTTTACTTCTGTGATTATGAGTGTCCTGCAGTATTGTTATACTACATGGTACAAGAATTTGTCAACTACTTTAATTAAAGTCAAAACTGCTCCAACAAATGAAAATCTGCTCAAAGATTGTTGGTCAACCCCTTGAGAAACTCTATGAATCAGCCTATCATAATAACATCTTAAGGCTGGCTAACAACATCGTCTCTAACCCCAATCATGTTTTGAACAGTGAATATCAACTGTTACCATCGAATCGGAGATACAGGGTTCCACGATTTAATAAGGTTAGACTGAAGCACTCTTTTTTGCATCAGTCAATCCTTAAACTAAATATGGAGCCTAATCCCAGATCAAATGTGCGTTAAAGGGTCCTGAATATTGTCTTCTGTGATTGTAATGTTTAAATGTTTGTATCCTTGTTTATTGTCTTTGTCCTTTCTGTGATGTTGCAAACGGAGCTGCTGTTATGCAAAACAAATTTCAGACCTGTCTGACAATAAAGTATAAAGTAAAGTAGATTTATGTAAATGTTTGATAAAGAAGCTGCCAGTTAGATATCATGTCTGTAAAGGTGGTAGTTAGTTGGCCTGTGTCAGGAAGAAGTTGTCTGAATGTTTATTCTACCCAACATGAATGAAACATGAGGATTGGCTGCTTTTTTTCTATTTTCTTTCAAAGGTCTTTTTATTAATTGTTAATAATCAATAGAACAGTCACTATACAGGAAAAGTTACGTTTTGTTTTTCTGAACAAGACATCAATCAATCATACCTGACAACAACATACACACAGACAGCCACAGCTGGCCACAAAGGACCTAACTGATTCTCAATCATGGATACATAAAATTCAAATTGTAGAGAATACAACACCGTGAGAGTATCCGCAAATAAGTTATGAAATAATAATAATAATAAGAAGAAGAAGAAGAAGAAGAAGAGAAAAAAATAGAAATAAAAATGTAATATATATATATATATATACATACCTACATACACACACACATACATACATACATATACACATATACATATACACATATATACACATACATACATACACATATATATATATATACATATACACACATACACATACACATACATACATACATACATACATACATACATACATACATACATATAAATATATAAAAATAAATAATAATAAAAATAATAATGATAATGAATTAAAAAAAGAATTTAAAAAAGGAAAAAGAAGATACTACTACTGGCTATTCAGAGATTCCTGTAGTGGGTTTCTCAAAAAATGACAAGAAGGGGCCCCATACTTTGTAAAATTGACTCTCTGTTCCCCGAATGGTATAACCGGCTTTTTCCTATTTTAAATCGTTGTAAATAAAAATCTTTTTTTCTTCTTCTTTTTTTGTATGAACATGTTGCTCAAACACTCTATCAAAAAGTAAGCACAACTACAAGCCAAGTATACCTTTCAGTAGGCCTATAAGGCAAGAATACATAATTATACTTTTCTTAAGTTTAGCTCGATCAAAAGACTAAGTACAAGTAGGCCTATAAGCCAAATATACTTAGACTTTTCTGTATACTTGTCAGTATGAGCCAAGTATACGTCAGTATACCTTTGTTAACTATATCTCTGATAAGTACATAAAAAGAAACGTATGGAAGAACATCAGTCTGATCTAAATGATAAAGTACTGTGCCTTTACCATTTATTTCCTGTGTAAAAATAAAATGAATTAAAACAAATTAAAATTGTATACACTCCAGCAGTCAGGAATAGGAGCATATTCAAACTCATATTTGAGTTTAAAAGTTGCAACAAGCATTCTGTCATATGTTTAATTAACCAGTTGCATATCTAATTTACCCAGGAGCAAGTATGAAAAAAAACTAGAGTGCACATGATTAATTGCCAGTTGTGAACTGTTAGTTCCACACTCACAGCTGTTACTAAAACCGAGGAGACAAATTGTGCTCTTTTTACATTTTCATCAATCATCAATTGCTCAAGTATTACGTCATTCTGTGTTGGCATCTGTTTTGTGTACATGCTAACAGTGACTGTCTAGTTCACATGAAATGTCAGGCTCAATTACTAGTTTTGATCGAATAATTAATTGTAGTGGCTTTTTTTGTATAGATGACCCTGTATTCTCTGTAGTTATGAATGCATCTGAATGTGCCTGCAGGATCCCTGATGGTATGTTCCTTCCTAAGAGTTTAGGGGCACTTCTGGAGGTGGTCAAACCTGCAACTGGCCAGTTTTTGGGGAGCCAAAAGCTGGTCTTATATTAGAAACTATAATACAGTGAGAATTTGGAAATAATCCAGCCTGTCTGACCGATGCTGACCTCTTCAGGAGTCATCCGGTAGGACTCCCACTGTTGCCCTGGGCTTGGGCCAGAAGCACCAGCAACAGTTTATTATGGGCATGCTTATAGCCTGACATTGTGCTCTCTTACATTTTTTTGCCCTTACCATTTTTTAACCCATATCTATCCAGAGAGGCTTTGCTGAAAACAGGGCCTTCCTAAAAAAAACACATGGAGACCTGGAATCAGACCAGTACAACCACAGCCTAATCTGTCGGCAACAGGTAGCTCCACTGGAGTAGTTGGGCCTTAAAAGACCAGTGCGTAACATTTAAGGGGATGTATTGGCTGAAATGGAATATAATATTAACAAGTGTGTTTTCTTTAGTGTATAATGACTGGGAAATAAGAATTGTTGTGTTTTCGTTACCTTAGAATGAGCCGTTTGTAGGGAGCAGGTCCTCTCTTCACTGAGCTGGCCACCATGTTTCTACCGTAGCCCAGAACGGACAAACCAAACACTGGCTCTAGAGAGGGCCATTCGCAATTTTGCGTTGGCCGACGTATTCTCCTACACGCTGGGCACGCAGGACAAGTTTCATTTGGTTGCAATCTGCAACTTCTCCACTAGATGCTGCCAGATCCTGCACACTGCACATTTAAATCCCTGGCTCAAGGCCCCCTCAGCTGGGGTCGCTTCTCTAACCTTTAGGCCATCACTGCCTATACAGTATCTGCCCTTCATTCTTTTCACAGATTGAGAGACTGAAACATGTCCTCATTTATGCTCATGCATACACCCAAACACATGCAGACAAACAGAATATCCAACAATATCTCACATTACTCATAATCCCTGACCTCTGTTGTTACAAGAGTATACTCAGACTTAAACTGTGGTAATTGTCTTGAATTTTTGGACACCATAGTATGTCACGTTTTGTATGTTGATCTTTTTTCTATTGAATTCAAGATTTGAAAATTTCACTTTTTTGTAATTGCCCCTTGGAAAGAGTCTGTGTGTGTGTGTGTGTGTGTGAGGGAGAGAGAGAGATAGAGCATATGTATATGTCACATTAGTTGCTGAAATTTTTCACTTTCTAAATATTCATCTCAAGCCCTATACTCCATAAGGTAGATCTCAGGATATAAAAACACACATTATATTTGATCTTAGTTAAGACAATCCTATAGTAGTGGTGCAGAGACACTGCCTGTATAGAGCGCTCCCTCTATATGTGTCCCCGCCACGCCGCCACAGTGTGACAGCACTGAAAGAAAAGTGTGTGTTTCAGCATGTTGCATTGACACAGACAGTTCTGCATACCTATGCATATCCCCAGTTCTAGAGCACACCATTTACAAACAAACAAAACCCCCCAAAAAGAAACATGGACCATGACCCCCTTTTCCAAGGCCCCACAAGCCCCACACACACACACTCAAATGTACAGAGTCACATGCACCGTGTGGCCCCTACGGTGTCTCATTCAAGTGCATCCCACACAGGGAGGATTTTGCTTTCATCGACAAAAAAACGAGGGGACAACTTTTAGGTTGTAGTATTGTCTGTGACTCTCTCTCTCTCTTTGCCCCCAGGTGAGCAACAGCTCTTTCTCTCTCCACCCGTTTCTATCTTTACCTCAGAAAGGTGGGCAGTAGAGAGGGTGCATTTCCAGAAACAAGGTAAAGGATCAAATTTCAATGTGTTTTTTTTTTGTATGTGTATCCCAGAGCAATACATTTTCACTTATGATGATTGGACAGAGGCTGGCAGAATCAGATAAAACCTCATTACAGCTGAACAAGCACTGGTGTTACATAAAGATTGGGAAGGGGAGCAACAACAAACCGCAACATCATAGCTTTTACTGTGGTTTTGCTTCGCGTCTGTTCAACTAATAGTGATGGTTCCACTACAGAAGAGGTAAATACTTCATGTTTGATAGAGTATGTTAGTTACAAATCAGCAGCAAATATAATTGTGCTTGTTGCATGTTCATATATGGAGAGATATTTGTTTCATATTTCTCTATTTCTCTGGTTTGTGCTCATTGTAGTATGGCTTTATGATTGGTTGGCATCATATGTGGTTTTCAAACGAAGCTCCAAATGGACAATAGTATTTAATTTGACTGATTAGATTTCACTATCACTTTTTTTTAAGGATTCTTTGCAAAGCGTTGGCAGAATTTGTATGAAGTATTGAGTATTAATACGTTTTTAAAGATGCCATTTACGCATATTGTAATCCATACAGTGTGTTTAATTTAAAAATGATGTATTCACCCTCTTAAGTTGCAGGTCTTGAGACTATGTATGTACATAAAGAGCCTAATGTCTTAAATTTGACTTGACACCCAGTAAGTCTGTGTGTGCAGTACATGAATAGCACAATAGGATTTTAACAATATCTACAGCAATGGTTCTCAACCTTTTTCATGTCAAGGACCCCTAAATGGATACACATTAGGTCACAGACTCCAATTTGATAAGATTTCGCTTCAGGGACCAGCATCGGAAAAGATTTTGGTTGTGATTAAGAACAGATTACTGTAGTTGTCAACTGTGGAAGAAGTGATCAGTAGTCAATAGTCACTCTTGTGACTCTTACTCATATTGGACTCACTTATATAGTGAATTAAATAGTGAAAATTAACTATTCTCCATATTTCTGGGGACCCCCTGGAACTCCCTCAAGGACCCCTGGGGGTCCCAGGACCCCTGGTTGAGAACCATTGATCCACAGCACGCTTAACTTACATGATTTCCCCCTCACTATGTTACAGTTGCTCTGCAGAGGCCCCGTTATCTCAGCTCAAGATGTACAGCTTCATGGGAGGGGGCCTGTTCTGTGCTATTGTTGGTAATATCCTGTTGGTGATCTCCACGGCGACCGACTACTGGATGCAGTACCGTCTCTCTGGAAACTACGCCCACCAGGGTCTGTGGAGGTACTGCATTTCCAACAAGTGCTACATGCAGACTGACAGCATTGGTAAGGACATTCAGGATGTCTTTCAAAAACTACAATATCAAAGTCCCTGTATATTTGAGCACCAGCTAATGAAAGAGGCATCTGGAACCATATGCTGCTCCATCTTGTGGGTCTGATATATCTGATGAAGTCTACCCGTTTCCTTCCAGCTTACTGGAATGCCACCAGGGCCTTCATGATCCTTTCAGGGATGGCGTGCTTTGCAGGCATCATCGCAGGCATCATGTCGTTCGCTCACTTCTCCTCCTTTGAAAGGTTCAACCGCTCCTTTGCTGCAGGAATCATGTTTTTTGTCTCCAGTGAGTCCTCTGAATCAACTCACACACACACACATGCACGTACACTTAACTTAATCATAACTGACATGTACTTCCCTATCCCTTTTTAGCTTTCTTTGTTCTGCTGGGTATGGCCATTTATACTGGAGTGACAGTCAACTTCCTGGGGAGGCGCTTCGGTGACTGGCGCTTCTCCTGGTCCTACATACTGGGCTGGGTGGCCATGCTCATGAACTTCTTTGCAGGTGAGAAAGGACAAAGGTCGGGGGGTCAATCTTTGTCGAGACATAAACCCCATTTATATTCAAAGTTGTCAGAGAGCTCAGAAGAAGCAATAACCACAGAAGTTACTAACAAATATTCAAAACAATAACCTTTATTGAGATAATCTCTAGTCCCGTTGATGCAATATGAAGGAAATCTTAAATTGAATAGGGTAACAAATTTAACTAATAGATGTCACCATGAAACTTCTCCAGTTGATAACTTACATTAAGGCAATTCTTTTTTTTGTATTACATGTTTTATGTTTAAATATGCAAATTAGGCATTGTCTTATTAAATGTGTGCTAATTTGCATATATTTCCAGAACAGGAATATGAACATTGGATAAATCTTGTTTCATTTTGTTGACATACTAGAGTCAAAGGTTTTTACAGAGGGGATTTGGGATATTTATCACTCCATAAATCAGAAAATACTGTCAATAGCCATTAAAAAAACAGTTTTTGTCATTTTTTTAGGAATAAAATGTTCTATAAATCAGGCTATGAATGATATATGAACAAACCCCTCTCTAAACACCTTCAGAATATAGATAGGAATTAAACTGGACAGTGTGATGGATGTTAAATGCTACTGAAGTGGAGATTTCTGGCTCAGGCTATGAGAAAAAAACTAATTTTGAGAAATTGGCCTTTAAAGATTATACATAAATTTTGCAAGACACTACAAGGATAAACATATTAACTAATAGATGTCACCATGAAACTTCCCCAGTTGATTACTTACGTTAAGACAATTATTTTTTGTGTTAAAAGTTTTCTGAAATTTTATGTTTAAATATGTAAATGAGACATTATCTGATTCTAACTTTTGGTGAATTTAGGAGAAATCTACAGATGTAAATAGAACAAGTAGTAAAATAAACACTTTCTTTCAACTAGTCTGAAAGAAGACATGTTATGGAAGCAAAATAGCCAAAAGGAAAAACAATGTTTTTGCCTGTAGTGTCTCGTTGATATACATATATATATATAAAGCCAAATTGTTTAACCTATTGCATGTAATTTTGTAATCATACATACTGTACATCACCAAATGCACTGCCTCTGTCCGTTGCAGGTATTTTCTACATATGTGCCTACAGAATGTGTGAATGCAGGAGAGGAAACGGCCCACGCTAGAGGGAGACACACAGTTTGTTTAAAAAAGTAAATATAAAAGAGGACAATGCCATTTTGAATTGAGGACGAATAGCGGCGTTGACTGATCTACTGAAGAGATGACGTCGGATGCTGCTCCTGGAGGCCTTGACGGTCTGCTTGTGTTTTCTAAAAGTCTTGCAATATGGATTTTTTATAGAAATAGTCATGATGATAGAAAAGAGGAATGAATCACGTGTCTAATTACTGTAACAGGATTATTGGTTTTTATATTTTAAAGAAAATCTTACTGTAATTTGGCACATTCAATAAAGCTGGTCCTCAAATGTTAGTGTGATTTTTGCAGCTGTACTGAAAGGTCACCAGAAGGTGGCAGCACTAAACCAAAGTACTGGAGCGGAGCACTTACAGTAGATGTGATGATGGATGTGGGCATTACAGGTTGAATCAGGATCAAAAATCAGATAAGATTGCAGACTGTTGAGAAACATCCATCATGTATCTTCATCATACTCCTCTAACTCTTTACATTGGAGGAAATCCAGCATCACAGACAACTGAAGCTGCGTTTCCCCTCAGGAAATGCTTTACAGTAGTGGGCGTAATATGTTGTGGGAAGGTATGTAATGTTGAAATATTAGTCTAGAACAATATATCAAAGGTATGCAGTACATATGTTTGTCTCAGGATTCCCCCTGAAGCTATTTCCTGCTTTGTTCTGACAAGGATCCCCCCCAAACTATATATGATCTTTATTAGGTTGATGTTTATGGGAAATGGCTTTGCCTCTGGCAGCCAGCATGATCTTCCACAACATGTTTGTTGACATCCCCTGAGTACACTCAAGTACAGGCAGCACATGGAAAAGTGATGTGTGCAGAACAGGCTTATAAAGCACCTGAGGAGAAGATCGTGTTCGTGGACCGGGGGGAACCAGGGTGGGGTCTCCAGCCACTGATTGTTCCCCTGCCTCTGTCTTTAATAACTACTTCCTCCTTTTTCTTGGTACTCGTCCATTCCTCGCCATCAGCTGGGAGCAGAGGACCAGTAGCTGCCGGGGTAATGAATGCTTTGTCTACTTGGTGACGCAGAAACAATGAGAGAAATGTAAACAGTCCCTGGACAGATCCCTTGATCCAAGTTTCCATACTTGGTCCTTGTGGCTGCTGTGAAGAGATAAGCTCTGTGATAATGTGTGCTTTTCTACAGATTCTTTCATAAGCCCAGTCTAAAGCTTTCACCGAGGCCTGGTCTTAACAGCCCCGTGGGATGACTTGGCAAATGTTCACATTTTAGAAAATCGACTAAATGATTATTAATATTTATTTACAGCAGAACTACAGTGATTTTTTTTATAGCACCGGGGTTGTAAATACTGTGAGGATGATGGTGGTCCTTTTATTCATCTGTCCCGTCACATATACACAAAGTAAACTGTGAGCAATTATCATAACATTGTTTGACAATACAATACAAGCAGTTTGTATGAGTGTGTTTTTGTGGAGGATTATAGTAAAAGATTGAAAAGCATTAATAGTTTTCAGGTCAAAGTCTTTAAATCAGCTCAGAAAACCACATTGCAAAATCATCTACAGAAGTATTGGATAACATTTTAAGTGCTATGAAATTATTTTGCCTAAAACAAGGGAAGCAAATTGTTAGTAGCGTACTTTAATTGCAGTGTTTTACCTCAAAACATAACTGTATTTACACAACAATAACTTGGCATCATCTTCCTCATTCTGCTGTACAGTCTGTGTGTGGTATTAACTATGCTTTATTGTGAAACAGTTTGCATTGAAAAGAAGAAGAATGATCCCATTTCAACAGCAGGACATTTGTCTTGCTCTAAGAAATATATATTTTTAAGACTGAATATAAGCTTTTAAAATTGCAACGAGAGAATTTTTCTTTTAAAACAGCTCACGTGTTACCAACAGAAACTAGTCAGGCCACATGTGTACTTAAAGTTGAAGTGTAACATAAAATGGGCTGTGCATATACTATGAATGTCATTAAAAGGTTTCATAGGTGAGGGATTCGACGCAGGAATGCAGGGTTAAGGTCATCCCTCCAAGGCGGCTGCTCACCCTTCTATTAGTGTTGAACACGGTGTTGGTGATAACACCTGGTAGTTTTCACCGATGGAGCCTGTTGATATATGTGACAATTTGCTAAATATGTCTAATTTTACACTTAAAACAGGAGGGTGTCCTCTCCAGGTTAGAACACTGTCCCTCTCTGAGGCAGATGTTCACCCAGATGTTTATGTGGGACACAGAGTCACAGACATGCTAAACACTAGGGGTGTCGCGATATACCAGTATTGACGTTAACCGTGATATTTAAAAATAAAATATTGATATCATGTTTAAATAATCCAGTGCCCCATAAATCATTCTATACTGTATGTACAGTTATGGTTACAGACTCTCTCTCCACCTCCCTACACTGGTATTTTGAGTGTAATTCATTTGCTAAAAAAGAGACAAAATGCACAATAAAGTTAAAAAATGAATTTATTATTTTTTTATTCAAATGTTCTATAGATATATTTTTATTGTGAATTCTTTTGGCCACAAAATACCAAAACAAATTTAAGGAGGGGAAATGGTGGATAATGTATTTATTGAAGTACTGTGCTAAGAGGGGAGATTACATTATTTTTTATAGAGTTTAATAATTAAATTAAATAATCAAAGAATTTTGTTTAGCTGAAAGGAAAACACACATACAGAAAGAATTTCTCTTTGACTCAAGAGTACACAAGCAAATGTTTTTTTCTGCGTCTGCGTATTATTTATAGTCATAGTCATTCATACTGTACAACTATGCAAAACCCACATTTTCTTACATCACAAATTCACTGAAGCCAGAGTGCTGTGTATACATTTTCAATCCACAAAATAAAAAGTCCATGAATCTAGAAAACCAACTAACAACCTTCACAATCAGACATTAATTAAACAGTCCATCTTTTCTAGGTTTCTGAGACAAAACTCGCAAACTTAAACATCCAACCATTCCGATTTTTGATCATCTCTACACCTCAATACTTTTGGGTTTTGTCGAGCCATTTCATGAAAAAAAATTATATTCATAAATAATCTAAGTTTGAACAGAACAAAAGAAAATTACACTCACTTCTCCCAAATCATGTCGCACAAATATTTTTGAATCCGCTGACCTCAATGACCAGAGGAAGAATAGCAGTTCATACCAGTTCTCTGTGTAACTAAAGATCTTTGGCTTCTAGTTAAATGAAATTTAACATATGATTCAGAGCAGATACTGTATGTCCTTAATTCTAATATTTGATGGATTATACTCTTTGGCCTGGTCTCCCACTGACTGATGGTCAGAATTATTGCTCTCGGTGATGGAAGAGTATGCTGACACAGCAGGATCTTATAAAAACTGTCCTCATCCCACCCGGCCTCGTCCCATAGAGGAGCTTCCCCCTGAACACTCTGCAACAGTCCCTCCCATTGTGGCTCACTGATCCTATAATGTTCCTAAAAATCACACATCTTCTCAACTATCTAACCTACACACATGCAGACTATATGAGGCATTTTCCCCCCGATCATATCGCCTTGTTTACATACGTTAATGATACAACACAAACAGGTGTTCACAACGAGACCATGTGGTTTTTTGGAAAGACTTTATTGTGCCGCACAAGTGAACACTAACGTGGTATTGCATTTAGTGCACACAATACAAGAGACAGAGAGATAATAAAACATTGCACAGGAAAACGAGGAATAAAAGTATATAATTTACACATCTTGTCATAAATAAAGTCTACACATCAGTGAATATGGAGTGGTTCATTTTACATAAAATACACAACTTCTGAGTGGATGTCTGCTGCAGCTCCTGGGGAGAGGTTGTTTTGTTGGAGAAAACTGTTGCTGAAAGTAAGATAAGTTTATATGGAATCAATTTGGGTTTTGCAGAGAATCATCGGTAATACAGTTATTATTGGTCCCATCTGAACTAGAAATATGTGGCACATGTTCATGAACATTTAGTTTAGAATGCTATGAGTCTTTTTAACCATCTTCTATATATTCAGTATCGCATATAGCAGTGGTTCCCAACCTATTTTCCTTGAAGCACCCCCTACTTGCATTTAAGAAAAGCTGAGACCCCCGACGTCATCACCCCCAAAAACGTACAAATCCTCTAATATCCTCTATTTGAATAAAGTGTATTAAATTAGCTATTTTTTTTTTAATCAAATCAACTTCCTTTAATGAAGTTTTATCAACATAAATAAAGTGATGACATCTTGACACATTTGCCAAGTGAATGCAGATACGTAATATAATTTTTTTTTGCAACAACTACTATAATAGTGTTAGAGCCGAAACAGATTTTTTATTATCATGGTTAAATAAATGTAATTTATGCTAGACCGCCCCGTCAATACAGGGGTCTGTGTCAAGCGGGAGAGAAAATGAACTGAAAATGTTGTTTTTGAAAGGCTAAACGCCAACAAATATGGATTGAAACTGAATATTTTGTTAGATTTGTGACTATGAAGCAAAAAGTGTGTTATTATGATTTTAGTTATGAGGAAATCTAATTTTGACAACCTCAGAACAAACAAATCCTGAAGCACCCCCTGTGATCTTTGGCGCCCCTCTAAGAGGGGCCCGGACCCCAGGTTGGGAACCACTGATATATAGCATTTAGGTCCAAACTAACAATGAACCTGAATGACCGTTAATCCAACATACAGTAAGCAAAATAAATGGACACTGACGATAAGATGTCTCTACTCAAGGGAAGGTCAGATTCCAATACTTCCTTCTGCATGAAAACAGTAATTTGTCTGCTTTTCTCAGCCCACTGAGACACACCAGTGTTTGTAACACAAGAACACAACTCAAGCATCTCACATCGACGCTGCTCTTGAGGAGGGAAGTCACGAGATATCCTCTATAAATTAATATCAAAGGTTTCACAACTTCTGGTGAAAGTAAATTGTCATGAAACAAACTAATCTGTGCACACGACGTAAACCAATCTAGCACCTTGAGTTTTGTCCATTGATCTTTTTCTCTCTTGTAAAGGAGCTATAGCAACACGCCCACAGATGAAAATATAGAAAAGAGGAATCTCCTTCTTTCTGCTGACAGAAGATAGACATAAACACTCTTCAGGCCAAAGAGCTCAGTTTCACATTGTCCTTGTCATGTTGATGGGCAGCTCTTCACCTTCCCCTGCCCTCGCTCACTTCAGAATGAAAGCTTCACTACATCGCATGAGAAACATGCAATAACTGCTTATATTTATCCACCACGTTGCACATTGCCTGTCCATCCAGACATTTCTCTTTGCTTTTATGCCTATATCTGCTCATCCATGCCTGAAGGAGATGACAGAGGGACCTTAAAGATCACAAGATAAGATGATATAGAAATGGAAAAGCCTTCTGAAGTTGCAGCTGAAGCACAGCGGGATGTAATTTAAGGTAAGTGGTAATAACACACCGGGCTTTCCTTTTCAAGTGAGGCTGTGCTCTAAACAGATTTGGAAATCCCTCAATCAGCCTGCAATCGGTTGAAATAAAGACATCAAAAAGCGGTGTAGCAAAGCAGGCACACGGCCGATAAGTTGGAATATGTTTCTAGCAGAAAATAATAAAAAATAGAAATGAGAACATGAAGTCAAACAGCTCATCTGCAACCTGCGTGACTTTCTGCGTTAGTTAGAAGTGGCTTTACATGTTTATTACATATGAAATGCATCAAACTACAGACTGGACTTTAGCAGCAGTATCGCCCCCCTCGTCCTCCTCGCTGTGGTCAAACACTTACAACTATCAAGAAGCACAAGCAGAAAAGCGACTGAGTGTGTTATGAAAGTTACTACATACAGTACATCGTAAAACAAGTAGTAAAATAAAACTTCACAATATAACCGCGACAAAAAAATAACTTTCTCTCTTTCTTCTCTTCAGCTCAAATTGTAACAGTGTACACAGAACGGAGCAAATTAAGACTACTATACACTAGCCTCTTTCTTTCTCAGTGGTCAAAACAACTCGGTTTCTTTAAGGCATTGCAATCTTTTTAATCAGGGTTTCATCTTTTAAATGGGATGGTGGGGTCAAGAATGGCAGCGTGGCTTTTATTTACATGTTCGTGGTGACTTTTATTCATCAAGTATGACTGAAAATGATTGATTTCACCTGTAGCCAAATGATACACGTTTAATCTCACCTACTGACTCTGTAGAAACATGTAGAAGACGGGCCTAGTTTAGCCTGATTCATTATTAAATTGCTTTAAAATGTCCATGGGAGTCATTTTGATTTGTCATCTTTATACTCCACATCTTCTCCCGTTTCCAGTGTCAGATTCTACGCTTTTACTGGAATGTGTGGGAAACTCTACCGCCTGCAACTCCATACAAGTGTCCTCTCTAAAACTGAGGGAATGAGCCCAACTTTGCCTCCGTATAGCTGACAGGTAAAGGTCAGTAAGGTCGTCTATGATATATCATCATGTTACACAGTTCGGCAGGGTGTGTCTCTCTGAAAGGGTCTGATGTCTGATAATCTGGCTCTCGGATTTCCTCTTTTCCAAACGGTCCCTCTGAAATTCGGTCTGTCTGGATTATAGATTTAGAGAAGACTAAAGGTTCGGGTTGACAAAGAAGCACAAAGAAGAATAAAAAAGATCAGATTGAGCTTCTCTTTCTGTCAACTTTGACATGAACATGTTTCACCAAAGGTAACGTTGAGGATTGTGGGAAGCGTGGTCTTTGGATCAGTAGGTACCTGAGGTGCCTAATTTAAGGCGACGTAAAAGAGCTTTAGCTTAGTTTATCTTTTTGGTGCCATAAACCTTGAGTTACAGGGAGAGTGGGGATGGTTGCTCTCTTAAAAAGGAGGAGAAGAGGGGTTGTATTGATCCCCAGAGTGAAGTAAGGTATAAAAAGAGAGGGTTCGGGGGCTCTGGGGTTGATTTTGTGGCTGTCCCAGCCAGCTTGATGGGTGAGGGGATGTGCTGAAGTTCGGAGACTCTTCTCCTTTGGGGGTAAAAACCATCTATAGGTGGGATTAAAAACAAAGGTCTCTGTGGGGTTTTTAACATCTGTCGTGTCTCTAAATGTGTCGGCGACGATGGTGGTGATGGTTGTGCATGTCCTCCATCGTGATCCTGCCCCACACGCCAATCACAAATGTTTCAATCTCACACTCGTTGTCCCCGCGGGCGATGCGGAAGTAGCCGTTCTCTCCCCAGTTCTTTCCCCAGGAGTTGGCAGCGATCTGGAAAGAAAAGTAAAGTCAAATTTAGTAAAAATGAGACAGATTTTAATCTGAGAATGCATATACAAAAAACAGAACTGGCAACACTGTCAAACACTCACTTTAAAATGTATTATTCATTACAAAAAGCACAATGTTTGAGCCAATTAAGGGGCTAATCTGGGCATCATGGGTTTGTTTTGCACACTGAAACAACTTACCCAATATTTTTTTGATGTCCCATCAAAGTTTCTCTCCTCTCCCCACCTGGTGCACAAAGCAGAGAGAGGATGGTTACTCAAATTGCATTAGAACTAAACAACAGGAAACAAAATATCCCTAAATACACATATCAGCTGTGTCAGAGTTGCTATTTTTAAAGTATGGATGCCGTCCAACATGTCAGATGTAAACACTTCTCAGTAATGTGTACACCTAGAACACGCTTGGCATTATTGATAAAGAAAAGCAGGAAGAGGTACAAGTGGCGTTCGAGTGGGGGGATCAAAATCTTTCATCTTGTTAACAACATCCTGAAAACAGAGTATTTATGACTGGACACCGCCTGGTTGCACTCCGACATCATTCCAATCCAAAGGAACACGGAATCCCCCTTTTCCTCTCCGCTGTTTCTGGACATGAAACAGGAAGGAGAGGGTAGGCTACGAGGAAGTGAACACCACCTCAATCCTGTCACGGACAGCAACACTGACGACAAAAAAATGCACAAATACAGTATATATATATATATGTGAATCTGAACTTAGAGGCCTATCTTTACCCTTCTTCCTCATAGCAGCTTTGTTCTCAGGAAACATTCCCATCATGCCTTGCACTTTGGTCTTAGCTTAGCCACTGCCAACTTTTAGACGCCCGCCGTTTCTGCTCGTCATGATCAAAACATTCTCCCAAAGCCAATTCCCATCCTGTTTTTGCACTCCAGGCCTTTCGTTTCCCAAGAGACTCCCGGTGTCCACTCGCTTGTTATCTTTTATAAGGGAAAGGAATGCTGGGAAATAGAGCGGCTGGGCTCAGGCTCTGCCAACTCAGTAGCCTGCCACCACAACA
Source organism: Sebastes fasciatus (assembly GCF_043250625.1). Taxonomy (NCBI): domain Eukaryota; kingdom Metazoa; phylum Chordata; class Actinopteri; order Perciformes; family Sebastidae; genus Sebastes; species Sebastes fasciatus. Next base: position 17,384,304 of record NC_133811.1, on the reverse strand, counting down.
CTGGCAGATGGTGCCAACCTGCTTTCAGCGAGTGTCTTTTTTAGCCCCGACTGGAGTCAGACGTCACATTGACCAGGAGCAGGCACATTAAAAACAGCTGTGTACACAACAGATGTCAACTACAATCTGAAACAGACTGGAGAGATGTGATTCGTGTTTGTGGGTAAGGGCACATTCACACCTGTATGTGTGTGTGTGTGTGTGTGTGTGTGTGTGTGAGATCCTACATGCATGCCTGCCTGCCTGCATATTTATCGGTATGGACAGAGCCAGACAGAATCGGACCACTGCTGATCTCTTATCGGGCCTCCAATCAGCTCACTCGCTCGCTCACGCGGGGACAATGATGGGCATACCGCTGTGCCCATGTGCCCCGCCCTTTCCCGACGCCGATTCAACCCACCCCTGACCTCTTCTCCCGTGGATTGATCCCCCGCTCTCTGTCCGGTACTGTCAGGATCAACGGCCCAGACAATGCCCTTTCCACCACACTGGACCTCAATGCTCTTTCCACAAACTTTCCCAGGCCCTGGGCTTAAAGGAACGCACCGCTATGGGATTTGGCCTATGTAAACACACTATGGCCTGTGGCTGGCAGGTTGGAGCTCAAAACACTATGCACCCCTTACCCCCTACCCCTCCTCGTTTTGCTCCATCCGTCCCTGAACCCGTGTCGCTGGTACATCCACATCCACTCGTCCAGTGAGCGACGAGGAATCATCAGTAGAAGGAGCCAAAGAGCAGGAGGCATTCAGGAAAGCTGGGAATCTAAATTCTCATAATCATCTCACACCCTGTATACCCCACAGTTTATTGACAAACTGAGGATGTAGAGATGTAATTTTACTAGGACTGTCAATCGATTAAAATAGTTAATCGCAATTAATCACAAACTAATCTCAAATTTTTGTATCTGTTCAAAATGTACCTTAAAAGGGAGATTTGTCAAGTATTTAATGCTCTTATCAACATGGGAGTGGGCAAATATGCTGCTTTATGCAAATGTGTGTATGTATTTATTATTGGAAATCAATTAACAACTCAAAACAATGACAAATAATGTCCAGAAACCCTCACAGGTACTGCATCTAGCATAAAAAATATGCTCAAATCATAACAAAGCAAACTCAAGCCCAACAGGCAACAACAGCTGTCTGTTATGTTCTGGCTGTGCCAGTCTCTTGTTATTATTTACTTTTGTGATTTTGGATTTGGTGTCTTTTATATTATTCCGGTGTTTCCTGTTTTATTTTGGTAATTCACTCCTCCTGTGTCTTGTCTGGTTTTACTTCCCTCCTTTGTTTGTTTTCCCGCCTTTTGTTGATTGTCTGCCCCGCCCTGATTTGTTTCACCTTTGTGTAATCATGTCTTGTATTTAAGCCTGTGTGTTCCCCTCTGTTCTTGTCGGTTCGTTTGTCTCTCCAGCCCGGTCTACCTTGTCCTCCGCGTTCCTTGTTTCCTCCTGCTCTGATCCTGGTGTTCCTGGTGTTTCCCTGGTTTGTGATTTTTGGTTTTGGTCCTCTGTTTGGTTTTTGTTGTTTGTTTCTATTTGTTCTTTTGTACTTGGTTCCCCTCCCAGCCTTTTGTTGTTTTTGTTTTTTCAGGTCTATTAAAGCTCGCTTTTATTTCTAACTACCTGTCCTGCCTGTTACTCTGCGATTGGGTCCCCTTTGTAAACTCCTCACACGACACTGTCAGTGTGCTGACTTGACTATGACTTGCCCCAAACTGCATGTGATTATCATAAAGTGGGCATGTCTGTAAAGAGGAGACTCGTGGGTACGCATAGAACCCATTTTCATTTACATATCTTGAGGTCAGAGGTCAAGGGACCCCTTTGAAAATGGCCATGCAAGTTTTTCCTCACTAAAATTTAGTGCAAGTTTGCATTGAGCGTTATTTAACCTCCTTCGTGACAAGCTGCGGTTACCCGTTATTAACGCGTTAACTTTGACAGCCCTAAATTTTACGGTTTACATAGTGTGAGCCGGACATCAGCGTTGTGAACAAACATGTGCATCCACAGTTTTCCAAGAGGACATTTCAGAACAGCACATGTTTACGGTGAAGTATGTGGTTCAAACAAGCTAAGTACAGGTTGGAGGCCGAGTGTTTATCATACCCATGCCTATACACGCCGTGTGATGTCATAAAACTACATGAAATGTCATAAACTACATACAAGACACACACATAAAAAGGAGCATGAAAAGGGGCTTGTAAATGGAATGTGTTTTGTCTTCACCAACGGCCAATCAGATAAAAGTAGAGAGGCTGTTTTTATGCCATGTCTGGAGAAACTGATGTTCACGGACAAGCTCAGACGCTGAGGCACTACGGTAGTCAAATGCACATTCCTCAGCCCCTATGAGACACAAATTACGAGGTAGCTGCTCATTTTTCTAATTTGGAAAGTGAAACTAGTGAGCGGCAGCGTATCATTGTCCCGACAGACACGCTTCAAAACCAGCTGGATGACTCCGAGAAGAGCTCTGTCAGATATTTACAAGTGAAAAGGATGTTTCTGACTTTTTACAGGTCAAAACCTCTCAGCTCTCTCCAAACAACACATAAAAACAGCAGTCAACTACTACCTGTCTGTCTGCAGATAGTCTAAATGATAGCAAGAGTGTTTTGGCTTGGATGTGGAGAAGAGAGGAAGTGGGACAGTCAGTGAGTCAGATGACCAGCTGAGGCGTGATGATGGAGACGCCACGGAGATGTGGCAATGACAGCGAGGAGGACGGGGGGGAATAACGAGAGACAGATGGGTGGGGGCAGGTAATCCAGGTGTGTGAGCCGTCTACCTGCCTACATATTTGTGGTCGCCGTAGTTACTAGATAGAGGAGGAAGAGGGAGGGGGAGGCCTCGTCTGGGGCAGACGGCGGCGTGGAGCCAAGGTGTGTCTCCAAGAGCAACAGACTGGGAGGGAAGCTTGTCGACACGTATGCTCTCGGCCGTGTGTAAGCTCTGAATCTCTACTCAATTAAAACCTGATTCATCCTTAATAAACACTTTTTCTGCTGAAATGGCATCTGTTGAGCATGTAGCGACAGTGAAACCAGACGCTTGGAACGAGAGGAAGGAAGGCAAATGTTTTTCACCCATTCACAAGTTAGTAACTCCAACTGAAAAAAAACTTTCATCATCAAAAGGCATCTCAAAGGTGTTTATGTTGCGTCTAATAAGGTTTGTGCACGGAGCCAAACCTCTTCTTACAGCTATGCAATGACGAACAGGCTGCTGATTCACAAAACAGTAGCAAAAAGACTCAATTTGACATGTTTTGCACTGTGTAGTGGTAAACTTACCCAGTGATCCTGATTGAGTGAGTGCCGTGTTTGCGGTACTGTGTAGGCTTGGTGAAGCTGACATCAGTGTGTTTGTAGATCCCATTCTTATAGACAAAGAAGTCCTCGTGGACCTCCATAATAGCTGGAAGAACAAACAAGCAGGGAGAGTTAGTAGACGGATAAAACACACGCACACACGCACGCACGCACGCACGCAATATGACTATTGAGGCTGCTGAACCGATTGTAGAAGGGAGAGATAAAAATCTTATTCAAACAACAATTAATCGAAAAGTAATTACCTAATTTCACCAAACAAATTCCAATTTCCCCCCTGAGTCGCACACACCCAGACATCAGACAGGGCAGCAGAGGGTGTGTGTGTGTGAGAGAGAGAGAGAGCTGCACAGCTGAACTCAGTGTGACTTTCTTATTCCAGCTCAATGAGAAAAATCTCCGGATGTACAGCTGAGAAATTCCCTCAATTGGAGGGTTACCTCCACTAAATCCAGTGTTCTCTGGCTGAGAACAGTGTGTGGACCTCCTCGCTTATAAACAACTCACACAATGCGCGAATACACACACACACACACACACACACGTACACACACCTCTATGCCTTTGTGTCAGAGAGAAGCTCAAAGGCAAAAAGGAAACTTGACGTGAAGCCAATAAGTTCTCCTGGACTGCTAAACAATAAAACAAGAAGCTGGCACGGGCTCATCATTTCTAACCAGGTGGTCATAGTTGAAACCCGGGACAAAACCATCACGCTGACAAGGTCAAACATGACATCATCTGAGGTCGGATACCTAACACGGTGCATGTGTTTGGATTTGTGTGTCCCCTGGGAGTGCGGTGTTGTTTTGATTTTTAAAAAGCAACACTCACTTGGGAGCAAACGTTGACACTAAAATATTGTTTACAAGTTGGGCTTACCTTGCACGGGGCCATTATCCATAATCTCCTTCATGATCTCCTTTTCCTGAGAGAGAGAGGACAGAAGGAAGGATTTATAGGCAGAGGAGAGAGAGACGGACAGGGAGATCATTACACATCAGTGAAATGGAGAGGATGAAAACAACCCCCTGGATGTTAAAAGTCAGATAACAAGATTGAGTCCAGCAGGGCCTCCTGGCCTTAATGTCTGGCTTATTGACTTCACAGGCCAGCGGGAGACAGAAACAACAGGCTGTAATGATTTTGAGAGGCATTAGCCGTCATTTAGCAATGATGGATGCCGGCCGATGGAACCACACGTCGGCTGCAGCTCGGTGGTCGACTTTGAATTGGAGGAGATGTACGGAACAGCATGCAGAGACGGCTTCTGGAAACGGTTTAAGTGAATGTTACGTGATACTTTGTCCTAAAAAAGGAAGGGCAGAGGTGCTTTCTGAATAAAGATTATTGATTTAGATCGTCCAGCTTTTAAATTGTGAAATAAACTTTACACTTTTCTCACAGCAATTTGTAATTGTGCATTTAATATCAACCAAGTAGAGTTTAATTATTTACTTATTTATTTGTCATTGTGAGAAAAAAACATTAATATACATTAGGGCTGTCAAAGTTAACGCAATAACGCGTTAACGCAAATTTGTTTTAATGCCACTAATTTCTTTAACGCATCTTGAGATTTTTAAGTTGTAGCAGGGTCAGTTTTAAAGGTAGAGTGAAGATACTTGCATCATATGAAACTAAAATCCCTAATGAATCCATAAGTACCATGTCATACTAGCTTGTCGGGGAGGAGATTAAATAACACTCCAAACTTACACTAAATTTTGGCGAGGAAAAAACGGGCATTTACCTCTAACCTCATGATATGTGAATGAAAATGGGTTCTAGGGGTACCCACGAGTCTCCCCCCCTTTGCAGACATATCCACTTTATGATAATCACATGCAGTTTTGGGTATAGAGTATTAAATACTTGACAAATCTCCCTTTAAGGTACATTATGACCAGATACAAAAATGTGCGATTAATTTGCGGTTAAATATTTTAATCGATTGACAGCCCTAATATATATACATACAGCGCAGTTGTTGGTCTGTGTTTTCTCATTGTAGTCAGCTCTCATATCGACTGACTGATTCTGGTTTACTGCACTCACTATTGTGCCTGAACATGAATAGATGACACACAGAAAGAGTCAAGTAATTTGATAATAGAAGGTAAACTCAGAAAGCTAATTCCAGATACACTTTTGAGTCATGTAATGAGAGCAGATAACGATTATGGATGATGATTATCCAAAGTGCAGTCTGTAAATTGGTTTAATTCACTCACTTGCCTGTATATCCAGTATATGTCGAGCCGAACTAATCTAACTACAATCAGAATTTATTAAATGCTGTATTCTATTTCAATCGACCTTCCTGGATCCGACTGCCTGGAAAGTGAAAAGTGGCAAACATGCCGGTAAAAATAAAACTTCTTCCCCTTCACTGATCAGTGCTGTCAAGCACTTAATCTTGTACATTCCCGATGGAGTCAAGTATGCATACGGAAAGGGTGCAAAAACACATACTGTATTAAACACGTGAGAGAGATTATAGTCTACTGTAGCACGAGGATGCCCTAAAAATGTACAGCGAGCTTATTGGAGATCTGAGAGCATGTGCTGGTCGGGTGTTGAACTGATGTAGGTGTCAAAGGTGTACATGAGTGTGTGAGCAGGTGTGAATGCATGCATCACATATGTCTGTTTATGCATGTATTGTTTTGTGTTTGTGCAGTGCTTACATTGGATGAGAGCCTGTAGGGCGGCGTGGACTGGTAGATGTCGTTGTGGTAGTTGTGTGTGTTGGGGCAGCGCTGCGTGGCCTGCCTCTTCCCACGGCCAACTGAGCGACTCTGCATCATGCAGCGGCCCACATCCGCTGGCGTCTGCTGTGGGGGTTGGAATGGATAACAGTCCTCTGTCACCACTCTGTGAGAGGAGAGGAGAGATGGAAAGGAATCTTTAGCATGTTGTCATCAAGTATACATATTGTGTGTTGCTTTGCTTTTTTTGTTTGTTTCTAGCTCATAATAAATTAAGAGTTTACCCTCTACGTCGGAGGTACCACCAGGCTCCATCGACGCGTCCCCCGGCACAGCCTCCCTGGTTGCGTGTGTCACAGGAAATTATATTTTGTGGGGACAGCTGAGGAGTCATGTGACCCATCGACTGGATGGAGATTCTGTCTGATGCCACAGCTAGTGAAGAGGATAGGAAATATTACAAAATGTCATGAAAACAGAAAAATGTTAGATTTCAAGATGCATGATTTTATCCTCTAATTGTTATAATTTGTGTCTTCAGAAAGCTAAAGTATGTGATAATCATAGATATCCAGAAATATTGAGGAAGACTTTGTAGTCAACACATTGTCATGTCCAAGAGTATCGGGAACAAGACAGCAGTGTTTGTTTTGTCTTCTTTGTCTTTTTGTCACCTAACCTGTCACTTGTGTCAAAAGTTGTTACACTTTCACAAGTTTATATTCTTCTTTTTTCTGTCTTTTCCTATGACATCCTATATTTCCCTGCATTTTCTCTGTTTATTTATATTCCTGCTCTACCTGCAGTGGAGAAAGCCCAGGATGCAGCACAGTTGCCCTGGTCCAGCGGTTCATGGATCTTTCCCGGCCACTTCTCTGTCGAGTTGAAGTAGAGCGGCAGACGGTCGCTCTGAGGATCCATGTTCATCTGACAGAGAGATAAAGTGAAGTCAATACAGCTTCATCACGGTTACAGTCTCACAGAACAAGCCTCATTGAGGTAGCATTAATGTTTCTCAGTAAAAACAATTATTATCACAAGAGACAGCCCAAAACTTTAAACAACGATTTAGAGTCAAATAGAGGAAATAGCAGTTTGAACTGCCAACACAGAGTTGTAGCAGAACAGAGTAATTATTTGCCCGCAAACTAACAGCTGTAATTAAAATGTTGTATGACAAGTTTGGATCACAGGTGGATTACATAAATTGGCTTATCAGCCCTCCAGTAGAAGGGATTTATTCACAGGTGATTAGGAGCATTTGGCCCAGTGTCAATCTCTGACTCTGTAGAATAGACAGGAAGCTCTGATCCCGGTCCTCTCCATGAAACCATGAGGCGGTTTAGTTAGCTGTTTAACCAGCTGAACTCTTTCATGGAGGCATCCATCTCTATTTAAAATGCCAATATCACTGTGATGATAAATCCTTATTAGGATGATAAGTCTGTGTCGGAGTGCACATATTTTCCTGATAACGCATATTCACTCGCAGGTGCTTCTCAGATGGCAAACATACTCGATCTATTAGTCTCCACTCGAGGCTGGATGCTCTCCTAATCTCCCAGTTATGTGGGATAAGAGCACACACTTCTGTGCAACTGACTTTCCCTCTCTCTCTCTCTGTCTCTCAAAGAGGATGGCTGCCTGCGCTGCATTCCTCAAATTAATAGCGAGGTATTCAAAGCACAAACGACCACCTGACACATAACTAAGGAATGTGCTGGTGGTCAGAGATTTGTAGATGTGGAAGTTCAAAGTCCAAATGCGCAGACACCTGAAACACCTGACCTTAAGGCGTGATAAAAAGAGGGAAAATTTCTGCGAGAATAATTCTACATTCATTCATGAATTCACATTTTTCCATCCCTTACACGGGAGTCTCCAGACAGACATGAAAGGAGAGAGGGACAGAGAGATTTATGAATGGGCTGCAAGTCTGATCTGGTTCCTGGCACAGGTAGGGACACGCTGACGGCGGAAGAAGGAGGGGAAGTTGTGAGGTTTTTTAGGGTGGAAGTAGTCGTGGAATGCTGGGAGACGTAAACAGGGGGAGCGAGGACGGATAGATGAAGGGATGGATGGAGGTGGGGAGGTTTATTCTCCAGGGCAGCCACCATCCCCTCCATCTACTCGGTCTGATGTTTTGGTTCCGTCTTATGTAATCTGTCTGGGTGAAATGTAAACAAAGTCTGAGCGGATCAGAGTGGGCTGTGGTTCCAGCTAGAGACGCTGTCGCATACCAACAAGCCACCATAATTAAGCGAGGCGCGTTTTGATCAGCGCTCCCTTGTTGTAATAGGATTTAAACCTGCTTATCGCAAATCATAATATCACTCACGGGAAGTATGCGGAAGCTTTTAAAGAAGTGAGAAGCCACAACAGAACTGTAACAATTCACTTTTATCTGTCGCTAAAACTTCCTGCTCTCTTCCTTGGGTCCAACATTGAAAATATACTAAAAGTAGATTTTGGTGCAAAGACTGGCGTACTCGCCGATACCGATACCAAATTTGGGGAAGTGCTATTTCTAATGACACCAAACTGTATATACAATGATACAGCGGGGATGTTTACACTTGCCGTAAAGGTGCAGCTATAACAAACATGATGTCATACAGCTTCAGTGGGAATAACAAATACATAATATGTGATGTAAGTGACACTAAAGTGGAAATATTTTTTAACGTGGAATTTTAAGGGGAAACCCCGGGTTTAAGAGGTTACACCCAGTAGCAACAGGTAATAGGATATTCTTCCAATCCCTTTACTAGTTCTCTCGTGCCACCTTTTAAAAGCAAGGTCAAAGCAGAGGTCAAAGGTCAGCTACAAAACAGTGAGGATGGTAGGGTTTTCATGACTTGCTTCAGGGCACTTGAGCAAAGAATACGAGTATCAACACTGAACTTTGTACCTGTGCCTTCGGGAACTTGACCACCCACACATTTCTCTTGATATTTCTTTGTCCTATCAACCCTAAAAATAATTTTCAGGTATGAAGACTGTCGTGTACCTGGATCTCATTCATGTTCATAACAGTCCTGGATGGTCTCTGTGTGCCCAGGCGGAACCGGATGCCCTCGTCCAGAGTCATGCCGTAGAGCTGACTGTAGTTAGCTGCCTTCCATCTGAAAGCACGACATAGGAGGAGAATGCGTTGTGACCATGTGTGATAAAGATCTTATTATAGAACATCAAATGTCATCAGGTAAGTGTGTTTGTGTGCCTGTGTTTGTGTTTTTTTTTACCCATAGTTGCCTCTGTTAACAGCATGGATGATGTCAGGCTCCATCAGACAGGCGTTCTGCTCACACTCCCAGCGTCCTGTGGTCCCACATGTGCTACAGAGAAGACACAGACAGTAGGGGTAAAGAGATGAGACCAGTATCAACAGCTGTAATTGCATGAAAATAGTTTCCATTTCCATATTTATGCTAAAGCCAGTGAAGTCATCAGCTAGAATAGAAAGCCTATCTGAGACACAGACAAATATTCAGAGGCTCAGAGGAATTCCCAAATAAGAAATTAATTGAGAGAAGAACGTCAGTAACTGGGGGGAAAAGGGAAAAGAACGAAGGAGGGAGGGATGGAGAAACAGAGGAAGAGGTTAAAGGAAACATTCGGCCTTTTAAGGCAGAGAAGAAGTCAAGAAGATGACAGGAGAGATAAGAAAACAGGATATTAATGATGACGACGATGTTTAGCTTGGGAATAGTCAAAAATAACTTGCACTGGGTACTTTCTGATGACTCACTGTGAAGAAGCGTGTGTGTGTGTGTGTGTGTGTGTGTGTGTGTGTGTGTGTGTGTGTGTGTAGCCAGACTAGTAGTGGAAAAAGTATCAAGATCTTTCTTTACTTAAAGAACCAGTGTGTAGGATTTTGGGGGATCTGTTAGCAGAAATGGAATATAATATTCATAACTATATTTTCATTAGTGTATAACCACCTGAAACTAAGAATCGTGTTTTAGTCAGCTTACAATGAGCCCTTCATATCTACATAGGGAGCGGGTCCTCTTCACAGAGTCCGCCATGTTGCTACAGTAGCCCAGAACAGACAAACCAAACAATGGCTCTAGAGAGCCTTTCACGATTTTACGTTACCTGAAGGTCACCCTAGTTTTTCGACACGCTTGGGAAGGGAGGGATGAGTGGAGGTGTATTCAGCCTCACTGCTAGATGCCACTAAATCCTACACACTGGTCCTTTAAGTAAAGGTACCAATACAACAACATAAAGTAAGGATTTTTAAAAGTCCTGCATTCAAAGTGTAACCAGCAAAACATACTTAAACTAGAAAGGTGCACTCAGTAGAGTGCAGATCTCCACCAGGTGTGTCTGCACTGCTGTAATGTTTAATTGAATGAATACAACCCACAATTGGCTAACCCCGCGTCTAGACTGCAAGTGTATCAGACATGTTTTTCAGTTGCACGTCTCACAACAGATACGCTCTCATTGTAATCTATGCAGATCTCTGCGCCGACTGCTCCTCAACTGTGTCCCTGAGTGCAGAGTAGCGACTGAGAGGCAGCGATGCACTCAGCTGTGTGATCACTCGTGGCCCTACCGGCCGGGGGCCGGTAGAGTAGTGAATGAGGAGTCAGCAGTCTGTCAATGGCGGTATCAAACAGGCAATAAAAGGTGGTGTTAAGAGAAAATGTGAGTCACTGCAACCACGAGAGTTCTGAGCATGCAGCTATAAATGAGCAACCAAAATATCATGCAGTTTTATTGCAGCAGTATGCGAGATTAGTCATGGACAGACACAGAGATGCACACTATGTACGCACGCTTCCTGGCAGAGATAGCAATCAAAAGTATTCATTATGGGCTGGCATATTAAAAAATAATCTCATTATATATACTATTGGGTACTGTAATAAATCTATAACAATGCATCATAATTTATAAGCTAATATTTTTCAAATTAAAAGTTTAACCACTAGCCGTCGTAAAATAAATGTAGTGGAGTCAAGAGAGTGATATTTCCCTCTCGAATGTAGTGAAGTTTAAAATGAAAGTGCTTCAGTCAATTAAAGTAAAAGTACTTCACAATTGTACCAGACACAAAGCTTCCTCTCACGGATGAGTCACCATGCACATGACTTCAGTTCACCTTCCGCTGATACTTCATAGTTAATGATTTCCTGCAGCTAAACAAACAGTTTCATACGAATCCCTTTTCTGATTAATTCTTTGAAACTATAACGATGTACAAGAAATACCATCTCAAATAGTTCCTAAAAGCAGCTGTCGGACAAAACACCAAAACTGAGGCCTGTCTTTTATAAACTATATTTCCTAACCATAATGGTATAGAATAATACAGAATAATTACAGTAATAACACAGTGATAGTTCACATAACTTTTCTAAATCATAAACCTTTTGGTGGGTCAACTATTGTCTTAATTTATTTAGGAGACATTCTGTAATGTCATGCTGCTCCATAACTTCTTACAAGAATAGTTTGACATTTTGGGAAATACATTTCTGCCTGTAGGTATAAGACATAGACTCTATATAAAGATGGACGACACGTTTCCACTTCCTCACTGTACAGAAGTGAAGCCAAAATATCTGGGATACGGGAGCTGTGATTGTTTTGGTCTTTATTTCTAAACTAAGATAACTGGTTTATGGCTGTAGCTACAGAGTTACTCAGACAGGATATCAATCTTATCTAACTCTCGGCAAGAAAGCAAATACGCATATTTTCTCAGACTATTATAACATTTAAATGTCTTAACAATTGTTGCTCTCTGTATCTCAAAGTTGGTCTCCTTATGTACACATTAATGGATGAATTGCAAACAAGCTAGATTCTTTCATTCCCCTTTGGAGATCTTCAAGATGTATTGATGTTTTCTTGGTTTCTTGGTTGTCTGACTGTAAATGTTTTTGTTCTCAGGGTCCTCTCACTAACGCTACCTGGTTAAATAAAGTTACTAAGCCACCATAAATAACAGCTGCAAGGTCGGGAATATCATAATAAATGAGTGTGTTAGCGAGAGAGAAAGAATGAGGGGTGTTTCCCACACAGGCGTGTATAGACTTCCAACCATAAAGTCTACTGTACATTAGGCATCATGTTTACAGAGAGGGGAATCTGCCCAGGAGGATCATCAAACACACACAATGATGAAGAGGCCAAATTCCCCTTTAGTCACACTGAAGCTAGAGTGTGTATCACCTCTCACACTTCACTCCTCCCTGCTGGGTTTCTGAGACACGAGCATGAGTTCAGACCAGGACCGTCTGATGGCTCTGATTGACCTTTGACCTCTGCCTACCTCCAGCAGGAACTCATACATGCAGCTCAGCGCCGGTGGGTCAAAAACAACAATAAATTCACACAGTGATAGTACTGTACACACACGCAGGGAGAGGAGTAATGACAGACTCATGGAGACAGGGGTCAGAGTGTGACAGAAAGAAATACGACGGCTCCGAGGACAGTGGGAGGCCGTATTTCACATTCTCCGTCACACTCCATATTAGAGAAAGACACCATCTTCACCTCTGAGACCATACACACACTTGTACATATACAAACAACAGACACATCTGGGCGACATGATTGTCTCGCCATATCCTGCCAGATCAGTGGGAACAGAGCCATGTTTGTGTGCGTTCAGATATGACGTATCTACTCAATCTGAGAAACTAGAAAACAATTTTGATTTCGGTTTTGATTTTTGGCTGCTGTCCAATCTGAAGTACACGCCAGCGGAGCAGAGCTGCTGCCAAATTATAGCGGAGATAGTTGCTCCTTCGGGGGCTGCGTGAGATTGCCGACGCGAGCAGGAGGCGCCGCGTTTCAGATCATTTGGAGCAGATAAAGAGTTATCAGGATGCCAACAGCTCAGGGAGGAAAAGGACTCAGCTGGGGATCCCATTAACGCAACAAAAGACTGCTTGCCACACATATCATGATGTATCTTCACACACACAACATAAGCATTGCTTTAAAAGGACTGTATGTACATTTTTTACAGTGTAAAAACGTTTTTTAATAGTTTTTTTATTGCCAATGTGTGAACAGGTTTTAGCTTAACCTAAAATATGAGACCTTCAGCAACTTTCTGGGTTTCCTCTATCAGCCTGTAGACTGACTTTAATGTGAAGAATCCGAGCTGGTTTTTCAGGGAAAATCCATCGGAAGTTACTTCATGTGCGCTAGTGAGTGCCTTTATTTCCAGCTCCACTTCAAGGATAAAAGTGTGCAACCATAGCTAACGTTCCGTTAGAAATGGAGTCCGCTAATCAACCAGCCCCCACCACAACTCAGACGCCAACACAAACTCCACAGAAGCACAAAAAACAAAGTTATATCTAGAGAAGCAGTCTTACAAAACAGGAATTTGACCAACGACGGGGGAAAACTAGTGTTGCGGGAGTGTGTGTGCACGTGGAAAGTGAGTGGTGAAGCAAGAGAGAGAGAGCGGCGGAGCAGAAGAGAGTTTAGCTTTGAGAATATCAAGTGAATGTACAGTGGGAGTTGCAGTTTGTGCAGAAATAAATGCTGCTGCTCCTCAAGACCAACAGAGGTTTCCCGTGTCTTGTTTCCCAGCAGCTGAGAGAAGTGACGGGGGTTACCTCCGGTGAGAGTAACGTTATCACCTCTTGCCCAGGAGACCAAAACTATGGTGTCTTCCCTGTGCACAAGTTGTGTTTCTATGTTGTCTTGCACTCACACAATCTGCCAGTTATTTCAAGCTGATAGATAAAGTTTTACAGATTGTGATACTGATGGTCAAAGAGCAGCTTTTCACCTGTGATATTTGGCCAGTGATTAGTCAAGATCTGTAGGAGGTTAGATAACAGTGTACGGGAGCTTGACCTCTGCTAATGAGAGGCTTTTGAGGTGAAAGAGGGAGAGCCATGTGTGGACTCGAAGCGGAAGCCCGGTCCTCCACCCTGCAGCCCTGATTCTGCGATCTGGGAGGATGCACATTAGGGAAATTAATAAGTGGAGAGAGTGGGAGCAGGAAAAGGGAGTGTGTGTGTCCCTCTGCGCCAAAGCTGTGGTGCAATTTTTCAAGCATCCATGTGTATTGCCTTAACAAGCACGTGTGAGAGCGTATGTGCATAGGACTCTTTTGTTTGCCGGTGAAAGGGGGAGTTAGCACATAAACGCTGTTTTCTGGTGAACTGGGAGGTTATTTTTAACACGCAGTTTATGTTTGCTCAAGAAGAAAGAAACACTCGCCCCGCCATTTATCAACTACGCACCCATCAGACCCTTTAGGTCAAACCTAATCGAGCTGCCATGATAAAAAGTCATACTTCAGGCCTATCAGATTGACACAGAGCAGCTTCTGGAGTCAAACAGCTGCGAGGTTTAAAGCAGAGAATGTGAAGATCGGCGGGGTTAGCGTGGTTAGACGTGTCGTGACAAACAGCCACAGTGTGTTCTTGTTGCATGAGGATAAATATAATAAGGATGTACAAATGGGTGCTAAATCAACATCCGTGTGCATGTTCTAACACGTACACAGGGTCTTTGAGGAACATCAAATGACATAGATGTGAGAAACCACAGTGGAGGACAGGTGAGGAATTCAATCTCCCTTCTTCCACTCACTTGACCTCCTCCGTCTCCTTCCTCTAGTCTCTCAAGATCTGTTTTCCCTCTCCTTGACTACTGTTGATTATCACGCAGAAAAATGACAACATCCACATGGACTCTGTTGGGTGCAGAAGGCCACGGAGATAAAAGACACTTTACTGTGACTGAGAGCTAATCTTAAACACTGTTTTTAGAAACTCTTCAGCTCATGTCAGGGTCATAAAGTAAAGAACTGTTTGTGAATTTGTCCGACTGGAAAAATAATACAACATTGTCAAGGAGATCTAAGAGTAAAAACATCAAAGTAAGTAAACGGTTCAGAATCTCAAAAGAAAATCTATTTCAATTATGATTAAATGCACCAGTAGTATGAAAGACACTGTTGAAGTTAGCACACACACAACATATCTACTAGATGGGAAACATTAGCATGGGGCCTGTTTTGATATATCCTCAGTCATGAAGCTACTGTTCCTCCAGTTACAGAAGCTGTTCTTCACTTCTTGTCAGCACATAACAGGCTTTTGAATGAGTAATAACTGACTTTATCAGTACCAGCTGCTCAATATATTGCCTAATAAGTTTGAAAACAAGACCAAATATAGTTCTCCATAGCACTTAAAACATAACCTGACCCAACTGATAATTTGTTTACACAGAACCATCTGAGAAGCCATCATTGGAAACTGTTTGGCACTATTAAATAATACTTGGCAGGTGATTCGATGAACTTCTTGCCAAAGCAACTCGGAAGAAGAGCAAAAAAAATGTTTTTCTATCGAGAAAACCTTCAGTGCTGTTCTTTGCTCTTCTTTCAATGAGGAAATACCCTCCAGTTCTGATATAACTGATGCTCTTGCAGCATCTACGTTAACCTCTTTCGGAGCTGCCATTATTGTTTGGAACGAACAGTCGCCTCTCTGTGTCGCGTCACACACACCTAAACCACGGCCGTGGCTGCCAGTAGCTCCTCACAGGACGCCGATTGGTCCAAACCACTGTGGTTCAGACACAAACACATTACTTGAAGCCTGATAAGTCAGCTTTTTGTGTGATCTTGTGAAATCACAAGAATCCAGCTGCCGTGCAAGGTAACTTAAAACGAGCCTAAAGCCCCTTATTTCCCTCATTTTAAGTATGTATTTTTCTCCATCTCACTTCTCTCATACTGAGTTATCTGCCTTTTTCATAGCGTCGTCATTTTAACTTGTCATAGTAGGAAAAGCACAGGTGTTACTAATAACATCATCAAGTGTCCCAGTAAGTCATGACAGTGAGCCAGCAGCCAGTACCAGGACCCTGAAACTGCAGCAGCTAAATGTTATCCAGCCATTATTCATTTTAATATTTACACCTGTGCTTTTTCTGCTGTCAAAATGACTTACAAGAAAAAGGTCTAGTATGGACAAAGAAGGAAGACATACAGTAGAGGAAGTGGAGGTAGACAGTGTGTATAAATATATGAAGATTTCCACCCGAAATACAGATATAAAAACTGAATATTACGCCACCAGTGGCTTTATTATTAGAAACACATGCTGCGCACACATATTTTGTAAACCCACCCATCTTTATTTTTAAACTCCAGTACAGATCCCAGAGGTTTTAAGAACACCAAGTACTTCATGTCAGCATGAAATTTGGAGATATGTGAGACATCTATAATTTGTCGTAATGGTTCATCCATAAAAAAAACATCTTGGGTTTGAATATTTCACTCAGTATGAGCATGTAATGGTTCATGTGAAGTGTTAGAACAAGTAGAGCATATAGATGAAGTGAGGGGAAGCAATGTTTTTCAAGCTTTAAGCTACTTAAGAGTCCAGGGAAAGCCCAGGATTTAAGTTGAAAGAGAAATAAGAGGAAGAAAGAGGGGTTTACATACCATAAATTGCAGTTCTCTTTGTATGTTTGCCCTGAAAAGAACTTGAATCCATTTCTTTCGCAGGTGCCTGAGAGGAGACAATGAGGGGAAACTTAATATATATGCAAATATACAAATGGGAGACAGAGATGCACTTAGATATACAGCACTCACACTTAATAAAATACAATCACACTGGCCAAATTCCTACACTTGCGATCACAATAAAAAAAGTGGTAATAAACTCCCCAGGTGTGTGTGTGTGTGTGTGTGTGTGAGTGCACACACACAGTATATGTGAGGTCTAAGGAGCTCTGAGCTCCAGTAATCCAGTGTAGGAATGTGGCGTTAGCTTCTTTCCTGCCTTCCCAGGCTTCCTGGGCCCTCGTCATGCTTTAACCAGCTTACGCTTCACTTCGCCACCTCCAGTGAAATCGAGGGAAAGGGCCGCAAAAGTAGCCCATCCATTACATCCATGATTAAGCACCAGAAACTCTTTAACATTTGTGAGCTGCACTGGTCCACTCAGCATCGTCATAAACCACAAAAAAATGAATGAATTTGACCCGTTACACTTGAGGTTTCAACCCTGCTCACTTACAGTTTGTGAAAACTATATTGGACTTGGTGACAGATTCACAATGAGGTTTATCTACAAGCTGATTTACAGTGGAAGGTGCTGTCAGTGTGTATTTCATATGGAATTTAGAGCAGGAGCTGGCGGAGAAATTTACAGTGTGAGCAGGTTTCCTTTGCCTCTGGTGTGAGGCCCAGAGCTGATTGTGTGATTTATGACTGAGGCCCTCTGTTACCCATCATCCCCCTCACAGCTGTCTCGCCCCGTCTGTCACAACTCAGTTACCGCAGAGCTGGAGAGTGTGACAAGTTACTCATTGTCATAGGATTTTATAGTGAAAGTATGCGGTTTCATGTAGGATAATGCAACACTTGCGTGATTATTGAAACAGTATACACTGATTTTGAGGACAAAGTCCAGCTGAATAAAGCTTTGACTATTGAGTTATGGTCTACAACAATCTGTCGCTGCAGGGCAGCGATAAGAGAAAGACAAATCTGTCACCTCCTTCCTTTTGAAGCACCATAGCCGTCGTCCAGGCGGTGCGACTGTGTGGTCAGATATTTTAAACATGCATTGTGTCCCCACCTCGTGATCCCCCTACCTTGTCGTCCAGGGAACACATACCTGCACCGTCCCCTCTGCCTCACGTCTGTCTCTCCCTCCCTCCACATAGCCCACATTCTTTCTCCTGACCTCCATTCATCTCTCCATCCACCCCTCCTCCCTCCCTCCCTCTGTCTGGGTTAATAAGAAGCCTACTGTTCCCCATTCTGTTCACAGGTAGGCCTCTGCTGTCGCTGGCACATTTTACACCTCGGCATTGAGAGAATGGTAATATAGCTGTGGGGAGTCCAAATGTAGTCAGTTAGGTAGATGGGGAAATGAGCTAAATCTTAATTTATGTACACAAATTATCAGGGGATGATCAGATTGTAATTTCAATCTTCACTGAGGGGAGAGTAATCTGATTTTTTTTTGGCGGGCAGGAGCGAGTTCATAGACTGTATATAAGAAGTGGACGTAGTCACCGTGACGTCACCCATTGGCTTGTGGACTGCCGTTTTGAAACACACTCTGAAAGGGTTAAAGTTGTAAGACGTAAACACGGACAAATCCCAGACCGGACAACGTCGTGGACCCTGATTTATGGTCTATTTGACTCTAAATGGGACCATAATTTACAAAATGAACATCATCAGCTATTAGAAAGAATGCAAGTTTAAGGCACTTCCTCAGTGGCTTCCCTTTTCAGACTTGGAGTTGCCCACTGGGAGAGTCTTTTATTGTTTCTCCCCTCATATTTATATTTTATTTCAGCCTTCCCTTCTGAGATTTATTAATAAAAAAGACATCAAACAGACATCAGAAAGATGGCGTTCATGTGCCCAATAATTTCTGTACAGTCCCTTATTGCAAGCATGTTTCTTTCTTGTGACTTTAAGAGAGCAGGTATGTAATTGTGATTAATTTTCAGGTGTCATGCTGCTATGCGCTGTGATCCAGCATAGAGTCTGTCAGCGGGGTTCTGTGACTCAGCTCAACTAACTACGACAGACCCACACACCTGATGAAAAACTCACTGATGCACATACAAGCACATCTTTTACACATCCACTTGTGTCACCCTTTACTTACCTATGAAAGGTGGCTCGATGCCTAGACAGTGACCCCAGAAGTCGGGGCAGCAGTCGGAGACGGTGCGGTTGCAGAACAGGTCGCAGTAGCAGATGGTGTCCAGGTAGGGAACCGTGCACAGGTCGTCTCTGCCGGGGCAGCAGCCTCCTCTCCTCTCGCAGTAGGAGCCAAACGGGTCCCTGATGCCTCCGCCGTGGAGCGGACTGGCGAGCTCCCTCTTGGTCCTTCTGGACAGGATTCTTTCTGCAGCGCTCTCTCCCACCACCAGGAGCAGCGCCGCCACCGTCAACAGGAAGAGCTTCATGGTAAATCTGTGAAAGGAAGGGGACAGGAAATAGGATATAAAACGTTTAATATATGGTCTTCTATAATCCTTATTCTTGCAGGGTGATATGATATGATATGATATGATGAAGTGGAAAAATTTTAGTGAACGTTGGCCTGCTTTTCCCGATGAGAGACACACTCCAAATGCCTCACTCTTCCACAGGAAGAGAGATGAAGAGGTCGCACTGTGAGCAGCATAATTGGGGTATGACTGCTGCCAACACACTATTCACCCCCCGCTGTGTAATTCACATACACTCAGTAACACACATATACACACAAAAGATACATTTAAACAGAGCTGGCAGAAAATCCACATGATCCTTGGAGATCATCTGCTTATTTTTTCCAACTTTCCTTTCAGGCATCCAAGACAAACAAGCAGCTAAATATGAAAATGCACTTAGCAAGAAAGTGATGGGAAACCAGTATGTGATGAGGTTTTTACACGTGTTGAATGATGTATGACGGGATCACTTCTTCTTAGGTGAAAGGTTATTTAGCTACCTTTTTTTTTTTTTACTCTCAACCCTTCATATGATTTCACTATATTTTTCCTTAATAAGTGCTGGTATATAGTCCCTCTTGAACGGTTATTATTTTCACTAATGGTGCACTGTTTGCATTGCAGTGACATAAATCCATCTGCACTATAATCACCCTGTAATTAAATGTTTTACTTTATCTAAGGGGGACCAGCCTGTGCAGTTACCAGTATGAGGGAGGGGACGCTATCGTCCCAGATTAGCATGCTATATCAGCCCCGGAAATAAAGTAATGTCCTGCTGTCAGAGCTAATCTGTCACACTCGAGGAAATAGTCTGAATGAGCAGACACAGCCCACATCCAGTATTAATGAACCTCAGAGACAATAACGGTTATCTAGATGCCATGCTGGGGCATGGTAACAGGGCAGGCAGAGGGAAACCATGAACATACGGTAAATGTCTGTTTAACACAGACACAGAAACTGATGGTGACTCTGGTTTTAATGGGTAAAATCAAGGAAAATCAGCACTTTGAGTGATTTGAGAAATGAAAATATTAAATGGAGCTGAAGCCGAATCATTTTATCAACTGCTATTAAAGGAACCTTTTCACCATTTGTGTCACGTGATCTTGATTTTCTTATGAAAGAAAAAAAAACTTTCTTTTGAAGTTCCACATGGCCACATTGTCAGTGTTACAGTTCCTCCATTGGTTTTATTGTCACGCTAGTTATTTTCTTGTATGGGTTAGGGGTGGGAATCACCAGAGGCCCCACGATACAATAATATCACGATACTTAAGTCCCGTTACGATCTTGCGATATGCTGAGTATTGCGATAAATATATAAATATTGCGATATATTAACTTTTTTCAAATGCAAATTATGCAGTTTGTCAACATCTGTTTTATCTAATAAGATACGTTTTTCTCTTTTCTCATCTCAGAGTTTTCCTTAACATATCTTGAGGTCAGAGGTCAAGGGACCCCTTTGAAAATGGCCATGCCAGTTTTTAGTTGCCAAAAATTTAGCATAACTATGGAGCGTTATTTAGCGTTGGCATGACATGGTTGGTATCACATTTCCTTAGGTTTTCTAGTGTCATATGATATCAGTATCTTCACTCTAGCTGTAAGACTGAACCCGCTACAACCTCTGAAAGACAGAATAGTGGCCGGGCCCATCGTCGACTTGTTAAGAGGTTAATAGTTTATATAATAAAAGATCGATACTTGACGTCTGTGCATCGATACAATATTGCCACATAAAATATCGCGACACTATAGTATTGATTTTTTCCCCCACCCCTAGTACGGGTATACGCACGTGTAACACCTTCAATGACCAGGCTTAGTGTGTGTGTATAAATGAGCAATCCACAACTCTCCCTCTTTGGCTTAACAAAAGGTCAAACAATCATCCATATGTATGGTTGTTTGTGTGGATGTGTGTGTGTATTGGTCTCAGGTTACTGAGTGCGTGAGTCTATGTGGGGCCGGACAAAGACGAGGGGTTGGCCCGCTGCTTACATAAATAGCATCATTAATTATCCAATCAGATCTCAGCGCACAATGGACCCTCTGCACATAAAGCAGGGCTCCGGAAAAGATCTTTGCTGTCCTGTTTTCTGCATGACTGCTCCTTTAGTTGAATCGCACACACACAGCCACACACACACACACACACACACACACACACACACACACACGTACACACACTGGGGCATATGGCAGCATGGGATGGGCAGGACTCCTCCTTTACACAAGTGTTTTGTTATGGCAGACTCTGAGCAGCAGTGCAATAAAACACCCACCAGTCTGCTCAACGAGCTGCTGAGGCCTTCGGGTCAAACTGTCAGCGTGAAAAAACACAAGTGCTGATCGTATTGCTGTCTGCTGACAGCACATTAAATCAATAACTTCCACTTCATCCTTTCCACTTGTAGAGTAACTTAAAAAGAATACTTCACTCACAAAATGTTTTTCAAATTGTTTTTCTCGCACGCTTCGACGGTGAACAGAGAATCAGAAAACGGAGTAAATCCTTGATGAATTGACGTAAACAGGGTTCAGGTTTAACGACAGCAAACGATTTTGGCGAAGATGCATGTGTTTGGGAGGTAGTGAGAAAAGAGCTGGATAGGGCGCCTGGGTTAGCTCAGTTGGTAGAGCGGGCGTCCATGTATTAAGGCTTGGTCCTGACCGCGGCGGCCCGGGTTCGAATCCGGCCTGTGGCCCTTTCCGCATCCACTCTCTCTCTCCCCCCTTTCAAGACTCTATCCACTGTCCTGTCATAAAAATGGAAAAATGCCCCCAAAAAAAATAACTTTAAAAAGAAAAGGACTGGATAAACGAGACTTGGAATATACTGCACAAATTGTGTGAGAGTTTTTGTAAAAGGATTTTGATAAAGTTTTGCTGTTGCCATTTACTTCAATTTATAAAGGATTTACTCCGTTTCCAATTCTTCGTTCACCGTGGAGGCATGCCTGAAAAGCAATTTTTTTTTTCAAGAATTCAACGTAACACAGGGTGAGTAATTGATATACAAATGGTAATTTTGTGGGTGAAGTATTCCTTTAAACGATTTTGGCGAAAATGCATGTGTGAACGGATTTTTTCTATAGTTTTGCTGTTGTTAAACCTGGACCCCGTTTACGTCAATTCATCAAGGACTTGCTCTGTTTTCGGATTTGCCGTTCACCCTGGAGGCATGCGAGAAAAAACAAAGTTTTCTTCTAAAATTCAAGGTAACACGGGGTGATTAATTGATAATGGTCATTTTGTGGGTGAAGTATTCCTTTAAACCCCACCAAAAAATGCCCCAAAAAATATTCAAAAATAATCAATACATCTGATTGTGTTTGGTTCAGATTACAGACATTTTAGCTGATGAGTCCATATTCTCAGCTCCTTTTAGTCTCATGAAACGAGGGTTTCACAGAAGCTGCCATATGGCCCATCAGCGCTCCAGACAGCTGTAACCAAGCTACTGATCCCACACTGCAGCTACAGGACAGATGAACCCTCAGCAAAGGCAAACCACACACACACACATACATAATGTACATACATACACACATCACACAGTAGAAGTAGTAGAAATGTCACTTGCTCAGCTTCAGGACCATCTTCACAACTTCACAACAAACTTCACTGAGGAATCTCCGATTATATCAAAAACACATGCAGGTATTTCATTATTAAAAGGGTCGGTTCACCCAAATGATATAACATAAGAGCAGCACCTCTTTGCAAAAACAGTGTCCAGGTTGGTCTTGATAAATGCACAGACCTCAATGTGACACTACTTTCCACTGAAGAAATTGACTCTATAAAAGTATTTAACAGCATGTTGAACATTTTAAATGTACATTTTTAATACCAGAAATAAAAATGTGTGGGGTGGAGGCGGAAATATCAGACAGATATCTCAAAACCTGTACAACTAAAAACCAAAACTATCTGCATGGCTACAAGAGGTACATTTGGGTGAACCAAACCTTTAATGTTCCCTGCTCACACTTCACCCTATATGACTCAACTCTTTTCACTTTCCTTCACACACACACAGCTGAACTTTGAGATATCACTGCACCACCCAGCAGATAATACAGTATATATCTGTGTAAGAGCCCTTTCAGCTGCGGTACCCTCTGTGTCCTTGACTACTATCTGTCCAGCTCTATTTTTAAAACACCCGCCAGGTCAAGGAGAACAGTTATTAGTACCGTGCAGGTGTCTAATGAGGCCTGCTGCACCACAACAGGTGAGTGACGGGATAACTTGGTCTTGTGTGTGTGTGTAATCACTCTTATTGTGAATTACACAAGAGGAGCCGCCACAAACTCACTGGACTCAATAACCTCACCAGTCTCCCACTCATATTCTGATATACACACACCCAGAAGGTAAATATGTTGTAACAGTAAAGACTTGACTTCAGTTCTGTGCCATTGGCGAAATAAAGCACAGAGGATTTAGTTCTAATCTCAGAAAAATAAAGATAGGCAAACATATAAATCAAAAGAAAAGTTTCCATGAATCAAAAAGATATTTAAAGTAACATGAGATCACTGTGACGGTCAGCCTGCACCTGCCTGGAGTCTGGCATATAGCAGGTTGAAAAGTGAAGGAAGCAAAAAGCTGTTGTTACCTCGACTTGAGAGAGAAATCCTGGTTTTGTAATCCGATAGAAAACTGCAGAGCTTTGCTCAGGACGTCATCCACAGGTGAAAAGTCTGTCTCTCTTGTCTCTGTTGCTCACTGTCTCACTGGATCTGCTCTGTCAGACTGTCTTCTCTATATACAGGCAGTAAGACGGGCAAACCACTCCCCATTACCCCCCTTCACTCTCTGCCCCTGCTTCACTGCCTCCTGCTCATTTCTCTCTCTCTCTCTCTCTCTCTCTCTCTCTCTCTCTCTCTCTCTCTCTCTCTCTCTCTCTCTTCTCTCTCTCTCTCTCTCTCTCTCTCTCTCTCTCTCTCTCTCTCTCTCTCTCTCTCTCTCTCTCTCTCTCTCTCTCTCTCTCTCTCTCTCCTCTCTCTCTCTCTCTCTCTCTCTCTCTCTCTCTCTCTCTCTCTCTCTCTCTCTCTCTCTCTCTCTCTCTCTCTCTCTCTCTCTCTCTCTCTCTCTCTCTCTCTCTCTCTCTCTCTCTCTCTCTCTCTCTCTCTCTCTCTCTCTCTCTCTCTCTCTCTCTCTCACACACTCTTTCCCTTTGCTATCTCTTCATGCCTTTCCTCTCCTTATCAGACTAGAACCTTCAATCTTAAAGTGAACTGGTTTGCACCATCTAGATTCACTCTGCTTCTTCTATTTTCTTTCCACTGTCACTTTCACTTCAACAGCAGCGTTTTCCCCCCCTCCACTATCCGTGGCTTTTACCCACAGGGTCAAATCTACTTGTGGTCGACACACTGCTGACCTCCTGCTCACCATCTAGTGGTCACGGGTTGCATATCTTCACCTCAGGCAGCCAGGAAATTATGGGATAGCCTGTGGAAGAGCAACTCCCAGTTTCCAGAAACTTACAAACTAGCCTCCGGAGGGGAAGTTTTGGCAGGTGTTTGTACGGAGGCCAAGTACTCTGAATGTATAAAAATATTCCGGATGTTTTCATTCTGCATGATCCACGTGTCTTGGATCTGTTTACATCATTTGCCTCTATTTCGTAACATCTCCTCCTTTCCAACCTGAATAGATTCAGTTCAGGAAATTAATAAGGAATGAGGGTTTTTTTAACTGGATTTATTGAATCAGTGGTTAGGCTTTTTGTAATTTAGCATCCATGAATAAATGAAGTTATAAACCCTCTCATCTATACTGTATATGATTCAATCTGCTGAAAAGATGGCTACGTTTGTATTTGATAGAGCTGCAACAATTAATCACATAATCGATTAGATGTCAACTAGCATTGCCATATATATATATTGATAGTTGATTAACCGGTTTCAGTAATTGAGTCAGAATTCTCTGATTCCAGCTTCTTAAATGTGAATATTTTCTGGTTTCTTTACTCCTCTATGATGGTAAACTGAATGTCTTTGAGTTGTGGACAAAACAAGACATTTGAGGACGTCATCTTGGGCTTTGAGAAACACTGACATTTTTCACAATTTTCTGACATTTTATGGTGATGCACCAATCCAACTTTTTCAGTCCCGATAGCGATACCTGGGCTTTGGGTACCAGTGTTTAATTAATAAGCTGTATGCCTCAATGTGTGGAAGTGACTGGGATCATTATTTTATGTGTAAGACAACATCAGACTTGACTTGAATATTGCTTTCCTAACTTTGTGAAACAAAAGAATATAATAGAAATTTCATTAATTGTTATTTATTGTTAAAATAATCGTATAAATCGTAAATAAATAAATCGTACACCAGCAACTTGGTAAAAATCGTCAAAATTAACAGGAATTACA
The DNA here is from genome assembly GCF_043250625.1 of Sebastes fasciatus. Taxonomy (NCBI): domain Eukaryota; kingdom Metazoa; phylum Chordata; class Actinopteri; order Perciformes; family Sebastidae; genus Sebastes; species Sebastes fasciatus. The sequence continues at coordinate 17,358,849 of NC_133811.1, read as the reverse complement.
ATTCAACTGTACACTTTTTATAATGCCACAATAAATTGGTCAAAACTTAAACAATAATTAAAATTCCAGTATATAATGTATACAGTATATAAACATAGAACAAAAAACAAATCAATTACTCAAGAAAATAATCAACAGATTACTCGACAATGAAAATAATCGTCAGTTGCAGCCTTAATATTTGATGCCAAATTAAAGACACAATATCAGCAAGGTCCACTCTTATTCAGTGTGAGATTTGTTTTCGTTTTTTTTTGCATGTTTCTGGATAAGAATGCTGAATAGGTATTTAAGAGACTGACATGGTGGTCCAGGAAGACACAGCTGTGCCATAGACCCCCCTTTAGGTTGATCAATAAGCTTAAGGCTGAATCAATAAACTGCAATGCAGTGCAGGTGGTTGGGGAGGGCAGGGCTCCTCAAAAAGCCTTTCAGGACAAAAGGGAACATTGCCCACACAAAGGTGCTTAAATGTCCACACGTTTAATTTGCTCAACATAATTAGCACTTGTAGAACATTTATAGAAAACGTTCAGTGTCCTCTAAAAGGTCAGCCGTGCTCCCAATGATCAGCCAATACTCCTGGTAACGGTTTCCCAAAACAATCTGATATAGCCTGGGTGACGCATATTAATAAATCAGTCAATTAGGCAGTTTTAAATACAAACTTATAAAAATACTACAACACCTGCTCAAACGTTGATTCTAATATGTTGGCAATTATTTGGACATCTGAACTCTGAAACGGATTTCAAAAGAATTCACTATTAGCTCACACAATGCTAACAGAGGCCCCACCACAAGCATTCAGAGACATCCACACCGCTACTCTGTATGTACTCACAACAGACACACCACAGGATGGAAAAACCCAAATTAACTGCTAAAGGCAGCATACTGCGGAATGGTACTGTCTGTGGCAACTGCTGTATCATTTAACCCTTTTTGCAGTTTTACTAGGTTTCTGAAAGATATATGGCTTTTTGGCTTAAATGTGAAATACTGAACATTCAAGCTGACAAGAAAGGCGTACACAGGAAGTGACATCCATCATTCTAAAAGGACACAGGCATTCGTCCGGCCTGAGTCAATAATCTGCAAGGTTCAAAACAGTGTCTCTTTTTTTAAGATCATTTTTGGGGCTTTTTTTTGCCTTTTATTGGATAAAAGAGAGAAAGGAAAGGGGGAAAGAGAGGGGATGACATGCAGTATAGGGCCACGGGTCAAATTCGAACAAAGGCCGCTGCAGTAAGAACTCAGTCTTAGTCAACGTATCCTCATACAACGGTTCGTATGATATCTTACAAAAAAGTTATTCCTCCTTTTTCGTTTGTTTCCTACGAATGTCCAGCAACACGTGTCAATTTCCGCTCGTTACATGCATACAGTATGCCTTTTCAAAATAATCTTCCGTCTTCACAGGAAACAACTTCCTTAGGTTTAGGCAACAAAACTACTTAGTTAGGTTTAGGAAACGATTGTGGTTTGGCTTGAAATAACTCTGGAAGTGGCGTTACTTAAGTTCGCAACTTACGTGATAAATAAATCAACATTGACATCTGGTTTCACACGGGACGCGAACACCAGTCTTCTGGGCGAAAGTACGGTATTTTCCCAACGCGGCGTTCACCACTATTTATATTTCCTGTTTCACAATTAAGTTAACTACACACAAATTGATTTCGTGGGATATACAGGAGTTACAGTGCATTACTTTTCGTAGGTATAGCTACGAACGGTGTGCAAGAACAGCCTGTCTTAGTACATGGGGCGCCTGCTCTACCAGGTGAGCCCCAGTGTCTCTAACTTACATGACAGAAATGAAAAGCTCTCAGACAGTTTCTTTCAGTAATGTGAGCAAAGATGAGACTGTTCTGGGTAACAGGTTTGCATTTCAAACAAGACTATAACTATGGTTTTAACGCCTCTCTTACTCAACCTCATACCTCCTGAAGAAAGGTGCTCTAAGCTGTGTTTACAGTGTTTCATTGACACCACCTTCTCAATCATTTCCACAGGTTTTACTGTATATGATGTTGTTTACCGTCCAGTGATTCAGTTGTATTAACATGTAAAGAATGCACAGCTACTGGCAGCAAATGAGTCATGTAGAGAAGAATATGATGCTTCATTGACGGTAAATACACAAGAGGTTGATTGTAGCCATCTGTAGGAGAAGGTGTGTGTGTGAGGACCCTCAGATAAGACCCCTGAATCAGACGAGGGAGTGTGTGTGTGATTCATTCATCAGTGAAGACGAGGAGAGTGAATCACCGTGGATGGCTGAAATATGTTTCACAAGATCTGTAGGCGTTGTGTTGCAAGACCCGCATATGGGTGTACATTCGATATGTACACACGACCCACTGTGGTGACTCAGGCCTTGACAAGCCCTCCAGATGTTTAACCGTGACACTTAATTCTTCAGGGAAACGGCAGGAAAAAAGGGAACCAGATATCACATCAGCAGTGCTTCTGTTTGTGAGGTCATTTCCCCGAAAATAGACTGAACTGTGGAGGCTGAGGACACACATGGTAACAATAGAGCCTATACATACGTCACAAAGAGTGGGTGGACTCCATAGGGAAAGACATACACACACTCACATGCACACAAAAAGACAGTTGTGTGCACTTACGGATGCATTTAATGGACTTTAAATGTGTTTAATCAGGAAACTTCAAGAAGAAGAATCTAGCATTGAGAGCGTGGGCCAGACACACACACAGTCATCCTGAGGAACAATCCTTCTCTTTCTCCACCATCATTGGATCACAATCCTCCCATGATGCAACGCAGCAAGGCCGGGAATCCCAGCTGCACCGTGTCAGGGTGGAGGTCTCCTCTCCTGACCCCATGGAGGAGTGGACACATGTCCATCTCCAGCTCCCTGGTGCATTTCCTTTTCCAGGAACATGCGGTGCAAGTGCGGCCGATAGTAAACAAGAACGGGCGTGCTGGCGACACACACGTGGTGGACAGAGTGCAGAGTGCATCAACAATCTTTTCTAGATGTTTCAGCTAGCAGTAGTTGTATGGAAACACACCCACATGTTAGTGTTGATGAGAAGCACAGACGTTTGGGAGAGTAGCAGAATGTTCATTGTACTGTTTGTCCTCTCTTTTCTGCAGCTGGAGTTACGGCACTTTGTTTTTGAGAGCAGTCGATGTACTTTTGTTTGGAGGCTACACGCCTCAAACAACATAGCCCTTACACAAACAATCTAATGGGGTGGAATATGAGATACACCTACACTAGTTCCCTTTTCTCTCTATAATCCTCTTGTTCAGGTCAGTTTCAGGCTCAAATTCCTTCTCATGTTGAGTAAAACAGGTCTCAATCCTGTGAGGGGATCTACATCTACTTTGTTCTGTATATCTAAAAGACACCAGTCAGTGTAGCAAAGACAAGGATGATAAATGGAAGACCTTTTTGATGTTTCCCCTTTGCATCGATGATCTTTGATCGTTGATCATTTAATCGATACATCGATTCATATTGATGTATGGTTACTAACGGAAGACGTGAAGCGGTGATGCGCTGTTATTGACAAGGGTGCAGTCTACGGAGCCTCTGTGTTATTAATTTATTGTCTTCATAAAGTATAGGAGCAGCTTAACCCTCGGCTACACAACACTGAAACTAAAGCTGGCCGTAGGCTGTGTAGTCTTACTGTTTGTCGTGTATCTTAGTGGTGAACTGATCAGCAGGCTGAGACGAGTATTCAACAAAGCCGTGTAATAAAAAGTGTTAATCATGCGTTAGCTGCATGTTGTCACTGAACGTTTTGCAGATTATGTGCAGGATATTCATTAAAACCGTTTCCTTATGTTATCCTTATTATTATGTTAATAGAGAGCGTAATCCAGGCAGCATTACATTTCCTTCTAAACATATCTGCTGTTGCACATCACTAATATATAAACCTAATTTCTAGTAAACACTGCTGCAATTAACTTTTTTTCAAACAGTAACTATTATCTATATGATATCATTTTGCATATAGAGAAATCCCTTTCCTACAGTTTCCATCAATGTCAAACACATTCATCATCATGTGATGAAGGAATGGATTGCTCAGCGTGGATTACAGGATGTCAGTTGCGGTAAAGGTCAGTCTGTCTGTCACCTCGCCCCCCCCTCCTATGTCAGATCCATATTGATTGTGAAACCACAGACTTGCAGATTGATTATTGCTGACTGGGAAGTGACAGATTCTGAATCATTCAGTCAGGAAAAACTGAATTGCTAAAAATCTCTGAACTTCATTCAAGTCAGCAAAATGAAATAACAAGTTCTGCTTGATTCGATTCATGATTTATGATTCATTACAAGCTCAGCAGATACAGTTTCAGAGAATATACAGTATGTGCAACTCTAGAGTCATGTTCAAGAATTTACTTTTAGGCCAACTAACATCACTAGTTATACCGATGTTCAGCATAAAGTCACTTAGTGTCCCAGTTTAGGCATCGTTCCAAGACTACATACCATATATTTATTATTTATTGATGATGAATTAACAATTAAATATTTATTTAAAGTCATGTTATCACTTCATTATAAAAATAAAATTATAAAACACCATGCCTAAGCTTTACTAAAACACTAAAAACTCTATACAGCAGAGCACTCGCACACACACACAAAAAACAAGTTGAGTAAATGATGAAGTCTTCTTTATCACTAGTCAGATCTGGAACCATCAAACAATCACTATAAATCCATTCGATAATTTATGTTTATTTACTTTAAATTAAACCGCACGATATCGTCAGTGCCAAAGATTACACATTAGAAACAAAGTCAGTGCCTTGAAGTGCCTCAGTGTCTCATTAAGTGAAGACCAAAGTAAAAGATACTGTAGTGGCATGCAGAGGCTTGTTGCTTTGGTTCTTTTGTATTTTGTCAGCTGCACGTACACATCTCTGGTAGGTGAGAGGTGTTTCCATGGAAGTGCTAATATATAACAGATTAGTTGTAGCATGCAAACTGTGTTGAAATCACCACTTCTTATGTTAAAACAACAACAATCAGTTGAAAGACTCATTTGGGGGAAAGATTCTTTGACTTCCAAAGGGAGGAAATGTAACATTGGACAGTGAAGGAAACACTTGTATGAGGATCTGGCCAGATCTGAGATGTATGTATCCGCTGGGAGAAGAGAGGAAAAGCACCTCGTACAGTAGATTCTCCCTCTAATGCACACCCTCTCCCTCGCCTATGATGTCATCTCTTCACTTTAAACAAAAAGACAAGAGGAGGCATCAGGTGGTGCTTCATCCTCCCCCCTCTCCTCCTTCAACCACCCAGGCCCTCCATCCATCCATCTCTCCATCCCCACAGGGACTGACCCAGCTGTGGTGGTCTTAACACCCTCACTCAATACCTGTCACCCCTGCACTCACCCATCCATCCATCCATTCACTGAAGGTACTCATCTCTCCTAATGGAGCGTAATACATCCACCAGACACTTTAAAAGGCATAGTCATACCAGTATTTAAAACCGAAACATTTTGTGGCAAAATCAATTCATTTCAATAGAATCACACTTTTGGGGGTGTAGTAAATCTTCACAATTTTTCCGTTCCAACAGTGACTCGCAAATTTGCGCTGTTGACCCTCACAGGTCAGGTACAGAAGGCAAAGTGTAGGCTAATGTAGTGGCTTTTTAACAATGTTGCTACATCCACTTTTATTTAACCCTCCTCTGTCTGAGTATAAACTGCTCCAAAATGGAGGAATGCTTTCCAGACAATTATGAGGCAGGAGTCGATGGTAAAAATATGTTTTTTTTGCATAAACTGTGAGAACACACTGTCCCATTAACGTTAACCTAGGTGTACAAAATCACTCCCTCACTAGGCTATTCCCTCCATATATTATGCACTCCATAGTTCACTTTATTACTATACTACATTACTATTACTATTAGATGAGTTTCTGATTTTTTATTTTACTTTTAATCTGGACAGCACTTTGTTCTTATGCTTGAAAAGAGCTGTTTGAATAAAAAATTATGATTATTATATTATTACTATATTAGTGTCATCACTAACAGGTGTAGGCTAGCAGGCCTACTGTCACACAGTTAATTTTTGCAACTGTAAAAGCGCGACATCTCATTATGGGATTGTTAGCAGGAAGTACATGCCATACTTACTACTTTTTTCGTTAACATATTTGAGGGAACTACAGCGCAGAAATTTCAGGACACTCAAATAAAATGGTAGATAGTAAATATAATGCAACATACAGTAAATAGGGAGTGACACTGCGCTAGTTAATAGACAGATAGCAAGATAGCTACAGGAGAGCTTTTTTCTCATTTCAGTTTCTTTAATATTGAATGAAATTCTGTAAAATCCTGAAAACAAAATAGATTAATAATTAGCCCGGTACAGAGAAAACAGAAAGAAGCCTAGATATCTATTGTGACTGACTACTGCTAGAATGTTCTTCTTGGCTTGCTAGTGTTAACAAAGCCCTAGTAATCCATTTTTCGGCTATTTCGGAGACACGCAAACAAATAATAATTATAATAATAAACTTTAATCATATTTCACTGTGCCACTGTGACTAAGCCTTTCAGCTATCCCATCCCACGTTTGTGCCAAAGCATAGCCTACATGGTTCACAAAGAACACAAAATGCTATTTACAAAATACAATTCATGACGGCAAAAGAGTATGTTGGTCATGTTAGTGTCTAAAAGTGCTGACTCACTTTATAAATATTCACTTTATTTTAGAAATACAGTCGTGTCAAGTGTTAAGCAGTATGACTCACTGCAGTGTGACTCGTATGCAGCTTTGATTTCCTTGAAAGTATCTTTCCACAAATAAAGTGGAGACCTTTAGAGACCAGGTTTGGCCTTGAGGAAGAGTTTTGTTTTATTTGGAGCAGACTGGAGATGAGAGGGCCAGCGGTGAGGCTCAGAGGGGCGGCAGCATCAGCAGCGCTCCTCACCTCTCCTGTGTTTATCATCTGTTTATGCTGTCTAACTTGCACAACTGTTACACAAGCAATCTACTGATCTCCACAGGGATTCGAGACTGAAGAAACATCTCGTGGTTTGAAACTATTTGGTTAATTATGCTGGTGAATTAAAGATTTTTGAAATGGCTTTCTCAGTGTTATTTTAGACATTCTCTGGTATCTCTTCTTCCTCCCACTCCTCTTTTAGTCCAGCAAGTTGTTTACAATTTACTCTCTGGCCTCAGTGGTTTGTGCTCAGATACAATGGGATTCAATGGCTACAGGAAGTGTGTGTGAGTGCATTAAATTAACATACAAACACAATGCACGACCAAGGGTGCATGTGTTGCTGCAGAGCCCTGCGTTGGGTCCAGGGCAGCAGGCAGCAGGCCCCTTGTTGTTTACCAGTCAATGTCACAGCAGCAAGATTGTCTCCCTCATAGGCGACAACAGGCTGGCAAAGACTTGAGATTACATTCCTGGACGCCTGCGGAAAACCCAGCATCATGTTCCATGTCAGCCAGCCGTACGCGGACCGTTACCACGGAGACCAGGACAGAAACGGGCTAAACAGAAGTGTCCAGAAGCAGGACGAGACGAGGAGAGCGTTTGGGTTGTCTCACAAATGTCAAGAGGGTGAGAGAGTCACCGACGACTCAGAGTCCAAACAATATAAATGGAAAGTGTTGTTAATGTGAAATGCACTTTATGTAAAATGCAGTTGAGTCAGTTTCTAAATGGAAAACCATTAACAGGCTCATGTTAACAAAACTAGACCACTTCATCGTCTATTCACTTGACTCATGTACAGTGGGTGTTTGGACTCTTTCGAGATAATAGCTATAACATAGTGTTAATAAAAACAAAGTGGTTGACTCAGTAATTTGTTCATTTATTCAAAAGGATATTTCAGGTTTTTTTTTTTTTTTTAAATGTGATACAATATGTGGACACTTGAACAAAGCATTTTACTACTTGAATTTATTCCCCAGAGCAATGTGGCATATGCAAATAAAGTTAAAGTGCCATTTAAAATCATTTTGTTACTTACTGCTTAGGTGATTTGCAGAGGTTATTCTATTTATGCTGCCATCGTTCCAGAAATTATGGAATAGCCACCAATGGGCTACCTCCAGATCTGAGAAGTGAAGCCAATGCTGAAGCGCCTTAAACTTGCATTATTTCTAATAACCAGCAGGGGGCGACTCCTCTGGTTGCAAAAAGAAGTCTGATTGTATAGAAGTCTATGAGAAAATGAGCCTACTTCTCACTTGATTTATTACCTCAGTAAACATTGTAAACATGAGTTAATGGTCTCAATCGCTAGTTTCAAGCCTTCTTCAATACAGCATGATGTTCGTTTAGTAAATTAGAGTAAAATAGACAATAAAGCAGGGTATGATTTACTGCGTGGCTACCTTGTGATTGACAGGTCGCTCCCACGGCGTTGTCCGGTTTGGGAGTAGTTTGCATTTTCATCTTATAAACTTTATCCCTTTCACAGCATGTCAGCAGTCCACAAACCAATGGGTGACGTCCCGGTGACTACGTCCACTTCTTATATACAGTCTAAGATATCTCACTAGAACAGAAACCGAGGTGCCCATGAGCAAAACACATGATTCTGTGATTACTGGAAAGTGGAAGCAAACATGCAGCGTTTTCTGAGCTTGTTATGATAAGATATGAGAAATACTGTGAAACATGCCAAGTCAAGTCAAGTCTCTATGATTTTTTTTTGGCCTCTTAACAAAACAAAAAACAAACAGCGTTGAGCTCTGTGATATTGTAGTAACAGCAAATAAACATTTTCAAACCTCAGCCAATGACAGCAAAACCATACAGACTGAGAGATGGTGAGAGAAAAATATATTTGTTATTTTTGGCATATTTGTGGGAGCAGACCCTATATGACAAATAAACAGCTATTAGCCCAACCCCATGCATCAGCCACTACATCTACGTAATGGTCCTGACCTCTGACCCTTGAAGAGCTGGAAACCTCTTTGTCTGTAAAACCACAACACTAATCCTGTAAGACCATCAACACTGATCCCTTAAGACCACCACTATCTGATGGCAGCACCTGTTATCCATCAATATATTTCACGCTAAGTCGCTGGCAGCATTAAGTTAAAGAGGAGCAGTATGGCGAGGCGACGCAGACCAGACAGTCTCAGAGATATTATCAAACACAGCCGCGACATTGAGGGTCTTATCTATCTTCTTCTACCTGTGGCCCCTTCCCGTTCCACCTCCACCTCCATTTCTCTTGTCTCCCCCTCCTCCATATATTCCTCCTCCTCGGCGTGTCCCTGCACGACTCCTCTAGGATTCCCAGAATATCTTAGATACATTATCACAAAGTGAAAATAAAAGAAGAGTGTGCTCAGAGGAAGACATAACAAGGTAGCTCGGATTACTGATGTTCACATTTCTGTCCCGTTTCCTCTGCTTCCTGTATTTCCATACATGGAGCCTTCTTCGAGTTCTTAAAATAAATCTGAATTGTCACTAGATGATTACGGGTTAGAACAGAAAAAAAACAATTCTATGGAATCATTTTTCTTGTGAAATCTTCAATAGTTAGTCCCACTAAACATCCCTCAAATTTAACAATTTGAGAAGGAATAAATCACTATTTTTTAACTGCTCACAACTCATGTGCACACTATGGCCATAACGCCATGACATGTGAAAAGGCGTGCTATATTTTAAAGGGTCACAATCCAAGGGAGGTTGTGATAAGCTGTATTAATTCTAAAATAATTTGGAAGTGGATTCTCATCAAATTACTATTAATATCTAAATAATAATATTTTTTTATATAGCACTTTTCTTAAGAGTAACAACGTGCTTAAGCACATCAACCTGCACATCATAGGTGGCCTCCGCCCAGGGACTAGAAATGAAGATTAGCTTTTAGCTATATCTGCTGCAATATACGTATGTATAGCGCACATTGTCCCCATTAAATAAACAGTAAAGATAAATAAAACAGTAAAACAAACACTGTAAATAATAAAATATGCTGAAATATCAGAACACAAAATAAAATAGTAAAATAATGAAGGACATAATAAAAAATACAAAAATAAAAACATTAAAAACATTGTTAAAAAACTTTTGCCATATAGACCTTTTCAAATTTAACAACATAAACATTATAAATGGGCCCCTTTGTACTTCCTGTTGCATTGGTTGTTAATGCAGTAGCTGACAGGAAGTAAACTTGGACCAAAGCTGGTACCCTAGCAACAGAATGGCAACGAAAGAACCGATTTTCTCTCATCCTGTAAAAGCATATTTTGATCACCAAGTGAACCACAAGCAAACAAACACAATTACACCTACCTGTTGAATTAACAGAGATAAACCAGAAGTCATATGTGTTTAGATCTATATTTAATTTTGACATCATCCACTAAAGCATCACAATATGCCATACAAACACAGGGGCAGAGCGCAGAGTGACCACGCTCCCTTTGGGACCCGCAACAGAATAAAAAGAGCTCAGTAACAAAGTTCACTCTCACCATGACATCATCAGGAAAAGTTCCAGATACTGATACATTCATTATCAAAATACCCCAGCGGGGGACTTTTCCATTGTTCTCCGAGTCTGGGCACAACTCTTTCCCTTGGTTCCTCTCTCTCTCAATAGCAGTGGCATATCGTATATGTGTACAGTCAACTTTTAAGCAAGGATGAAAAGAGTATTAGAATATTGTACTCAAGTAAAAGTAAAGTACTTGTGCAATAATGTCCTTAGATAAAGTGAAAAATGTACTTAGATAAAAGTAAGTAAGTTAAAATGTAGGCCTATTCTGAGGGAACATTACTCAGTTACAGTTTTAAAAGGGAAGTTAAAGAACACCTTTAGCCTACAAAATAGATTGCATTAAATGTCAGCTAGTGGAACAACATCAGCAACATGAGCTGATGTCCAAACCAACAGTCAATTATATGTGCTATCTGACAGCACTTTGCAGCCTGTGCAAACAACTGTATATTAATTATAAATATAGAACCATTTTCCTCTGTAGACTAGAATTAACCAGAAAGGAGAACAAAACCCAGACAATTAAACAAAAATGGCCAGTAATGAATAAAAAATCTGTGGACACCGCAATAAACTACATGATAGCCTGACATTTATTGTAGAATCAACAGTAGGCCTAGAATAAACTAGAGACCATCTTAACATATTACACCAGCCGTGAAGACAAACCAGGCCAGGGGTGTACAGTGGGGGGCCAATGTCCCTTTCCCCAATTCCTACCCCCTTCTTCCAGTGCCCTTGCTCAGACCACACCAGTCTTCGAACTGAGCCTTCATTTTGATCTCAACTACACATCGGTAATGTTTCGTGACTGCATCTTGCACTGTGCGTTGACAACATCTGTCCACAGATAGACAGACATATAAACATCTGGCAAAGTAGGCCTACTCAAAAACCCACTGTGGTAGTTCCTGCTATACAGTAGGTGTCTCCAGGACCACATTGTGCCATGATGACACACACACACACACACACACACACACACAGAGACTCACAAGGTGAAAACAATACCAACCACATGCTGTCACAGCTGGTAAACATCACAAAACAACAACACAGATGCATAATCTTCACAGCTGCAGCCACAAACACACATAATACAGCAAACCAGAGCTGCACACAACAGCTACGTTACTAGGCAACGTGGTGGTTGCTGGTAGTCATTGTACTCACCTGTCTGAACGTCATTCTGAGAGTCTTGGTCACCTCGTCCTCAATCTGCTCCAGGTTCAACTTAACCCAGTCCACTCAGCCTCCTCTGTCACCAGTATAACCAGTTTACTTAGCCCACTGCGCTCCTCAATGCTTTTAAAACCGTATGAGCTGAATGAGGCTCTACAGTCACATCAGGGATTATTGTCTCAAACAGCAGAAAGTCCTCACACACCTCACCAAAGGTAAAAGTTCCTCAGTAAACGCAGGAGAGCCACCGTGAGCATGTTAGAATGTTAGCAATTAGCAATTAGCTGGATACAGCGTGCACCTGTTGATGACGCACAACGTCATAGGTGCGTTTGATTTGAGTCTTGAATATAACAAGAAATAAGTCAAAAGATCATGAGAAAAAAAGTTGTAATATTATGAGAATAAAGTCACAAGTTTATGAGGAAAAAAAGTTGTAATATTATGAGAATAAAGTCAAAAGTTCATGAGAATTTTTTTTTGTAATATTATGAGAATAAAGTCACAAGTTTATGAGAAAAAAAGTTGTAATATTATGAGAATAAAGTCACAAGTTTATGAGAAAAAAAAGTTGTAATATTATGAGAATAAAGTCACAAGTTTATGAGAAAAAAAGTTGTAATATTATGAGAATAAAGTCACAAGTTTATGAGGAAAAAAAGTTGTAATATTATGAGAATAAAGTCACAAGTTTATGAGAAAAAAAGTTGTAATATTATGAGAATAAAGTCAAAAGTTCATGAGAATTTTTTTTGTAATATTATGAGAATAAAGTCACAAGTTTATGAGAAAAAAAGTTGTAATATTATGAGAATAAAGTCACAAGTTTATGAGAAAAAAAAGTTGTAATATTATGAGAATAAAGTCACAAGTTTATGAGGAAAAAAAGTTGTAATATTATGAGAATAAAGTCAAAAGTTCATGAGAATTTTTTTTTGTAATATTATGAGAATAAAGTCACAAGTTTATGAGAAAAAAAGTTGTAATATTATGAGAATAAAGTCACAAGTTTATGAGAAAAAAAAGTTGTAATATTATGAGAATAAAGTCACAAGTTTATGAGAAAAAAAGTTGTAATATTATGAGAATAAAGTCACAAGTTTATGAGGAAAAAAAGTTGTAATATTATGAGAATAAAGTCACAAGTTTATGAGAAAAAAAGTTGTAATATTATGAGAATAAAGTCACAAGTTTATGAGAAAAAAAAGTTGTAATATTATGAGAATAAAGTCACAAGTTTATGAGAAAGAAAAGTTGTAATATTATGAGAATAAAGTCACAAGTTTATGAGAAAAAAAGTTGTAATATTATGAGAATAAAGTCACAAGTTTATGAGAAAAAAAAGTTGTAATATTACGAGAATAAATTCATAAGTTTAAGAGAAAAAAATCGTAGTATAATGAGAATAAAGTCAATATTATAAAGTAGTAATTTTACGAGTTATTTTCTTTTTTCTCGTAAAGTTATGACTTTATTCTCGTAAAGTTATGACTTTTTTTCTCGTACAGTTATGACTTTATTCTCGTAACATTACCATTTTGTTTTTCGTAGTTATGACTTTATTCTCGTAAAGTTACGACTTTATTCTCGTAATATTATGACTTTATTCTCGAAATCTCCGATTTTTCCCCCCTCAATGTGGTCCTAATACTCCCCAGTAAGATGGTAGCATATTTTTTGAATTCATTAATAAAGTACAGTAAAGTTGGCCTGATTCCTTACCATTTTTTTTCTATAATGAATATAGAATTTTCCAAAAATAATAAATAATTGTATGATATACAGCATGTTATTTCCAATCTTGTCTTGACTAAAATATATTTTTATATCAAAAATATTTATTTCAACATTCATCTTAAGTTTTTTTTCTAGGAAGTTGGCTACATCAATATGGACCGTTCTTCGCAGACAGATCAGAAGCTTCTTCTCTGCTGATTTGTCTCCTTTCTTTTGTTCCATTTTCACACAGGTTATCAGGACTTTTACATGTTTTCTTTTTACTCTGTAAGGGAAGCGACTTGAAATTAAGTGAAGTATAATATTTGAGATAAAAATTACTTAGGCCTATAAGTAAAAAATAAAATTGAAGATTTTTAAAAGTACTCAAAAATGTAGAAGAACACAAAAAATGGCTTTGTTACAGTAACGAGAGTAATTCATTACATCCACCCCTACTTTAAGTCAAATGTTCACCAATTTCTCTCTGTAAAATGTAAAGTGTACATTTTTTACCTATAAAGGTAATCTATAGAAGAACAGAAGCAGACGACTGTTGAAGAGGTTACTCGTGCAAAAGTGGCTGCGACTCAACTTTATGGGTTTTCTGTTTGACATGAGAAGATGAGGCGAGAAGATAAGGGGAAGAAACAAATACTAAAGGTTGACCCCATGAAGATGATGATAGTGGTGGAGATGATGACATGGCTTGAAATGGTCCTCCTGGTGGCTTCTCTCTGGGTGGGGATGTTGTGAACTGGAGCCACTCTTAATTGTTTGAGTGACATTTGGGAAAAGGAAGCACTGACAGAGTCCAGGTCAGATAATGTCGTCGGACCTGGAAACACGATCAGTTCAGTAGCAACCAGGAGTCACACCACTGAGACTGAGTGTTTTGCTGCCACAGGCCCTCTCAACCTGACAGTTGATTTATCACTCAGAGCACCTGGACTTGACTTTGTCTCTTCCTCTTCTCTCATTCTGTCTATTTCCATTATCTCGCTGTTAATACAAAACACGTTCATCCTGCAGATGCGACAGGTGAGTATGAATATTGACATCCATGAACATAATCTCGTGTGCTGGTCTGAGTGGAGAGATGCAGAGACAGGAGAAGAGGTTTCAGTCACTTACATAAGCTATTTTGCTGACAATAACTCTTGAGAGGGAATTGGAGTGAGCACTTAAAAGAATCAGCAGCTTTGCTCCTGCGCTAAGGTCCTTATTTTTCTGCATGTTTCTCTTCCTTTATCATCCTCTTGTGTGAAACAATTGCCCAGTTTTTAGAGTTTTTATTATATTATGACCAGTTTAATTATGCAAACAGCTTGGCAATTGAGAGCATCTCAGCATGTAAAACTACAAATAATAATTGAGTTTAAAATTAGATTTAATTGCAAATCCAATATTTAATTCACAGTTTAATAAAACTACAAATCTAAAGCTCAGGGCTGTAAAGGCAGGATTTTAGAAAGACTGAGGTCATAATTTCCCCCTAACGCAACCCGAACCCCTCTGAGAAAACATTAACAGACTCCAAAGAAAGTGTTGTTTTAAACCCAGGAATACAATTTAGAAATACTTACTACACATTCTCTCATTGTGATGCAAAGGGTAGCAAAATTCAAATATACTGAGTCTAGAAAGAGCTTGTAATCACCCCCCAAATGTCCCTAAAAAATACAGAGTACATAACCTCAGTGCCATAAGCTTATTCCTCTACACTGGCCGTGGAGAATATTTGGACAGACACTATAGTGAAAGCTGGTCTCTGGACACAAGGCAGAGATGCTCCCAGCATGCGATTGTCATCCTTCAGCAAAATGTTACGCATCATTTGGAAAAAGGTTCAATATCTGTTATTGAATCTGTATAACTGGCATGGAAACATGTGATCACAAACATTCCTCAGCTGTTACATCTTCTCACCTGCCTCGCCTCCCAGCCTGCTGCCACGCTTTTCACTGTTGATCCTGATAGATCTAATGAGCATGAATCAAGTGCAATTACCACATAACAACGACTTGGCTGTACGGTATCTAAACATCAATTTGGCACAATTTTCTCTCTCCTTCAATTCCCTTCTTTGGGGCTGTAACAGCTGGATTTGGCCCCATCATGTAACCTCTGCATTAGGCCTGTCACCGTCTAGACACACTACATTATCCCAGGCTGTCTGTTTTTATTATGAGAATATACCGTTTAAATACAGCTCAGTTTATTTCTCCAATTATCATCAGTTTTTTGAGGATGGTCAAATTATAAACATATGTCTAATGGGTTTACACATAATACATTTCATGAGTCTAGTCAGGCAGCAATTTCTAATTTTTAAATTAAACAGACAATACAACATGATTATCGTGACTTCAGGTTGTCCATGCAGGATGTTCTTGGCTCTGGAGAATATCAAGGTCTGGGCGTCCTATACTGGAATGTGGATCAAAAGGGTCCCACATCCTCCACCATCCTGGAATGCTGGGAATGAAATGAGTATTTGAGCCAGGATGAATAAAAATATTTGTAGGGATCTGTAGGGAGTTTCAAGGATGGAGGGGGATCCTATATAGATTGACAAGAGTAAACACATACTCTATAAGCACAGAAGCATTTGCAGCCTAGCGAGAAGCTGCAGAAAAGGCAGTGCCCTTTGGATATGGGTGTAAAAACAAAAGAAATCTATAAAGCTGGTGATAAAAGAGATTGCCCTTTTTGTTCCCGAAGCTCAGGTGTTCCTGCCAGATTGAACAACATTTACAAGGGAACATTCATTCATCTGAAGCAAATCTGAGCAAGAGGTTGGTCAAAACATCTGGAGATACATCTGTGCTTCACTACGGGGCGCTTAGATAAGAAGTACACATTATACTAAGAGAGGTGATGTTGTAAGAATAGAAGAGAGGGATGTGAGAAGGCAAGGCGTTAGCACATGAATGAACAGTATACTGTAGGACTTCTCATCCATGATGGAGCTTTCCACCGTGTCACATGGTCTATATCATCCAGAACAAGGGAGTAAATTGACCCTGAGGTCAGATTGTTTGTTGTCAACAGTTGCACAAGGCATTGCACAGCACAGAGCAGCTATTGTCCTCATAAACACGGTGACAGGATATCTAACAGTAACAACTACCTTCACTCACATTATGACACAAACCCTGCCCCTTACCAAAAAGACGTTCATTCAAGGGTGCTATTAGTATACTTCTTTTAAACTTTAAATAAGAAGGTATACTTTCAGTTTACTTTTTATCACAGATACTCAAAAAAATATATATATATATAAGTATACTTGGCTTATACTGACAAGTATACAGAAATGTTCAAATGTACTTGGCAAGTATACCGAAAAGTCCAAGTATACTTGGCTTACACTGAAAAGTTTACAGAAAAGTATATTTGGCTAAGTACTATAAATTTACGTAAAGAAAACTGACAAGTATACTAAAAACTTTAAACTAGTAGTTTACTTAGAGTATACTTTAAAGTGTAATTTCATAAACTAAAAAGTGGGCTACAAGTATATAAACTAACAGTAAATCTATAAGTTCACTTGGAGTATAGTTCATTTTATAGTTGCAGTACAAAATACAACGTGGATGTAAACTAGCTGTGTACTCAAAGTTTATTACTCTTACATTTAAAGTAAAGTATACTTTTATAAACTAAAAAGTGGGCCAATTTAGTCCTAAAAAGTACTGAAGTAGTACACTTACAAGTATACTACCATTACATTGATATTAGTATACTTATTACATAAACTATACTTGGGATTATACTTGAACTTAAAGTTTATTTCATAAAATAAACTTGAAATATACTTCTTTTTTGTAAGGGACTGTATGAAAGAGAAGAAAGACTGAGGACAAAAACACATCAAATTGGATTTAAAGGTCCCATATTGTAAAAAGTGACATTTTCATGGCTTTTATATTATAAAGCAGGTTTGAGTTCTATATAAATACTAAGAATGTATCGAAACGCACAGAGAAACACACACAGTCCGTATTCAGAAACTGAGCTTTTGAAACAAGCTGTCAGGATTTCTGTCCATTTGTGATGTCACAAATCTACGATATTTAGACCATTTCACAGTTTTAAACATAAACATTCTAAATGTGTGCCAGTTTATTTCCTGTTGCAGTGTATGTGAATGTCATCAGCTGACAGGAAGTACACATGGACCCAAAATGTTGCCTAGCAACGCAATTCTGTTGCAATTCCATCGAAATGCACTAAAACGGAGCGTTTCAGACTGAGAGTGAATACAGGTATATTCAGGCAGACAGCATGAGGAAAATAAAGGTTTTTTTAAACATTAAAGCATGTAAACATGTTCTAGTAGAAACACAAAGTACAAGTATGAACCTGAAAAAGAGCAGGATATGTCCCCTTTAAAACAGTGCAGAGAGCAACATGATTGTGTTTGTAAAGCAGGACAAGGATGCTCTCTGGTGGCTGTGAGGACATGTCGCCTGGCCTGTCCTACAGCATAAACTTATGAGGATAAAAAGATGTCACTAGCTAAGAAATGAAAAGAAACAAGGATGCTTAGCTTTTTGAAAAAGTGTGCTAACAATTAGCCACAAGCTAAGAAGAGACAAGAGTCCGTTGTCTTGGCAACAAGTACACGAAACAGCAAGACCAACCGCTCCGTCATCAATCTAGACGCTGATTGGCTGTTAGTGAGCACTCCTGTCGCTGATTGGCCAGTAAACACTTACAACTCAGCCGCTGGTTTGTGAATGAGAGACACTTCGCTGTTTATTTTTGTTTCTGTGGGTTAACAACAACAACTATAAGAAACATGGCAGGAGAGGAATACACGATTGAGACAACTTTTTCCTTTAGTCCTCTTCCCTCCAAGAAGCTCTCCTTCCTTCAGGACAAAGACACTTTACAACTGTTGATGAAATGGTGAATATATGAAATATAACTAACCTGATGGTGTCCTTCCTCTGTCTCCTAAAGGTTGCATGATAACAGATGTGTGTGGTGATTTCAGGTCCATGCTGGGGAGGATTTCAGCTCAGTGTTTCAGCTTTGACCAGTGCTTTCAGCCTTACAACAGTGAAGAGTTTGCACTGGTAAGACCAACCATGATACATTAGATCACTACTCAGTCTGAAATTACAGTATAACCACTGACTACTATGGAAAACTGAAAGTGATGCTCAGTGGTGGGATAAACAAAGTACATTACTCAAGTAGGCCTAATACTTAAGTACAATTTTGAAGTACTTTACTTGAGTAAAGTAAGTAAAGTACGACACTTTCTCACACAAAAAGTGCAATAAACAAGTGCAATACCTCAATCATATATCTTATACTGTATATGTTCTTAATATGCCTTGTACAGAGTATTTCCTTTTATTATTGTAATATAACTTATTATTTTTAAAGGAGCTTCCCAGCAAAAAACATTTTACACGATTGTACCCGTATAACCGGCGTGA
Organism: Sebastes fasciatus; assembly: GCF_043250625.1. Taxonomy (NCBI): domain Eukaryota; kingdom Metazoa; phylum Chordata; class Actinopteri; order Perciformes; family Sebastidae; genus Sebastes; species Sebastes fasciatus. The sequence goes on along the minus strand of NC_133811.1, from coordinate 17,339,951 downwards.
CAATAAACATATTTACATTGTATATTACTATATACTTTTAACTCTACATTATTTTTTTTTGACAGTTTTAGTTATTAGTTACTTTGCAGTCAGATTATTAAATTTAAAATATAAATCAATTGATCAATTATGATGTTTATTTATGGATTGAGCTACCCAACAGTACATAAAGTACTTTAAATTGGCTACACCTGTACCAGCTGCAACATTACCCTTATGAGAAAGTAGCATACTTCAAGTTTATTTTATGAAGTATACTTGAGTAAAGTTCAAGTATATTTCCCCCCCCAAGTATGTAGTATAGTTTATGAAAGTAAACGTTAACTTATAGTACTTAGCCAATGATTTATGTATTACATAAAGATACCTGCTCCTTTTGCTATTTAACTAGATGTTTTGTGATGATTAAAAAAAATAATAATAACAAAATTAGTTTTTCTCGCATGCCTCCACGGTGAACGGAGAATTCTTGATGAATTGAAGTAAATTCATTACAAAACATCCTTTAATAGGCTACTCTATCAAAAAGTAAGCATGACTGCAAGCCAAGTTGACCTTCCTGTAAGGCAACAGTACTATACTCTTTATCAAAAGATTAACTACAAGTATAAGCCAAGTTTACTTAGACTTGTCTGTATACTTGTCAGTATAAGCCAAGCATACTTAAGTATACTTTTGTTAAGTATATTTCTGATAAGTATTTAAAAAGTAAACTGAAAGTATACTCTCTTATTTTAAGTTTAAAAGAAGTATACTAATAGCACACTTGAATAAACTTATTTTTGGTAAGGGTAAAGTGATGTACACATTCATAATTATAATCCAATCATATAATAGGTCTATATATTATTCTGAAATGGCTCATTCTGGATAATGAGTGGGCTACTTTTACTTGTAGCAAGTACATTTTGATGCTGATACTATTGTACTTTTACTCAAGTAAAATTTCAAATACAGGACTTTTACCACTCACTTTTCCACATTGTGGTATTGCTACTTTTCCTCAAGTAAAAGAGTACTTCTTCCACCACTGGTCGTCTTTCTCAGTCCCATTGTGATTGATGTGAATGTGATGCTTAAATACAACAATTAGCCTACCGGTTGTCTGCTCTGATAAAGTGTCTTCATGCGTTAAATCATATTTGAATGCTCCTGATGTCACTCTGTAATACGCAGTGTTTCTTCAGAGATCCCAACGTGGTATCCAGTCTGAGGAGGATTGAGGTCGGAGCCTGGGTGCCTCTTGGTATGTCATGTCCTCCAGAAAGCCTTTCATCACTGATAGTAGGAATATGATCTCATCTGCTGGACAATATTTGCAGTCAAATCACGGTGTAATGTTTTTGACTTCTATGTGTGTATGCATTTGTTGTAGACAAGCCGGTGATGCGTGTGGACGTGGAGCCGGTGCCGTGCACTAAGGTCTCCATGGAGCTGTTTGACCCAATCTACTCTTGTGGGATCCTGAGGCCCTCTGGACATGTAGTTAAATGCTTTCATGATGTCTACCCCGACTATGATGAGCTCAGACAGGTTGCTCTCTCTTTTCTGTCAGTCTCCATCTACACAATGTATTTGACATGGGGTCCAAGTCCAAGTCTTCCTCTGTTCCTCTCTAGATGTTGCAGGAGGAGGACTCTGAGCACTACTATGTGGTTGGGAGAGAAGAGCGAGGAGAGCTTCTGTTTCGCCTCTTCAAGCACCTGTGTTTAGGAGGAGAGCTCTGTCAGTACGAAGACGCCATCCAGCCTTACATCAGCACCACGAAGCAGATCTACAAAGACCTGATCAGGTGGGCAGAATCTGACCATCTTTTGCTGCCATGCTTGAAACCACAATGTCCAACTATATAAACGATTATTGATCAGGTTATATTAGATATGTTCTGATCTAATAATAACATTGTAATTCTACCCTTTACTATGCAGCGTTCAGAAGGATCCAGAGACTAAGAAGATCAGTGTTGTCTCCACAGTCCTCAAAGTCCGGGCCTATGTAAGTGACTGGTTCAATGTCTGTTTATACTACTGTATACTTCTAATTGGCTGATGATTCAAAGCCATTGTAAGATACCTGATGAATGCAATTAAAGGAACAGTGTGTAACATTTCAGGGGATTTATTAGCAGAACTGGAATATAATATTCAAAACTATGTTTAGTGTATAATCACCTGAAAGACGTTACCTCAGTCTTGGAAAGGGAGGAGTGAGCGAAGGGTTACTCAGTTGGTTGCAATCTGCAACCACACCACTAGATGCCGCCAAAGCCTACGTACTGTACCTTTAATGTAAACATTTATGTATTAACTTAACATTTGTACTTATATTGAAACAGTTGCTAACTATACACAGTAAGTTTCTACAGTGTTGTACCACCACACCGTTAGGAATCATCAGGACTACTGCTCTGCTTTGTAGATGCAATATCACAGACTCTTCAACAAATAAACTGTCATGGATGGCGTTATTAAGAGTGGCACAGTTGTAGGTCTTATTTGAATTGTAAATTTCACTGCTGTCCTCCACATATACTTGAATTGTCCTCCTATTAATCCTCTGTAGGATGAGTCTGGGCGATGTTATCCTGGCGAACGAGAGGAGGAGCAGACGTTTGCCTATTTGATTGTCGACCCCTTCAAACGACACATGACTTTGTTCCACCACCGCTACGGAGTAGGAAACTTCAATCTGTGACGGCGAAGAACTGGAAGTTGTCTTGTAGATATCGGCAGATTCCTGGTGGACATGTGTATGTAGAAGCTCAGACTGGGAGCTGTACACAATCAATTCCCAGTAGACTTGCATAGGAGAAGGGTTCATTATTTTTGTTCTATTAAAATGTGTCAATAAATAAGCAGCTTTAAAGGTCTCATATTATACTCCATTTAAACAAGTTATTATAGGTCTCAGACACCTACAAACCATGTCTCTGAAGGTTTTTTTTCAAAAAAACAATCAGATCATGCATTCCAGCATGTCTCTATAACCTCTGTTTCAGAAGATTAACTACAAGTATAAGCCAAGTATACTTAGACTTGTCTGTATACTTGTCAGTATAAGCCAAGCATACTTAAGTATACTTTTGTTAAGTATATTTCTGATAAGTATTTAAAAAGTAAACTGAAAGTATACTCTCTTTTTTTAAGTTTAAAAGAAGTATACTAATAGCACACTTGAATAAACTTATTTTTGGTAAGGGTAAAGTGATGTACACATTAATAATTATAATCCAATCATATAATAGGTCTATATATTATTCTGAAATGGCTCATTCTGCATAATGAGTGGGCTACTTTTACTTGTAGCAAGCACATTTTGATGCTGATACTATTGTACTTTTACTCAAGTAAAATTTCAAATGCACATTTCCAAAAGTGCTGATTTCTGTGTCTGTACCTATAAATGAGAATGAGCTGCTGCTCCCCACGCCCCTCTGCGGAACCGGCTGTAGCTCCCCGCCCCATGCCCCCCGCCCCTCGGCTTGATACCTTGGTTACAGTAAACAACTCTGGATGGTATAATGGCTACAGCTAGAAATATGACTGTTCAGTTTGACCCTGAGTCGAACTCTGAAGAGGAAGAGGCCCTAGCAGCAGCAGGACATTTCACAATGGTTAGTTTGAATACTAAACTGTTTGCAGTGTTTTGTAAACTCGATTGTGCTCCATCTCAACATTACCTGCAATGACTTACTGTAACAATATTCTATCATATTGTGCGATAAAAATGTGTGGGGGAAAAAAGCTTACTGCTCGTTCACCTCAGCTTTTTTGCATCTTCTGTCAGGTTTATAGTATCATACACTTCACATGTTGAAATGCTCACATTTTTCTATTTATTTGTTCAGGTGCACATGTGGAAATTGTGCAAAAATGCCTATGGAACCTGAGAATATCTGCTGCTGGGAGACACAAAAGGTAACATTTTTATTAGCTATAATTTAGTTGTGTGTTTAGACATATTTTTCACATTCCATGAGGCTTACCATATGTCATTCACTCTGGATTCAAAGACGGATGGAGCAGCTGCCGGACAACATCTCCTGCATGATTGAACATCCTGGGTTGGACCCTGAATGTTTAAAGGGACTATTTGTAAGATTCAGAAATGCTGCTTAACAGCGACACCTGTGGCCTTGAAATCAACAAAAGTCAGCGTCGAGCTCGCGCTTGCTCGCTCTACATAGACATGAACGAGCATCGCTCAAAACAGTGAGGCGACACACGTCAGCTAAAACCATAATATCACTCTATATTTCAGCTGCTTGGCAGTAATGTTAGCAGACTAGACGAAGGTCTCCATGAATCAATGCTGATCCTAGTGTTGGCTTTTCCTGCTCAGCGCAGGCTTCAGCAGCGGGGCTCCTCAACGAGTTACGATATCGCCTCCCGACCGCAGCCGGCAGCCAAAGACACCGGCACCCGGTCGGTAACGAGACGATAACGTAACTCGTTGAGGAGCCCCGTCACTTCACAAGACACGGGAAACCTCTGTTGGTCTGGAGGAGCTGCAGCATTTATTTCTGCACAAACGTCACTAGATATTCTCAGAGCTAAACTAACTCTTCTGCAGTGTTGAGTGAGCGCACGTTCACGTCTAGAGGTGGAGCGAGACAGCGAGGACGACAGCGTGTGCCGACCCGCTACATTTATACGCTTAAAAAGTTACAAACAGTCCCTTTAAATTTGTTCACAATGCAAAACGCATACAATATTTACAGGGCTGAATATGGTACTTTGCACCAAAGGGCGATAGAGCGGTAAGTGGTTTCTTACTTATTTGAATATCATAATTTTAATCAAAAAGTACAATTAAAAGCTAATGCTGTTCATGAAAATAAATACCTGTATGTAAGATTTTATGCAGTCTTCCTTTCCATTACTTCAGTGGGCCTTACATTACACTGTTCACCACACACCATGAATGGCATAATACACACCACGATATTGCAGAATAATGCCCCAACATAAGGACTTTTTAGTATATACTGTAGCTAAGTTTGACATCAGCAGATACTGTTCATATTAAACATGATTTCACATGACACATTTTACAGATACTGTAAAGCCTGTATTGTTATGTTCAATCAATAGAACACCATTCTCATAATATATGAATAGAAAAACAAAAGGATTCATTGAACCCATAAATAAGAAAGACATTTTGGACACACCACACTGCTAAAGCTGAATTAGCATTTGTTTGTGCTTCAAACTCAGCACAAACTTGTGATTTCCACTTTATTTCAATTCTGAAAATGCGGCTTATACTGACCTGAAACAATGGTGGCTGATGCAGCATGTAAATACAATACTATTATACTATATTATATAATATTTCAAGTGTGTTGTCATGGCTGGATCCAAATGAAAAGGTATTTTACTGTCTTTGGCAACACAATTTTGCTTACAATAAATGTAAAAAGCCACATCAAAAAGTACAAAGTAAAACAGGGACATACTGATAATAACATGACTAAGTTTTCAAGTTTGGCTCCTGACACGCTGTTTACTAAATACATGTATATTGTCCAATCTTACAGCAAGTAAAGGTATCTGGTATACAGGAGCTTTGTGAGCTGGTGCTGGGGCTTCCTTGGGCGCAGGATCCGCGTTGTAATTCCGGCCTGTGTGGCACTGCGGATCCGCAGGGAGTTTCCTGACGCCCTGGCCAGCTACGAGGGATTCAGACTGCCACTGCATTGAACCTGGACACAAAGTCGTTTATGACGGACTCTTTGTCTGGCCGCTCATAATTTGCACACAGGTCCTCTGGGATGTTGATCTTCATTATCTCCTCCGTGTATGGTGCCGGGTCCACAAAGACTTTTTCAAAGACCAGGTCCATTAGGTCATCCACATATCCTGTGCAATATTGACAAACAGATAGATTTGTATACAATTTCATGTTTTAAAAAAAAGAAGACTGAAAATGTATTTATTTTTTACTATTTATTTATATATTATATTTACATCAATATTTTTTGCACTACTTTATACAATATTGACATTTTCTCAGGTTTATGTTTGCTTTTACTGTGTTTTTTGTTTATGTGAAGTGTTAAAAATTTGACGTGCAATATTACAAATAAAGAAATGTAACACTTACGGAATGTCGGGTCAGTCTTTACAACTTTTGCTCTGCATTCTCCCGTCCTGGCCTTTGGGAACTGCAGTCTGAATAGTGGGTCTCCAGCTGATGATCTTGCTTGTGCCCGGTTTGCATTTTCGTTGAAATGCAGGCACGCCAGGTAAAGTCTTGAAGCAGGGTATGGACAAAAACAAAAATGTAAATAATAGCAGAGACTGTACACAATGTCATTTGTTCTAAGTAACTTAAATTAAATTTACCTGCACAGCATTCCAAGAAATGGAAAGACAACATTCTTTGGAGCAAAACGGAGGATCGCGCTATGGAAAGCCTCCAAAGATGAAGTCTGGGGGTGGGGGCTCAGTTTTTCCACATCCTTCAGAATCCTCTTGTTAGTGAGCACTTTCTCCAGCTTATAGAAGGCAGGAGTTCCTAAAAAATAAGAAAAATGTGTAATTCACAACAATAAGCGATAGCAGTGGATGTGATAGAGTGATAATAGAAATATAATTAATGATAGCTGTGATGATAATAGAAATATAATTACCACTAATAATAATAATAATAAAAAGGCTGATGATATTAGTGATAGTAGCAGTGGTCTGCATACACAGCAGGCAGTTGATGCAACCCTGATCTATAGATACATGCGAGATGAGAAAGCACAAAAACTCCAGGAAAGGTCCGAAACTGTCCTTTATGGAATATTTGTCCTTGGAAATTATGTGAAGAGGATTTATGTGATAAAGTATATGACAAACTCACCAGCTGCAAGCCATTTCCTCGGGTCCCTGGTTTTGCGCAGTGGATGAATGCACTGGGGGTAATTGGGGTCCTCATGTGTGTGGATATCCTGCACATGGTTCAGGATGGAGGTCCATTTGGCCACTCTCTCAGGGCCTGTTGAGGATGTTTCTGCAGTCCAGTAGATGTGATTTTTTATGCTCTTCATCCACTTCTGTAGTTTTTCACCTTCCTTTGATTTTGCAACTGGATCAAGTTTCTTAGAAATTCCTGGAAATACAGATTACATCCAGGCCACATCCATAAAAGTTTACCAAAAAAAACATTGTCATTCAGACATCAATATGTTACTTAATTTTCAACATGAAATCTTTAAATGTGTCACAGCATTACACTAAACGAAGGACACAAAGTGTTATTATATCAGAACACACATGTGTATTAACGCATACATTTCAGTGATTTCACATGAACATACGTAATTATACCTTTCTCTATGTGCCAGACATCATAGAACTGGGTGATGTTGCACTCCCTTAGATATTTTTGAATTTGCGGATGACGGTCGGTGACGATGCACTCTAGAGTCACACCATGTTTGTCCAACAACGCCAGACTCCTCTTCAGACCCTCTTTCTCCATGTGGTCACTTCCACCCACTTCGTTGCTCTGTCATAACATATAAACATATACATCCATTTTATCAAGTGTTACATGCGCAAACATTGTGGAAAATAAAAATAAAAAATTCAAGGTCATCACACTCACCTGAACCAACTGAATATCAACAACAGTGTTGGTCTTGAGGTCCATCATTGTGTAGCTGCCTAACCTTGCACAGTGGCCTGTGAAAAGATTGTTACAATCTTTCCATTACTCCAGGTATGGTATTATACTATTTATTGATTTTAGTGTGTGCCTCGTGTTTTTAAGGCACCCTCACTTTCAACCTCATACATGATAAAATACCTTTGCTGAAATGACAATGTCAATAACATACAAATACCTGCGGAGTCTGCCCTCATGTCACCACCAACAATTACTTTATCGTCCTCACTGAGCCGCTGCAGCATCTCTTCCTGCGATGTATTCCACTTGTGCACAATAGCTGGCTCGATGAACATTCTGGCATGCCTTTGGAAGGTGTCATATTTGAAAACCTGCAGTTTCATTGCGTTGAAGACCTGATGGTGGTTGAAAAAATAGAAAAAAAGTTTTGTGTCATAGCATTTCATTGAATTTCATCTAAACCAGGTGCTACAGATTCAACACCATTATATGGCATATTCAACTCATCTGAAAACATCGTTGTTCTTCACTTACCCTTTGAAGTTTGAAGAATGATGCTCCACTGACATACACTGCAGTGGAGAGCTGGAGGTTCCCGGCTGGAGTACTTCCTACAATAGGCTGGCTATCCCAATGTCTTGAGTACTGACAGTGGGGGCACAGCTGATCCACTGAAAGGAATGTACCAATCCTTCGGGTCTTTATGTCACACACACGATGGCACGCAGGACAGTCCCGGAAAAGGTCCATAATACAGGACTCATACACTATGTATGTGTTGACATTGTGGGTGGCGGTGGGTGCTTGACCACTGTAATAAAAAAAGACAAATATTATGAACCATCACACAGCCTGAGCCCTCTAAAGCAATGCAGCTGGCTTAGAATTACACTGCATTCATTTCTGCCACTGACATGGCAACAAATACATATGTATAAATGCACACACACACACATAGTGATATTGTTGTAACTCACGAGGTGTCTCTTGAGGCTGTCACATGTGTGACCGACTCCTCAGGGTCGGACGTACCATCCAGCCCTTCTGGAGCTAAAAAGGAAGAGCTGCCCTCCAATACGTCTTCCTCATCCTCCTCCTCCAGTTCCAGGCGAGGTCTCTTTGCTGGCCTCTTTGCTGGGTTGGATGTGAAAAGCGGCAGGGGTTCATCATTCAGAACAGGGTCTGTGCCACCACCAAAGTCCTTGCAGGACACAGTAGCCTGTACACCTGTAACACAATTGTACATATCCATGAAACCCATGACAGAATATAAAACACTGATCTATATAAAATTAGAAGCACAACTACAAAAGGCTGCCACTGTGTTTTAAAGTTGTTCTGAAATGGTCATAACATGTCAGACTACAAACCTTTACTCCTGAATGGATGTAAAGTCCTCCAGGGCAACTGTGTGCGCACAGAACGTTGCTCTACTGGGTCTGTCTGGCAGGCAACATCTGGCCTTGTAGGTTGTTTAGAACAGCCCTGTATACAAGAAACAGTCATGTTTACAACATCATCTCAAATGAGTAGTTATGACAACAAGTTACAAATACAGTATAACTTGTAACAAAAGTTTGTAAATTCAGTTTGAAGCTATCCATTTTAGCCCTAATAAACAGTATAATAGAAAAGGGAAAAAGACAAAACGTACAGCTTCCGGGTCTTCTGATGCATCCCGGACAGTCGGTATTGATCCAATATTCAGTTTCAGGTAACTAGCGTACCCCGCCAGGTACTGACCCTGATTCACAAAGCACTCGGTCGTGAAATGATTTGCACATACCAACATATACTTTGGCACCTTTCTGGGCACAGCACCAGCGAAAATAAAGTCCACCCACTGGGTCTTCAGAGGATCCGAAGTGGGTAAATGGTGCAAGCTTATGTGTGGCGTATCGCAGCCAACAACAGCGCAAGCGGGGTACTTAAATCCTTTCAGCATGTTCACTAGTAAACAGTCGAAATAGCAATGGAGGACACAGCTTGCTGAGCTAGCTACTGCGTTGTCGGGGTTACCAAGCCGGGGTGTGGCGGGAGAGGGGTTGCTGTTCTGAAATGACCCGGAAGTACCTCAGTAGCAGCCGCGATAAGAGCCGTTCGAATTCACCAGGGGTGCGTCCCAAAGCTCTTAATTTTCGTTTCCTCGCTCCTCGATCCTCGCTTGAACCGGAAGTTGTTCTGGTGCGCCATTTTGAAGACCGTCCCAAAGCTCTTATTTGTGCATCGAGGAGCGAGGATCGAGGATCGAGGAGGCTTGCCGGAGGAGCTATGAGCGAGGATACACCAGTGTATCCTGCACGGAAGTCTTTTACCGACCGACACGCCCCCTTATTGGATATCAGTTACTGATTGGACGCTGCTGCCGATCAGACTGATCTGATAACTTTACCTCTCAGCATCACTGGAGTTTTATACCGGAGTGAAAACAGATCACAGATTAAACGTTTTATAGTTTAGTTGTCTTCTGATTCATCATCTAGTTCAAATCTGTGTTAATTGAAGCTCTGAGCAGCAGCAGAAGGACCTGCAGTATCTCTGCTTCACACACCGTCAGTGAAGAAGCCTGTCACTGAGAGGGGTTTATAAAACCTGATGAACTGATTCAAAATAACTTTCTGCATTTATTAGAATGATTTGTCTTTTCATGATCTGTTATTTCCCCTGTTAACTTTTATTAATGATACTATTAAAGTCAGAGAGAAAAGGAGAGTCTGGACTGTCTGTCAGCAACAAACACCTTTTACATCATTTATCCTCATTTCCATTCAGTCACATGAGGCTGATAATTCCTGAACGTCTGGTTTGATATGAGTTACATCATTTACATTTTCCCTTTAGCCTAATAAATAATGTACAGTGTTCAAAAAAACACTGTAGTCATATTCTGGGTTATTAAATAATTAACTCACAATCAGAATATCCATAACTACAGACGCTAATAATTAATAAATAATATAAAGTTATTGTGCCAGTAGAGATGGTTCCTGAGCCTCTAAGCAGTCCACAGTAGAAATACAGGCTGCAGCTTGCACTTGTCTTTATTAGTATTAGTACAGTTCAGACACAAACAGCTGTTAAAGCTGACTGACATTTGATCCAGATGTGATCAGCTGCTGCTGTCATCAGAAACGGACGTCGCTTCACGTGACGCTTCAGAGGAAACGACCGTCTCATGTCTCTTAAATCGTATTTCCTCGTTTCCTCTCTCCTCGCATGGTTTCCTTGCGTCTCTCCATGCTTCCCTGGTGGGAGGGACTAAGACGCAAGGATGAGACGCAAGTGAGGGAAACAGGGATGCAATTAAGAGCTTTGGGATGCAGCCCAACAGTTAAGGAAAGGAGCTTCAATGCTTCCTTTATTATCTCCTTTAGCAGAGGATACACTGGAGCATCCTTTACAGAAGGAAAGGAGCTTCAATGCTTCCTTTATTATCTCCTTTAGCAGAGGATACACTGGGGTCTTTCCCATTAGTGCTTTTATATGGCTTGACTCCTCGACTCCTCGGCTCCTCGACTCCTCGACTCGCGTCTTAGTCCCGCCCCCGGGAGATGCGAGCGGAGGAGGCGAGGAAAAGACTCGAGGAGAGAGGAAACGAGTAAATATGTTTTTAGAGACATGAGATGTCGTTTCCTCTGAAGCGTCACGTGAAGCGACGTCCGTTTCTGATGACAGCAGCAGCTGATCACAGCTGGATCAGCTGTCAGTTGGCTTCAACAGCTGTTTATGTCTGAACTGATCTAATAGTAATAAAGAAACAGAGTTATCAGAGCAGCAGTGTTTTCTCTCTGTTTAACAAACACCTGCACATGAATAACAGCTGCAGTCTGTATTTCTACTGTGGACTGAGTCCTGCTTAGAGAACCAGGAACCATCTCTACTGGAACAATATCTTTATATTATTTATTCATTATTAGCGTCTGTATTAATTTATATTCTGACAGTAGAAGTTATGTATTAGTCTGAATGTTTGAGGGAAAAGTGAAATGATATAACTCATATCAAACCCGACGCTCAGGAATTATCAGCTTCACATGTGACTGAATGGAAATGAGGATAAATGATGTAAAAGGTATAAAAGACAGACTCCCCTTCTCTCTCTGACTTTAACTGGATACTTAATAAAAGTGAATGATCATAACAGATCATCAAAAGAAAACTCTTTCTAATAAATGAAGAAAGTTATTTTAAGTCTGTTCGTTGTCAGCTTTTATAAACCCCTCTCAGTGTCAGACTCCTTCAGTGACAGTGTGTGAAACAGAGAGACTGCAGGTCCTTCTGCTGCTGGAACACTTCACAATCAACATGATCCGTTTGCTGTTCACACCTACAGTTAACACAGGTTATAACTAGACGGTGAATAAGAAGACAACTAAAATATAAAACTGTTAATCTGTGATCTGTCTTCACTCCGGTATGAAACTCTAGTGATGTTGATGTATCTGATCAGTCTGATCGGGCGCAGCGTCCAATCAATAACTGATATCCAATAAGGGGGCGTGTCGGTCTGTGATAAACTTCCGTGTAGGAAACACTGGAGGATGCACTGGTGTATCCTCGCTCATGGCTGCTCCGGCAAGCCTCCTCGCTCCTCGATCCTCGCTCCTCGATGCGCATTTTATGAATTGGGACGTCCTTCAAGATGGAGGACTGAGATCGATTTCCGGGTCACAGCCGGAGGATCGAGGAGTGAGGAGTCGAGGAGGCGAAAAATGCTGAAATGAGATGCAGCTCATCCTTTACCAAAGGAAACGAGAGAATAACATCCCATAATTCCTTGCGGCCGTAGCATTTAAAGCGACGCACCATTCGGCCGTTCATGATAACAAACGATATGCTGATCTTGCATATTATTATCATATGCCCATACACTAATTGGGATTCATGTTTACTATGAGTGGACAGTGACAACCATTTCGTTTGACTTTATTTTAATTAATTATTTATTTCGAACATGTAACAAATACCTCTGTAAAAAACAAAACAAGAATAACTAATAAAATGAACAGTAAACAACCAATTAACAAATAATCAACATAAATAAATATTACGAATATTTCAAAAGAAGTTGGAAGAAGTACAGCCTACACTTACAGTATATGGTCCTACCCCTTCTCCATAACTCCAACAATTAACTCATATTTATCATATATTCCTGTTTATTTCAATCCCAACCTCGGTAATGAAGTGATGTTTTTCCACGTTAGGTCAGATGATCCTTTATTATCTGTTGATAGAGTGTTCCAGCAACAGGAGGAGGAGCTGTGGTATCTCTCTTTCACACATCGCAGGTGAAGGAGTCTGTCACTGAAAGACCTATTTAATACCGCACAGGGAGAGGCTGCGCCTTTTGTAGTCCATCTTCAGAACATTGTAGTTTCACCACAGCAAACTGACATCACTAACATCCGCCTCCGTCACATCATAATGACGGAGTCTAGTGAAAGAGCAGTCGGATTCTCCTAGTACCGCTGTTGTCTTTTCCTAACTCCTCCTGAATTCTCCTTCTCATCTTTCCTTGACCTCATGACGTTTTCCACTGAGGTCAAGGAAAAGTGGTTAGGAAAAGACGTTAGGACGTAATTATTTGACTATTTGAACGCAGCCATGGCTTGCATTTCTCTAATGACGTCAGAAGAGAAGGAAAAATTGCGATGTGATTTTCCACACCCATTCCCGGACAAACGGAGCAGGAGAAAAAGAGAGAGGATGGTCTTTTATGATACTATGGTGACTTGTAGACACACTGGGGACAGATATTGATGTTTAAAAGACATGGAAAAGTGCATTTTGCATAATAGGTGACTGTGGCTGCCTTTTGTTGGTTCTCCCATTGTGTACTAATATAAAGTTGCATCCTGTTCCAGCTAAATAAACTCAACAAGGCAATGAAACTGTTTTGATTTTGTTCCATCTTTCACTTTTGAATTATGACTTTGAAAGTTTTGAATTCTACCACATTCTTGATGAATGATTTACTCTTTTGCATATTAATGATCCTGCGACCCTGAATAAGTGGTTACAGATAATGGATGGATGGATATTAATGGTGATATTACCTTTTGAAATTTAGATTTTATACTAGGCCAGGATGAAAATCTTTATTATCTGTATATTTTCTCCATTGTAATCTCCATTGCAATATAGTTTAATCTACTAACAATGGATTCATATTCCTTAGCTTCTTATCTTTCAAAGGAGACCAGATATACAGTATGCATATAAGCCTTATGGTTGAGGAGCTAGTCCTGATTCATTTTGGGTATGTTATTTTAGGCGTTTTTTCCGAGTGATAGGGCTAAGGCTCAACAGGTTAACTCTTTTCAATATTTATAAACCCAAATATTTTGAATTTTGCCACCTGATTTCAACACCTTGCACTAAAAACCCCATCACTCTGTTAATATCAGACATTATACAGTATTAATTGAAATATTTTAGACAAAAAAAAAAAGAGACCAAAGTCAACATACAGTCCAAAGAGCTTTATTGAAACAAATAAATTAATAAGTTAGTCAAGTGAGCTAATTTTATCCTCAGCAGATACACATTTCTGTATCTCTTTAAAAGATCAAATAGAGGTGTGCATTAGATTAGAAAATAAGATAAGCGCCATATTTCATCAACCAGTAGCTACATCAATTGGAATTGGAAGACTTTGTCGGCTTTAGCGTTTCGCTTATTGCTTTGATCAGTTTCAGTTTAACAACAGTTCCAATACCTACGAGAGCAGTTAAAGGGCAACGAGCTGGAATGTCAAATGGCAGCAAGTCAGTGAACGATGGATGGTCGGGGCGGGCGTCATGAAGAACAACGTGCAGATTGAGTCATGCATAGCATTCAGTCCGTTAGACAATCGGTTACTGTTTCTCATACTTGGTTTTCTAGTCTAGCGCCCCCTAGTGGCCTCAGAGGTAGTTGTGTGGAAGCCATACTTCTCTATAAGTGACATGCTTATGAAAGGACGCATGCCTGCAGAGTTCCCTGTGACGATACAGATGTCCATGCCTCCAGATCTGACTGGTGTTAAGATACAGTAAGGGTGTCGATGCGAGGAGAGTTACAATGATATGCTAAAACGTACAGTAATATTCTCAGGAAATATCAAAAGTTGCAGCCGTCATAAAAGACCCTAAAAATGACATATTCAGGACAATATTGATGGTGTTTCTTTAGTTAGATCAAGAAAAAGAGCATGGCTATCCTCATGGGATACCCCTCTTCAAAGCAGCATTAATATATAAGTTTGAGACAGAAAGCCGCACCATATCAGTTAAAACGAGGACATAGAAGGCACAGGTCATTTCCTTTCATGTCTTTACCCAAGACTTCACAGGAGACATCCTTATGTTTATTTTCTTCTAATACTGGGGCCCACCACTAACTACAACATGCAATACAGTGCTCTCACATTTTCATAAAGCTCAGGTGACGATGAAATTACTCTAATATAGATTTCCACTATAGTTTAGGTTAGAAGAATAAAGACATTTCTTCATGAAATGAAAAAATTGTATGATGCCAGCAGCAAGCTGTGAGGTGCCGTTTTTAATCCTCCTGGCATCAGATCATAAATAGACCGACCAATGAAGTACATTCACTGTTTAAAGTCTTGAACGGAAAAGTGGAGCACCTGAGTCAACTGGTTTGACTGGAACGAATGAATCACTCGCAGAGACGGAAAAACTGTTTTCACTGGCCAAATACAGCGTGGTGAATGTTTTCTTAGCAGTTATCTGATGACGTTAAAAAAATATACATTATGAGCTCTGTGAGTGGTGAGCGTGAACCTGATCAGCTGTGTCTAGTTACAGTTGTGTCATCGATGATTCAACTGGACAAAAAAAATGCTACATTTATTTTAAAAAGATCATATCTAACTGAATTAAATATTTTAACTTAAATCTTACATTCGCTTTAACAACCAATATCATTACAAAAAAGTAATTTTGTCATTATGGGTTACACGAAATCGAGTGCATGAACATAATTTACAGTAAAGAAATCAAAACGCAAAGATAAAAAAAAGACAAAAAGATGTTATATTTATCAAGTGCCAAAGTATTTAAGTAAAGAAATTGCTTTCATTGTACGTGTGTGTGTGTGTGTGTGTGTGCGTGTGTGTGTGTGTGTGTGTGTGTGTGTGTGCATTCTCCAGTTTTGTCCACGAGCACAGAGCGTTAACTGTGCATCAAACACCTCCAAGAAAGAACCAGAAAAGACATCAGTAACACCTGTAGGTGCCAAAACCGGCACCTTGTCTGTTTGTAGTGAAGCTGTAAGGCTGGAACCATTTCCTAAGACACGTGCATTCATGAGGATAATGGCCTGGAATTCATGCGTTAGACCTGGACGCCTTACAGGTTGTTCGTTGTTTTAAAAACTGGCCAGAAAGTTTCTACGTCATCATCCACAGCCGCTGACTGCGAGATCACACATGCCACCTGGTGACTGTAAGAGTGAGAACCGTCCTCCTGTAAGAAAGGTGGTAAACCTGACCTGAGGCTACATGTGAGTGATGAGGAGCAGTGCAGGAAAATGTGACATAAATGAGGATCAGTGAGGTTTCATCTACAGTAACATGCATGTCTGGGGGGAGGGGGGCTGCAAGACAGAGAGGTTTAAAGGGCATGTGTTAAAAACACGAAGTTAGGCTACTGAAATACTCAAGGAGTAACCTATGAAATGTTGCAAAGAAGGGATTTTGGACCTGTGAAAGGCTCTATTAAATCCTAAATAAGTAGGGACATTCCTCACTTGAATGCCAAACAGGGAATAATAAGAATATTTTTTTTGCAAGTGGGCTTGTTGGAGACAGAACTTCTGAGAGAGGGAATGGAGATGAAAACAAACAACAATGTACAATACACATCAGTCACTCCAACGCATTCTTCCAGCTCTGTTTTGGGCAATTAAAGAAGCAGGATTTACACTTTTAAAACTTCCCAGTTTGGATGGGAAGGTGTACCGCGGAGGTTTGGCGAGGTAGCTGTCAGCCCGGTCTGCCCATCCAGGTCCGAGGGAGCAGACTATTTCTGTGTCGACGTCTCGTCCGGTGCTTAATCGTTAAGTCTGGGGGTGTGAAATTTGCAGGTGGGGCTCATTACATTCATCACAGCCATCCTAAGGTTAATGAACAAATGACTGGCGTGGCACTTGCAGCACTGTTGAACTCTCAGTTGATTCAAGCAGCCAAGAAAAAAAGAAATGATGACGATGAGAGGGGAAAAAGACAAGATTTCTCCAAAGATATACAAAAATTCGAAGTCTGATTATCTACAGTTGACGCTTTAAAGGAGGCGTAGATATATATATAGCATGAGGTGAGTGGGTGAAAGTGGTTCAGTAGTCAAGTCATAGTTGTTCATGTACCCTCTCTTCATCTAGTGGGTTGAGAGGCGTGGTGAGCAGCTTTGGCTGAGGCTCCTTGTCAGGTGGAGCCATCTGGTGGCCTCTGTCTGGAAACACATTCACTGAAGGAAAAAGAGGTGAGGGTGCAGATTTGAGATGGAAGGGTAGAAATCGTCCCGGACAGATATGAAATGATCGATGACATTAAGGTCGGGCTGCTCGCAGTGAGGACTCAGCCGCAGGAAGACGTACAGTTAAGGTGTCAGTGTTCGAACAGCCCGGAGGCTGCTCGGCTCACTGTCATTCCAAGTTGCCGCTCTCAGAGATGTTGAGTGTGTTGGCGGAGGGGAAGAGGTCTGTTTGGTCCGTGGGGCTCTGGTAGTCAGATGTCAGGTCGGGGTCCAGGAGAGAGGACAGGGTGAAGTGGGACGAGCCTTTCTTTAGGCACTGGGTGTAGAAGCTGAGCAGGAGGTCCAGCTTGTTCTCTATAGACTGTACCTGAACAAACACACACATACATGTGTCAAGCCTTCATCTGCCTTTCTAATGACATGAAACAAGGAGTTTTCTGTCCATGTACACAAATATCCCCAGGGAACCAAGCACTTCTTTTACTGTTGTTTACATTTATTTACACTACCTGCATTTACAACACGTTTTCATCCCAATTCATCACATACTGACGCCTTGTCAGACCCTCTGCGTCACTTTTCGGTCACAGTAAAATCACGCTTAATGTTGTGAATTGAACAAAAACACTTGCTTAGCTTTAGGCAACAAAACCACTTAGTTAGGTTTAGGAAAAAACAACACGGTTGGGCTTAAAATGATTATGTTTGTACGGTGAAAATGTGACATGGCGTTGTGAACACGTGACACAAACGATCAGCTGATTGTAACACGAAAGTGAAACTTAACGCACGGGACACAAACAGCTTTCTCCTGGATGAAAGCCTTGTGTTTGTTGGACCCATCCAACTCCCCACCCACCCTGTGTGTGTCTCTTTCGCTCTTTAAACTACGTCACCACAGCACTTTCTCGGCGCATTTACTGTTGCCACGGATGGGTTTACATTGTAGGTCATGGAAAGCCCGGTGCGTCTCATACCAATGCTAAAGGGTGCCTTGTGCGGCGGTATCAAACGCCGACGGCTGTGACAAAGCGTCGGTTTTTGATGCCCTGGGAATGAGAAAGGTCTGGTATCTATATTTATACTACCAGTATTTATATTTTTTATTTTTTCACTACATTTTTGTTATTGCAATATATGTTTGTTCCTTGTCTTGTATCTTATTGTTTGTACCGTATGTTCATTATTACGTTTTAGACCGGGTACCAGGGAAACACAATTTTGTTCCTCTATGTACTGTACTGCACTGGATGCATAGATGGATGACAATAAAGTCTTATGTTATGTTCTAAGCTAAATGAGTATATGAACATTGGAACATCATGTCATTCGTTAGCATTCAAAAACAACCCTTTTTTTTAGATCTACCACAGTGAATGAAAGCAATCCATTGAGATTTTGATTCACATGTTTATACAGAGAACACAGTTCCACAAATGCTATATAGATTAACCTCTGTTACCTGTTTCTCCACCTTGACTACACGTCCCATCATGCTTAGCTCATCCAGCGGGTCCAGTTCTGGTGGCGTCTTCTCTCCCTTTTCAGAGCGCGCTTTCTTATCGGGCTGAACGGCTCCTCGCCCAATGATCTGGTCCACCCTTTCACACGGAAACAACAGATTACCATAAATATGATGAAGACTTAGAATTAGAGGGCAGAGCTTTTTAAAGGGACTGTATGTAGGTTTGTACACATATAAACGTTTTTTAATCATCATTTTTTATTGCTAATCTGCGAACAGGCTTTAACCTAACCTAAAAGATGAGACCTTTTGCGACTTTCTGGGTTTCCTCTATCGGCCTGTAGACTGATTTTATTTGAAGAATGCGTTTTTTCCGGGAAAATCCAAAGGATGTGACGTCATGCGCGCCTTTACTCTCTTCAGCTCCGCTTCAGGGCTAACAGCGTGCAACGATGGCTAACGTTCGGTTAGAAATGGAGTCCACTAACGCCAACAAACGACTAGCTCCCACCACAACTAAGACTCCAACACAAAAAAAACAAAGTCATATCTAGTGACGCCCGTCCTGCAAAACAGGAATGTGACCGACGTCGAAGGAAAACTAGGATCAACATCGGCAGCGCCTTCGATTCATGGAGGGAGCTTTTGTTTGGTTTTAGGTATCAAAACGGACTCCGAGCTGGTAAAATTCCCACTGGACAGGTAAGCTAACATTACTGCCAAGCATGTGAAATATACAGTGATATTGTGGTTTTAGCTGTCAATCACGTTCAGTGTGTGTCGCCTCCCTGTTTTGACCGATGCTCACTCGCGTCTACGTAGTGCGAGCACAAGCACACTTAACAGCCACAGGTGTCACTGTTAACAAGCAATTTCTGATTCTTACATCTAACCCTTTTAAACTCTTTTGGTTGATTTGGCATTTTCTCAACAATACAGTTTTCAAGCAACAGAGCAGTAGTGGTTACATGTGTGAAACGTACCGCATCTGCAGGCTCTTGATCCGGCCCAGCATATCCAGGTGTCCTGCGGAGTACTGCTCTATGACGTCCTTCACATCGTAAGGACGCAGCGTCTCCTTAAACTTCCTCTTGGCCACGAGGAACTTTAAGATCCTACACAAACACACACACAGACTCACAGTCATCACTCCTCTGAGCACCTTTAAAGACGTTGCACACACCCACATAAACCTTTGTAAAAAAATGCATGGGCAGGACAGCTATCACACGCTGCGGGAGTCCCTGAGAATAACAAGATTAATTACAGCCAGAGTGACCTTATCATTCACAAACAGCCCCATAAAGAGAGCAGCTAATTAACCATGTGGATATATTGTGATGACAACATCTCCCAGAGACATTTGCTTATCAGTACTTGCTGTTTCAGCAATTAGCACAAATCCTAACACACACACACACACACACCTCTATCGCAGCTTCCCCCCTGTTCCTGCTCTTTTGTAAGTACGACAGCTATGTTGGTGCCACTGGTGGACCACAGCTGCTCCTACTCCCAGTGCACCATCCACACCCCAATGTGGGGTAATCACACTGAGGAATGTTGACCCAGCACTACCGCACACATCACTGACAACATCCGCTGCCAGAGTCGGTCTGGTTGGGCGTCACTCTGGAGGGAGTGAAGGATGTGCAAGAGATAATGGGAAGGGAGCAGAGGAAAGTTTAAGCATTTGTGTGTGTGTGCCTGGCTTTTTGTGTTGGGTGGGTCATTCAATTCCCTTCTTATCACTTAGTCCGCTCAGAGATGCTGGCTCCGCAGAAGGGCCGGAAACACCACATGTAAGCGAGACAAAATACACACACTCAGGCTGTCATCTCACCCTGTGATGGATTGTGCTATGAGTCAAGCTGGAGGGAGACGGAGGAGTGAGAGAGAGCGGGAGGCCAAGGAAGCATTTTTTTTTTTTTGACTTCTTTTTAACGAGGAAGTCCTATCTCACACACCCAGATGACTAAGTCCACTATAATACTCCCACTTGGCTTCACAGGAGGAAGAAAAGAAATCACATCAAAGGTCTGGGAAGCAGAAAATCAGAAACACTCAGCTGTTCTGAGAAAACGTCACACACACACACGCAAAAATATAATGCCACAAATGCATAAACCTACACACACTCTGGGTCAGAAGTATGCTCACACTAACACAACTACACACACACACACACACATGGGCTTAGAGGGAGCAAGTGAAATCTGAACTTGAGAGAGGGGTCACTTTCTGAAATAACCACTGTAACCTTTGTTGAGGTCTGCAGCGCTTGCACTTACAGTAGCTACATACATGCAACGCACAGTGCCTGTGTAGCAACAAAGAAGAAGAGAAGGTATGAGGGAAGAAGAGGAGCGAGAGGAGGAGGAGGAGGAGGAGGAGGAGGAGGAGGAGGAGGAGGAGGAGGAGGAGGAGGATTGGTGGTCTGCAGCTGGTGCCATGGCAGCCGTCAGCGGTGCGCTGCTCCCCCTCACGCAGCACTGTGTTTCTTGATGACTCCTGCATTTGAGGTATTTTTGCAGGCGGTCTTTTCTTATTTTGCAGGTAGATGCAGATATTTTTGCCAGGGTGGGTCTCAGGTGTAGGTAAAAGAAAGGCTAAGGGGGAGAGGGGGGACTTTTGATTCAGATCCTCTAAGGGATTCTCCGAAATGCTGACTCTTTTTCTTCGTCGATGAAATGGCTTTCATAATACACGGTCAGATTTAGTGTGGCCCCCTCTCCTCCCAGAAAAACGTCCACCTACGGGGCAACAGTCACTGGTTCAGTACAGCTGGCACGGCTCACTGAAACATATCATACCCTCCTAATGTAAGGAAGATGAAACGTAAAAACACAGCGATGATTGGAGGGACAGGAAGTGTCATCTGGGCCCCGAAATGCTTGCAAAGCTGGTGCAAAATATTTTTTGCAATTCAGCAAAGGTGACTCCCTGATAGTCTCCTATGGTAAGGTTTAATCAGTGACTTAAAAATGACTGTTATGCTGACACGAATCCTAGCTGGGCCAAGTAGGGTGAGCCACTGCAGGGGCAAGTCTGATTCTTCGCCAGATACCTGCTAAAAGAACAAAATCTAGCGCACAAGCTACAGTATGTATATTCAATCATTCTTGCAGAGAAATGTACTGCGTAAACATTAAAAGAGTTTAAAAATATTACAGCTGAAACGCTACAAAAACTGATGACGACAACTAAAGATCAAATGGTTATAAATTGTAAGCATGTCGGAACTATTTATTTAATAAAGTAGGAGCTTCATCCGAGACTGCAAACGTGCAGAAATTTTGTGTTTTGTGCAGTATTGGATTTGTGTGTGAGGAGAGTCACAGTAGAGAGAGCGTATCATGCAGGCCTTGTTTTCCCATCCTCCTCCTCTTCTTCTTCTCCTCTTGCTCCCTCTGCCTTTCCCTGCGTACGTAAACAGAACACTGAACGCATTTATCCGGGCAGCCAGGCACTGATAAACCACATGTGCCTCTCTCTAAAGTGAAGCCTCAGCACTAAGGCCCGCTGCGAAATTCTGTGTTTCACAAACATCAATCATGAAACTCGCCAAGGCCTGCTGCATGTGTGTGTGTTAACACAGTGAAGCACTTGCTGTTTACACACCTGTACTATCTATAGGAACTCCCTCTCTTCTATTGTCTGCAGCACAGAGCTGTTGAGGTCAGAGAAATCTGCTGAGTCAAGTGCAAACCGGAGGAGAGGTCTTATAATACGCTATCAGTGGCATAATGATATCAAACAAATGTATCATGCTGCATCCCAAGACCGGGAAATATCCACCTGCTGTGTAGCTACAAAGAAGACACCTTCAGCTTAAAGGGAGAGTTCAGATTTTTTGAAGTGCAGTTGTATGAGGTTCTTATTCATAGTCAGTGTATTACCTTCAGTAGATGGCAGCAGTTTGGAGAAGCAGGCAGGAGTTACCGCAAGGAAAAGTGATGTACTTCTGTGATGTACTTCTGTGATGTACTTCTGTGGACGGGGGCGGCAGCAAAACATATTTTAGCCACCTAAAAGAAAGGCCTACCTAAAAAAATCAATATCAGTCTAAGTGTACGTTATATTTAGAATATTTTCACAGCTTTACCTTGCTGTCAGACAGCCCTTTTTGACAAGGAACTGAAGATGTTAAATCCATCTCTTCAAAGCCACCAGACTCCATTGACAAAAACAGTAATTTTATCCTGCAGAAGACAGGAGTTGCTGGTCTACCGCCGACCTGATCGCTTAGTTTGTGTTACTGTGTGACTTTGGGGTTTTAAAGGGTTAGTTTGGATTCACAATAACACAAAGAAACTAACGGATAAGGCAGCGGTAGACCAGCAACTCCTATGTTCTGCGAGGTAAAATTACTGTTTTGGTCAAAGGAGTCTGGTGGCTTTGAAGAAAGCATATTTAACTGCGTCAGTTCCCCGTTGGAAAGGGCAGTCTGACGGCAAGGTAGAGGGGTAAATATATTCTAAATATAGCATACACTTAAAGTGATACAGATTTTTTTTATGAGATTATTTTTGGGCCATTTTGCCTTTATTTGAGGATACAACAGTGATAGTTGTGAAAGGGGAAAGAGAGGGTATGACATGCAGCAAAGGGCCACGGGTCGGATTCTAACCCCAGGCCGCTGCGGTAAGGACTTGGTACATGGGATGCCCGCTCTGCCAGGTGAGCTACTGGGGCAGAGATTTTCTTAAGGTGGCTAAAATATGTTTTGCTGCCGCCTCCGTCCACAGCAGTACATTGCTTTGCTTCCGTGCGGTAACTCCTGACTGCTTCTCCTAGCTCGGGGCGTGCCGACCGTCATCTACTGAAGGTAATAGACTGACTATGGATAAGTACCTCATACGACCTCACTTAAAAAAAGTCAAACTATCTGTGTTAGCACATCACCAGGTTCAGACAGCTGAGTTTTACTAATAGTGACTATGTACTTATTTATTAAATGATTACAATAATCATAACCAGGATGGATCATTCAAAATCATAGTAAAGATTATGACATATCTGCAGTCTACAATCTACACGCAACAAACAGCAGAATCGAAGACAAAACTGTTGACGACGTGATTGTACGGCGTGCATCTTAACAACGAGGCCACCAGGAAGCGCAACAAGGCGTTTATTTCCAGGAACGTACCCACTTCATTCAAGAGCTTCACAGAGTGCATATGTAAGCACACAAACAGCGTCACGCTACCATGAGAAATGCTGTGAGGGAACACTCGCTGACATCAGGGACCCGAAAGAGAGTTGATATAATCCGCTCCGCTCTCGTTCAAACCTCTCTGGAGGCCAGCGAGGCCCCAACACCAGATGTTTGCTAGCAATTGTAGTTTTTTTTCTGCCACCATCAGTGAAAAACTCTACGCTGTTACAACTGCGTGTGTGTGTGTGTGTAGGGGGGAGGTTGCATTCATTATAACCCTATGGGATGTCTGCACATTTCAAAACAGAAGGTTATGTATTTTTGCATTCTACACATGAGTAATGACTAATTATTATAAATGCGGTATAGATTAACCAACAGAGCATTTCTTCACACACACACTGTCCGTGATGTATGAGCATCTAGTAGAGAGTTCTTGCTTTTCTTCATGACTGTAAGCTGAATTCATTCATGTCTAAGCACATATTGTGTAAGAACACCCATCACTGATGTACTACTACAGCGACATTATATCAAAGCTTAAAGTCAATGAAGAGATGACAGCAATCAACAATTGTTATGATAGTTGTCTTCGTCTAAACTGTACTATATCGTTTGTGTCTGCACAGCTGTAATGTACTGTGATCCCCCATCTGTACGGTACTTGTGCGTACGTGTGTGTGTAAGTGCTCTCTAATAGGACATCCTATCACGCCACATGACCTGAGCCTGAATGAGCTGAGTGACAAGGTCACATGAGGGAACTAACCCTGCCTGCAAGAGGGCTCAGTTACCTCTCCTAAGTGGACATTTCTACTCCGTCAGCTGAATCTGCAGATGCCAGCGCCTAAATGGAGGAGCGTTCAACAATTAATGCAGTCTGTCGAATACCACGAGAAGTGCCCATGTCTGAATACACATGCATGCGTTGTTCATCTGACCAAAGTGACCTTATTCTATCAATGACCTGAGGCACAGCGGCTCCAGCTCGCACGGAGCCTAGTCCGTATACCTGGAAACACAAGCTACTACTGCTCAAAAAGTCCCTTGGCTAAAGGTTTTCACATTTGAATACAGTTGATTATGTCTTTTATTTTGTTTATTTGTAAACTGTTTAATGTGTTATTTGTAAAAAAAAGTTTTATTTATTGTGTTTTAGACATTGCTCTTGTACATAATTTTTTTTATTATTTCACTTTTTTATTATTTCATTACTGGACGTCTCAGCCTTTTGTTGTTAGTGCCCAAAGGAACTAAGAAATATATATTCCATTGCTTTTAACTGGATGGGACCATTACAGGGTTGAAGAGCCACCGTATGTGGTTGATTTCCACTGTAGGTATAACTGACATACTGTTGATTAGGACTCACCTGACAGCCCGTATGAGTGTCTTCACTGCTGGGATTACCTCCTCCATGGCCACGTCACAATATGGTTTGTCTTCCACACTGTCCTCCCCGACCCCCTCTACTGAGCCAACACAGAAGGAGAGACATTATCACTCAGAAATGATCCTTGTGTAAAGTGTTTGGATAATGTGTGTGTTGCCTACCATCGACAGGTGGACGTGGTTTGAGGCGAAGGGAGGTGCGAAAGCGTGTGCGGTCGTTAAAGCTCCAGCTCTTCTGGACCTTCCCGGGGCTGGTGGCATCGGGGACGTTCTCCTGGCTGGGAGAGCGGCGGACACCGGAGCCCGGGGGCAGCGGTGACGCCTTGCTCCTAATGGTTTGGGATGATCGGGAATTGTTCATCCTGATCCGATCCCGGAAGCCCATTTTACTGCTGACAGTGAATATAAAATGTTAAAACATCTGTAGACACAGTATTTTCCGATCATGACCACAATGTCCATGCCTTTGACCTTAATGGAAAACTAAGCTGTGTTATCCCGGGAGTTTAAGGGAGCAGCAAAAACGGCAGCCTGAGCTTGTTAGAAAAGAGTTAGTTAGTAAAAGTGAAGTAACACAACAAAATATGGCCTCTGTGTTTTAATCATCAGAGAGACTTGTCAACAAACAGACAAAACAGGGACACAAACAGACATTTACATTTTGTCTCAGCGAAGGACAGACTAGCTGACTTATCATGGTCTGACCACAGGGACCTCTCAGTATTGCTAAAAACTGATTCTTGCCTGAGGATTTGCTTATTTAATGTGCCTATCATAGCACCTGATTCAGCAAAATCAGACTGAAACCTGATTCAAGACTTGCAGTAGTGCTGGGCCGGCGGAAAATGTTCCACCTACCATCAGAATAAAGACACGCTTCCTTAATCCCCTCAACAGAGTGAATAAGCATCAAAATATCGGCTTCAAAGCGCAGCCGAACAGAAGGTGTCTCTCATTAAGTACCACTCACAACAACCCGAGGCAGACCGGCATGTGAGGTCATCTATTTACAGGAGGAAAGCTATTTGGCGGCCTTTCTCTCCAACAGATCGACTCCTAACGCTGCTGTTATGCTCTTGAGACCTCTCCTTCTCTGTAGCCACTTACATGTTACACACTGTCACGGATCCATAAGGCAATGCAAACATCATGCACCACGGAGCAATTCCAACCCAGTCGTTCGCTCCCACATTTTCCCGATGATATACTCTTTGTTGTGCGTGTGTTACAGCCGGCCATTTAAATTAAAATTTAAATAGTTATGGGAGGTTAGTGGGAACAGCATTTCATACAAGCTGAAATGCTTCAGGTAGACTGGAGGAGAAGACAGAGTGAAAGAGCTTTGCATGCTGTCGGGAGAGCGAGCAAATGATTCGGATGCATTCAGGACCATAAACTTCACTGAATCCTTCCAAATCATTGACAGAATATCGCATGCAAACAGAAACATTTCAGCACTTAAAAACCTTTTAAAAATACAGCACAAACATGCTGATTTTGTTGAAAGGTCATATGACTTATCTGAAATAGGAAAGCATGCTGAATCATTTAAACTTTCTCTCCAAGAAGACGCTATAAATGAGCCAAACAACTGAATTGAAAACATAAAGCAAAGTCAAGAGCGGGGGAATTCTTTTGACTTTTCTTTTTTTGAGTGAATATTTTATGTCGTCGTTTCATCAGAGATGTCTGATGAAAGGTTTATGCAGAGATGTCTGATGAAACAGTCGATGTTGGCTGACTAGAAACGTGTATTTTCGTCACATTTGTCATAAACCATTAAGGACTTCTGTCGTGTTTTCAACACATGGTTTATCCTGACTTTCAAGCCAAACCAAGCAAAATCAGCTCTAGTTTCTCCAGTGGGAAAAGACCGAGCTGGAGAAACATCCTTTCAGGAAAGAGGAGCACAGCATTTCTTCATAGTAAAGGATTCACTCAAGCATTTGTGGACCAGTGTAGTGGCTGTTTAATTGGTAATGCCGGATTAGGTTGAAAATAAGACAACAGTAACAAAACATCTAGCAAGCCGCTGCACCAGTCCACAAATTTTGGAGCATTTCAGGCAAAGGGGAACAGGATGCACGCGTTAAAGGAGTGATGTTATTGATTTAACGTGCCCCGTGCACAGGCTTGTTGCCACGGATACCTCTGCTTGCGGCCACCGTTAATCCGGAAGAGACCCCGTTTTTTAGAAACGAGTTGACTGAGGAGACACACAAGGCAGAGGGAGAGAGGTTGAGGGGAGAAGAGGAGTGGAAGGAGGAAGGGAAGGCGGGGGTGGGGGGGTGAAGGAGGACGAGAAGTTCTGGGACACAACCTGGGTACGTGGTTAACCCGTGAGGATAAAATGTAGCACAGGAAAAAACAGGGAGAGATGTGAGGTGGAGGAGTGAGGTGTGAGATCTCAATAGTCCAAATAGCCCTTCCTGATCTTGCTGCCTTACCTAAATTTAGGTATAGGCAGTTTTGGATTATGGAGACAGTTAGAGAGAAGTGAGGCGGTGGGTTTGAACCGGTAGGTGGGGAAGGATCATGCAAAGGTAGTGGGTGATGTTTCACCTGAGTATATTCATCAAGACAGCCCATTAAACATCATGGTGTGACAGCTGCTCCTCAAATCGAAGACATTTCTACCAGCAAAACTTGTTTTATTCAGGTGCTTCTCTCATCTAATGCATGCACAAGTCCCATATACACAATCTACATAACCAGCCCTTTACTACCTTGGCGTTTCTTTAAGGTTTTATGCTAATAAATCTAATGCAGCAAATCCACTCTAACTAACCCACAAGCACAGCTCATGACTTGGAGAACAAACCTGCATGGGACTTCTGCCTTCCTGAGAACAGATGAAGGATGGAGGATGGATGGCATGGAAAAGATACGATGGAAATAAAGGGAAAGAAAGACAGGAAGAGGCAACCAGTGAGTGAACAGCAGGAGGCGGTGATGATGGCAAGAGTATGAGCTAAGCAGACAAAGATGGAGAGGAGCAAAGGGGGGCCAACACAGTGGTCTCAGATCAACGTTAGTTAAACATCGTTAGATACACAGCACATCCATGCAGAAAGCTCCGGAAAGAGCCTTTCTTTGTAAACCTGTTGAATGTATTCTTCTGTTGTTACTGTTTGGGTGTCTGTGTGTGAGTGTAGGCGGACTTTCGGCCACCCGTCTGGATGCACTGTGAGGCTGCGAGAGGTGGCGGGGTGCGTACCTGTCCCCTGACAGGTAGGGGGGGCTGTAGGGCCGCAGCCCCGACAGCAGCGTGTTGTAGGAGTTTTGGAGAACCTTCTTGGGGTTACGCTGTCGCTGGAGGTGACTGAACAGTAGCGTCAGTTCTCTGACACCAACCACGTGCACAAATAAAAACACACAAACAAACAAAAAAAAAAACACATGACAAATGAACAAAAAATAACTTAATATGGAAAAACTCACAAAAAGGCCAAAGCAATGGTCCAAACGCTCAAAAGAAGAGGGATATTTGAGAGAAATAACATGATTTGTGATGCTTAATATTGCAATGTTAAAGTCTCGACTTGATGTTAATCAAGAAGAAATGTTTCTATTTGAGTTTCTCATGTTCCCCTCCTTTTAAGCAAATAAAAATTAGTCAAATTAATGCATAAAGGCAAAATATAAGAAACCACTGCGTAGAACAAAAGTAACGGAAATGTGTTTGAATAGTGGTGGCAGAAGCATTTGAATTTAAATTTAAAATAATCATTTGAAAATGAGAGGAAACACCATTCCTTTTTTACTTAAACCACCACTACACAAATTTAACTGAATGGACAAAAGGTGTCATTTCTGATCCGTGTTGTGTTTTTTCATAATAATATGAACGTATGAGCAGGGGCAAAACTAATTATTGTACGCAATTCACTATTTTGTGATGCTACTCTCAAATCTCTGTCTGCATTTATTTCAACACTTTAAACAAAAGACAACCACAGATGTCTGGTGGTTGAATGAAACGCTGAGCATCTAGACTGATGGGAGCAGCTCACCTGAACGACGGCAACATGCTGTCATAGAAGTACCATGTAGCTGTCAGATACGAGTGTTTGGCATCTGTAGAGTAAAGACGCCATGCAGCCTAAAGAAAGACACAAATAACACAGAAGTTAACACCATCTTCTCTCCACTTGTGTGTGAATGTATCATTAAATGACTCTATTACCTGTATCAGGTTGGCAGCAGGCATCCTCCTCTTCTCAAAGTGCTTCTGTCGGTGCTGCTCTTGAACCTTCAAGGCAAAGCCTGACCCCAGAATTCCCTGAGGGTCAGAGGTCAAATTAAAGTCAGGGGTGCAACGCTGACCAGGCTGAGAAGAGCCACTGACAGGGTTATGAGTAAATATATATAGATGTGAATACACAGACGACTTACGGCAGGCAGGGCAAAGAAGGAGACTCCCAGAAGTGCAAAGCCGGCAGCTAGGAGCCGTCCTTGCCAAGTACGAGGGGTTTTATCACCGTAGCCAATCGTTGTTAAAGTAATCTGGGTGGGTGAAAAGACACACAAAATATGATACGTCTGTTTGTATTTGGTATGAAACTACAACTGATTTACACCTGTGATTTGTGTCATTTTAATTATACGGGAATATTTCATCACGTTTTGAGAGTGTCCAAGGGTCGATTATTTTTAAAACCATGATACTGTAAATTTCTATTTGCTGATCTTACGGTGCAACTAACGATTGTTTCCATTGTCTATTAATCTGTCAATTATTTTCTCGCCTAATCAATTAGTTGTTTGGTCTATAAAATGTGTGAAAATGGTGAAAAAAGTTGTTTTTTTTCGGCTCAGAAAACAATCTTAATCTCTGTCTGTATCGCTACATAAAGGACAAAATGCCCGAAAAATAACCTTAAAAAATAGAGAAAACAATCTTATCATCCTAGATTACTGCTGATATTTATATGCAATCACATAAATATTAAAGGTCTTATTGATAACATTTTTATATGACGAATACTTAAAAAATACATCCACAGAGCCATTAGAAAGGTGCTGAATAAAA
Source organism: Sebastes fasciatus (assembly GCF_043250625.1). Taxonomy (NCBI): domain Eukaryota; kingdom Metazoa; phylum Chordata; class Actinopteri; order Perciformes; family Sebastidae; genus Sebastes; species Sebastes fasciatus. The sequence continues at coordinate 17,309,796 of NC_133811.1, read as the reverse complement.
GTTTGGCTTTTCAAAATATAATATAATTGTGAATTAATCATTTAAAAATTGTGGCGAGTCCGAAAGGGATGTTTTGTTTATCTCTGTGGAAGATATTTGACGTTTGGTTCCCACTTCTACCAAGGCTTGTGAGCCAATAGTAAAACGCTGTTGGTATCATGTGGTATCTCTGGGTCGTCAGTTAGTGTGGAAAAAACAGATAAATGTCTGAGATTGACGGTAAGTGCCTGGCAACGACTTGTTGTGAAGTAAATGAGAATAAGACATCTAGTCTCATCAATGTTATCAATAGCACCTTTAATATGAAATCAATCTGGAGAGCTTAACAACAAGACTGAACAACACTCTACTGTTGACGCCTGGCCATATCTCTGAGTGGACATCATAACTAATACAGTTATCAAAGACTATAATCTACTTGTGATCTAAATTGTTATTGTTTGGTTGCACCATTTCCAGATGTCTTATGCTTATTATATGCCTCTTTATGTGTGTATTGTCTGTCGCCCTCTTGTTTCTTATCAGACAAAAGTAAGCTATTACTTCTTCAGCCACAGAGATCCTGGGTATATCACGTAGTACTCACAGTCCCCCACCAGAGGGAGTCAGCATAGGTGTTGAAGTCTGAGTTGATGTCTTTCTCTGCCAGGTAGACGAGGAAGGAGGCAAAGATCAGGACCAGGAAGCCTATGTACCAGGCGGTAATCAATTCCTGACGGAGAGAGACAGAGAGGAGGAATCAATCACACCTGTCAGCAGCAGCAGCAACAGCATCTCCACCATCATAATCCCTTGCTGTCATTACCGTATCACTATCATCATTATTGGCTAAATTCCCGTCATCATCACATTTGGCGTCCACTTTTGACTTGGCTGCACAGTTCTGCTCCGACAGCTGATGCTTCAATTCATCATCATCACCAGCGTCGGTCTAACCGCGTTCTGCAGCCGACCCGGTGGGTGTCAGGTGTTTAGGTCAGCACAAAAACTAACAACTAATTGCCCCAAACATGAGCAGCTAAAGGGGAGTTTGGTGTTTGAGGACAGTGAGTGTAATCAAGTAGCAGCTGGTCATCAGCAGACTCACCACATATTCCTCAACACAGAGAGTTATTCAATTATTTATCCCATTAGTAACCATCCTGACCATCATCGCCGGCCTTTTAATAACTTCCTGCTCTTATAATAATCCATGAAGCTGCACAGTATGTGGCTACCATGCATTAGTATACGTTTCAATTTCAATGTCTGCACAAGTAACCAGTGTCTATAAATGTAGGTCATATAAAACACAGAAAGTGTGTTTTTGTAGTAGAGCATGTGTAAAATGGAGTACTATATTTAGCAGGCTGTCATTCCCACCTTGCTGTGAGCGTAAACCACTGAGCCCAGTAGTTTCCAGGTGCCTCCCCGTCGGTCCATACGAACCATACGCAAGATCTGCAGGAAGCGCATGCTGCGCAGGGCTGACGTGGCGAAGATGTTGCCCTGCGTCCCAGCTGCTATCACCGCCAGGGATGCCACAAATACTATGAAGTCTGTGAAGATGTTCAGAGAGGAAACACAGAGAGAAGAGGTGAAGGCGAGTCATTATGAGGTGTTAAGAGTTCACAACTTTCACATGAACACACACAGGACTTTGACGTGGGTTTGTGTACTGTTTACACACACACGCACTAACCTATGACACAGAAGGGCTTCCTGGCAAATCTCAGCCGTCCCTTCCATCCGCGGTATCTGCAGCAACAGCCAGCAGCCCAGACCCTGGTGAAGTACTCCAACCCAAACACCACGATCATCACAAACTCCTACAAACCACACACACACACACACACACACACACACACACAGGTCAGTGACATGCAGCTGTCAAATGACGTAATGTTTGACAGATCACCCAAACAAATGCTCCCACCTACCCAAGAACCTTTTTTTGTGTGTATGTATCAGTTGTTTAGCGTGTGCATCAGTTTCTCAAAAGAAAAGTGTCCCCTTAAACAATACATCCACGTTATTAATCTTATTTAAAGCATCATATTGGTGATTATGAAGCAAACATCAATGTGAATATGGCAGCATGAAAAGTTAAAAAAGTGCACAGTACGTCATGTGTGTTGAATAGCGAAGTTGGGCAATTCTCTTTATCCACTGAGAGCTGACTTTAAAGGGCAAACTTCTGCTTCTAGCGAGGCGATAAAATAAAGGCTAAAATGTTACAAAGCAACAACATTTACATTTTTTTATTTTTTTTATTTTATAAAAGATTAAATGAAAAAGTTTCTGGACTGTACGAGCAGTTTAAGGTGCATCAAATCTGTCATTAAAGCCAATTTTCGTCTAAGTAAAGTCCACTAACAGAGGGAATGTGAAAGTCAAGAGACTGACCATTAAATACCAAGTAAGGTAGCAAGAGAGAGGGGGGCTGAAAGAGGACGAGTCAGGTTAAGAAGGAGAAAGCGAGTGTCCATTACCTTCCACTATAGCAGCTGGAGCACAGAGGGATTATGGGATAGCTATTAGGATTAGTGGATCATGTCTGTGATTTCCTGCGCAGTCAACAACACCTGAATCCTCCCGCCTGCTTACATGGCTGTCTGTGCCTCCACCAGCAAACAAAGCAACACGTACCAAAGAACATACGGATGCAGCGAGATGGCCTGTATGAAAGGACAGCGTATGAATGCTGATGTAGTCATATGTGTATGTGTCTGTGTGTGTGTGTGTGTGTGTGTGTGTGTGTGTTTGTGTAGCGAAGGAGAGCGGAGAGCGAGGGGAGAGGTCTCACCAGGATGAAGAGGCTTTGGTTGGCGAACTTCTGGTGGTCGGGGATGGTGGAGAACACAGACAACACCAAGCAGCTGAACACCAGTAGGAAACTGAAACACAGAATCACACACAGGTCAATGAACACATTTCAAAATACACACATCAGAAATAAGAGCACTCCTGGGTGTCACTAATCCCTTCAGAGGAAAGACTAAATAAATCTCATTAAAATATGCTTTGTTCACTCTCCTGAGTGATTAACCAACAGAGAAAAACTAAATTGCACATAACCAGGAAAAGATTTGTTGATCCATAACGTAATACAAGCCCAGCACGCCAAGTCATACATAGTCAGAGGCACAAGAATCAAAACAATGAAACCAAGTTTAGTTGTTTTACGCAAATGAATGTACAGTATATAACAAATGACAGTACAAATACAGAGTAGTTGAAGCTGAACATATACTGTATATACTGTATTTGGTTTCATACCAACTAAAGGTGGGATCTATAGATGTACTGAAGTAATTTGCTTTTGTCAGTGAACGTGTTAAGCAGCATGTCTGTTAAAATGATCAGTAGAATAGTGTACTGTAAGATGACTGGTACTTCTTTCACAAGATGACTGGGACCCTACAGCTCTACTGGGACAAAAATGACTGTCCCGCAAAAGTAATGGCCACTTCAGTTTGAGAACTACTCCAGAAATAAAACACATCATAAATTCCGTTAAATAGTGTCATATGTTCGAGGTGCTCTCATGTTAGTATAAACACTTCATCTTCTGTTCCACGATACCACAGGAGAAGAGAGAAGTCTCCATTAGACAATCTCCGTCATTAACTCAGGTTCAAGACGAGAGAGAGACGAGCACATACGTTTTGTTTCTGTCCAGGAACACACTTGTCAACATCTCTTTAAATTGCCAGAACTATTATCACATACATGTCTAGTTCATAGTGCAACTCTCACGCACAGCTGTTAAATCCACGATGTGAATTCCTCTTTTAGAGGAGACATGAGAGTTCCCTTGTGGGCAAATCTTTTTAGGAGCAGGTTACAAACTACCTCAGGTATAAACTCAGGATGATGAATTAAGCTTAACTTCAAAGTAAAAACATTTATGTTGGGAATAGTGTGCTGCTGAAAAGAAAAATGTTGGCACTTATGTGGCAACCGCCACACTCTGTCCCACTTAAACAGTGGAAAAAGTTATTGTTAGATGTTTCGGAGGAACTGTCGTCAGCTAGATCAAAAGAAGGTACAGTATTACCAGACGGCAGAGAGGTGGACATAACGCACATGTTGTATTTTCATTATCTGTCTATCATTCATATTATTTTATGTTTATTTTTATTTTATTTGCTCTCCTTTTTTCATGGTGTTTTGTGGTTTTTAATCAGGCAGTCTCATTAAGATCAAGAGATACCTGAGAACAAAAAACAATGTGATCAGGGTATTATTGTATGACAAAATGTTAGGTAAAACAACAAGAGCAGAGAGAGAGAGAGAGAGAAGTGACACACAGCAGCACTGCCAGCCCGTCCTCTGTGCCATGTGAACAGCAAACAGCGAGGCAGGATTAGCCAGGTGGCAGCTGCTGCTCCAGCTGGTCGAGATGTCAGAGCCCGAAGTTAGAGAACATTTGTTGGACGCTAAACCAATTCTCGTGGTCTCACACAATGGTGCCCTTTCTCTCCGATTAGTAATGCGATCAACACAATAAGTGGACCACTTAGGTTGTTTGTTCCAACCCACTAATACGACCCACAGGAGCGTTTCTTAAATATTAGCGCCCCTACCGATGACAGGAGATCAACACGTCCTCATACCTAAACGTAATGATCGCAGTTTGATACTTGTGAACGTTGTGAAACGGGCAAAGTTTGGTTAGGTTTAGGCAATAAAACTAGGAAAAGATCATAGTTTGGGTTCAAATAATACATTAATCCCAGAAGTTATCTCAGAGGGGATGTCGTGTAATAAAGTAAAGAAGTGGGTGCGTTGTGTAGCCTGCCAGACTGCAGATAGACCCTTCCCCAAGAATGGATGAGTCAAACAAACACTAGACTTTGACTTAAGAGGCCGCTGGTCATCTCCTGTGTGAAACCAAATGTCAACGTTGAGTTATTTTAACTTATGTATATAAGTTAATTTACGTAACGCACTTAACTTGCACCACGTACGTCACATATGTCTTAACTTACATCACGCACACAACATAGGTTAACTTACATACGTTTTAATTTACTTATTTCAACCCAAACCATGATCTTTTCCTAAACCTAACCAAGTAGTTTTGGCACCTAAACCTAACCAAACTGCGACCATTTCATTTTGGCGTATCACGTAGTAGGTGTATCCTGTAGTACTGTGCACCTGCAGATCGTTGTGTCTAGAAGGTAACCCTCAAATTGCAAAAAACACGCAAAAACTTGCAAAAAACTCTTGTGAGACTCGCTGCCCGACGACCTATCCTAACCTTAACTATTCAAGGTCAATGTCTAACCTTAACCAACTGTTAAGGTTAGACATTGTAACTGTGTTACCTTCTAGACATGACCACTGCAGATAGACTTACTTGCATCCACCCCAACCTCCTTCCTACGCAGACTTTATACTACGTCACCTGACTTCCTCCTTTGCTCTCATCATAATGACAAAGGGAGAATAAGAGAGATGTCTAATTAGAATCAGATATTTGATACATCTGTGATTCATACAGTCTGAAAAGCCTGAATTTTGCCGTCTTCATCTTAAACTGCGTACAAAAACACTGTTTTGTCATCACACGTTCGAGGAGTTAGTGAATGAGCAACTTCTCCGACTGTTTTTGTTTCGTCTGCCTGGCTGGCCGCAGTTTCCAGATGGTGACACTACAAATAGAAAGACAAAGTAGACCTTAGACAGCTAGAAAGACACCGTACACCAAGCGTGAATAAACAGACACCCCCAAATTACTACTGTGTATTTCTCAGCCCAGTGATGCATGCACAGAGGAGAGTTTGTGCTTCAGCCACGGCGGAGTTAGTTTGAAAAAACGCACTCAGATAACTCTCTGCAAACAATGCCTTTTGGTCATTCATCAACTGAGTAATGTGCTGACTAAAGTGTCTGTCTTTTTCCCCTGAATTAACTCAAAGCGCTGTGTGTATTTCCATAAGGAGGAGATTAGTTGGGGCAGCATCTCAGGTGGTTTCTTTCATTGACTTGTGCTTTATGACAGGAAACAAGTCACAGCACAGATAGCCGGATCGACAGCTTGGCTTTTACAAAATGCAGACGCAACATTCCCGTAAAAATAAGTTGTGAAAGCAACTCTGCATTCGCCTGAATGTAACACTATCGCGTACATACACTAACTCCAAAATACCACAATGAGTTACTGCCAACAAGGGTCATCATATCTGTTTATGCAGCCAATTTGCATGATGACAATGTAGAATTCTGCTGGGTGTCGTGTAACAAACCCTTTAAACCTCATCTCATTCAGACCACAAGCCACAGGCAGGCCTCAAGTCACAACATCTGCCAAACTCACATGTGGCTGCAAAACACCACCAGCTATGTTGAAGTCCTCCAACCAAGCACATGTCAGAATCCTGTGTTGTTTAAAGTGACAATGCGTCTCATTCACTAATGTGTGCGTAGAAATGTTCTTACTCTGCGCACAAAGTAAGTGCCCACACAAAATTACCGTCAGATTCATGACACGTTTGCACCGGCCAATTTTGTTCTTACCACTGTGCGTATGTTAGTGAATCAGAATCATTCTAAATTGAAAGGTGCGTGCTCGCTATTTGTATTCAGCATACTGCCATATATTTTCTAATCCTTAATGTTTTAATGTTTTTAATTATTTCTTAATGTTCTTTTGCATTTTGTCGCAATGTTCTTGAATGTTTCTGTAAAGCACTTTGAATTGCCCTGTTGTTGAAATGTGCTATACAAATAAAGCTGCCTTGCCATGTGGAAATACTTGTGCTTAGAGGTTTATCATGGAGAAAGCGATGAAGTTGTTTGTAAAAGAGAGAAGCATGGCCCTTAAAGAAAAATTGTGTCTGAGATGGAAGGCAGAAAAGGAACACTTTTCCGAAGTGTTTCCACAGGAATGACAACGATTAAAAAAAAGAGGCTTGGGACGAGGCGGTGAATGTTGAATCCCCTGATATAGGCTACGGATTGTGGTTAGAGTAAACGAAATACAGTGGAAACCGCTTATAGAGATCATGGTTACAGTGATGAACTGTTTATGTGAATCAAAACGCTTGGGACACTAATCATTCCTATACAAATGCTGTTTAAATAATTTGCTTATAATAATCAAGTAGTCCACTTACAGTGTTCATTTTGGGTCTTTCCATTTATGAATGGAAATCCATCTTATGTTATCCTCTTTGATCACCAGCTGAAGCTCCTCATACTGATTGGAGTTCAGTGACCTGGGAACGCCCGCCATCACGACGCCTCAGCTTGTATCTACTTTGTTGTTCCCAATTAATTAATACATGTACAAATAAACAAATGTATTAATAAATACTGATGAGGAGACATTTAGGCCAATGCCCTATGCATGTGGAGAGGGAGTCACATTTCTGCTGAGGGCACACTTTCACCCCAGTACATCATCCTTCCCTCCTTTCAGGGAAATGTCAATTAAAAGCAAAGCATCAGTCGAAATCCACCAAATCAGCAGGGTTGGTCTCACGGGGACATCGGAAAAAAATCTGCTCAGCCCTGAATCTTTACTGACGTGCCTCAACAAAATATCTTCGTATTGAAATATTTCAATAAAGACATCTGGAAAGGATTCCCAATTTAGGATTTAGAGACGAGAGAACGCAAATATCAGCATAAATATTGCTCTCATGGCCAAGACGATAAAAGAAATCAGTGAATATCTGTTTAGAGGTAAAGATCACAATGCCTCAGCACCGCATATTCAACACAGGATATAGTGTTTCATCTGGTACAACTGGCCTGAACATGTGACCCAACCTGGGGTGAAGGGAGGATAAAGTGAAGTAAAAGCCTGTCTCATTATACGCATTATATATGGACACGTTAATGTATAGATGCCATATGTCACCGCATGTCATAGAGCAAATCAAAAAGGCCGTCATGATATAACGAATAAAATAATCTACTAAAGTCAGCCGCTCAAGAGGTTTACTGTAAGGCTGTCCGCATTAGTAATTGCTCCAGAACTTTTAGAAAGAATAATGCATGCTCTGCTATACGCACACTGAATATATCTGACTTTTCTCCAGAAGCCGGCCGAGTGTAATTTGTCTCATGGACACTGTGGAGGATCAGGAAAAAATGCAAGCACAGTGAGACATAGAAAGAAAGAAAGAAAGAAAGAAGATATACAAAAGAATGAAGGAAAGAACGAACGAATGAAAGAAAGAACAAATGAAAGAGAGAAAGAAAGAAAGAAAGAAGATAGACGAAAGAATGAACGAAAGAAAGACTGAATGAATGAAAGAACAAAAGAAAGATAGAACGTAAGAACGAACACAGAAAAGACAAAGAATGAAAGAATGAAAGAATGAAAGAATGAATGAAAGAAAGAAAGAACGAATAAACGAACGAGCAAAAGAAAGAAAGAAAGAAAGAAAGAAAGAAAGAAAGAAAGAAAGAAAGAGTGTACATAACCCTACACAGTACAGTATCTTCCCCCTGAAACTCTAACCGATCACTGTTACACCACAAGCCTCTGTATGTATAAAGTGTAATTTGGCTGGCGGCCGGTGAAGCTCCAGAGGGCCGCTGGGCGACTGGTCAACAACAAATAAATGTACAGCAGCCTACCGGGCAACCAGATTGCTTTTAGAGGAAGCTCAAGGCCGGGTGCTTTTACTGCTGTTTTCCTGTAAGCATAGCTAAGTGAAAAGGGAGATCTCACATTACTTTGACTGTGAAAATATTTGAGTGAGATAAATAGGCATAACCAGTGCTAATAAACGTGTATGACATTGTGTGTTGCTGCATTACACAGGGTGTGTTTATCTGCCAGGCAGAGGGAAGTGGAGCTGGACTGTGGGAGAGTGCACCTTTTGATTCAATCAGTGCTGGATGATAAAGCAGCTATCAGTTACACCCAACAGAGGAGGCGGAAGAAGAGGGGAGGGTGACGAAGAAGACTGAGAGGAACAGATGAAACTGAGGTGGAAAGATGTGAAGACAGATGGAGAAAAAGGGAAAAGAAAGAGCAGGTGAGGGATGAAGTCAGACATAAAGTGAGAAGGCCCCGGGGTCATGTCACTCTACCTGTACATGTACGTGAAAGTGCACGTGTATGTGCGGCGCCAGCCCTGATCAATGAGGCTCCGACGACTTTCGGCTTTCAGGAATTGACCCGCAGACTGTGCACACGCTGCAGTTGCACAAACACGCAAACAAAAAGAGAACGGTCCAATCATTGAACACACACCTGCAGTGACACCTTCCACAAGGACGTACACAGGTAAACACATAGACCTGCTTAAACAAACCAACCAAAAAAGCTCAATTAGAACCTGAGATTTATTTATAGCAGAGGCTGAAAGACACATCTATAAATCTTCATGTCAAATGTCACTTTGGAAATGCAGCACTTCACACTTTTGCTGTGTTTACACACACACATACACACCTCCCTAACACAGTGATAACAGCAGCTAACGAACAAGCACTAAAGAGAGGGAGCTCGGCCTGGAGCGGAGGAAAGAGGTGAGTTAGCGGAGAGTGAGGAAGAGGAGGAGTGAACGTGTCGTGAGCAGAGAGAGAGGAGGGAGGGAGAGGAGAAAGAGAGGAGAAAGGTGGAAACAGTAGAAAGATATTAATAGCATTTCTCTCTCCTTAAATAGCGACTGCAGGCAAATTGTGCGCAGGTAGGCTGCAGAGCACATCGCAGCACAGCTCAGAACAGGCCGGCCTCCCGGCCCGTTAGTCACCCCCCTCCTCTTCCTCTTCCTCCTCCTCTTCCTCCTCCTTCTTCTTTTTCTGGGACAGCAAACTTTTCGAGGCGGGAACAAAAACCCAACACACAAACAAATATGAGATGAAAAGTGCTTTTTCACGAGGAAAGAAGCTGAGTGAGCGATTCAGAGGCTCTAGTACTGGCGCAGGAAGAGAGAGAGTGTGGGGGGGGATAACCTGACATGAGAGAGTAAAAACGAGAGGAATGTGTTTGTTTTCCTCTGAATTCCACAACCTTCAATATTACGTGACCAGATCAATTATTTACATAACTGAGAGAAACAGCGTTGTGTCACAAAGGTGCAGCCTTGGCAGTTTGCATCACAAACGCCACCAGCGGACACTTCTGCACAAATAACTTGCTTTATTGCATACACAGACTCTTCACACGCCACGGAGGTGCCACACGCTCTACGCTACTACTGCTGCTCCGTCAGACGATCTCACACATTCACACGCTCACCAAAGAGCCACAGACTGCCATGCTGTTCCATTGTCTGTCTACAGATGATGCATTTCAAACAGGGTGCCAATTAGACTGATACATTTTCCTTGCTGGAGAATGTCACTCCCAGTCACAGCAGCTATGAAATATCCGCCATCGACACACACACACACACACACACACACACAGTGCCAGCAGTCTCACTCCGCCAATGTTACATCACATCATAATTGAGTCCTTTGTTCCCTGCTTTTCGATTTATCAAAACTAATCTTTTAGTTGCATAAAACGCCAGGTAAAACAGGAGGTTTCTCCCTTTCGCTGAATGTTTGTTCCTGACTCCTGCACACTGTGATATTGAAGTATCACACACACAAAATGGATTAAAGGCTGCAGCGCTGCAAAATAAAGTTCCTGGAGTCTTTTAACCAGCTGTGAAGATTTCAGTGATTTATCGGTGCCTTCAACCAATATAAAGAAACATTTCAGTGACTCTTTTCCAAAGAATGAGGCTTAATTACGCAAAAACAATCCATGAATTCCAAGTGACATTTCCAATAACAATATGGTTTCTTTGGGGTCTGGGTGTTTCCAGCATTTTATACTTTCAAGGCATTATTCCAAACGCAATCATTTTTGGAATAATTACACCACAAGCAGGACAGAAAACACTTGATCACTTGTTAAAGTTCATTCTCTTGGTTAAACTGGATTAAATATCCGACTTAACAAGCAATTTTCTTAACTCTAGCGTCTTAAAAACATGTTATTCAAGAAACCAGTGAAAATTATTTCACTTTTTTTCCCACTGCAGTCAGCATCTTAAACACCACCTCTCCACCTCCAGCAGAATATTTGTAAACAACAGTATAAAATATGCATTTTATACGTGATCAGGTGGGACAGTTGTTCCCAACTCCAGTCCACAAGCTTGATGAAAAGATATCCATCAGAAACTTTAACAATCAGAATCATTAGCATGAATCCCAGCATGCACTGGGTAAAAGGGAGGGTACACCTGCTGGTGGACAGTCTATCTCAAACAGAAACAGAAATCCTGAAAGCTGCGTCCCGTAGCTTTTGTAACTTTCTGAAACCAATAATCCGACAAGCACACCCGTCTAACACAACAACTGACCAGGTGAGTGGAGATGTGAAAATAAGGCGAGGTTTGAATTTCTCTTTTTTCACTCCACACAATTACCTCCTTCATCTTTTGACACCATGAATGAAAGAGTGCACCCATATCCCCATTTGTAGGTTTCACTGCGTTGAGACTACAAAGACTCCTGAAGAGAGATCAGAGTACAGGTAACAGGAACAGGCAGTACTTTTGCCTTAAGACGCCGTTGAATGTCACCTTGTAGTTCATTTTACGCAAACTGAACACTTAAAGGTACAGTGTGTAGGATTTGGCGACATCTAGTGGTTTGGTTGCAGATTGCAACCAACTGAATACCCCTCCGCTCACTCCTCCCTTTCCAAGACTGTAGTAATGAGTGCAAAAACCGTGGTAACGCCGTTTACATCACTCAGAGGCCATCCTTACCATAATAACACTACTTTAGGAGCAACGGAAGTCAGACGGCGGCTGGCGGTAGCACAGTTTTGCACTCTTTGGCTCACGTTATGGCAGTTACACAAGCGTGTGGGAGAACTACGGTGGCCTTCAGGTAACGTAAAAACGTGAAAGTCTCTCTTTAGAGCCAGTGTTTGGTTTGTCCGCTCCCTATGTAGATATGAAGGGCTCATTCTAAGCTAACAAAAACACAACGATTCTTAGTTTCGGGTGATTATACGCTAATGAAAACATAGTTCTGAATATTATATTACATTTCAGTTAATAGATCCCCCAAAATGTTACACACTGTTCCTTTAACCAGCATTGTTTTGCACAATGCTCAGAAAAATGACCAACTAGCAGGACTTAAGATCATTTTCATATACATTTTGGTAAAAATCTAATGCAATGTTCACTGTAGAGTAGAGCGAGACCGATAAATCTGCCAGGCCGATATATCTGATGATATGAGCTTACAGATATTTCAGTATTGGTGTAAATATGACAGTGCAGTACAGGAATGACAAATTAGGTTTGAGGTAATTTAGAAACAGCAACATCTTTACATAGTTTGTGCAGTATGTATCTTGTATGTTTTAAACTCCTAAATATCTGCCTCAAAAATACCGTATGGGTCAGGCTGTACTCTCGAGTACACAGAGAAAATACCGAGGACGTGACCTTGGCGTCCTCATTGGCAGTTACAGCTCTGATAGCGGTTTTACTTCTTGAAACAAGTAACAATTATCTTGGAATGCAGCACATCAGTCCACAAGTATTACAAATGTTGCAAGAAAAGCTGACGTGCATGTGCATTGCAAACTAGAGAAATGATCTTTCACTTGTTTTGAGAAAAACGACGAGGAGACTCAACACGACAGGAGCTATAAATACGTATTTGCAGGGCAGAGGAACATAATTCGTGATGGTGTGCACAATAATAATATCTGTGCAATACACAGTAATGTCATCTCGTACAAAAGTACAAAACTACAGCCTCAAAAATGACAAGGATTGCTTTGACCTGCTATTGCAGATATTACTGTGCCTCCTCTGTATACTTAATCTTTTATATCTGCATCATGGGTAATATAAAGCCCTCTTCTCATTAAACAAACTGATTTATCCATCATAATTAAGCAGCATTTCATAGTTTATTGACACACATACCCTCCAATCAACACATACCCTACAGTATGTGGTACAGATGGTTAGCGACTGAGGAAGTATGTCCAGTCTGGTCACATATATCACCAGTAAATGGAGTGAAATAAAAGTATAACCACAGAGGAAGGATGAATGTGTCTAACGGGACCTGGATTAATAGTAATTACACACAATTTCTTGGTGATTGGTGGCGCTTTGACCTGGTGGGAATATCAGATGGGGCAGTTTATGACATCAGGACAATTCAGTGTGAAATTGTCCACATAAATTATAGAAAATGTACGTGATTACGGAAAGAGAGGCTGGGAAAATGATGCACAATATTGACATCAGTTGTCCACTAAACTGGAAGAAATGGTGACCATCATAAAGAGCTGAATGAGCTTATAATCAGCACACACACACACACACACACACACAGACATTCTCCCAACACACACCTATTCAGATGCGCTCCATTGTTTCTGATGCTTTTTTTATTCCTGCTCTTTGCTGCTTATGGACCTCTTGTCAGTGAACTGTACTGTACAGAGCTGCCTTCGAGATGCGACCGGGGTGGAGGCGAAGTGCTGAGAGAGCTCTGACATTTAGCTGTGGTATTGTTAGCACCAGCTAGCCAATTAGCACCGAGTCCACAGACCCTTTAGTAGGTGTATGGGCCACTGCTTCACACACACCAGTGTGCTTGTATAACGCTGACATTTCACCATTGAGCCAGTGAGCGAGCTCAACCTTCACACAGCTTGGATCAGCAGGGCTGGAGGTTGGGGAAGGGTCTTTGTTGAGACTAAATGGGAAGTAGAGAGAACTCTTGGCACTTCTGAATATAATTTTGTATCAAAGTATTTTGCACTAATTTAAAAACTTCAACTAGAAGACATACTAGCAGACTCAACCATGTGATTTGCCAGAAGTTTATTGGAAGTGAAACCCCCCCACGATCCAAAACTACACTCCGTTACCCCCCTCCATGACCATCACTACACCTGAATTTCAGGCCAATCATCATTACTCTGCAGGTCTAATGTTGTTACCATGGCAGCGGGGATCTCCAGTGATGGATTACAGAGGGTCGGGGGCATCTCTCGAGGATTGAGAAACAACAAAAAGAAAGCTGTGACTGTAACATTTGAACCCGGGTTAATGGGATTGGGATCAGCAGTTTGAGGCGAGGGGTGTGAGAAAGTGAGCCGGGGTCACGCACAACCCCGGTGGTCAGCGGATCTCGAGGAGGAGCAGACCGGATTTAAGGAGGAAACAATGGTTGAAGTAATGTTAAGGCCGCCGTTACTAATGCCGACGTTTAAGGGCATTTAACGCACTGTGCGAAAACAATCGATGATCCCAGCTGAATAGTGTGGATATGCTGTTTGTGCAACACATGTTGAATTGCCACACATTTTTAGGTCAATAGTGCTACAGGAATGAGTCCTAAAACCCAGAGATGAGTTAGCATTTTAGCACTTCCGGTTCCCTCGTCTGGAAGTCAATGGGTTTTTGAAATGGGTTTTTAGTTAGATGCCTGAAATGAGGTCTGTGGTTAACACAAGTTAAAGAGACTTTAATGTTTTGTTCGATGACATAAAATACATCAATAATTATCCCACTCGTGAATTTTGAAGCCTTTGTGTGAAATAAGGCGGTTGCTAACAAGTGGCTAAATGAGACTATAAAAACGTCATCACGCCAACTCGTCCGCCTTCACAGCCTTGTTGTGTATACTCTCGTTCATGCGACCGTGGTGTAGTTCGTTCATAGCCTAACGTTAGCTTTTTACTTCTGGTGATTGCATTCACACTTCAAAAATCATAAAAGTGGTGTTCATTTGTGGAGATTATCTTGCTGAACAAAACGTGTGTTTGCCACAGAGCTTATTTTCTGCAATAATCCAAAACCCAATGGAAAAATCCCATTGGCTCTTTGTCAAAGGAACCAGTGCCATGCTAACTTCCTGGTCGGCTTACAATAATACGTCATCCCTGGAGCACTCTATAGCATTTGAGACCAGGCAGTTTACCAGTCAGTCAACAGATCCTCAGTAATACGTGCCTTCATCTAACTGCTACACAAACATTAACTATTAATAACTAAACAGTCAGACTCTTCATATTGTGCTCACTGGAAAAATACATAATCCTAATGGCTTGTGGGTACCAACAGTAATTAAACAAACGTGCAAATGCACACAACGGCTAAATGAGCAGTAAAAGTCTTAATTTAGCCCAGAGAAGGACAGCTAACATTTCCTTTGTCTTTATTCAACAGTGAAGAGAGTGAAGAACATTACTATAGACCATTTTACAGTTGTAAACGTATTCCAAATGTGTCCCAGTTTATTTCCTGTTTCAGTGTATGTGAATGACATCAACTGACAGGAAGTAAACATGGACCCAAGCTGTTGCCCAGCAAAGCGATTCCGCTGAAAAGGTCTGTTTCAGTGGTTGTCAAACTGTTGTGCGCAGAGGCATGACAGGTGGGGCGTGCGTGACCGGGGGGAAATGCGACGCGCAATTCTATGTTTTGACGCCGGAATCTTTTTCACGGCGGAACAGTGAACAAACCGGCTCTTTATACATCCCTGGTAGCAATGGTGTTCATTCAGGTAGTCTTTAGCTTTACAGAATAGACAGATATTTGCCTCAGTTTTCAGACCAAAAGTTGATTAATTATTGAAAAAAGCGATCGTAATTATTTCCAAAATTCCCTAAATGTTTTTATCTAACAAAATATGCTGCTTCAGTCCATATTATTCGTCATTTAGCCTTTCAAAAATGTGGCGTGAAAATATTTCTTCCTCCAAAGAGGGGGAATGACCACTGGTCTATATGATGGACACATTTCACACCCAGAATTCGGACATTTAAATAAAATGCTGGAGGGGAGATACAGTGCACTATATAGTGAATAGGGAGTAATTTCTGACACAGTGGCGTCTTCAAACAGTGTAATGCAAGTAGCAAAGTCAACAAACCTACCTGTTAAAACACGTCTTTAGAAAATAGCAAACCATCTCTGCAGTAGGGATAGGATGGTATGGGATTTTTTCACGGATCATAATATATACACTCACCGGCCACTTTATTAGGCACACCTGTTCAATTGCTTGTTAACACAAATAGCTAATCAGCCAATCACATGGCAGCAACTCAATGCATTTTGGCATCTAGACGTGGTGAAGACGACTTGCTGAAGTTCAAACCGAACATCAGAATGGGGAAGAAAGGAGATTTAAGTGACTTTGAACGTGGCATGGTTGTTGGTGCCAGACGGGCTGGTCTGAGTATTTAAAAAACTGCTGATCTACTGGGTTTTTCACGCACAACCATCTCTAGGGTTTACAGAGAATGGTCCGAAAAAGAGAAAAAATATCCAGTGAGCGGCAGTTGTGTGGACGAAAATGCCTTGTTGATTTCAGAGGTCAGAGGAGAATGGGCAGAGTGGTTGGAGATGATAGAAAGGCAACAGTAACTCAAATAACCACTCATTACAACCAAAGTATGCAGAATATCATCTCTGAACGCACAACACGTCGACCCTTGAAGGAGATGGGCTACAGCAGCAGAAGACCAGCCGGTAATAGCATCGGCCACTTTATTAGGTACACCTTGTACCTAATAAAGTGGCCGGTGAGTGTATATGAATAACTAATAATAATGAATGCTGAATATGAATAATGTTGTGGGATTATTCCTTATTCAATGGGCTATTTTGGGATTTATATAAAAAACAAAGCATTTGAATACTGATTTTGGAGGTCGATTACCATGGCAGCGGTCGAAGCTTCGAAGCATTTGGGTCAGCCCTATACGTAAATCATTATTATTTTGGCCAGGATAATCATGACATGACATTTTCATATCATCCCATGCCTACTCTGCTGTACCACCACTCTGTTGTCAGCTGGTAACCAGGCAGCGACCCCGTGACCTTAAGGCTGGAGTTCCTTCTTTGATGGTGAACCGTCAGTTGGTATAGGACAGATATGCAGTAGCTATAAGGGGTGGTGACTTCTGTTCTGAGGACCCGGAGTCTGCCCCGCTATCTGTCCGGTAACGTAATCTCTATCTGCTGTGATTAAACACTGGTACCCGGGTCACATCACATGGAGGGGCTGCTCTGTGTTACTGCTCAGTCCGGTGTCAGTGCTGCTATCCCTCCCTGTCACACTAAATGTTTGAGTGTCTGTCTCTACGTGTCTTTGTGTAACTGTCAGTGTCTTTATGTTATGTGTAATTTTAAGACAGAGTCCAGAGCCATTTAAAAGAAGGGTTACATCACCTTCCAGTGAAGCCCTGCAAACACCACCACCTTTCACACAAACATACCACACACTCATTTTCCACAGCCACATCCTCGGCTGCACCTATAGCCTCAAACGAAACACACGTTGGCCAATACTGACAATTTAAGGTTGGGGATCTGGTTTTATTCCTTGTATATTGCATAATAGCTAATCTAAGACAGTGGGCAAAAGAGCACAGCTGACAGTTTTTGTAGGATAAAGGTTACTACTCCTCACGTGCTGCTGCATCCGCTTACAGCTAACACATAGCAATGTTTTCATCAAAGGCAAACTGCACAACTACATCACTGTGTTGACCCTTGTTCACTTACTGGATATAGCACAGGAAGTACGTTTTCTACGCTCGGACATGGCCTTCTGTTTGCCTACAATTCGGGTCATCAATATCTCATCTATGTGCAGTGTAGTGTTTTTTTTTCACTCTGACACACATCCCCTTGCGGGCAAACAAAAACATGAAGCAGGATAAAGAGCATTCATTCAGTTTACACCTTCTGTCCTCACACCGAGTCCCTCCTTCATGTTTACTGGACTGAAACAAAACTCAGATGTCAACATTTGCTTTTCAAGATATTAGTACCACAACAAACTGATTATGTGGAGTTTATCACTTACACCCACGCTCCCTTCTCACCCTAACTTCTCTCCTTTCTCCTCCCCTTGTTTCCTCTCCCTTCTCCTCCTCGTCCTCCTATCTGTAGCTGAAGCAGAGCCAGGTTCAGAGTGGACCACTTGTGGGCCTCTCAGCCACACCCTCTCCCCTCTTTAACTCATTAGAGCCAATTAGGTGACATGCCAGGGAGGGGAAGGAGAGATAATACCCTTCTGAATTATTCATCCCTCTGCTGAATTTTACCCTACCTCCACTCCATGCTCCTACTCTCTCTCTGCTTAGACCTCTTTCTACTGTCCAGCCAGTCTCTCCCTTGACTCTTTCTTAGACTACGTCCACACTAAAGGCCAGGGTATGCTTGAAACAAACTAATTTAAAAGTGTTTTCCGAATGGCTGCATTACAAGAGGGGGCCAAAAAGCAAAAGGCAAAGGTGTTGCACTCAGTTTGACACATGAAAAGTAACAGAAGTAGGTGTCTGAGGAATGAAAATCTCAGATGTCCGCATACCTGACCATTCATCGCATGAGGTGGGCGTGTTTGTCAGATTGTCAGTTACAGAAAGTTACACCAAGTCCACTGTTGGAAAGTGGGTTTGAGACAACAACAAGCAAAGCTGATTCAATTTGAAAAATTATTTTGGAAAGATATGGTGGAGTGGGTTTTAGATGCTTGTTTATAGCACACTGACACCTTAAAGATGGGGTCGGAGATCTTGAGAAACTAGCAAGAGTACACTAGATTTTAAAAATCATTCAACTGAAATTTTTCCTTTTTTGTCAGAGCATTTCATTTATTGATTGCTGTCGGGATGTAATGAGAATTTCAACAAATATAATATATAAATGTATTTGGACTACCAATCCTACCTTTAGGCTGGCTGACTCTTAAAACCAACAGCTGTTTATTTTAGTGTGGACAAGGACTAGAGGAGGAGACCTTTACTAACACAACCTTAAAACAGAGGTGTAAACGCACATTGTTTTCACTGGTAATAAACTACTTCAGCCTTGGTTCAGTCTTCCGGTTAGTTACAGTCTGTCTTCCTTACTACTTCCTTCAGTTTTATTGGCCATGTCTGAAGTGCACTCTGCGACACATGACGTTGCTCGGACGTCACAGGACACCACAAGGTCTGGCAGCCGGGGGCCAAAATGATGATTGAATGCTGATAAGTAACAAAGAGAGAGAGAATAGATATACAGTAGTACGGAAAGATGTCTAGGTCGATATAGGTGGAAGCAGGGGGAAGAGATAAAGTAGCCACAAGGAGTGAGCATCACACGGACATAGTCATAGATAATGAGAAAAATGGTGGACAAGAGACAGAAAGAGGTGGTTGAATAATGTATTGGACGGACAGTGAGACGAGGAGAGCCAGAATGGAAAAGAGAGAGAGAGGGATGAGGTATCGTCTGTGAGGTCTCATCTCACACTTGCTGACATTGCTTTAATCTCAGGGCCAAGAGAAGACTGGAGGGCCCACCGACACACACACACACACACACACACACACACACACACACAACACACTGTTGCAGGGTGAACATGGTTGCCGGCATGTAGGGACAGATTTACTGTGTGTTTGTGTGTGTGTGTGTGTGTGTGTGTGTGTGTGTGTGTGTGTGTGTGTGTGTGTGTGTGTGTGTGTGTGGACCGGAGCATCGTTATCAGCCGGGGGTTTTGCAAAGGGAGTAAAAAAAAAGATGAAAAAGTCAGTCAGGGCTCCTGCATGACTTCATAACATACAAACATGAGGACAGTTTGATGTGGCAGGTTTATGTTTATGTTCACACTTGGCCATAATACATTTCTGTACAAGAAAACGTGTTTTGACATCGACTGAAACCTTTTCATCATCATAACGGTTCATTGTATTCAGTCTCTGTTTTAAAAAGAGAGTGAATTAGTGAGATGTGAGGCCGGAGCAGCAGAAGAAGAAGCAGTAGCAGACATAGAGGACTTGTGAGACGGGGGGCAGGATGACTTTTGGACAAAGTTCCTCCCCCTCCTCCTCCTCCTCCTCTCTCCTTATAGTGAAGCCTGTTGACTTCATGTAGTGAGCAACCAGGATAGAGAGAGAAAAATAAAGATAAAGAGAACGAATAAAGGTATGAGGAGGAATAGAAGGAGGAAGAAAGACAGACAAACAGATGCAGCTAAGAGAAAGAGAAAGTAAAGTTCAGATGGGAATAGAAAGAGGAAAGAGCCGAGATCAGAGCAAAAGGAACTGAAAAAGTAACCATCGCACAGGAATAAAGGAAATGACACTGTGTTCAAGTGAAGCAATTGTGCGAATAAGGCATTAAGAGCAGGAGGGGACAGAACGCAGACAAAAACAATCTCTCCAGAGTCAGAGTAATTACAGCTCCGTCGTTAACATTTGATTATTGTTCATGCTTTGCCCACAATGCAAACTGGCCAGGCATTTACACACACACACAATCTCCATAAACCCATACATGCATGAATGCACTCACATTTTGCAAATGCGCGCACGTCAATCAAGACATTTCCTGACAGCATGCACACTCAGCCACATGAGCGATGACACACACACACACACACACATATAAACACACATTGCAAAGCGCTTTCTGCAGGCAGGGCAGACCTTATAAATACGGTCCCACATTGTGATTTTGTTTGAGCTCCGTCTCCATGGTGCTGCTTCCTCACATGTTTATAGTGACTGCCGTTATAAATTAAAATGATCTTAACAACACTTAAGATGGGCCTTGCATGCGGGTGCAGCCAGGCAGGGACAACAGGAGAGAGACACAGAGACCTGGGCTATCCCAGGATCTAGAGAGACAAGAGACAGAGACAGACATCAAGCAGAAAGGAGAAGGAAAGAACAGGGTTTGATGCAAACGGCAAGGAAGATGTAAAGCAGCTCTTGACGAAGGTATATACTGAAATACCTGAGGATGTTTTAGCCATTGTGCCTCTACAACCATGCATACACACATCAGGTATGCCTGCACAGTCATGCAGCCTCCTCATCCTGAAAACTATATGCACAGCGCTCACGTGCCGGATGGGGTAAAGTTACAAACACGGGGACGGAGAATCAAATCTAATACCAGAAAAATAACAAGCCAGAGAGACACTGTCTGAGATAAAGAAGCTGTTTGGACTTGAACACATCAGTGAGACTGGCCCACCTCTGCAGAGACATGCACTTTTATATATAGCTTTCAAGCTTATCTCGTAAAAATGTACTACAGTTTAAATATGCATGTCTACTTTGTTTTCACATCCCCAAAAAATTTAGGGTTGTATGATGTGACAGTATACATACACCACGAGACTATATTAATTTGTCTACTGTTAGAGATTTTGCTCTCCATTTTGCACATCTGGGTATATCAGGCCATTGTTGCAAATCAATAAGCAGGACTGATTTATGACAATATTGGATTTTTTTTATTTTTCAGCCCCGTCGCTCTAAATGGCGTATGAATGACACGCGAATCGTACGACATTTTGCGTGCAATAAAAACGCCATTCTCTCTTTTGGCGTGTCATTTGTACACCGGATGCATTTACATTGTATTGACTACCATGTAAACGCAGCCGTGTAAATACGCTACGCTCAGAGCCGGTGTCGTAGAATAAAAAGTGAGAAAGACTGCAAGGCGGGAGAGAGTCCAACAAACACTCTCAACGTTAGTGACGTTGGTGGCGTTAGTGACGTTAGTGGCATTAGTGACGTTAGTGACGTTAGTGGCGTTAGTGACGTTAGTGGCGTTAGTGACGTTAGTGGCGTTAGTGACGTAAGTGACGTTAGTGACGTTAGTGACGTTAGTGGCGTTAGTGACATTAGTGGCGTTAGTGGCATTAGTGACGTTAGTGACGTTAGTGACGTTAGTGGCGTTAGTGGAGTTAGTGGTGTTAGTGGCGTTTGTGACGTTAGTTACGTTTGTGACGTTAGTGACGTTAGTGACGTTAGTGGCGTTAGTGACATTAGTGGCGTTAGTGGCATTAGTGACGTTAGTGACGTTAGTGGCGTTAGTGGAGTTAGTGGTGTTAGTGGCGTTTGTGACGTTAGTTACGTTTGTGACGTTAGTGACGTTAGTGGCGTTAGTGACATTAGTGGCGTTAGTGGCATTAGTGACGTTAGTGACGTTAGTGACGTTAGTGGCGTTAGTGGAGTTAGTGGTGTTAGTGGCGTTTGTGACGTTAGTTACGTTTGTGACGTTAGTGACGTTAGTGACGTTAGTGGCGTTAGTGACATTAGTGGCGTTAGTGGCATTAGTGACGTTAGTGACGTTAGTGACGTTAGTGGCGTTTGTGACGTTAGTTACGTTTGTGACGTTAGTGACGTTAGTGGCGTTAGTGACGTTAGTGGCGTTAGTGACGTTAGTGGCGTAAGTGACGTTAGTGACGTAAGTGACGTTAGTGACGTTAGTGATGTTAGTGGCGTTAGTGGCATTAGTGGCACTTGTGACGTGTTTTCCGTACTTCTATTACGTTGTTTCCGAACGTATTTTACTTAGTTTATGTACTTATTTTAAGTCCAACCATCATGTTTTTCCTAAACCTAACTCAGTGGTTTTCTTGCCAAAACCTAACTGCAGACGTTACCGTAGCGTAAAAATAACATGTAAAACAGGCATACAAATAACACGCGAAAAGGCTAAAATGCGTCCTCATGACGTGCGGAATGTCCCTGTCCGTAATGTCATGCTATTTATACGCCTTCCCATGAGATCGGGTTGGATTTTTGTATCAATGTGATGTGTGACAGCCAATTTCTCAGTTGATTTTCCATAAAGTTTACAATTGCACAATATATATCAATCTGAAGATATGAAATAACACACATCCTGGTAGAGGATTTTATCTATACTGCCCATATCACTCCTACTGACAAAAAATGTGTTGCATCACCACTTACTTGGACCTGATACTGTCTCTGGAGCCTTCTTTAAAAACAGCATTTCCTGTGGCTTTTGATTATATTTAGATTTCTATCTGCGTCTTGCGTCAGTAGCTGAACTCATCACTTTTCAATTCATCATCACTTATCCTTCAATGCCTCGGAGTCGTTGTCATGTAGACCAGTTAATGAGTGGGCACATACATGAACTAACATGTTAATTCCTTATCAGCGTTATCTTACAGAGTTAGTTTTCCCATTATTCATCTGCTGATAATCGGCGGCGTGCAGGTGCAGCCACCCCATTAGGGTCATGCCTTAAGTGTGCTGCTGAGAGATAATGGCAAAGCTATAGCTATTGATTTATTTTCTGTCTGCCCTTATGGTCTTTGCAGCCGCTGGCGACACACAGACCATGCTTCCTAAGCACTCTTAATCACTCTAACACTGAACACCTTGATGAACACATACACCCTGCTTACCCCATTCATTCAAGTCCTGATATTTGTTGTCACTGAAAATAAACGTGGATTAAAGGTGGACGTGGATCATCGCAACAGATTGTGGACGCTGGAGAAAATCATCCTATACTCTGTGTGTCTACTGCCGGGGACGGTTACTGTACAGAAGGTGACAGTGTGCCCAAGCTGAGGATAGTTCTCTGCTTTTTTTATACAAACAAGATTTAATGGAGGCGCATTCAATGTCGGGGCAACTGGGCAACGTTTACAGACAGTGACGTTACAGAGCAGCTTTCCCATGGCGTGTGACACAATACATTTCCAGTCAAAAGAAAGTCAGACTTTACTGGCAGGGCCGTCTAGCGTCACCTAAGTCCTAATTGTCCTGTTTTACCCACAGCTGGGTTGAGGGGGTTTGACAGTCCAGTGTAACATTGATTTGAAGCAGGGCAGTGTAAGAACCAAAGAGCTGGCAGCGCAGTAAAGTGTTTCAAGAGAAAGCTCCTAGAGGAGCCAGGCAGAGAGGTGTTGGGGGAAATTTTGCAGTGAATATAGACGGAAGGTAATGTTGATCAATCAACACAAATCGGGATTGAACTTGTGCAGTGAAATATTGTCCGAAGATATATCTCTTTTTTTGCAAACGCAATTGTTTTTCAATTTTTTTGTACGTGTATTTGTATCTCGGTATGCAAATCTGGCTTCAACCCATTTTATCCATCTTGATTGTTAAAGAACATTTATATTAAAGAATTTATGAATTAGAACCACAATTTTAGAAAACATCAACAAACAGCATAGTATTGTGATATTTTGTGTAGCAATACTGTATCGATACAAAGACATCAAATATCAATCTTTTATATAATGCGATAAGGCTATGCCCTGTCTGGGTTTATTTCACAACAATGACCGGCTTGCTGTACATTATCCTGTTTATTACACAACTATTTACTTAAGAAATCAATACTTTGACACAAAAATGGTCTGCCAGAGTCCGACATCAGGACTACGTGCATAGCAGCGGTCTGCTATAAAGAAGTAACACACCGTAGAATGCCATGATTGACCAATCAGAATCGAGTATTCAACAAAGCCGTGTAATACTAACTATTAACCTCTAAACAACCGGCTGTTATTCTGTCTTTCAGAAGTGGTAATGGGCTCAGTCTTGACGCTAGAGTGAAGATGCTCGTATCATATAGAATTACAAAAACTAATGAATCAAATGGTACCAACCATGTCGTGTTAGCTTGTTGGGGAGAATAATACATTTTGGCGAGGAAAAACTGACATGGCCATTTTCAAAGCTGTCACTTGACCTCTGACCTCAAGATATGTGAATGAAAACTCTGAGATGAACAGAGTGAAACTGCATCTTATTAGATAAAACAGATGTTGACAAACTGCATAATGTGAAGTTGAAAAAGGTACTAAATCACAATATATCTTATCGAAATACTCAGCATATCGCAAAATGTTTAAAATCGCAGTAAGATTGTATCATATCGTGACTTCAGTATCATTATAATATCGTAATGTGGGGCCTCTGGTGATTCCTACCCCTAACATACAGTGTATTGCAGCACAAATGTTTGTATTAGTTGTTTATTTGCATCCTCAAACTACAGTTATCTCACCTCCTCAGCATCACTGTATATACACGGAAATGTGTCAGCAGCTAAGAGGAACATGTAGTTTGAACAATATAGTCTCCTGAGAAGACACTGGCAAAAATCCCAGAAAATTAACAAAATCCCCCACCAAAGGTATTTTGTTTAAATGAATGACTGCTACGAGAAAATGACACAACAATTTGTCAGTATTTGCAGCCCCCGTAGTGCGTCTACTTGAGCGGACTCGCCACCTCTGCAGAAATCGCAGATGCTATATATTGCAGAGAGACAGAGAAGATGTACTAATAAGATATACAGTGGAAGGGAGCCGGGAGACGGCCTTTGGATTTTCCTGGCTGTGAAAGCAGATCTGGAGTGTTTAGAGGGTCTTGACTAGTCAAAATAAACTCCTGGCATTTCCCTTTGACCCTTCCGACCAAATGCCACAGTATTCCTGGCCCGCCTCAGCAACAAAAACATTACATAAACACAGATTACTGCAGATTAGGAGGTGTCAGCACCCCTCCTGATCACCCATCTGCAGGAAGATGAAACAGGACCGATTGTCTGTGGCTCAAGGTCTCTGCTGAGTGTGTGTGCGTTTTTGCATGTGAGTTTCACCTTCAGCCTCACTTCACCTTTATGTGTTCTGCACTGTCAAGTAAATAAACATCATGATAATGGTGTGTGTATGTCCTGTTCCTGGGTGAAAGTGAGCAGAGAGAGCAGGGCTGGATATTGGGGGAAACTTGAGACCTGGTCGGCCATCCCGGGACAGACAGTCCCATCTCTAGGGAGACATATTTTGCCCCGAAAGGAGAAATTAATACACCCACTAACCTCGACTCTTTCCATCTCACTCCTATTCTCCTCTCCTTACCTTCCCCTCCATGCACACACAAATCACTTGTCCTGTTATAAGCCCTTCCCTCCTTTGAAGGACGACAAGGCTATGAACACCTCCAAAACGGATGTTTCTGGACATACTGTATGCTCCTGACGTATCCTCCCACCTCTTTCTCTCTCGCTGTAGGCTTTAAAGAGAGACTACCTTTCAATCCCCACTAGCAAGCATCTGCCCTGCTGAAGTGCCCTTGAGCAATACACTGGATCCCTTTCAGCTCCAATGCAGGGCTGCTGTTCCAGTCGGAGACAAGCGGAAAGAGAATTTTCCTACAGGGATCGATCGATAGAGTATCACATTATTGTTATTATCACTCAACCTTAGCAAAATCAAGCTCCCTCCTCCTCCTTCCTCCTTCTTCTGCGTGTCCTCTGTGTCACACTTTGGTGGAAGGAAGCCACGCTAGGGAAAAATAAAGCCACAGCGGCCGGGGTTAAGCAAGGATGTTAAAGCAGCTGCTGCAGAACGTGACCGGCGACCCATAGAGACGTCAGGACACATGACGTGAATCCTTCAGGTGGACTGTGACACTCACACAGGCCAGGTGTAAAGGTGGTGAAACAACACCAGGATAACATAAAGATAAAGATAAGAAGACATTTCAATTTAGGGAATAATGCATTTTAAAAAATCTTTCCCAAACTAACGTTTTTTATTGATAAGGTAGTCCTTCTACTTTGTGATTTTTAAAAAATGAGTACTTTTAAAATGAAACTGAACAGCAATAAATCATATTTTCAAGCAGGAAGACGAGGATCTTTGAAATGACTCAAACATGGTTTTGCCCCTTTAAAGGTCTTTTATATATTATATTATGTCCCTGATGAACTGTTGTCCTCACAGGAAGCAGCAAGCACCAGTACATCAGGACATCTTGACTCAAAAATGACCTTGTGTCTGTCTCCAAAACTGTGTCTTTAAAATCTGAAGAGCACAAATCAGCCAAAATCATTTTCTCTGAGTTCCTGCCCAATCCGGTCACTCTGGACTTAATCTCATTAGCAGCTCGACTGGACGTTGGTTCCTCCTTCACTCAAATCAAGCGAAAGGCCAAAGACGCTCTATCAAAGAAGCATTACTGGGGTACTGCACTGCTGCTGTGTCTCTACAGTAGACTCTAAATACGGAGGATCCTTTTCTTTAACGTTCCTGAGTTAATGTCAGAGCTTTTCAAGCACACATTCATACCAGCTTAGTGATTGTTTAAAATAAATTCTACCAGTTTAAGGTAGTCCCAACTCCTAAACCTTGGGTCGCATGGGTTTATTCAAGGTCTCCAAAATGATGCTTATTTTACTGACCAACTAACGATTATTTTCATTATCGATAAAATATTCATTTTATATATAAAATGTCAGAAAATTCATTTATAGTGAATTGTAATTTCCCAGAGTCCCATTCAATGTGCTATCAAATATGACACAGAAAAGCAGTAAATCATCACATTTGAGAAGCAGAAATAAGAAATGTTTGCCATTTGTGCTTTAAAAAAGGACTCAAACGATGAATCAGTTATCAAAATAGTTGCCAATTCAATTTTCTGTCAATCATCAGATCGATTCATCGACTAATCGTGCGATTTAACTTGTAACCATTATTACTTATTTATCTATTTATTAATGTTTTTATCTTTTATAGAATAGCATAGAATTATAGCTGCAACGATTAATCGATTAGTTGTCAACTATTAAAGGAATCGACAGTAAACTGAATATCTTTGAGTTGTGGACAAAACAAGACATTTGAAGATGTCATCGTGGGCTTTGGGAAACACTGATCAATTATTTTCACCATTTTCTGATATTTTATAGACCAAACAACTAATCGATTAATGGAGAAAATAATCGACAGATGAATCAACAATGAATATAATCGTTAGTTGCAGCTGTACATATTACATATTATACACAAACAGAGCCCTCTTAAGTAAAGACAAGCGCAGCCAATCAGGACTGAGAGGAAGAAGAGGGGAGAGATAAAGTGGCAGTGAGGGAGGGGAAGTCAATTAGACAAATGAGAGATTATATTCCCACTCAGGAAGGAATGATGGAGGAGAGAGAGAGTGACGGGAGAGCGAAGGCATTTGGGCCATAAAGGATCCTTAATGGAGCAGAATTTACACAACCTGCTGAGGTGAACAGATAAAAAAAACAGCAGCGGTAAATGAACAACAAGCATCCAATCTGCAGTCCTGAGCAGGTTAAAACCCTGCACAAAGTGCCGAGTGGCTTTCTCCCGTCGCCGTTTTATGGCGTCCCTCTCCACTACACCCTTCTTTCTCTCCTACTTAGTCATCAATAAAAACACATTCATGCGCTGACTGAAAATGCAAACAACAAAACAAAAAGCTATTTTCTGACCATTAATAATTAAAAAAAGGTCCAACACCAAACGCGTCAGTGGTTTTTAAAGGATGCCAAAGCGGGGGGGCGGGGAGGGTTTAGTGGATTTTGTGTCGCGTGGTTGAAAACCTGGAGACTGTTTCCGTGACCCAGGTGAGAAAGTAGATTAGCTCAGACCGGGTTCAGAGGGAGGGAAAACTGCAAGGATAGAGGGAACACATTCAATCAACAAGCTGTTGGAGCTAAATGAGTTTAATAATGTCACAAAGGCAATTCACCTTTAATGAAAAGCTTGCAAGCTGCATTCTGTGTGCAGCACAAAGGATGTGTGAAGAATTAACCAAAGACAGATATTTCAAAACCTCTTTGACAAAACCATCAGTGGAGAGGTTATAGAGAGCATTAGGCTGCGAGTCCTGTTGTGGGTATCTCCCTCCACATCTATAAATAATGTGGCTTTAGGCTCAAGCTTTCATAAACAGAAACCATCACTGGTGCTTGTGCCATAAAAGGTTAAAGTGAAGGAATTCCCACACGCCACGGAGACTGAAGGCTTTATCTGGCAAAGATTTATCAGGAGTTTAGTTTGGAAATTTGTGAAGCTACTGTTTCAGATCAAAGAGAGGGAGAGAGAAATAACTCTAATGTTCGACTGATGATCATTTCTTTATTGGCATAAACAATGCATTATTAAAAGCTGCAACAGATTTGCAAACACTAAAGTCTTCTCTCATTATACATTCAATTACTGCAGAGTGATGTGTATTTGTTTACATCCAGTAAACACATCCGGTTCACATCCAAATGTGCAGCTTGCAAGAAAGACATCTTAAAGTGGCACTCCAGTGATTTAGTAATGAAGTTGCATGAAGTTGGGCGACTCACAGGAGACAAATTCAAAACAGAATGGCCAAAATCGAAGCAGCCGAGGCCAAGATATCCTCACTTTTAGTCCCTGGTATGGGTAAAGCTCTATAAACACTTGATCCTACACTTTCTATGATGCAACTCAATAACGTCTTTTTGTCAGATCCTTCATCTTTGGTAAACTCTGCAACTTCAGTTTGTAAGGGAAAAACAACAGAAACAGCCATTTCAACAAGTCCCCCAAACCAACATATGTTTACATCCAAGCGACAAAGTCCTCTAAAGCATGACTGCAGTAATTGTGACGGGAGCAAACGAGGAATTCAGGTGGTGTTATTATAAAGCGCCAAAGTCTGCGAGAGATCGTTGTTTCCAACCGACAGTCAACATTGGTTTCTTTTAACTATGACCACAATCATTCCTGATCCTTAAGCACGTGGTTATCACTGTAACCACGCCGGTGAAGGTCCCCTAATCTTAACAAAGCACTTATTTTAACCCATACCTTGATCATTCCCTAAACCTAAGCAAGTTGTTTTTGTGCCCAAACCTTAACGATACCCCAAGTTATAGCTGGTTCCCAGGGCGTTACAATGGATAGGCTGACATTATTCATTGAAGGGAGCCAGATAACATGAGCTTAAAAACATTAAATAAACCACTGCGTAGGGTTATCAAAACGTTAGCAGCATTGAAACTCAAATTAGCTGACACCTAGTTAGGTATAATGTCGTCACCGGCAAATAATAAACGCAACGTTAAAATATCATTTTAGAGCTCTGCATTTAAATAAGAATAGCGCTGTCTTTATTAATTTTTCACTAGTATTTTAAACAGATTATTTCCATCTGTTGCTGTTTAAACTCGCTCATGCGTATTTCTAAAACTCCGGGTCTGCGGGGGCTCTCCGGCTCTGCAGGGAGATGTTTCTTGAAAATTTGCTAACTTCTAAATCAGCCTGTCAGCAGGTTCAGCAACTACTTGTTAAGACATTTCTCTCCGCTCCACTAATACTGATGGTGATACTGCTCAAGTCTAAAACATCCATGTTATAATTTTGCTCCACATCTCTGCTCCTCCTGCTGTAACACATCAATAATACATGACCGGTATATTTTCACCCTCCTTAGAACCAATCAATCACTCTGGCTGATCAGTGCTCGGCCTTGACCGCTTTTTTTGCACATCCACATGCACTATTACTGTATATTCAGGCTGGGGTCCAGCCAGGGGAACGCTGGACCCAGCCAGAGACTAAGATAAAGTATGGCATCCAAAGCCAAGATCAAGACATGACATGACTTGTTGGGTGTTTCCACAGTGCTGGTATTAGTTTGGCAGAGAGTAGTGTGACCGATGGGGGGACGGTAGCCTGATTTTAGACTGGAGTTCCACGGCCCCAAAGGACCTCATGCTGGGACAAATTACTGTGGGCTAAACAGGCGGCCTCATGTGATAGGTCTATATGTGGCAATGCCTATGGTGGAAATGAGTGAGAGGTCAAAGGTCAGGGGAAACACTGAAACCGAAACCTCTGAATGTTCATCTGCCAAGCTTATAGGAAGGTTAACACACAGAGAGATGACAGGACCAACAGTAAAGAGGAAATGATTAGATGATTTATCAACTAGTGCGGTATTCTGATAATCAATTAGTCATATAAATCCATTATTAAGAAAAAATGCCAATAATTATCTGATTCTTTTCTCTGTTTTGTATCATTGTAGACTTAATATCTTCGGGTTTAAACTGTTTGTCAGAAAAAAAGAAGATATTTGAAAATGTCACTTTGTCCCATTTCGACCGCAGGAACTTTCCCCCCGGAACTAGGAACCTTTTGAGGAACTCATTGCGTTTCGACCGCAGGGACCAGGGTCTAAATTAAGTTCTGGGGGAATTTTCCAAGGACTTTTCCCCCCCAAAAAAGGCCCAGGTCGGGGAGGTAGTACTTTCAGAAGGTACAGGAGCTTTAAGGGATGACCGTCGCTGATTGGTGAAACACACACACAGCACCGCTGCTTCAACTGTACCGCTTCAGTCATAAACAAGGAAGTACTCTAGTATTGATTTAGAACCATTTAGGATGAGGGGAGAGCATTTCTCTTTGTTTGATGACATTAAAAGTAAAGTTAGGCTTTGCTGTTCTCTTCCTGACTCATTTGAAAAAAACGGAAACGCACATATGGAAACGCAGACAACAATGGGCTGAAGGAACCTTTTAGTTCCTTGAAAAGTAGTCCCGGGACTGAGATTACCAGGAACTTCTTGTTGGAATCACGGCTATCATCACTATTTTCACAGTTTTCACAAACTAAACAGTTAATCAAAAAAATAATCTGACAGATGAATCAATAATGAAAATAATCAGTAGTTGCAATCCTTATCAATAGCTACTCTAAAATACACACAGATACTGTTTACACATTAAGTACGACACAATGCTATATGTGTCTGAACTATACAGATCCAAACTGTCTTGCTGCGCCGCTGGTGTTTGAACAAACTTTAAAAGGACTTAACCAGCTCAGACAAGCAGACTAACCTTTCTGTTGACATTGTAGTTTTACAGCGGATGTAACAAAAAGAAGGGATTCAAAGGTGACAAAGAGGTCCTGAGCTTTTACTGTGAGTGAGTGAAGGGACCATAACAGAACAAGCGGCACTTGACATTTCTCGCAAGCACGATTTGAACCAGAGCGCCGGCGAACGTAAGCCCCTGCAGTGTCGTCTAAGCAACCGGTGGTTGGCGGAGGAACTCTTTTCACAGATTCACAGAAGTTTCCGGGAACACTATTGTCTCTTTTAACAAGTTTCTGCCTCCTTAAAGCTCCCTCCCTCCCTTTTGTTGGAAATTTAGAAAACAAGGCTTTTGGCTTAGTCTGCTCACATAAGAGGAGCGGAGAGGAGAGGAGAGGAGAGGACAGAAGAGGAGAGAAGAGGAGAGGAGAGGAGAGGAGAGGAGAGGAGAGGAGAGGAGAGGAGAGGAGGAACTCAGCGCCAGCTCTGAATTAGCATACAGCTGTTACACTTGCAGTAGTGAGTGTTTGAAGAAGTGTCTCGTCCACAGGAGACAGTCGACAAACAGATGTAAAACAGTTTACAATAATGTAACCTGAACCGTTTAGAAGGCAGGATGTTAAAGTTACCCAAGACCTTCATCTAGGGGGGAAATCTGTCTATATGAGGATGCATCTTATGTGCAGCTGCGACAGCATCAAGGAGGGGTGAGGTGTGACTTAAGTGGATGCCCGTGGAGAGACATTACAGCGGAGAGCGACTTCACCCCTTTCCCATACACGCTCCAACCTGTGATGAGAAGCTCTCCAGAAGCAACGCATCTGTTTCAGCGTCCCCCATTACAATTCAGGACTAATTAAAGGATCAAGGGAAGTTAGCACAGCGCCCCACACAGCAGTGTATGGCTCAATTTAATTACAATAGATCAACGCCGCCTTAATTGAGCTTCATCGTACAATGAGTTTTCCTCACACGTGGTAGAGCTCTCAGCATGGTGAGCGCCTCACATGTAATTAATCAAAACAAATGCACAGCTCAGGGCGATACGGTATAATGGGAATGATGCATTCAGCTAGACATATGTGCACTCAACATTAGGCCTGGGACGATACACCTATCTCCCGATTCGATACTTTCATGGGTGCTGATTCGATATTACGATTTATTGCGATTTTTGTTAACTTTTTTATCAGCAGACCATGGGAAAAAGGTGAATCATACACTTAATGGGACTTTTACTTTGGAAAATATCAAAATTCATGCAGTAAAATTTTTTTGATTTTCATCATGTATGTAGTCCGAGATGTCCTGAAGTCAAATACTGTATATCAGTCAGTCAGGCATTCTTTTTTTTTTTTTTTCCAGCAACCCAAAAAAAAGACATTTCCCTCACAAGTTAGTGGCATTTTCTTTTTAATTTATGAGGGACATGTAATGTTTTATACTTCTGGTGAATATAGCCCAATCAATCTTATATCCATATATGTATTTTGTATATACAGTTCCCTTTGTTAACTCTTTATTTTGAAAACCGGACGTAGTCACACGTGCCCATTGGGGCCGTTTGAATGCATTTAACATAAATGTCAGTATATGAGTGCTCTACAGTTGTAGCGTCGGCCGATTTGACCACGGAGATGAGCGTGACGTCTGGCTTGACCGCATGTTACCGCAATACGATAACGTTTCCTGTCCATGACAGAGTTAGCATGCAGCTTTAGCCACGATGTCTAGCTCTGCTTTTCCTGGCAATGTGTGAAACCCAAAGTGTTTCCATACTTTACTGTATGTGTAGTGTTTACCACTTCGGATTTAAAATGTGAGGGTGCAGGTCGTATCCACGCGGACTCTGCGACTTTTTCTAGTTTTGGCTAGCTGCTTTAGACTGCGGTTTGTTTTGGTTGACGGATACGGAACGGATATGATATCACGTTACCTAGACTACAACAATAAAAGCGGTAACCCCCCACTCAACATGCACGTCAAATTGCGAGGATTTTTTATAAAAGCCTGTCAAGATTTTAGTCTCAGGTACATTTTGCAATCTGTTAAGGCAGCGACATAAAACAGTCCATCACAGAGGCAGCTCACTGCCAAAGTCAGTCCGGCTCCGTCTTTGAGGCCGTGGCATCTGAAACATGATCTGGGCACGTCGGAGCGCCTGCCCTGCCTCTCCGACAGAGAAATACAACAATGGCACGGCTGCCATGCATTTGGACAACCTGTACATTTACAGGGAGAATGTCACCCGCAACTACTTTGCAAAGGCCACCGCTCTCAATGAGGGCGGACGTACACGACATCTGTGTGTGCTGCAGAGTCCCATGGGAACGGAAAAGGCAGAAACAAATAAAGAGAAGTGAAAGAGCTGGAGGACAAAGTGAGACTTTGCTGATCTGCACTCACTAATGTGCCGACGGTATATGATGAGAACACATGTAAGGAAGCGCTGCAGTGGGATTTCCCTGTTATAAACACATGATGGCATTGGCAGGGAGACTGCTGCATTTGTCTAAACAACGACACGGAAAGCACGGCCCGGTCCAAGGAGCTCCCACACATAATGCTCTGTCCACTATGTGCCAGACGCAGCTGGGGGACAGCTGCTCGGGCACAACTGCCCCGGGCTTAAAAAGACAGTGATGACACACTTAGAAAAGGGTAAATATTCACTGAGTGAACTTTGACTTTTAATCGACACTTAGGCCTACCATTCACACAAAGCGTCCAGAGGAAGTTATGAAAGAGGTTACATTTAAATCTGGTGCACATTCAACCAAATGACAATATGGTTGGGACAAATAATGAGTGCATCTTTCACATATTAGTCCTGAGCTGTTGGGGAACAGTCATCGCAGTGTTTACATGTTGTATACATTATAGAGCATATGGCACACGGCTACATTAAAGCCCTGACAGAATACTTCTACAGCTGGGGAGTTGCTTCAGTTTGAGCTCCATGTTTAGTGCAAGATTATTCTTCATCTGGTTAAAAAGCTGTCATGTAATAACGGGTTCAGAATACGCTCAAGGCTGTTTTTTTTTTTTTTTTACTAATGCATTATTTACTTCACCTGTCAGAAAAATGATGCAACAAACAACTAAATAAAGTTTTCAACCACACTTACACCCCCTTCCTCCTCTCACTTACTGCCATAACAAACCTTCCCAGTACATCATTCACACCTCTCCATCATTAGTCAAGCATGCCAGCTTACAGAAAGTACAACTAACAGACATCAGACATGTTTACAAGGGGATTTTGATTGTTAAAAATGCCAATTACCCCCTGTGGATTTGGACAAAGTCAATTTATCCAGGGTCGTCCTGATGATTTAATCAGACAGACACAAGGGGAAATTGAACTGAAGACCCCATGTTGTGATGATGTATGGCACATGACCAAGCTAATTGCCTGCATAAGCAACTCTGCTCGGTTAATTGGAAAAATGCATCAAATGACTTGCTGATCAAAACACATGATTGGAAACAAGTCCCCTATATCTCGCAGCATGTGGCTTCGCTCACTAACTTTACCAGACTTAAAGGGACTGTTTGTAACTTCTTACACGTATAAATCTACCAGGTCGGGATCCCACCGAGCTCGCGTGTGGCCGGAGTCTCTGCTCCTCTGCCTGCTTGCCTTCATTCACACACCGCGCACATTCTCGCTGTCTCGCTCCACCTCTACACGTGCATGCGCGCACACTACACACTGCAGAAGACTTCGTAGCTCTGAGAATATCTGGTGATCTGCAGCATTTATTTCTGGACATTTGTGCAGAAATAACTGCTGCAGCTCCTCCAGACCAACAGAGGTTTTCCGTGTCTTGTGAAGTGACGGGGCTCCGCAGCGAGAAACGTTATCGTCTCCGACCGGGTGCCAGAGGGAGACACCGGCACGCGGTCGGAGACGATAACGTTTCTCTTCTTGCTTCAGCCGCGGAGGCTGAGGCAGGAAAAGCCAACACTAGGGTCAGCATTGATTCATGGAGAGACCTTCATCTGGCCACCTAACATTACTGCCAAGCAGCTGAAATATAGAGTGATATTGTGCTTTTAGCTGATGTGTGTCGCCTCACTGTTTTGAGCGATGCCCGTTCATGTCTATGTAGAGTGAGCAAGCTCGAGCCCGACGCTGACTTTCGTTGACTTAACGGTCCCTTTCAAGTAACGCCACTTCCAGAGTTATTTTAAGCCAAACTAGTAGTTTTGTTGCCTAAACCTAAGGAAGTTGTTTCCTTTGAAGACGGAAGTTTATTTTGAAAAGACTGTATGCATGTAATGAGTGGAAATCGACTCTCCTGATTCTTACAAACAGTCCCTTTAAAAAAAGTTATTAGAGAAAAAAAAAAAAAAAAAAGCCAAATGTTGAGCTTTAATTTGGTCACTTACCAATAAAAAAAAAAAAAAAAAGATGTTATACACTTACATGAATGCATGGTAGATGAACGCCCATCCTCTTGGTCTTTCCAGCACGTTGTACATGCAGTTCTGCAACTTTCTGTAGCTTTTGTTTGAAGCGGCGGAGTTGGCCCTGGGTCCAGGCGGTCCTGGTCGCGGGGTGCCCAGCAGACCGGTGCGGTGAGACGGCTGTCCGCGCTCCGGACTGGACGGCTCGCTTCTCTCCGTGTGGACAGCGGTGAGAGCCACGAACTCTACCCGCCTGTCGTCGCTCGCATCCGGGGGCACCAGCATCCTGATGCCGCCGTTGTTGGACGGACTTCCTAACATCTTCAGACTGGTTATATGATCTGACACTTCTCACTGGATCACCCACACAGGAGCAGAAGTTTTGACCGAGTCATAGTCCGGTTTGCCTATAAAAGTGGACTAAAACTAGTCAAAACACGTGAGTAAATAACATCCCTGCTCTGGTTTTAAGATTTAAAAGTTATCTGTAAATCAAGTCGCGCTCGCAGAAGAAATAAGTGCGTCGCTGAATCGTGACCTTCATCGTTATAAGAGAGTCAGAAGTGAGAAGTAATATCACAAGTAAACACTAACTCCACGAACACATGGAAAGACCTGCCATCACTTTGCACTCAATCAAGTAAAACATATTACCATAAATACACTTGAAAACGCGCAGTCACTAAATCACTAAACAAGGCTGCAGAGCACAGTGCTCATGCAGTGGACATGCATCTCCAAACCAACTATATCCAGCCTGTCATTAAGTGCGTCTAAGCTGTTCCTATAGTGTTGAACTGGCAGAGTGAGAGTCGTCAACATCAGCCTGCTCTCTCTCCTCTCTCTGGTGCGTCTCTGTGGTCCAGCGCTCCTCAGCTCCTGCAGCCTGGAGGGAGGGGTAGGAGAGGAGCAGAAGAAGAAGTGGAGACCATCCAGTGTGTGATGTCAAGAAACGAGGATGACCAACAATGACAAACTCTGTAGAAAGGCCTTTGCATCTGGTTTGAGAAACGCTTACAAAGAAACCCTGAGTCATTCTATAATTAGGGGTACATTTCATGTCAACCAAAAAGTGAAGAAATCAGTTTTCTTTTTTGATAAATAATTTAGTTGCTACCATAATATCCCCCCTAAATGTGCTAAATTCATAAATTCCCAAGCTTAAAGGTCCCATATTGTGAAAAGTGAGATTTTCATGTCTTTTATATTATAAAGCAGGTTTAAGTGATATATAAATACTGTGAAAGTATCAAAACGCTCAATCCACAGATAAATACACACAGTCCGTATTCAGAAACCATGCGTTTGAAACAAGACGTTTGGATTTCTGTCCATTTGTGATGTCACAAATCTACAATGTTTAGACCATTTCACCGTTTTAAACGTAAACATTCTAAATGTGTCCCAGTTTATTTCCTGGTTGCGGTGTATGTGAATGACATCAGCTGACAGGAAGTACACATGGACCCAAGCTGTTGCCTAGCAACGCAATTCTTTTGCAATTCCGTCAAAATGCGCTAAAACGGAGCGTTTCAGACAGAGGGTAAATACAGGTATATTCAGGCTGACAGTATGAGGAAAATAAAGTTTTTTTTTAACATTACAGCATGTAAACATGTTCTAGTAGAAACACAAAATACAAGTATGAACCTGAAAATGAGCATGATATGGGACCTTTAAGCTCTAATGACTTTTTAAATATTTTAATGAAAATAAACATTTGATTCATTATTTTGTCATCTGTGTTACAGACAAATGTTGTGTCATATAAAACATGAACAAGGTACTACACATTTGATAACACATTTGTTTGAAAGTGTTTGAGTCTATTCACCAGGGGTTTTAAGGTTGTCTGTGTAACTGATTTGAAAATATGCATTTTGAGCTTCATAATGGACATTTTGTGGGATGCTTTCAGGAAGGATGAATATTTTTTCAACATAAATCCACATTACACTGAATTTAGAGTTGTTCACCATCCTTATGTAAGACTTCCCTCTCTAAAGATATTCCCCATCTTTTTTTTACAGTTTAGCCAACACACAACCAGCTCTCTCTCTCTCTCTCTCTCTCTCTCTCTCTCTGGTGAGTTGGTGTTCAGAAAGAGAAGCGTTGGAGAGAGGCGAGGATGGGATGGGGATGAGAGTGGAGATGCGCGCAGTGGCTGGGGTTTTCTGAAGCTTTGTTTATTTGTTTTGCACAATTTAAGACTATACAACATAACAAACAAATAAATGAATAATATACAGTGCAGGAAGAGGCACAAAAAACACTGGGTTTATCTGAAGCCTCCACCCAGAGACAAGATTAATATAAAGAAATAATATGACTACATAATAGTGATAACAAACAATTGGGACAAGATATATATAATAACAACAATAACAATACAGTAAATATATCAAAAAAGATAAGTGTGTGTGTGTGTGTGTGTGTGTGTGTGTGTGTGTGTGTGTGTTGCGTGGAAGTGTATGGTTAGTGTTTAGGAGGAGGATATTGATTTAAATATCTCTAATGATTTCTGGGCAATCGTAACCAAACAACATTGTGAGTGGGAAAAAATAGAAAACATAAAAACAGATACATGGACAACATGGCGGAAAAGCAATTACAAGACAGCAATTCAATTAAATGACCCTTTAAGCGACTTTTGAAACATTTGACAGATGAACAGTTTATTGATAGATGTGAAAAGCTACTCCATAATTTGGTTCCCCTAAATCTTATCAATAATTGACCTCTACTAGTGAGGAATTTAGGAGGATGAAGATTTAGAGATTGACGGGTTGAGTGAGAATGGACCTGAGAATTTGTTTTAAAATAGGTCTTGAACTGCTCAGGAATATTCCCACCAGAAAGTATCTTATAAATAAAAACACATATTTGAGAAATATTCATATCATAAATAGTAAGAATGTGGAGTTTCTTAAATAGAGGAGTAGAGGAGATGTGTGACTCTGATCGAGTTGCAATCCTCACAAAACGTTTTTGGAGAACAAAAATTTTACGAAGGTTTGTATGAAAAGCTTTCCCGGAAGAATGAGGTTTCTGGTAGCACTGATACCTTTGATAAGAGCTGCTGCTTGTGCATATGCACCTATGCTGTATCATAAACTATCCAGGGAGTAGTTTATAAGGGTGAAAGTGCCCCTGACCTTCTCTAAGTATTCCAAAACACACTTTTTTACTGGTCAGTTTTCCTCTGAAGCGAAAATGTCACTTGTGTTTATTGTGGGCGGGAGCTTGAATCCATGGCTACAGGCGTTTGGGACAGCAGAGACAGGTGCAGCTAGGGGGGGACACAGCGACAGCAGCATCTCAGTGGACGGACCATTCTAAATCCATGACTGTGACACACACAGAGGGCCTGTGGTTATGACACACATATACTGGGGGTCATGGAGCACAGAGCCCTGCAGAGAGATCACCTGTCAGAGGGCCTCTGAGGAATGCATTGTTGAGGTGGTCCCCAAAACTCCCGCTGGCCTCAGTGCCAAGGGAATTCACAGTGTTGTGTGTCTTTGAGCCATATATTCAGATAAAACAGAAGCACTCAGATGTAAACCTGGAGGTTAATGGAAGTTAAATTCCTGAGGAGGGAAAGAAATGAGGAGTTTTGGAGGCGGCTTTCTTTCTCCAGCACCTCATCGCTCACATCTCTGGTCCCAACTTGAGTGACTCATTATTCACACTATTGTGATACTTAAAGTTATTCCTTAATAAAAAATACACATAATGCCTTTATCAAACAGAGAAACGGAACATCTACCATAGACATCTGTGTTACACAACAGCAGCAGAGGCAGGTCACTCATGCTAACTATGTGCGTTCCTGTCCATTGTGGCGGCGGCGGCGGCTGCTGCTTATGGAACAAGCAGGTCTGTGGAATGACGTGAGAGAAAGCAGCTGGAGTCTTTCACAAGTCACAAATCTAGACATTATTCCCAGGGTCCACTCCCATTACATAACTTAACATCACTAATCCTTAACTCTTTACTTAGCGTCACACATACTGACTGATGGACTCGCTGACGGCTATAAAATGGAATTGACTGTTGACAGCTGGACTTCTTACAGACTGTTTTAATACAGACTGGTTAACATGACAAATCAGTCTGAAATGTGAGGGGAGTTTGTCCAAAAGGATCCTGTGTATTTAAAGTATATATTCATGATACTTGTTTTTTGTTTGTTTGAATAGACTTCAGCTGCAACTAATATTTATTTTCATTACATAGATATAAGATTTTTTTAACTGACTAATCATTTAGACCAGGGGTGCACAAACCTTTTCTCTTGAAGGGCCAAAACTGAAACTAAACAAAAGCAAACACCTATTTTATTGTATTGTTACGATGCAAAATGGTACTAGGATCCCAAGTTCCCTTAATTGAAATGCCTTTTGTCCGTGTGCCGCTGTCTCTGCCTCTCTCCTTTTTTTCTTACTTCCCGCGCAAATTGTCACTCTGCCCCGCCGAGCTCAGATTCTAAAAAATAATTAACAATTTGGGATCCTACATATTTTTTGAGCATTTTTCCTTCACAAAAATAAAACAGTATAAACAGTGATTTATATATATATATATATATACATTATTTATTTATTTTTAAGATAAGATAGATGCTACTGATCCCGCGTAAGGAAATTTAAGTGTCAGACGGTAATGAACAATGTCCTTTACAATTTCCCGGAGCTCAAGTTGACGTCTTCAAACCAACAGTCCAAAATCCAAAGATGTTTAATTTACTATGATATAAAACAGAGAAAAGCAGCAAATCCTCATATTTGAGAGGCTGGAACCACAGAATATTTGCAATTTTAGCTTGAAACAAAACCTAAACAATCACCTACATTGTTGTAGATTACAGTATTTTTATGAAAATGGTAACAAAAAGATTAATCATATAATCTTTTCAGCTTACTGTATTTGACAACTATTGCAGGATGCAAAGTATGCTAAAGCCCTGAGTGCCATTTGCATAAATACATAACTAATTTTAAAGGCACAATCCATGATATAAATGTTAACAATAATAATAATAATAATAATATATTAGATTTATATAGCGCTTTATAATATTCTCAAAGACGCTTTAACATAGTCGGGGGGGAAAACGGTGTGAGACAGACAGACAGGAGACGAACGACAAAAAGCGACATACACAGGCACAATCACATCCAGACACACGGACTGATGGGTAGGGGGAAGGAGGGGGCTACGGGTAAGCAGATGAAACACAATAGTGTTACCCCTATCATGAATTGCTGCCCCCATCTCTGATCACAACAAAATGATGATTCAGTCTGATTATCAGGATACGTCGCACCAACGTCAAAATTCAAATGACAACAATTGAACCAGCCATCACGCCCAAATCGATTGTTGGTTCTGGTTCCAGACAACGACTAAATCCACCTCACTCAAAGCTGCTAAGATGTTGTTTATTTCAACATTAAATATGGTAGTAAACCTGTTTTATATTTTGGATAATGATCAGTTGAGAAGCACATAAACTGCTGATATTGAATTTATAACTTAAACTCTTGACTTATAGGTGAATTAAGGTGTAATTTACATGGTGAAAAAATGAAGGACTGGGCCTTTAAGCAAAGGTGAAATTCACCTCCCACAGGTGTAAGCAAAGGTGTACATTTCTGCCTTCTTAGGATAGTAATAAACAACAAAAAGATGAAGGACCGGGGATCTAATCTGGGAAGACGGTCATCTAATAGTAGAGTCTTGTGGAGCCTAATTACCCCATGATGAAAGGAGGAGGTGCTATCTAAACATCAACACAACGGCATCCTGTACTGGGAATCTCCCACTATACAACTCCCTCTCTCTGTTTGCCTGGTTTCCTCTCCGCCTCTAAGCAGTCCAAACCAGGCAGGGGCCGACGAAGGAGGAAGGTGTCAACGGACAGGCCGGCCCTGCTCCTATACCCTCGGGGATTTACATCAAAGTCTACACCCCCTCTTTCTATTACAGTACCAGCCCTGCTCCAGTGGTACTTTCACCCAGTAAGCAACACTTGGAGCTGGGCAGAGTATCCAACGTGGCCTCTGGGATAAAGGCCGCCCCGTGACAACACACAACAGCTGCGCAAGGTCGGACTGTAAAATGTGAATGTGGAACAGTGTATAAATGTATACAAGCAGACCATAAGGAAGGGCTCACGCACACTTAGATACACTGATTTGAT
Organism: Sebastes fasciatus; assembly: GCF_043250625.1. Classification (NCBI taxonomy): domain Eukaryota; kingdom Metazoa; phylum Chordata; class Actinopteri; order Perciformes; family Sebastidae; genus Sebastes; species Sebastes fasciatus. The sequence goes on along the minus strand of NC_133811.1, from coordinate 17,267,769 downwards.
GGCCGTCAGGGTGGAATTACAGTCGGGGATGACCCAGAGCGGACCGAGGCGGCTGTTGTTGTTGTTCCCTTCACGCCCACCTCTCCCCTCGCTGTTGTTTTTCCACTGCACTCCTCACTGCGAGCATTCACTCACGCCCCACAGAGCCCGCTGAGCTCCGGGAGTCGACAGCCACTCAGGGAATATATGGGAACTTAAAAATACTCACATCAGCAATTGTGCGTTACACATAGTACAGTACAAACTCGCTGCGTCCGACCCCCACCAACCTTTTATTTCCGCTGCGCACTTGGACATTTACTTACGCCACTTAATGGCTTTCCCAGACCACACTCTTGTTTGCCTTTATTTCATCTTTTTTCTCCTCTCCTTTTGATCTGGTTCCTCCCCTTTAACAGATTTTTCTAAATGGAAAACATCAGAGGGACTAATAGAGGAGGGATGAATTGTTGATATAGTGTCTGTTGTGTTGTTGTGATACAGTACGTCTGGTTACAGTCTCAAGAGAGATGAAGTGACATCGAGTGAAACAGCGCTGTGTTTGGAGCCCGCTGAACGACACACTCCAACCAACATGTGGACGCTGTAAAAATGTCAACTGACGTGAGGCAGTTTTTCCTCTGTTAAACAATCTGCCATTCTGCAACATGAATATGTGAAATGTCAACCACGACATCCAGTGACTCAAGTCAGGAAATTACACTAGTTCACTGAGAGGCCCATTCATGACCAGTCAAACGATCCTTTGTAATTTACTACCGCTTAGTTGTTTTTACAGCAGTGAGTGACGGAGCATGCTCCCACTACTGTTGGAGTGTGCAGCATGTTACTAACCATTTAGTGGGGTGGAGGTGACTGCGGTGTAGACACTACTTCAGATCCGTCATGCAAAAACAACCATAACCCATACAACCCTGAGCTATAAAAAGATTGAGCGAACACACACAAGTATTAAAGAGTGTTATAACCGAGCTGATTTCAAAACATACAGATGTCAGATGACCTAAAAGGTTAAAGTCTGCCTGAAGGATTCATTTGAGTTGTTTTTGCCTCATAAACACAATGGGCCTCATGCAGCAACATTCTCTTAAATTTCTCTCTTATATTTTCTCTTAATTTCCTGTTAAGAGAAGAAATAAGAGAAGTCAACTCCAGATGCACCAAACGTTCTTAACCATCCAAATCTGCTCGTACCCAGGTGTGCTGAATGATGAATCCCACTTGATCATAAATTGGAGGCATGTGGCTGATTGTTTATTATCAGCATAGGTAATGCTCCTAAACACTATATAAGGGCAGGTGTTGTGCCGTGTGCACAAACTCTGGCACATGCCCAAGAATTGGAGAGAAAAAAGTGATAAGATAACATAATCCAATCATTATAATTACTTTAAAACATATAAGAATAGCAACAGAATAGCACACAACAGATAAGGGTAGAAAACAGTTAGGAGTGTTCTCAAATATATTTATTCATTCTGTAATACTATATAAGACATTGTATTATCACATGTGCATATTAACTCGGCCTCTGTTACTTGTAATAAAGGTCTATTTTAAACTTTAATCTAAATTTGATTATATGATATTCCTGTTTTTTTATGTTCCTCAAATGTAAAACTTGTGCTTTCTTGCATTGGACAAAAATTTTTTTTTTTTCTCATCTTGTTAAGAGCGCTCTCGACTACTCTTAAAATGTTCTCTTACCTAAGAGCAAGAGCAGCAAAAATGACAAAACATTGGTGAATCCCAGAATTCAATAGGTACTAACAAAATAAGAATGAATCTTGGATAAGAACAGAAATAAGAGGACATTTGTTCATACATGACTTCCTGCATGAGGCCCATTGTTTCTCAGTTGTCCTGAATTGACCTGAATGATTTGGGCTGTGGTGTATTAAGAAGGCATCATTGAACTGTTGGACTCACCTTCAAGGCTCCATGTCAGCAGCTATAGTGTTAATCATTGTGCAAAAATTATAGTTTTGTTTTTAAAATCAATTCAGACTTAAGTATTTGGTGCATTTTATCTGACAGTATCGTCATTCTGAATTAATACATTGACATAAATTCAGTCTTTTTTGACTAGAAGAATACTATTTAATACCCCTTAAAAACAAACTGTAATACAATTTAAGGCCTTCATTTCTTTCCTGAATTGAATGCACTGTAAAATGGATAGAGTAGTTGTGAATCTATTTCACCGTTCTGTTGCTGCTCCTTGTGAAGGCAGATAAAGAATAAGATAATTTCATTATGTGGCTCATTGAACTGTCACATTATTCTTATAAAACACTGAAATGCCAGGACCTGGGAAAAGCTTGCATTGTGGTTTGATGATGATTAAAAGAAACTCTCCCGACACCTCAGCAAGGGAGAAAAGACAAACACAAAGTGGATGTCCACTCCTGTTATGGGTTTGTCCCTAACTTGGTAAGACCAACTGGTGTTTGTGGCCCAATCACAAGGTCCAGACTGCAGCCAAAGCAGTCAGCCCTGATCCATCCGGCCAAGGTTGCCTTGATCTGACCAGACGAGCCAGCCAAGAAAAATACCACCAGACAATCCTTTTCATGCTCGACTTAAGCTCAAATATTCTCACAATCCTCGCCGCTCTTATTAGAAAGAGCCGAGCATGAGTCTGCACTCATTAATGCTGTTATTGTTCAGTGATTAAGTCGATTAAGACAGGGCCCTCCAGTTTGACTAATGTTTACTTGCGGCTCTGACTACCGTGGCTTAACCTGATAATTGTGTAGTTAGCGGCCACTACGAGTGTATGTGTGGGGGGGAAAAAAAACACTTCAAAGAGATTCTTGCAACTTTTGAGCTTTAACTTTCAACACTAACACGATGTGAGACCTTTTATTTGGTGTAAAGTGGAACATTATGAGCCTCCTGCATCTCCCTGCCTACCTTATTTTCTGTTCCACCATAAGCACTTTAAGATTTAGGTCAGATAAGGAATGCAGTCTGATCTCGCAGGAGCTGAGCAGTCTCCAGCCGTAATAGTAACTCGTGACTTTATTGTTAACCGCTTGCCCTTTGTAGCACATGAAGCTTTTCCAGCACTCGAGGAGGGCAGCAGAAATAAGATTAGTGTTGCTCATATTGTCTGGTTTGGGTGCAACGTGGGCACATATTGATTGCACATTTTTGCTAGTGTCTATGCTTCTTGAACAATGCTCCTTGTGAAAAATTGTAAACCTGCGCTCTGCAATAAATCAGGTCCCCCTAATACAGGACATCAGTGGCATTTACAGTTTGTTAGATCAGTGCTGCCCTCCTGTGGCCATTTGGGAAAACAACACAAGCTTTATAGGTAAAACCACCAATATTTTCTTGTGTCCATAATTAAAATCTTGATCATGAAAATACACTTTTCTTACCCATTAGATAAATGTTACTATAAAAACCACAACTGAATGATATTTTGGGCTCTACCTGGAAATACAGTAGGATGCTGACTGGGCTGGTTCAAGTCTTATCTCTTGGTGTGTTGTTGTATTTCTCTCCTGTCTCCCTATTGTCCACACACACTAGTAAGGGTGCTTAATTCACCTAAAATAAAACAACAAAAGCAAAGATTAGTACTTGATGACAAACTAAAAACTATAAAAACATGACTCTTAGACAATGTTTTTTATTTTTTTTCTCACAAACAACGTTTGTTTACAAAAAGGAAACGTCAAAAATAAAATTGTACCTATCTATTGCATGTCATGCTGGCAGTTTGAACTACATGCAAAAACAACAATAATAAGAACACTAATAATAATCATTACTGTACAAAAAATGATGGGGAAGATATGAGGCCAAACATCATCTCAAACGAAAAACAATTGTATTTTTTAAAAAAGGGAATTGTATGAAAAGTGTTTTTGCTCCAGACGGAGTCATGTGTTTGTACGTGAGACTTAAAGCAGGGCACAATACTGCAAAACCACCCGGGTAGAAAGGGCTGTGTGAAACTGCACAGAGCCAGAGAAGCTGCTCTAAAGACAGAGGGGTGAAGAAAGAGTGAATGAAAGGAACATGGAGGAGTAAAGATGACTGTGGTGTGTGTGTGCTTGAAATATAAGCACACACCCTCACATACACAGCTAACCTGTACAGTATGAAGCCCTTAAAACAAAGTCATGCTTCATTGTCAACGTAGAAAACAACACGAGAGAAACTACATGAAATGATCATTGAACCTTGTAACCTCTTCTCGAGATCCCTTAGATTGACTTGCTGTAAGAAGTGATATCTGAGGTATATGGCTTCATTTCATCCATCAACTACATGGAAAACAATTAAAAGAGGAGGTGAAGAATCCCATGGCAACCACAGATACACCAGGTACAGGTCATGTAGACGGAGACGGACACTTTCGCAATTCATTTCCAAATAAAGAGCAGAAAGAAAGGAATAAAACAAACACTTTCCATGTTTGAAAAAAGGAAGAATAGTTGAGTTGGTCTGTGGAGAGATGGGTGTCAGGGACTGCGGCAGTGGATGCATATTTTCTCTACAGATGTGGGTGACAGAAGTACAAAAAGTTCACCGTGTCTACACATCGATGCAACTTAACATGTAATTTTGAGAGAGTCAATCCGTGTCCGTTTGGGTTGTTTTTTTTATCCAGTGTACTAAATTTATTACAAAGAGTGTTACAAGATTGCAGGTCCGTCGTCTACATGAGCAGTGCTTAAAGTCGAGTTTGTCAAGCGTCCTTAGTCGAAGTTGGTGGCATCTGTCGGCATCGCATGGGCTGGTGGTATTGCGTGTTGTGTTTGGGTGGAGAAAAAGGTTCCTGGTTGGGCTCAGTCGGTGCTGACCTGCGTGACCTGTGCGTCGACTGTCTGGTTGGTGGACTGAATGAACATCGGTTGGGTGAGCTCCTGTCCTGCTGGCATCGTCACCTGCTGAATCTGATACAACTGCTGTAAAACAGAGAGATGAGAGATGATGAAGGTCAGTGTGTAGTTGGATTTTAATGCAGCTACATGGTTTTAGACAGGGTTGTTACAAGGTGCTATTTAGGTTGTTTCTAAAATAAAATATTTTATCTGACATTTGTATTAGAAATAGTTTTCATGGTTTTATAATCGCACTTCTGTCTAATTCTGATTTGTGTTTTCTGTCTGATGTTATTTGTCTGTAACTGAGTTCTGCAACTAACGATTGTTTTCATTGTCGATGAATCTGTTGATTATTTTCTCGATTAATCAATTAGTTGTTTGCTCTATAAAATGTCGATGTGGTGAAAAATGACGATCAGTGTTTCCCCAAGATGACGTCCTCAAATGTTTTGTTTTGTCCACAACTCAAAGATATTCAGTTTACTGTCATAGAGGAGTAAAGAAACCAGAAAATATTCATATTTAAGAAGCTGGAATCAGAGAACTTTCACTTTTTTTTTTAAAAAACTACTCAAACCGATTATCAAAATAGCTGGCAATTAATGTTATAGTTGACAACCAATCAATTAATCTTTGCAGCTCTACTGTAACTCACTGTTTTTGCTGTCTTTCCTGATCGGTACAGTTTTAAAAAAATAATTTTTTTTAATCTCTTCCTGGTTAATTTGAGGTTATATTAATTGTATTTTTCTTCAAGGGGCACATGCCATCTGGTTCACAGCTAGCTGTGTGCATTGGTTAAAATGCTAACAATGCTAACAAGCAAGAAATAAGGAAAGTGAGTCAAAATAAAAGATACATAATTCTATATTTAGCTGGAAATGTCTCTGTCATTGTTAAAGCTTTGACACACTGGATATATTCATTGCATTTGTTACCTGTCCATCAGTAAACTGGTTGAATTGCTGCTGTCCTTGCTGTACGTCTGCCTGTGTGAGCTGAAAACAAAACAAGTTAAATTAAAGAAACAAATAAACAATGTAAATGCTTGGATATTAAATAATTTGTTTTATGAATTCTATTTTTGTTGCTGTTGTGATATTACCTGCTGGGTGTTGGCGAGAGTCTGAATCTGTCCTTGAACCACTTGCGCTCCGGACACAGGCTGGGCTAGACGGATGTATTGTAGCTGGCCTGTGTTTAGTTGCACCTACATTCAACCAACACAAGAGGGAGACAAAGTTTGGTTTGCAGCAAAGGTCATTCGATCACAGAGGTCACAGCCATTTTCCTATTCTGGACGACAACGAGAATCATTCACTTATGGTGAACTGTTAACTTTCTTTGTTTGCGGATTCCCATCAAACAGTGAAGGATTCACTGGAACACCATGTTTGTGCAGTACTACAATGTCAGACATGCAGCAAACAGACTACTATAGCCATTTCATCCACTATTTGAGCTGCTCCATCACCAATCTCCCTCCCCTGATTCCCATCAGTTTTTCTGCTTGACCTTATTCCTTACCGGGATTTGCTGGATCTCTCCTGTGTTGGTGATGATCTGCTGCATGACCTGCATGGTCTGGCCTTGGGCTTGAGCTGTCTGACCTTGACCCTGGGCAGCTGAAGCTTGGACTATCTGTACCTGTTGGCCTTCACCCACCTGCATGGTCACCGGCGCACTCTAATAGAGAGAAAAGAAAAGAGACAGAAGTAAGACATTAGTTGTTGAACAACAACTGGTAGAGGCATGTAGTTTATGATTGACACAAAGCAAAGAACCAGGAAATCACTAATTTCCCTGGATTAAGATTTTAACCAGCCACATGAAACAACAATGTATTCTTGAGTTTTAAAAGTCTGTTAAAGATTATCCGCCAGGCACAAAAGATGTGAACATGAGGTGACAGCGCAGGTTTCGAGACCTCTCTTTGCCTTCCATCTGTCACACTATCTAGGAGAGGCCACCTGATCTCATGCTGCGGTCACCCCTACAGGCCTCAGTCACCTGAGCAGGACGAAGCATGTAGGCAGCAGTCACCTACAGGCCTCTGTATGTGTATGTGTATGTGTGTGTGTGTGTGTGTGTGTGCCGTTAGTGAACATATAAATGCACATGTGTGTTTACCGTGATGGGTGTGCCCTGTGACTGCACCTGCACTTGCTGTAACTGCTGCATGGTGGCCCCTTGCAGCATCTGATGGCCCGAAAGAATAGAATGAGAAAATGAGAGAAAGACAAACAGTGAGAAAGCAGCGATTGCAACAACTTAACACGTGAATGCAAGCATGTGTGGACGTTTGTGCGCAGAAAGCTTAAATGTGAGTGCAGCAAATGGTGGCATAGAAGTGGCAAATGACATTTCATGACCATGTTTATGAATGATAAAGAAGAAGTAGAGGTGAAATGTCAGGAAAAGGTAAAAAAACAAACATGGTGGACAGGTTTTGAAAATGCATGTACATCCCAGTGACATTTACAGCAGCTTAAGTAATGTCAACTGTGGGTTCACAAGCAATTATGAGAGTTGATGACCTGAGAAATGAGAATTGGCACAACAGTGACAACTAGTGACATTGAAGGCTCTGCACACAGATGCATAAATAAGGGGTATAAATCAAGATCTCTGCTCATCATCTTTTCTTTGTTTTCTTTTCCTTCTTCATTCTAAAGTATTTCCTGCTAACACTTTACTCCGTGGACCAAATCTGTTGTACGGCAAGCTAACCAGTTCTGTTTTACACCAATAAACACTTATGTGTCCGTCAAACCCTAACTGTCAAGAGGGATCTGTGCGATTGAGCTTGTAGAAAACAAAACAGATACCCTTCACATTCAATGCAAAACTGGGGGAAATACATTAAAATAAGCATGTTGCAATGACAGAGGGATTGAGATGAAGCTTCAAAGATTCCCAGTTTTTATGGAATCTCAAAAGCACTTCGACAAATCAAATACCCTTTTTGGAGAGTCAAATTTTAAACTTATTCACTCAAGGCCCACTTTTTACAGTGTGTAAATTTACCTTGTAAATAGCCTACAACGGAGTCTACGTAAGGTGAGTGTCAAACTGTGACCTCCCTGCTCTCAACGGGGACTGCAGCAGTAGCAGTGCTAGTGAATCAGGCCAGGTCTAAACGAGTATGACAGCTCAGCTAAAGGCAGTCTGCTAAAGCAGCATGAAGCACCACAGCAGCCAGGGAGCACGGATACATGACATGCAGAGAGAGAGAGAGAGAGAGAGCTCAGCAGCAAAAGAAGAAGTAGGAGTGAGATAATTAGAAAGAGACAATAGAAAGGTGTCCCGACATGTGTATGTTTGTAATTGTACTGACTGGTGAAAATGGGTGTGATGTGTGTGCCATATGACCCCACCTGCACTTGTTGTAACTGCTGCATGGTGGCACCTTGCAGCATCTGATGGCGCGACAAAATACAATGAGAACATGTGATCCAGAGGCAGAAACGCACTCTCCAATACTCAAAGTGTGTGTGTGTGAGAGTGTGTTTTTGTATGTGTGTGATAGGGACCATTAAGAAACTACAACATTGTAGGTTATAAAACAAATTACGGAGCCGGGGGAGGGGGTCATCTTCCCAGAAAAAACTCACAAATTTAATAAAAAACCATAGTCATACATTTGCGAGAAAAAACTCAGAATATGTGGCAATCGGCGATAACACCAGCCAATGTCTGAATTTCATTGTGCCTAAAGTAGTGTTGTTATGGCCTCTGTTTTCTTTCTGTGCTCTTTTATGAACATAATGCTGCCATCGGTATGCACTGTACTTTATCCTCATGTTAAACCTGTTGAACGTTTTACTTTGCCAATGGGTTATCAGATAAATCCTAAAGATTGCCGTTTCCGATGTCCTCTCTGACAGACGGCCTCTGAGCAAGGTGAAGGTCCTGAAAGGTACATATACGCGTTTTCTTTCATGTTCTTTGTGCTTTTATGAACATAATTAAATACCAATAATAATATATTTTGCACTAAGAGTCAATTTTTCAGAGTTTTTTCCTTGTAAATGTATGACTTTGTAATCTCTGAGAATATCGAGTTTTTTCTTGTAATATTACCCCCCCCCCCCTCTGTCAAATTCTTTACCTACAATGGTCCTAATATCCTGTCATACAAAACAGTTTATTTTTCTTTCAGCATATTTCTGTTACTGACACAAACAACACTAGTGAGAATGACAAACATACATGAAAAGTTTGACTTTCACTGATTTGGGAAACTCAACTATGATTCACACACTGTACATATGATATGTGTACATCTTGCACAAATAGACAGGGACTGATAGCACAAATTGTTTTGAGTGTTTATAAACATTTCATTCTATTTTCATTGCAGTTCATATAAGTAAATAACAGAGATGTTAATTTCAGATGTTTCCTCTGCAGGGTTTCAGAGGGAGGGTGTGCATGTGTGTGTGTAGTTATGTGGCCTGGGTGTGTTCTGAGGTCAAGTTATCCCTGCTTGTGGGAGAGTAGTCAGCTACTGAATGTGAGCTAAGGCTAATATCAATAAAGCCAGGTGTGATGACCCGAGTAACAAGCTTTTTGAAACATGATTCCCAGGACAGGGTGAAGCTTAGAATATGCTACTTAAACTACTTGGGAGAGCCAATCCTTGATCCAAGCCTGTGTGACACAGACACACACACATGCACTCTAATACTATTATTCTCTTGAAGTTCAGTGCAGGCTTCATTAACTAGTAATTTGTGTTTCTGTGGGGGCAGTTAAGCCTCTCAGCTGTAGTCGGTGTGCTTCTCCACATCGCTCATATCATTGCCTAAAATTCTCATCTCCAGCTGTGGTTTCATTTAGTTGCTGCTTCTTTAAATCTTGGTGTGGCAAACCCTGTTATATGCTCTTCAAACAAGGTGTTAGTTATACCTGTCCTTGCTGTGGCTGAGCGATGATGATCTGTCCAGGCTGGATGGTCGTGGCCGTTTGTCCGCCCTGCTGCTGGCCCTGTTGCGTGCCCTGCACCTGTACAGCTCCAGGCTGCTGGGCCAAAGTGAAGTAGTACTGCACCGGCTCTGCTGGAGCTACTGACTGACGCATCTCCTCCTGGAGGTGAAACGAACACACACACACACACACCGAACACACACACACACACACACACACACACACACACACACACACACACACACCGAACACACACACACACACACACAAACACACATGGAAGAAGGCCTATCAGTCCATTACATCTCCATAAATTATTTTTGCAGGTGTAACGGTAGAGGAGGGCAGGTCTGATAAATAACTGATGGGATGTGGCTGGGGAAGAGTAATGTAATCTGGACATGAGATCCATTACAAGCACCATACTGGTCAATACCATAGACTGAAGGCCTGGAGGCATCAGCCAGAACAATCTACACAAAAAAATAGTATCAAACGGAAATAAAGGTATCCTAAAACTAATAATGTGACAGTTATTGATTTATGTATGTAAATGCTCTTTCTGTACATCCTCTTCCTGGGTCAGCCACAAAAACGCAGCATCACAGTTGGTTTGGCATTCAGTTCATGCAGCAGGTTAGATGCTTGCTGGCATGGGCGCTTTCAACCCAGGTCTAACAATTACCACAAATTATCAGTAAACACTGACCTGTGTCATTCTGCTTCATAACTGACTAATGGACAGGGCTTCATCTTGATGAGGTCTCTCCATCACCAGAAGCGTAAACACCCTTCTCCCAGCTCCATGACAACACAGCTGAGAGTGTAGGATGTTTACATGCCTGGAGACAGTCTACTTGACAACTAATTTAAATATCTCACTCCTCCATCTGGTAGCCTACATTTGTATCCAGCACATCAATCTCTTGCTTGAGCGAAACTTTAATGCAATGTGCTGTTTTCTGTGAGAGAAGGCACTTGATTTTATCCTTATTGAACTGGATCCCTGGTAGAGGACATATTCATTGTGCTTTTCTGTTACTAATTGTACAAACTGGTGTCATTGATGGGGTTACTGTTGGCTGTCAGAGGCAATAAGATGCTGCAAACATCCGACTGAAAGCCCTCGTTGTCCAAACCCCAGCTTCCAGTCAAGGATGTTTACAGCACCTCCAGGTTGCCAACAATGGAAAAGCACCTGAGATGAAGACCCTCTTTTCCCTGTGCCAACTTTAATACGTAAGCAAATTAGGGTTGGGCGATATGACTGTATATACAGTGCAACGGTAGAAATGTGTCCACTGGTAGAGATTTGATAATACCATTTTCTGATATATAATTCGTTTTATTTCGTGATTCGCACAAGTTCTCGCGCTTTTGCGAATCCAGCTGCCTGGCAAGGTAACGCGATTTGAAGCAGCAGTTTTGTTTGTATTGAAGTTCAAAATAAAAGATGAAAATGATCAAATTTGATGAAGTATGGTGTTGTTATTTTTGGACCATTTCTTAATTAAATTTACAGAACAATTGTATTGTGATATATACAGTTACCGTGATATAGAACTACCAGCCCTGTCTCCTAAATATTACATTGACATACAACTAAACTGCATTCTTATGTTTGTCTTTTACGTATCACAAATACCTTTGTAAGTCTGCAGACGGTCGCAGCGAGTTTTCGTTTTGTTTCCTTAACCTGAGGGAAAATATATTTCCCTAAAAACGTATTTTGGTTATGCAGTTTAGTTGTAAGGGAATGTAATTTTGTGGGAGACAGGGTTGAGAATTACATAAACTGGGATAGAAGAATTTGGCCGTATTACCTACCCCTAAAGCAAATCATTTTCCAAAAACTCTGAACACCGTTGCAGACATCCGCTGTTTGCCCCGTCACTGTGCAGTGTGTGATTTCCTACCTGTCGTTTAGGGGGCTTCAGGTCGTCCCGGGGCACGATGTCAATCAGGAAGTCAAACTGGTCAAACTTTGTTATTGCCATGGCAATGTCGTTCCTCTGTAAACATAACAGACACAAGTGATGAGGTCAGATTTTAATTATGCTAATTCAATATATGCAGGGACCTATATATAAACATGCCTCAAGGCCTAAGGTCAACACTCCCAAAATAGCCACACAAGAGGCTACTGTGGAATAGAAATAAAGTTCCCAGTAGTCCTGTAACAGGTATTAGCTTTAATAACTGAGCTCAACGGAAGAGAGGATAAGTTTAGAGCCAAACTGACTATAAACTATATTGTTAATCGTTTAATCATTTGTCACTTTCACGCATTGCTTGTTCCAGCTCCTCAATTTTGTTGTTCAACAACTTTTTTTAACCAACAGTCAGTAAAGGAACATGGATTAATAAATAACAATCACCCCTAGCATCACAATCATAAACCTGGGTATGTGTGATGGGTGGAAATGAACAGGAATGACGTTTTTCTGCCCTCTTGAACACACAGGCTCTGCTGCTATACGCCTCCCTATAACCACAGCAGTGTGCTGTCTCTGTGGAATTTTCCACAGGATATTGGCTGTCAGGACCCCCCATTGTGGCCCTCGCTGCACTAGAGGCTATTTATAGTAGCTTGATTAATATCTGGTAACACCAGGTCACATCTACACTTGTTCTATTGATGAGCGTTGCTATGGTGACCTCAATTGGCGTGCCCTCTTCACAATAGGACTCGGGCTCTCCGTATGTGTGTGTGTGCTAACATGTGGAAATGGAGGATGCTGTTTTTCCTCACAAGAAAATCACACGTTTGAGGTTCAACAATCACTGATGCATCATCTGTGGTGTAAAATATAATTAACATGTAAACCTGTACAGTAAATTAAGTTTTTATTTAAAGCACCCAGTGTAGAGTTTTTACACCTGAGAGTTTCATGCTGAAAAAAGGGACAAAGATAAGCCAAGACAACAGCAAAGTGAACACACTTCCAAAGTAGGTCTTCAGTTTAAGACTCCTACAAGACCAACTACGATGAGAGCGTCTTTTTTCCAGTCTCTTTTTCTACACACACATATGGGCTGCTAATCTCTCAGAGGTATGTGAATGGATAAAGTGGACTTAAGGGCTTTCATGTTCTGCTCCAACGTTTACCCCTCTTGACATCCAGGTGAGACTCTTGTCTGATTTTCCCAACTGTTCCCATCAGCGCTCTCTCACACTCTCCGCTTCCCTTTTTCCCCCCTCGCATCATTCCAGAGTCCATCTTATTCAACTTTGGGACAGCAGAGAGCAGGCAAAATGGCACCGGAGGGAAAAGTGGGTCAGCGGCACCCGCCTGGCTTTGCTTTCAAAGTCAATGGAGGGAGAAAGAACTAAACAGAGGGATCGTCCTCAAGGGGATGCTGGTATGGGGCCTCTGCTTGTATACGTGCAGACACGGGGCTCTCAGTGAATAGAAAGCAACAAACCAAAAAAGACATCCCAAATTATGCAAGGGTGTGAGAGAAAAAGGTTGAAAAGAAAAAGGTAGGGCTGTCAATCGATTAAAATATTTAATTGCGATTAATCGCAACTTAATCACACATTTTTAGCTGTTAAAAATGTACCTTAAAGGGAGATTTGTCAAGTATTTAATACTCTTATCAACATGGGAGTGGGCAAATATGCTTGTTTTATACAAATGTGTGTATATATTTATAATTGGAAATCAATTAACAACACAAAACAATGACAAATATTGTCCAGAAACACTCACAGGTACAAATTTGCGTTAACGCGTTATTATGCGTTAACTTTGACAGCCCTAGGTGGTAAAAATGTACGGAAGGAAGAGAGAGGTAATGTAATTATCACAGTAGATGTATGATGGATGAGACAAGCCAACAACTAGGGCGGACAGAGAGTAAGGAGACAAATGAAAAAGAGGTCAAAAAAATTGACAAGTCAGTTGGTTTCCTCAACTGAAGCATGATCTGATCAAGGTAAAACGTTTCCCTGTGAGTGAAAAAAGGACGACAAGAATAGAGTCGTAAGTCTCTATGAGTGTATCTGACCTGTAGCGTGCGTCTCTTGTTGTCCTCGGTGTGGATCCAAGCTCGGAGGGTGAGCTCTGTGATGAAGATCTGAGCTGCCTTGGCAAACAGGACCGGAGCCTCTGCACTGATCATCTGCACAGAGGAGATGGAGTTACACCTGCTTAAATACACCCACACTGTGACTATTTAACATCAATCACATAGCAGCTATAAACATGAATCACTCGGGACCGGAGGGACAAATGGCTGCATCACATTCACACGGGCTGAAAAAAATATAAGCAACGCATGCATTCATTTGTGTAAATTGATTACATAAAAATAATTTGGAGCTAATGTGTCAGCTCAAAACACACAAAACAACTATATTGCTCAGCAGGAGACTGTCACCAATATTCACCAAAAAACACTTGAACATTTCTATTCTTTTCATCACAGTTGTGAGTAACCTTCAAACCTTTGTTTGTCCCTAACAACGCCTGTAAAATCACTGGTCTGCAGGCCTCTAGTGGCATTGAACTCTCAGCCCAAGCCACACGGTAATTGGTTAAGTACATGGACATAAATGCGAAGCTTAAACGTACAAGACGGACTGTAAGAATACCACGCCACTCACATGTACGCGTGCGGTGAAAGCTGCTGTGTCAGGGCTGAGAGAAGGGTCCTGTCTTGGGATATGTTACTGATCTCCTGATCTCTTTACCATTTTAAGCTACAGCTTAACTAACGAGATAGTGCTCTTGACACGGCATATTCAAGCCAAACACACACACATATGTTCCAAGGCTTTCGCTTTAGAGACTATGACCAGTCCTGGCTGATAATCTGGTGTAATGGGGGTAAAATAATCGCTCCTTGTGCCTTAACTGTCAAGTTCAATGCAACTGACTGCTGGGAGATGGGTAGGTTCCTTTGCATAAAGCTTGTGGACACATGCCCCTAAAACTACGGTACAACCTCAGCCGAACTGAGCGATTGGTATTGGTATCAAGGTGTACTTTAAGATTGATTGCTATCAGTTATAATAAGCCCAATAAAATTCAGATTGTTACTTTATTTTTGCCACGTTGCTGTTTGACATAAACCACAACTTGCAGCAATGTGAACTGTGTTTTAAAAAGTCAACAAGCAGCTAAAATCTCTGCAATTTGTGGAGCTATATTAAAAACTAAAAGCAGCTACTTCTTATCGATTAGGGCTGCAAAATTAAATCGCAGGTGGCACAATTTTTGTTGAAGGAAAAATGTTGTCAAAATACCATTTTAAATAAAATATTGTGGTGCTGCAGAGATGTCCTGGCCTACACATCATATTCTACAGACTTAAGAAAACATCTTTGTTTGCACAAAAATCACACCATAATGATTTTAATATGTTTTCAATGAAAACGAGAATAATAATGCAAAAATGATTAGTCCCTCTCATATTGCAAATCATATCGCAATTGTAATATCAGTCAAAATGATCGCAATTATATATTTTTTCATAATCTTGCTGCCCTATTATGGACACAATGCCAGTGCTTCACAGAGTGGTATTAACAGCTACTTGCTACACAATCAGTTTTGTAATTTCACTGAATGACGCTGTTTACACACTGTTGATATGTTTTGATGTGGACTCATTTGATATAAATAATGGACTTCTTATCAACAGACAATGCTGAATGCGCAAGAGCCGATAATGTTTTTTCCATTATAAAATAAGTCCAACAGGCACTGAGTGCTCTGAGCACAACAGGCCACAAACCAAGAACTAGAGAACATTATCCGTCAGGCTTTAAGTCATTAAAATAATCAAACTTTTGTCTAAAATTGAAGTAAAATCAGAAACGTATTTTTAAAAACTGGTTCAAGCTATAAATTGCTTATTTTCCCCCTTAATCCTGTCTCTAAGAAATTCAAAATTACCAGTATGAATGGAAGGTTTTACCTATTTTAACCATAACGTGGTGATGAAAGAAACTACGAAGAATTCACAAAAGTGTCATATGCTCCCACCAAAACAATTATTTTCTCAAAATGGTCAATCATTTATGCTGTCCTCTTACCTTGACATCCTCATCCAGCTTCATGATTTTTTTGATTCGAGCCAGAGGTAACTCCTGCACACGGAAATCCTTCTGGAAATAAGGGATGGGTGGTCAGTGAGAGATAGAGACTAGAGCACAATAAAGTTGTGCTTTAGTATTTGCATGTGTTGGAAACCATATAAAACCATTGAATCTTAGTGATAATTTAGCTAGTATATGTTTGTCTGTGTGTTTCAGTGACAGCGTACCACAGTCAGGTTCCTGATCTCCTCCATGACACGAGGCCAGAATGACTGCAGGGTCTGCTGGGCATCGCTGCCCCCGGCCCCGAACGCATCTGCGGACATCCTCTACTCTGCTGCATCAAGGAATGACAGGGGAGGAGAGAGGTGGAAACAAAAGGTTAATTATTAGAAAACACAAAAAAAAAGATGTGATGCTTCAGTTACTCAAGACAGGTCATGTGCTAAGGACAAAAAATACAGTGTCAGTCCGAGCCAGGCTTGTGCTGGCCAGAACTCTTCTCGTGTGTCAGAACCACATATCCTATCATGGCCTATAATTATAATACAGTGAAATCCAAAATAGATCCTGACGGGCTTCTATTCTTGTCCTTGTGGGATGTTGACATGCCCAAGAATCCACCACCAGACCGACTGCACACTCCCTGATTATGAATGGCTCACCTTTAGCAAATAGCTGCAGCTCCTCTGCAAACACAAGCATGTCATGTGCAAGTCAACCACTGCTGATGACCCCACGCACTGAGGACAATGCTGAAGCCACAGATCTATGAGACGCGTGTGTGTTTGTGTAATAGAGAAACAATCTCCTGACCAGTTTTTTGATGGATGAACATTGTGAGCACACACAGACACATGCTCAAAAACTAGAGCTGTAAAGTGATATAAACCAACTGTTACACACGCATGCATGTAGACATAAAAGCCAGTGCTTCTACAAGGGGTCTTACGGGTTGAAAGAGGATCCAGCAGGTTACTATGGCATGCCAGGAATCTGCTGGGGGAATATTGGCCTGCCTGTCTGAGCACGCAGAGCTTGGAGTGTCTGGATCGCACTCTTTCACTCTCTCCCTTCTACCCCCCCTACCTCAGTGAAAAGATTCGCCAGAAGGGAGAAGAAAAAGAGACACGGGGAGACAGAACAAGAGATGAGTGTGTGGAGCTACTCAAGAGAGACGGGGTGTGTGTTTGTGTATGTTGCTGAGGGAGGGGTAGTGCCTTGTCCAGTTCGGCATTAATCCAGCGCTAAGACAAAGTGCCAAAGGCTTTAACAGGGGGAGGTAAGAGACAAACAGGGCCGCAGTCAGACTGCTGTGCAAACTAGCTATGTGGGTCAAACAAGACAGAAAAGAGGGAGATGCAGACAGAAAGAGAGAGACATGACAGAACAAAGAAAACGAGTGTTAGGAGAAGGGGGGTCACCTCTTTATCTTCTCTTTCTTTTCTCACTCTGGGCCAACAAGCATGAATGGCTACAGCTCTGGTCCAGCTGACAGACCAATACAAAACAAAAGACTGCCTTTCGAGCACTCCATCTAGTAGGGCCGGGGCGATACACCTATCTCTTAATACAATACTATTACGATACTTAGGTGCCGATTCAATATGTATTGCGATTTTATAGTATTGCGATTCTACAAGTATTGCAATTCCATATTACGATTTATTTAAATTTTTGTTAACTTTTTTAACACTAGACCATGGGAAAAAGTTGAACGATACACTTCTAGGGACTTTACTTTGGAAAGATATCTAAATTAATACAGTAAAAATGTTTGATTTTTAGCATGTATTTAGCCATCGATCTCTTGAAGTCAAATATATCCGTCACTGTCAGGCATTATTTATTAATACATTTCCCAAACAAATTAGTAGTATTTTCTATTAATTTATAGGGGACATGAAATTGTTTTAAACTACTGGTAAATATAATCCATCAATCTTATTTCTATATATGTATTTTGTTTATACAGTTCCTCCGCCGTTTTCTACTTTTGTTGTGTCAGCTCACTGTGACGTCACATTACACAGACTACAACAATAAAAGCAGTATCTTCCTTCTACCTCCGTATACACTAAAATTAAGCAAATATTTCAAGTCTGGCATAAAAAAAATCTATTTCAAAATCGAAAAAAAAACTGTTACAGAGGCGTAGTAGTGGACTGTTTTGACTCTGGTTCCACGCTAGCGCCTTTATTCATACCACTTAAGTGCAGTTGTAAATATTTTACACTGATAAATCACTAATCCAGAATCCACAATTGATTTTTGACAGGAAAGATTGCTTCTCTGGCAGTTGTGGGAGTTACTGAATAATAAAGAAGAAGAAGCACTGCTGCATCCCGTTCTGTCATTCAGTTTTCGACAGAGAGTAGCCTAAATCAATGAGACAGAATGGCAGCAGGGGGTGGCTTTATATAAATCAATCGGGCAGCTTGTAGCTATGGCATGCCAGGCTAGTGATTGACCTTGACAGTGTCTCCCCTTCTCTGTCTGACGCTCCAGTGTCCAGTTGCATTTCAAGGTTGATTGAAATCCTGCAGTCACTAGAACAATCCCAGCATTCCACGGGGCAGGAATGACTGATGGGAACTGTAGTTTTTCTCCTCTGCCTGATGGGTAAACTGACCTCTGCCTGTTCTTTCAGGGCCTCTGTGTGCTTAGTTTGCAGCACCATGGTTATGCAAATAGGGCACAAAAATATCTTTTCCAGCTAATATTTATAAACCTGCATCAGCACTTGATCTTGTGATAATTTTGAACAAGACACTCTTGTGTTTCTGTGTCCGTCTGCCAGCTTGTGTGGTTCTCTCCAACCGGTAGCCTGCTAAGAAACAATAATTCACATAATGAATCATGACAACCATCAGGTTAATAACCATGGCAACAACGCTGTGACCCAGAGGAAACAGAGGAGGATAGAGCATGGACGTATAAAGAGAACTGGATACAGCGTTGGAGGCGGGCTCCCGTTCATTCCTATGAGAGTTGGTCAGTGGAGTATGAAGCCAAAATGGCTAGACTGTCGAGTGATAAAGTACAAGTATCATCCGACGATCTTCCGTATAAAGTACCCGTATCATCCGGCGATCTTCCGCACCAATTGGGTCCACAGGCGCAGTAGCATTTCCTTTATCCCTGCCTCCCAGCCCTCACTCTAGCCTCGGTCTGGATCTCATTCACATGAACGGAGGAAGGGAAATAACTCGGATTCGGCTATTAATGCATTTTACAACTTTTAGGACCTAATGATTTAAATAAGGGCTATTCAAGTGTTCATACTGGGGAGTTGATTTACCTAATTCATATATCTGCTGAATTACAGATGTCTCTTTCCCAATGTAAGACTATGGGAAAAAGTATTTTTGGGCCCAATGGCATCACGTGACGGTCATGGAAGCTGTAGTACCACCATTTGGCCACTACAAATATTTGCTTCACAGCCCGGCGCTCTTCCTGGGGGCTTGGGATTGAGGAGTTAAAACAGCAAATGATTCAATTGATAAAAAAGTAAAACACACAGGCCACCCCAGCACCTTCTGCTCTCACACATAACACACTTCTGCTAAACCCCTGCCTATTCTTTTAAAACACTCGCTGTTATTAAATCACACATACACCCCAACCCCCTCTCTTCGACCCCGTGACCTTCAATCTAAATACACAGCCAGGCACTAACCACAGCAGCAGGAGGAGGGGGGGGCCCGAGGGAAGTCAATATGTGAGAAAGCAAGTGTGACGAGGTTCAGGCTGAAGCGTGAGAAGGGGAAAAAGAAACAAGGCAAGTAAGAAGAAGAGACGGGTTAAGAAGCATCAACATGCCTTTAACGTTGCTCCTCCAGCTGTGCTCTACCTACAGTACACCAATATTAGCATATTTCCCAAGGCTTTGCATCAATGGAAAGTTTGCGTGGGAGCCCGCTGATGTCTGACACACAAGTGCCGAACATAATGTCTTCTGCTGACTTCTGCAACACCTTCTATGGTCTGGGTCTAGTCTAGTCAAACAAACACTCCTCTGCAGAAAGAAAATCAATTTTGAAATTCCCTGAAAGCTGATAAATGGCAGCGTTATAAAAGTTGTAACAGGTCTGGAGGTTAATGCAGACAATGAGGGAAAGCCAGTGTCGAGATTGCTTGTTTTATCTGCAGCGATAAGTACTATTTGCTTCTGTATTTCAGGTCTCTAATCTATAGTAAGCTTTGAAGTCCATAAATGGAAATGGAAAGAATTTGTTAAAGCTCGTTAGTTCAGTTTGCTCCATGATACGTATAGTCAGCACAGCATTGTAGATCGCTCTACATAAAGTGTCTATAAATGTGGTGAACATTTTGTACTTTCATGTGAGCCTGGATAATACTGTGAATCATTCTGCTGTAATGAACCAGACAAGCATCTCTGCTGTGTTGTTCTAAGCTGCTACTGTATGCTATATTAGGGTACATTGTGTTGTTTTGCGCTGTGCATCTCTCCTCTCCTCTTCCCTGCGGCTCTGTTGTCCTTCATCAGGTCATTGAGACACAGAGATGCTGGTGTTGGGTTTCCTACCATCTCTGCTGTGTGTGTGCGTGTGTGCGTGTGTGCGTGTGCGTGTGCGTGCGTTTCTGTGTGTGTCTTTGAGGAAAAATGTGATGTCTGTGCTTTGTCGACATTGTCCAACACAGCAACTTGCTCTTCCTCCTTCAGCGGCTCTACATCTCTCTTCCTGTCTCTCCTCCAGTACTTCCCATCTCTCTCTGTCACTCGTGGGTGTGTGTTTCTCACTTTGCTCTGTCTTACTTGCTTTCACCTGATCCCCTTCTTCCAACTTCTCTGAGAAAGTCAATGCTGCTCCGCTTGCAGCAGCTGAATCAGCGCTAATGTTGTTCTGCCAGCCCAGTCCTGCATCTCTCCCGTCTCATCCCTCCCTCCCTCCTTCGCTAACTGGCACGTCACATCAAGTGGCCACTCACAGCAGCATCAGCGACTCGCTCCAACTCTGACATCACACCACTTTACACAATTCCTGTCCAAATAAACCTGATAGCAGTGTAGGCAGACGACCGGAAAAAACATCAAGATAGCATCACTTAGCCTTGTGCCTATTCATTTGCTCTTTAAGATAAGTAAAAGAGCTAGGAAAAGGCAAATTTTTCAGTGCCAAACTCAGGCATTGTTGTAAAAGAGACAGTACAGTTGAGCGAATGAATTAATTGGCCTTCGGTTAAGAAGAAATGTTCTGCAGCTAATTGCCCCCTTAATGACCTGACGGTTGGTGTAAATTGAGCTTAATTTTGCTGAATGTAGTTGATAGGTAATGAGGCGAGGCAGTTTGGGACAAACTGAAGGCCTATTTGAGACAGGAGTGAACTTTTCCCTGAGGTGTTTCAGTATCACATTGTCATTGTGCTGAAGAGGAACTCATCTCATCCCAGATCTTTCCCTGAAGCAGAGCTGACACTCACATTGAAGCAGATGTGCACTGAGAGGACCACACAGAAATAAAGTGGCGTGTACTGTACCAAATTAATGTGTAAATGTGTGTCATAATCTGCAATAAGTGTGAATCTTTTAACCTTGGTCACAGAGGATCTTTATCTCACAGCTCAGTGAAATTACAAATGTACCAATTTAGTTAATATATCTGCTTGATTTGATTAATTTATTAATCTAACATTGTGAAAAGCTGTCAGAAAGGTTTTTAGAATATAGTTCAGGTAATCCCAGATAGTTTTAAAACTAAGCTGATTCTTACAACGTCCTGTCAATTAGCATATAACATGGATATAGACAAATAAAGATACAATTTGTTGATAAATGATAGAAGGAGGGGGCGACAAAGAGGAAGGGCTAAAAGATGAAGATACTATGACCTTAAAGCAACCTTACACTTTGTTACTCTTCATGGTTGCTAACAGTTAAAACATCAGGCTGTGCAAAGAGCAACCACATGGACTGGTTACCATAACATTTCGATATAAATGATGAAATCAACCGAAAGATATGTTTTTGTGTGTAATATAGTACCAACTATGAGATGAGTGTTGCTACATTGACATGTCTAGCAAGAGGTCAATTTTCCACATGCTGCTGAGTGAAACTGTCAATGATGCAGAATGGGCAGTTCTGCAGGAAGGTCACTAAAGGTTAAAGTCTGCTAGGTTTTAACTGGACTCCTAAGCAGAAAAAACAAACGCAACACAACATATGTAAACCAGAATATATCATTGGACCACTGAGAATCTTTACCTAATGTTTAACATTCAGTATGTCAGTTTTATTCTGATTTACTATACCTGGATAGATGGAATAAATATAAGTAACAAATGTCATACTGACAAACATTAATTGTAAATGACGGCCATAAACTAAACACGGTGTATTTACAATTCCTGAACTATTACAGCGTTCACCTTGATGAACCCAATCACAAACACTACACAGAAACAAACTGGCACGGTTACAACACGCAGGGTAAATGATCTACTTGGGCAAAACAAAAAAACAAGAAGTTCCCAGCCAGGAATTACAGATTAACTACTGGGACACGCACGACATTTTTCACAGATGTTGGTGCAAATGTTTTGTGATTAAAAAAAGAACAGACGGGGTGATAATGACGGACGTGCCCGCTGTGACCTGCAGTGCAACATCCCTTTGGCGTGGCTGGACCGAACCGGCCGACCAAACGGCCCCTGCAAACTTTGCCCTTGGTTCTGCTTCGAGCCAACTCCAGGAAGTGCTAGTCACTGATCTCCCAAGGTCATTCAACAGAGGAGAGAGAGAAACCAGAGAGGGAGGAGGGAGAGAGATGAAAGAGAGAAGGGGAGGGAGAGGGGGAGGATAGAAATGGACAGGTTTTTCAACTTTCACTGCAGCACTTAAGTGACCCCAGTGGTTCTGGTTGTGTGCTTTCTAAGAAGCTTAACAAAAACATCACATACTGTACATATCAGCTATGTTCTGTACCTCTCTTTGGGTTTCGCTTCCGCTCATCTATCTCTACATATTTCCTTCTCATTGCTGACAGAGAGACCGCAGGAGCCAATCTCACATTCCTGTGACCTTCATCCAACGCTAGGCCCAGTCTCTGGCGTCAAAGTAGGCAGGGCTAAAGCTACCTGCATATTACATGCTGGCACACAGCTGACTCCCCCTGGGTGCCCACACTGTCTTTGGTGACAGTGTACACATGTAAAAACACAAGGGGGGCAAGGGCAAAAGAGTGAATGCGCGGCAGCAGTAGTGGTCACCTTAGTGATAAGCTGAAAGGCCTAGCTATGTCTGAGTGGTTTGCGTTTACTTTTTCCTTCCCCCGGTGTGCCTATGGTACAGTACATGGCACAAATGATATTCAAATCTAATGCAGACAGCAGCCAACCCTGGGATTTGGCAGCAATGGCTTCAACTTAAGAGTTATTTTTAGTCTCCCTCTCTCAACCTCTCACACTCTCTCTCTTTCCCCCATCGGGACTTTGTTTTGTCAAAGGCACCAATGGAAACTTTCAATTAGGGAGCAAAGGAGGGAGGAGAAAGGCAGTCAGAGAGGCAAGTGAGAGAAGAAGCGCCCTCCAAAGATTCCATCAGAAGAGATCAGATCAAACTATTAGCCTCCTCTGTCCGTGAAGCTGACAGGCTGACAGTCTGTCCCATCTGGGCGTCTGGCACTGTCGGGGCGGGGGCCTGGGGGGTCCTGAGGTCACTGCAACCAGCTGCACCTCCACCCCTGGGGACCCATGACACCAACAGCGACAACAACACGGAAAGATACGCTCTCCGAGTTCTCCATATACGACAAATCTCCTTTCAACACGGATGCCATCTTTGCCTCTCAGCTCTGCGTCACTGTCTGGCGATAGTGTGTAAACAAGGACGAAACGAGGTCCGGACCAGCACCGTGACACACTGCAGCCACAGGCCCCCAGGACATCAACACCACCAAGACAGTGGAGAACATCTGAGCACAGAGTGTGGCAGCCATGCACTTACATGCAGTTGCTAACAGTGGGTAAGTGTTGACGTGCGTGTGCATGGTGGTCCAAAGTCAAAACTAGTGACAGCCAAAGGCAGGTGGACTTCACTCTATACTGTTACATTGAGCATTTAAAAAATACAACAAACATGAACAACAATCATATTTTTTTTTTTAACCACAGTCCATTCTGTAAAAAGCATCAATGCTGTACTGAAGTGACAACTGAAGGACATGGATGAGAGACACACGCACATAACACACAACTCCAATCTTCCAAGGAGAGTACTACAGTACAGCAAAGGGAGGGGGGGATGAGGACAGCTGTAAAGGACAGACACTGTCTCATCACTGCAGAGCATGATGGAGAGAGAGAGATGTCAGAAAGTGAACAGAGGTGAACAATTTATTCAGAAGCTCAAAGCTTAACCAACTTGGCAGGTGTTGTCTCGATGTGTGTGTTTTCAGCGGTCAGACTTACCCCTGTGCCCTTCATGTTGAATGGCCTGCACTGCTGGAGCACAGCAGAATAGAGGGAAACAGATAGCCCTGTTCAAGTCTCCTTGAGAGCAGCAGCGGCAGCAGGAAAAAGAGGCACAGAGGTTGACAGAAAAACTCTCTCAAGCTCCTTCACTTCCTCCAGTCCCCTGATCGTATCAACAGACAAAAGGCACTCTGGCTCCACTGGACGGCTCTAAAAAGGCTCTCAGCCTGGACACACAGAGAGGAGCAAGCCCCCCTTCTTGTACCCCTCCCCCTTCTCTCTTCCACTCTCCCTTTACACATTGCCCCGTCTCCTTCAGCAGCCCCCCAACGTCCTCCTCCTGCCTAAACATACTGCCCCGTCTCTCCTGTTTCTCTTCTGACCAAGTCCCCTCAACTCTCTGACCTTCTCTCTTTCTCTGCCTTTTTTACTCTCTCACCCCTCTCCCTCTCTCTAGCCAGTGACCCGTGCGTTTGTCTTTGAGCTGACCCCTGGCCCGGCGCAGAGAAGAGGGCGAGAGGGAATAGAAAGCCAACACAGCAGCAGGCAACAGCAGGCAAACACTACAGCGGCACTCCTGACTCACAGACAAAAATCTCTAGCCTCCTTCCCCTTTAACATTCAAGAGTAATCAATCTAGCATGCTACATGATACTCAAACCCCGCCTCACACCCGGCTCCCGCCTCACTCTGACACTTGCAACCAATGAGAGGACAAGGTCCTCTTATGCCATTGGATGCTGCACACACCAATCAGCTCTGACACATCCCCTGCTCCTCCCCTTTCCTCCGCCCAGCCCCCTTTTACCGACAGCCAACTTCCTGCTCTAAGTTACCTTGAGCTGCAGGATAGGGGTCAGGGAAAAGAAAAGAGGAAGAGAGTGTAGAGAGAAGAATAGGTGAAAAAGAGCAAATAAAGTTGTGGAAAGCTCTTCAGGGAGTGTGCGAGGGTGTGCTAGTGGTGGCTTGCCTCGGCATTGTTTGTCCTCGGGCGGTCCCTGCCTCTCCTGCTGCTGGACGGATGAGAAAGGCTCCACGGGCTGCTCTCTGACAACTGCTCTCTGCTTATTTACAATGTCAAACTAAATGTCTCCCTCCGCCCCGCCTCCTCCCTGCTGCTACAGGCTGACAGTGCGGTGATGCAGGCAGACACGCTGCCCCTCACTGGCTGAAACAAGTGCCAGAATGGATGCCGCATGTTGCATCCACATGATTTAAAGTACAAAAGCATACTAGGCAGACTCGCTGTCTCATACGTGTGCACAGGTACACACGCACATCCACACACACGCACACACACTTTGTCCTTGCTTTCTCATTCATCCTTGCTCACAGTCACAGGTACACACAGCAAACATCTAGCCTCTAACCAGCCTACTTGTTATGAGATTCATTGTACATTCAGGTCATACCACCATCATTTGCACAAGTTATCAGTTAAAGGCACTCTGTGGCCACTTGTCATTATTTGCGTAGAATATGAATTAGTTGAATTAGACTTTTTATTCAACAAATTCTCCTGACTCATGGAAACAATTAGTTACAATGCAACTTAAATGCAACCACAACCTTAATCCAATATAATTATGGTGACAATCAAATTTACACAAAAACGAATTGCTGCAAAAAAAAAATCATTAGTAGAGCCTTTGTACAAACTAAAGAAGAATCAGCTGACTGGTGAGCAGCCGCGGAAGAGAGGGAAAAAAAGAGTGCATTTGATTCTCGTCCTATTTGTGGATAAACAAGACAAAGAGATATGGGTGAAAGTCTCTAAAACTACCCTCACAGCAACTTCCAATTAAAACGTCATCAAAAAAACACGTCAGCAATGTCATACAATGCCCTTCTTGTTAACTCACCACCGGTTTAATCATGTGCATACTTTCTTTCTACACAGTAACCTTTACTTAAGAGCACCAAGGCATGACACTGCTGCTCATTTGCACAACTCACTGTGTTTAATGCACCATCGACTTGCATCGGTAACTCCACACCATATGCAAACTCAAAGACACATAAAGCTTAGAAAGTGTTGAGAAGTGACAGAAATTGAAGGTGTGATGGTAATGAAATTTTGGCCTTTAACCTTGCAACAATTTGTGCAAAGGATGGTGATATGGCCTGAAGCTTTATGCTGCATATTACAGCAAATCCCGACACAACAAGCTTAAGAGAGAGAGAAAAGAGAGCAAACCTGCCCCATCAATGAAAAACCTAGAGGGGGAGGGGAACCGGAAGGATGGAGAAGGACAGAGAGGAGAGTTGTTACAGGATGGGAGGGGTAGAACAAGTGGAGAGAGGGTGAGAGATAGAGACTCAAGAGAAAACAAAGCTAAATGTTCCCTTTTCTATTTTTGTGAGGAGCATGGGGACTAGAGCAGGTACTACAGCCATCCAGTTAATGATTAGAGCGGAGCTGCACAAAGATTAATCTCTCCAGCAGTCCTCTCTTTGAATGTACTCTGGCTACCCAAAATGCCTCAGTAATGACACCTGGCAAGGTCACCATACAAATGAGACCTTCCCATGACCTGTGCTGCCCGTAGCGGAGACATGTTTGCTCTCACTGACGCTGTTTAGAGATAAACATACACCAGCCGGACTATGGGTTTTATAAACACACACCACCCTCAGAGTAGCCATGCATTCACCCACAAACATGCAAAAACAGATAGAATAGATGGGTTAGCTGACAAACTTGCTGGTTACTCAGATAAATTTCCCCTAAATTATGACGGACCCTCATCCAGTCATTTTAAATATAACTGCTAGATTAAACATGCACAGACAGCGAAGTAAGAAATCAACATTAATAAACCTCTTGTAGATTAACAAGGTTGTAAGACTGTAAACTGTACACAGTATTTGTCTCCGCTGCTAACAATAGATAGCAAATGCTGAAGCACCTTTTACATTCTTACATTCACTGGGGATATAGCAGAGAGATGGTATTGTTTTATATGCATCTTAAATATGAAATGTCTGGGGATATAGCAGAGAGATGGTATTGTTTTCTATACATTTTAAATATGAAATTTCTGGCTAAAAGCATTTTAATCCATTTAAAATCAAACTAAACAAGTGCAGCTTCTACATGTTGGGTGTTTTTGTTCGGTTTTGATGTTGTGGTTTAATTTAAAACACTTCTTTCATTACTTGAAAGGTTTTTCTTTTGTTCCTTTTCCCTGATGATGGGCCTTGAGGCTAAATGGTTGTGGAAGATGTGTATGAATTTGAAATGTATATATGTTTGGAAAATTTGAATGTTATTAGTGTAACACAAATATGATGTTGTATATAGTATGTATGTGATCAATTTAATGTACTTGATTTCGGACCCCAGAATGTCTAGCTGGTGCCATTGGTATCAGCCAATGGGGATCCTTTTTTATTTTTTTTATTTAACCAGGTTAGTCTCATTGAGATTAAGAACCTCTTTTCCAAGGGAGACCTGGCCAAGACGGTCAGCAGCAAGAACACAAAGTTGCAGACACAGACACAAATAGAGATAAAATACAATTCACAAACACTGAAAGCACTAAAATGTGCATTAAAAGAGAACTATCTAAAGACAAATTGGGGGACAAAAAGGAACTTTTCTGGGAGTCAGCTGTACAACAAGGGGGCTAAAAACATTGGCATGCCATAGAGTCTGCTTCTAAAGCCTTCATTTGAGATTTAAAAATATTTAATGATACCAGCTCCTTGATTTTTTAGGTCATTTTGGAGCAAATTCCAGGCTGAGGGTGCAGAATATGCAAAAGCCCTTTCCCTAATTTTTGTCCGAGCTTTTGGGACAGAGAGCACAAAGTAAAATTAAATAAATTAATTATTTAAGCATTATTATGTACATTAAGTTTGATGAAGAACAGGAGTGTTGCTTACACATGACCTAACTGAGTAACGAAACAAAGACACACTTAATATTTGCATATAGCTAGATGTGCACAATGCATTTACACAGAGTGTAGGGCAAGTTTAATTTAAAGCTCTTCTTTCATTATTTTTCTGGGGATATAGCAGAGAGATGGTATTGTTTTCTATACATCTTAAATGTGAAATTTCTGGCTAAAAGCATTTTAATCCATTTAAAATTAAACAAGTGCAGCTTCTACATGTTGGGTGTTTTTGTTCGGTTTTGATGTTGTGGCTTAATTTAAAAGCTCTTCTTTCATTATTTAAGCATTATAAAAAAAGGTATGTACATTTAGTTTGATGAAGAACAGGAGTGTTGCTCCTTACACTGACCTAGATGAGTAACGAAACAAAGACGCACTTCATATTTACATAAAGCCATATGTGCAAAACGCATTAAACACAGAGTGTAGTTTGCTCTTTAACACTTAAACACGATGTTGCACTTTAACTAGGTCGCTTATACAGCATGCATTATTATAAAGCCCGTTAGGACGAACAAAGCAGCTAGCAGGAGACATTAAGCAAAGTCACACATCCCAGGGTAGCACACCGAAGTCACTATTTATATTATAACCGAGACTAAGGACGCTAACATAAACTATAATATTAAAACACACCGTAGTGCGACATTGTGACATATCGGCTGCTTAAACACTAACGGACATCAACCTCCAACATCCACATTTAGCACGAGTAGCTGCCGTTATGATAACGTTAGCTTGTTGGAGACCGGTGACTGTTGTACAGCATTAGTGTGTTTAATTTTAAAACACCGCTGGACAACGAGTCCTGTCATGAAGTGAAAGTTTTGCTAAGCTTTCCACAGCTAGGAAGAAGCAGTCTAACCAATAAAGACAACGTTTGGATCTGTCCTTCAGACCAATCAAACCTCGGACTAGATTCCACCAATCAAGGTTTTTTAGGGGCTAAGTTCGTTCGTGCAACTGACGCCATTCGGGCTCCAGTAGAAACGGCCGTTCACGTCTGACAATCATTGAACACAAGAGCCAACATGGTGGACACAGAACACCAGTTTCCTGACCGCCCGTGATCCCTTCAGCGGGCCACCAATAAGCGCCTCAGAGAGCGGCGGAGGGAAATGGCGCCTATGTTCATCTTCCAAAACAATCGTCTATTGGTCAAAGAACAGCAAATGAAAAGAAGCCGAGTAATTGCTCATACTTCCAGCCCAACACGGGCTCCTTTCTTGTAAACGTTTCACACACAAAGGGACTTTAATTTCTTACTCACTTTGTTTTTACGGGTTACGAAGTGAAGTCCGGCTCAGCGTATTATTTATTTTATTTAGCTAGCAAGGGGAAACAAGATGGCTGCTACTCGAACCGGAAACAGTTGGTTGCACGACGTAAGTACGTGATGACGTGGCAGTTACGTTCCGTACGCAACGTCGCCTTCCACTCTTCATTAAATTCTACTAAATAAGGGATATTTATTTATTTATTTAATTTAAAAAGGATCCCTATTAGCTGATACCAATGACACCAGCTAGTCTTCCTAGGGTCCGAAATCAAATACATTTATCACATACATACTATAAATGCTTAATTTATTTATTTAATTTTACTTTGTGCTCTCTGTCCCAAAAGCTCGGACAAAGATTGGGGAAAGGGCTTTTGCACATTCTGCACACTCAGCCTGGAAATTTACTCCAAAATGACTTAAAAATCAAGGAGCTGGTATCATTAAATGTTTTTAAATCTAAAATGAAGGCTTTAGAAGCAGACTCTATGTTTTTAGCCCCCTTGTTGTACAGCTGACTCCCAGAAAAGTTCATTTTTGTCCCCCAATATGTCTTTAGATAGTTCTCTTTTAATGCAAATTTTAGTGCTTTCAGTGTTTGTGAGTTGTATTTTATCTCTATTTGTGTCTGCAACTTTGTGTTCTTGCTGCTGACCATCTTGGCCAGGTCTCCCTTGGAAAAGAGGTTCTTAATCTCAATGGGACTAACCTGGTTAAATAAATAAAAAATAAAAAAGGATCTCCATTAGCTGATACCAATGGCACTAGCTAGTCTTCCTGGTGTCCAAAATCAAGTACATTACATTTATCACATACATACTATATACAACATCATATTTGTGTTACACTAATAACATTCAAAATTTCCAAACATATATAAATGTCACATCCATACACAATCTTCCACAACCATTTAGCCTCAAGGCCCATCATCAGGGGAAAGGAACAAAAGAAAAACCATACATGACCAACACTGGACTATCGATCAGCTGCTTCAGTAATGTGTTCTTAGATGGTATTTGAATGAGGATTTGTTAGAGGATTGACGGATGTAAAGAGGGCAGCTATTCCAATGATTGATGCCACGATAAATGTCTGTCTTTTTTAAGGCATTACATTTTGGGTGAGGTAACACGATTTGGCCATCACCTGCTGTTCTAGTGAAATGACTGTGAACGTCCCTGCATTTGGTAATTTGACTGTATAAAAACTTGGGTTTAGTAGAATAAACCCGGGGCTATGATTAATATATTAACTCCCAAAGTATTATTAGTCACAGTGAAACATAAGTGAACTAGTAAAAATATAATTGCGTGAATTTTAATGCGTCAGTTAATGTCACTCAGTTGAATGATATATATTCACCAATGTCCAATTACACTGTGTTACAGTAAAATATATGAATGCTGCTGCTGCTCATAATAACAATACGTAGAGCTGATGTGACTGATTTAGTACCAAAATGTTTTCATTAAAGTCCTACATTGGACCACATAATTCACAAACAGTTAAATTATGTTTGATTTAATTACCTGTAATTACATTTGCTGCACAGTTAAAGACTAATATCGCAATAACAATATTGCTACTTGTAGCTGATAACAGTAGTATAAAGAATTGAAAGACATGACAGCTGCAGTAGCCACATTTTAATGTACACATTTTTCAAGAACCTTATTCACAAATGTCTAAAAGCAAATAACTTAATAAACAAATGACGCGGATGGAAATTTAATATAAAATCATGTTTTAAATTCAAAGCCTCCCATTAAAAATATGGACATTTAGTTTACAGAACTTCTATGGAATTATTTCCTTGCCACAAGTTCCAGGAGGGTGGAGGTGATTTTGTCCAGGTTGTTGGAGTACCGAGGGCCCCGGTCCATCCTGGCTCCTCGTTGCATGTGGAGCGGAATCGCAGAAGAGTGGGAGTCTAAAAACCCATCGTCGGCAGGTGGGTAGTCACGAGGGCGCATGGGTTCCTGAAACCTTTCAGGATAACGTGTTGGGTTGTCTAGATGGGTATCAGGTGGCGACGGAGACATCCTGTGCCGCCCAAAAACCTCTGAAAGAAAAACAATAGGAAAAGAACTGGAATGAAAGGAAGTTGAAAATGCAGACATATTTTGACAGAAGGAACCGGAATACAAAGTTTATTGTTCATCAGTTATTACACATAAAAACATACATTGTCTGAGATGAGTGTGAACTAACCCAGTAATGCCTGGTATACAGCGTATGGAGAATATGACATTACCGTTAGGGCTGTCAAAGTTAACGCGATAATAATGTGTTAACGCAAATTGTTTTAACGCCACTAATTTCTTTAGCGCATTAACGCAACTTGAAATTTTTAGGTTGTAGCTGGCTCAGTTTTAAAACTAGAGTGAAAATGCTGGTATGAAGCTAGAAAACCTAAGGAATATTTTGGTACCAACCATGTCATACAAGCTTGTCATGAAGGAGGTTTAATAACGCTCCAAACTTACGCTAAAGTTTGGCGAGGAAAAACTAGCATTGACACGAGGTCTGGGGTCCCTTGACCTCTGACCTTGTGTTATGTGAATAAAAAAAGGTTCTATGGGTACCCACGAGTCTCCCCTTTACAGACATGCCAGCTTTATTATAATCACATGCAGTTTGGGGCAAGTCATAGTCAAGTCAGCACACTGACACACTGACAGCTGTTGTTGCCTATTTGGCTTGAGTTTGCCTTTTTTTATGCTAAATGCAGTACCTGTGAGGTGTTTCTGGACAATATTTGTCATTGTTCTGTGTTGAAATTGATCTCCAATAATAAATGTATACATACATTTGCATAAGGCAAGCATATTTGCCCACTCCCATGTTGATAAGAGTATTAAATACTTGACAGAACTCCCTTTAAGAAGCATTTTGAACAAATAAAAAATGTGGGATTAATTTGCAATTCATCACAGTTAAATATTTTAAATGATTGACAGCCCCAATTACCGTTATATACTATATATATTATACAATTTACCTTCATATCGGCTTCTGTTTGACTGTCTGGGTTCCCCGCGTACAGGATGGTGGTATTCTTGGAGCTGCTTGTCAGGTATATGCTCATGCTGCTGCCAGCCTCTTCCTCTGTTATTGTCTTTAAAGAAGAGGTCTTCTGGTCGCCTGTGGTCTGAATCTTCTCTGCGGGTTGTGTCATACTGGTGTCTCGGAGACAGCTCTAGGTCCGGGCTGAAGCTGTTGTTGTCTGTGTAGGCTGCTCGACCATGGTTATGTTCCTACAACAACAAAAACACGTTTATTTAATTCATTTCCAGTGCTTTGCAGAGAGGCAGAGAATTAAACTACACGTGTTCAGGTAGAAAGACTGACACCGTGCGGGGTGACACATACCACAGCTTTCTCCGATTTTTTGGTCTTGAATTCTTTCAGAAGGTTGCAAAGTTTGCTCTTCAGGAAGTCAGCCTCTTCTGCATTTTCTATTTCAACATTTTTCTAGTGAAAAGGAAAAAGGACATAGTTAAGATGCCCCCCCTTCAATGAATGGCTGCACAACAAACACATGACTGCTACGTGTGTTGCAAATACAAATTCACAATCTTACCAGCATATCAAAGACTCCCCTCGACTCAGAGCCTTCTCTTTGGTAGCCTTCAGTATGATGCAGACTCTAAAAAGAAGACACGTTTGACATCACTACAGCAGTTATACTACATAATTGAGTACATTTTCTAGATTAGTTAGAAATATGACACATTGGCAGGTTACTAGTTAATCAAAACAAACATCCTAATTGTACAATTAACTACCTGTGATTCTATGTAGCGGTCAGGATGTCTCAACGGTTCACTAACTGGTCTAGGACGACCGGCAAACTTCGGATGTGGAGGTCCATACTCGTCATCGAAGCTTAAAGCAGAAATGTCCAGAAAAATAATGTAAGATTCAGGTATCAGCCAGGCATTTTCAAGGAGAAAAAATCTCAAACAGATAAACGACCAGGTACATCATCACTCACATCCCCTTTGTTGTTTCCACCTCCGCTGCAGTGGCATCAGAGAAGCGACTCTTTCTTTTTCTTTTACCGTGTCCCCGATCATTAGCGGCCCCTGTCAGGAAACGCCTGAATGGCTCTGGGATATCAGACATGGCCCTGGTAGCTTCCACTCGTCTCTGGGAGGCAGGGGGTCCAGTTCTGCTCGGCCCAGGGTTGGCAACTGCCTCTTCTTGATGTGGTTCTCTTGTTTGATGACGATAATCTTTAATTATGTGAAACATCTGGCCATCACGTGACCGGTCATTCTCCATAGGTGTTGGAAAGCTCCTCCTATTGGCCACTGGATCACTCGATCCCTGCCTGCCTGCTCTATTAATAGTGTCATGTCTACCAGATTCCCTGTCCAGAGACCACCGCTGTTCATCGCCTTCTGGGAACACCGGCTGCGAGGGCGGGTACTCGGAATAACGAACTTGCCCACGCCTCCTAACTTCCGCAGTGTAAAACTCCTTCAGTGGATCTCTTTCTTCGTAGGGCCTTCTGTAAGAAGGAGCCTCCTCTGGGTAATACTCTCTATGCTGAGCCTCGCCATGGGGCATCTCCTCCCTTGGATCATACCTGGGATCACCACCTGGCCCCAGTACGGCTCTTCTTTGTGGCTCTTCAACATATTCCTCTTCATACTCATCATCACCATAATCAGGATCCATTAACTCTTGTCTGTACATATCACTCTCGCTGTAATCTGCCCTCTGCGGCTCCTCTTCCATGCAGTCTTGGCCGAGAGGGTCCTCCTGCTGGTACATCGGCCCGCCTCTGTTCAACATGTAAGGGACTTCTGGACGGAATAGGGGTGAAGGATACCTCCCTGGGTGAGAGTACTGATCCTGGTAGTCCTTGAGGTCTGGTGGGTGTGGCAGCACATCTCGTTGGGGCTGTGAGATGTTTCGGCCCATATTTTGCTTCTGCCTTGGGAGAACTAGGGAACGAGAGTAGACATATAAGTAAAAAATAAAAGTACATACAATATTGCTCATATGAGCTGTTTTTTAATCAGGTGAATTTGATGAATCACATTAGATTCTCTGAAAAGCATTAAATGCATGTCAACTAGTTTACTAAATGAAATATTTGTTTTCTGTAAATTCTGCAGAACGTCATGTTCAGTACATGTATAGTGTCAAAATACCTTTAAAAAAATTAAAAGGTATTCTTATAAAAAATGAGGTAAAAAAGACTATTGGCCAATCAAAATTCAAGTGTCGGTCAGGCTATAATCATTATTAAAAACCTTCTAACATCCATCCTTTAAAACTACCTAGAGCTGCAACGATAAATGATTAGTTGTCAAATTAATTGCGTAAAAAAAAAAGTAAAAATTCTCTGATTCCAGCTTCTTAAATGTGAATATTTTCTGATTTATTTACTCCTCTATGACAGTAAACTGAATATCTTTGAGTTGTGGACAAAACCAGACATTTGAAGACGTCATCTTTGGGCTTTGGGAAACACTGATCCACATTGTTCTGACATTTAATAGACCAAACAACTAATCAATCAAGAAAATAATCAACAGATTAATTGACAATGAAAATAATCGTTAGTTGCAGCCCTAAAACTGTCAGTGAAACTCTGACATTTCTATACATTCATCAACGCTCAGACAATCAAAGTGAGAACACAGAACAAAAACATAGGAAATATTGTATGTAACCCTGCCGACAGCTTATCCAACATCTATTACTACACAGTGTGAATGTACCTCTCGAGATGTTTAATTGGCCTTCTATCCCCCTTTTCGGAATTAGCTGAAACACAAAAAAAGTAGACACAAACAACATGTGTTAGTCTCAAAATGATTACGATTTTAAAAGTACATATTACTTAATAACATTCAACCACCTTGTTGATCTCTACACGTCCCACATTTGGAGTTCCCCGTCCATCCTGTCTCTCTATTATCTCTGCTCTGGCTCGTACGATCTTTCCTCCGTGGGTTATTATGGATTGTTTATTCCAGGTCACCAAGTCTGGCCGTTTCAGTTCCTGTATAAACACAACAGTAGAGGTATTCTCACTTTGTTTCGCCTTCTTAATTAAAAAGCAGAAGCAGACACTCAAAAAAGTAGTGGCGTAATCTGAAAATGTTGACAATGCTTTACCACATATTTCTGCCGGTGTTTACGTCCGATCACATGATGGACCATTTCCGGTAGGTTTGCATTGTGACGACACAGCGTACATGTGTATCTGGGGCCTGCTTGTGGTTCATTACCAGGCAGTTCGTCCAAATAGTTCAAACCTACAAAACAAAAGCAGAATAAAGTTAAATAGGGATCAAATTAACATGGAAAATTGTTTAAAAAATTGTTATTCACCAATTATGGGTTCCTCAAGCTTCATGTAATCCAGATATTGTAATATGTCCTCAAATGCCGGTATGTAGTGATGTCTGACAGCAAGCCCTGAGAAACCCAGACACTCGTAGTTAGCAAAAGAAAACCATTACAACAGAGAGGGATTTTAAAGATAATGTATTATATGTACAGTGAATGGTCTAACTTAAAGGAGCAGTGTGTAACAATTAGGGGGATCTATTGGCAGAAATGGAATATAATATCAAGTATGTTTTCTTTAGTGTATAATCACCTAAAAATAAGAATTGTTGTGTTTTCGTTACCTTAGAATGAGTCGTTTATATCTACATAGGGAGCGGGTCCTCTCGTCATGGAGCCAGCCGTCATGTTTCTACAGTAGACCAGAACGGACAAACCA
Source organism: Sebastes fasciatus (assembly GCF_043250625.1). Taxonomy (NCBI): domain Eukaryota; kingdom Metazoa; phylum Chordata; class Actinopteri; order Perciformes; family Sebastidae; genus Sebastes; species Sebastes fasciatus. The sequence goes on along the minus strand of NC_133811.1, from coordinate 17,231,573 downwards.
AACACCGGCTGTAGAGAGGGCCATTCACCTTTTTGTGTCGGCCACCCAAGTGCTCCTACACGCTTGGCACACCGGAAAAGCTTCAGTTGGTTGCAATCTGCAACCTCACCGCTAGATGCCACCAGATCCTACACACTGCTCTATTAAGTGTAAAATGCATTTTGGGTATTATTTATCTTGCATAATTTGTGAGATGAACTCCCGTTACTGGTTAGATCACAGTACAGTACAGTACAAACACTAGTGCAATGTTCCATTACCTTTCATGTCATTTTATTTAGTTAAGATGTAGCTACTACTCAATGTATCATGTTGCGCATTTCTGACCATCTTTTGTGTTCACCTTTTTCCAAACCACCATAAATATATCATTTGACAGGCCAAGAGGAGTAAGGGAGGTAGCTGCAGTCAAAAGGGCTGTATTTTCCACTTCACATACTGATATCAGAAATCTGAATGCTGCAAATGAGTAACCATATACAGTATATGTTTGTTTATGTATGATCTCCAAAGTTTCACCTTTGAACACTTCAAATTCTGCTCTACTTACATCAGCAGGGAGGTCGTCTCTCTGAGACAAACATGGAGCTCAATCTTCTGTATCTCATGATTCTTTGGTGTTGCTGTGCGAATTTCTTCAGGTTCAGAAATGTCAACCAAGATGATTTTATGGTATATAAACACTTACTTTGCAAGAAAAAAAATGCCTGGGGAGGCATTACGGCCTTGGCCTCCTGTGACAAAAGCTTACCTACATTACCAACAGTAGAGGAAAAATAGTTTTTCCCACCATCCAAAAAAAAAAAATCCCCAAAAATAGTCGCAAAAAATGTATATTCACTTGAAGTATGAGCATGCCACAGCTCTTTGCTCAGTTAAAACAAACAGAAGGCCACATTTCTGTATTTGAGCGTACACCACTTTCTCCCACAGGTAAAAATTGGAACATGTTTCCACTGGTTGCACATTAGCAAATGTGCACAGGAGCCATTTGGAAACATTTCTGTGGCAGTTTCTTTTATACATGCAAGGAGCATGAGCATACTTTTTCTTTTCTGTTTTGAACCCACCTCCCAACAGAAAGTTGGATCAAACAATCGGCTTGTTTGATGTGCAGGGTTGCGTAACACGTTGCTGACATTTGGTGCGCTAATCGGCTTCTCTGCAAGCCTCTGTGACCTATAGTTACACCCTTCTGTGCGTTGGACCACAGAGATGTTGGCGAGTGTTGGTGCACTCATTGATGCGCCAACACCACAATGATTTATGTAGCCGCAAAATTTGGCTACAGTTCAGTTTTGAGGCAGCCGTGGTGGCCCTGTGCTGCCCAATTTCATGCAAGTGCCACACATTTGAATAATGGGTGAATAAGAGTGACATTTCTGTTGACTCAAAGGACACCAGCAGAGGGCACACTCTCAGCTAACAGGCAACAACAGGTCTCAGTTTCAATTGCAATTGAAATCTCCCTACAGATAAAGAAACAGGGATCTTTATATATTTTTGAGCATTCTCAGAAGCAGCCAGTTGTGCCCACGGAGTCCAAACTGACAAACCAGGCCACACAGCAGAAGGAGCTTCTCCCCAGCCCAGTTCAGAGCGTGCCGCCAAGCCGGCTCACCTGCTATTCAAGTCCCTGATGCCGTTGCATCTGAAGCTGGATCCAGTCCAGGTGGTTTTTCTATAATCGTTCTCCCACTGGTAAATGTGTGAGCCTGTCAGCCCAAATTGAGGTCATTTTGTACAAAAAAGTGACTGATTACTATTCACGATGTTTCTCATGCAAGTTAACGTTGCGCACAATTTCTATGCAGTAACGCTACAGAAGCCCAGTGTGCATTATGGGATTACAGTAGAAGACCCTGAACTCACTGATTTTGTGCAGCACATGAAATCATCTCACTGCTCAAGACACAGTGGAACGCCTGTCCTCCACCATTAACAACAGGCCACCCATGTGGAAATTTGATCTGACAATCCAATGTCTCCAGTTAGCTGCACTCTGACTAGCTTTGGCCGGTTTCAGTACCCAGAATGATGTGCCAGTTCTGGCACATGTTTTATTACGAGACTTGCATTAGTCTGGAAATCCCACGTGCTGGATTTATACAGCTGTCAAGCCATTTTGGCAAACTGGGACTTAACCTGACCCGTCAGATGGTTTGTTTCACAGAACTATCTGAGAAGCCGTCATTGGGAAGTGATGGGAAAAGGGCAGACACTTTCAAAAAACACTTGGCTGGTGATTGGATGGACCATCTTTCAATCAAATAAACAAGAGCGAAACTAACTCAAGCGAGAAAAAAAAATTGCCTTCAGCACCTTCAGAAGTTTTTGTATCCGACTATAGAGCGCTGGCACACATTTTGAATATAGTACGATACCGTCCAACTGATGACCAGTCCTTTGATTTGTTTTGAGTTCAGAACCATTCTTAGAGGATCACAGCCATTGATGAATCTAGACTAAATGCTGTCCATTAAAACCAGGCAACAGATCAGAATGACCTCGGTTACCTTAGTGTGTGGACTGAATTATCTGCCAGAACAGACAGTAAATATACTCAAGAAGAACAAAATGACAAGGCTGAAAGATGAAGTCTACTTACCCGAAGCAACAAGGGCATCCTCTTTCTGCCAGGAACGAAAGGAGAGCAATACAAATTAAGTCAATCAGTGCTGGGTAAACAGGACACTGGTTCACCACTACTACAAACAGAGAAAGGGTTATATCATGGAAAAATATTTTTGTAACACATAATGGTTGGCCAAAACCACAGCTCACTTGAGGTGCAGTAAAGGTACATATCCTCACCGTTTTTTAAACATAGCTGCATATACGTATAAAGCAGCCTTCCTGGGAGAAGGCTATGTTAACTGTTTAAGACCAAATTTAATGTGAAAATGGATATCTGTATGCAGAGAAGCAGTATCCAGTTTTCTTCAACACGACCAAAAGACATGGACCAAATGTTCAAGCATCTTTGCTTACGCGCGTGATAAGTGTATTGGGCGGTGAGCTCTACCAAAACGTGGCTGACCACACACCAGTACGGTGTTTGAACTTGAGGGTGGATTTTCACTCCTGTCCCATCCCACTCCGACAAACAAAAAAAACTCCTGTCCAGAGGATTCCTGAAAAAAATGCCAGCCTCGAACGCGTCCAGTGTAGACACTGACAAACGACTGAAGCTGCTGACAAGCTGATGTAGCTACACAGTGTGGACAATGTCTTCTTAACATCTGTAATGCTCAGTTGTCCAAGTATTGTCCATGTTTTTATTATTTGTCTTCCAGGCCTTCCAGTGTGAAAGTATTGAATCTGAGGTCAGTTATCAAACCGTCCCACCAACCTAAACATGAATCTTCGCCTTTGCCTGTGTTGTCGAGACCAGCACAAACGGGCCTGATGGTGAAGGGCAATCATTGCAGGCTCCCTGGTAGCCTCATGAGCTCTGAGATTGGCTGTGTGCATTCTGTTCCTGATCGTCTGATCAGAGATCTGTATGCCATAACGTCCTGCAAACCTTGCCTGCAAATCTCCAGAAGACAGCCTACGGTTCCTCAGTGCTGTAAGGGTGATGAACCGGTCTTCCTGGGACGCCCACTTTGCAGTCTGTCTTTTACATCACCGGTTTCACGGAACTTGGCCTTCAGTTTGGAGATGGTACCAGGGCTGACTCCAAATAATGCTGCAACTTGGTTTTGCCCCTGTGCAGCTTTTGGTTAAATCAAAACCACAGCAGAAGATTTATAGAAATCTTACAAGCGGCAAGTTTCCGGAAGAAGTTGGAAAACATATTTTTCTATACAAAAAAAAATTGCCAGAACATGTTGACCTCTGTGAGATAGAGGGTCAAGGACATCTTCCATGTGAACCACGAAGAGGACCTTCTGTGAAATACTGTTCCACAGAATAACCAAGATCACTTATCAAGCACACATCCTCACTCCAATATTCTTGTAAAAGTATCCAGGATTTATGGTTGACATGTACAAAACCACCAAGCACAATTCTAGTGGTGTGGTGTGAGAAAGATCCATGGCCATAAGCTGTGTTGTTGCCTTGAGTCTCAATACTTGGCCGACGGGGTCCAAGAAAGGTGCAGGTTGAACTATAAGTGATGACCTCAAGAAAACAAACTGCTGCTTTAGAATCGAAAGAAGACATTTTGTGATACAAAGCCGTTAAACTGCACGTTTTTCAAAAACAGGAGACCTGCTGTTCTTGCAAAAAAAAGTTGTGTCCATCACAATCGTGTGTGTTGGAAAAAAATGTTTTGCTGACGGCTTGGAAAGATAGTGAAATATCACTTTTGGATGCTCCTGAGAGTCTTATCTTGGACCTGTGGAAGACCTGTGACTGAATAAAAAGAGGTCATGGCAAAAAACACTAGTCACAGTTACTGATCATTAACCTATAAGTTTATCACTGGGTGTTTTGGCTACATTAGTATCAACAAAACTTTCACAGAGTGCATAACTTTTTGCAAATCTGCACCAGTAAATTGTTCCCGTGTACCTTTAAATGTCCTTGTGTAGTCAGGTGTATCTTGTACAAGGTATCACCCCTGATGGATTTTTCACAGACCTGGATTCAACGAGAAGACACAAACCCCAGCTATGTTAGGTCCTTATAGCCTAACTAAAGCAGGCATTGGTCTATCTTCATAGCTAAGATAAGATAAGATATTCCTTTATTAGTCCCGCAGTGGGGAAATTTGCAGTGTACAGCAGCAAAATTGCAAAAAACAAAATGCATCAGCCAACACAGTAAAGCATGAGGTGTGTACCAGAGTGTAAACACTCACTACACGTGACAGCCATAGTGCATCTCTTCCTGGCAGTCACCATTAAAGGCATATATATAATGTTAACGTTAACTAGCTTACCGTGCATTCAATAAATGAAGCCTCGTCTTCGTATGGTGTCTCGAGATTGTCCATAGTTTGATGTTTTATCCGTTAACGCTGCTTTCTAGACAAACTGGACATTACCTTAGCTTAGCTTAGCTTAGCATAACTGGCTACAACCAAGCTAACGGTAGCTAGCTACATTAATAGGAGTTAATAGTTATCAATTAGCGCAGTGTTAATCTTCTAACTAACTTATTGTCGTTTGTGTGGTTTATATTGCATATACTGTGTGGTCTTCAGCTGATTCTGCAATCGACGAAATTGATAAAAAGGGAGATGCTATTGTTGATAGCTACTTCCGGTGTGTTTGTGCATATTCCTCCGTAGGAAACATACTAGTAATGTGTCGTCACGAACGAGCCGGTTCATTGAGCCGGCTCTTTTAAGTGAACGATAAGAGCCGGCTCCCGTTCGAGAGCCATTTTTTTCTTTACTTAATTCAAGGCAGAATAATAGGACGATCCCCGCGCCAAGGGTACTCCATGCACTGACTGTGACTGAATGTTGTGTTAATGAATCAGGTGATGACAGACGAGGATCATAACATCAAGCAGGGAGGGGCAGGGGTGCGCGGTGCGCTGATGGTCTACAGGAACAGAGCAGGAGGGAGAGGAGGAGAGAAAGATAAAGAGGAGTGCGGTGCGCGAATACCAGACAAGATGAGTGACAATTGGAAACGAAGCAACATGTAAAATTATGGTGTTCTGGAAATTATAAGGTTTAGTATAATTAAATTGAATAATTTAATTTATATGTGCACATACTAATCATATGTCAAAACATTACTAAATTTGGCTGAATTATAAAAGGCAGAAATGGTAAAACGAAGAGCCGTTTGGGAGCCGAAAGAGCCGGCTCTTCTTGGTGAGCTGAGCCAAATGATCTGGCTCACTAAAAAGAGCCGGAAAACCCATCAATAGTGCCTGTTGCTGATGACGTCCGTTCACGCCCCCTGTTGGCCAGGACCAACAAATACAATCACATTACTATTAAATGGCTACTGTAGTATTTCAGACAGGACAAAACAAAGATTTGTACATTTTCTGTTTATTTGGTTCTAAGAAGGATTTTGCTTTCATATGTACAAAAACAAACAGTCTGGCTTTTGGAAACCAGGGCACCTATCAAGCTGTGTGAGGCATCTGCACAGCATTCAGTATGAAGCAGTGTGATACAGTAAACAAGACAACAGACTCCTTCACTCATTATTCAGTACAGTGGAGGTCTGAGCAACTATGGAGATGTACACACATCAGTAATTTGTCTGAATGACCATTTTGACAAGCCATGTTGACATGGATACAAATCATAAGCACTTACAGGTGTAACTTCCAACATATTTACATGCAAATTTGAATATGTACACTGACCCATGACTTATACACACCCCGCTCACAAAGAGGCTTTACGTTAATGATAAGTACACATTTTGGTTTGCTTTTCACGGACATGGCTTACTGCTCAGCTTCACAATATGTTTTCCTAATGACTTCACAAGTGTACCGTTCTCGCTTCAGAGTGCGATTATCACACTGCATAAAAACAATGATCTATAACCAAGAGTTAGACAGATGCATTTACAGATATAGGCTAGTAAAAGAAAGTTATGACAGCAATCCAAAACACTGGAAATTATTATGTATGATCACACAAGGGGGGATTTTTCTCTGGTGCATTATCTTAAGTCACTATAAATACAAAAATATCACACCAGCATCACCCATGCCACTTTAAAGCTGTAGGGGCCAAAGCATGAGGGGCCTGTGTCTGAAGTACTGATAACATACAGCACAAAGAGATGAGCTCACAGACAGAAAAAGAAGACAGTCTGTTAATAAAAAGCCATGTGGATAAATAATCTGTTAAAGACAGAATGAGGACGACAGGTCACACCACACAGGGGGACACAGACACTTTTCAAAATCAAGAACGGAGGACTATGGCAATGATCATGATATCTAAGAGACAGGTTGAGATGTTTCAGTAGCAGGAGGGTCAGGAGGTGAAACTTGAGTCAGTTGTAGAGTCCTCCTGGAAGATTGTTCAGACGCGAACGCAGCTCCTTCCGGACCTGGGTCACCCTCCCCAGTTTACGTTTGTATTCCTGAAAGAGTCCACAGCAGAAAAGGTCAAATAGCTTATAGATTGAATGAGTGACATTGTGATTTTTGAATTTTTCAACAGCAATTTTGGGGAAACAATTTGTGGCAAGTAGACAGTTGTAAGTAAGGGATTGACATGCAATTGGAAAATCTGAATCAAGGATAGGAAGACCACATAAAAATGGAAATAAGGTTATTTCATTAATATGATAGCTTTGTATTGCATTGTGCATTACAGAATGCGGTGTTAGTTAAAGGTCTAACTGATGTTTAATGACAAGTTTGGATTTCTGGCCAAATACTTCCATCAAACATGTTGTGTTTCATCTGAAAACACCACCACATGTATGAAAAAGGTTGCGTGAGCATATTAAATACAATACTTTTTGGCTGTTATGTTTGCAACTCATTTAAATCTTTCAAACAACTACATGTATGATGTGATTTGAAATTAAAAAACGTGTCACTACTTTTGCCACAGCTCCGTGACTAACTTGCTACATGGTTTATTTTCATTTCCAGCTATGAAACACATGAAAGTCAAAATAAAAACTAACTTTCTTCCTCCAAATCGATTTTGAGAACATACGAAGCAAAGAGGGTTCAAGTATTTAGGTTTATTTTTACTCTCTATACTAAAGACGACCAACAAAACTGCAGGGGAGTTATTATAGTATATCCTATGGGCTTACTAGACTATAATAACATTTCACAGAAATAATGGCAGTCAGCAAAGGAACAAGCCATGTATATATAATTTATATGCACCAATTTTTACTACTTAAAGACACAATAACAGTTTTACTCCAATGTTTCATCTTTGCTGCATGCGTGTGCTTATTGTAGGTTTGCCAAACAGCTGATGCATGTAGGTGTGTGGTGCAAGAACACATTTCCTCACTAAGTTCAATGAACCACATCTGAATAATTCCTTTTGTTTCTATTAATATCACATCATGTCATCAGTACTGACAAAAACAGGCGTAATAATCCTGCTCTGTACCAAGATTCATAAAAAACTGTCGTCTCTTCTTAGTTTTGGTTTGAACTGTAATAACGTGAGTTTTCTTCCACAAATTCTATTGAATTGAGCTCAATTTAACTTTGAGTGTGTAGCTAGCAATTACTGTTTGTCAATCCTGTTAAATACTGTTATTATAGACCATCTTTGAAACAAGTGTAACAGCAAAATAAAAGCACTCACAAAATCAGTTTTATTTTTTATTTTCAGTTTTTCTTTTATTTACAGAAGATTTAACTGAGTGAAGATACAAATATGAAATCCTCTTGGTGTCCTGTGGATAAAGGCTGGACAGTTATTGTCAACACAAAAAAAGGATGGTTACGAGACAACATGAAAATCTGTAGTTACGTTTTTTATATTTTGGTTGATACTTACCTTGTGGGAAGTAAATATACATCGAGTTAAGATTGAACTGAGTTAACTGACAAAGGCTAAAAGAGCAAGCATCTCCCAGTGAGAAGGGAAAATGTTGCACGTATATCTTATCAGGAATCGTTCTTTCCTGCTGTAACGCCAGCAGGAACTGACAATCAAATTAAAATCTAGTCTGATTCAGCAACATAACAGGCACTCTGCAGAAGTGTGCAACATGCTGAAATACATGAAAAGAAATGTTAATTCAAAAGAAGTCCGAGCACACAGCTACACGAGACAGATGAACACCAGGAATCAATAATGATGACATAAAGGAGAGGTGGACAAGACATACAGTTATTGGAAGAAAAAAACGGGATTTACGCACTTCTAGTTTCTGCTCATTCTGGCTCAGACCGTCCTTCTGGCTTTGCAGGAAGACCGTTAGTGTGCGCGTGAGCTGCCTCCGATCGTCGATCTCCGCCGCCAAGCGGCCGCTGTAGTCTGCTAGCAACATGCAGGCCTCCTCCACCAGCCGGGAAAGCCGCTCCCCCGATTCTTTATCTGAAGCACAGGGAGCACACGGAGAGCCGGGCACAATGCTTAACAATAACCAGTCCAGAGGGTTCAACTGGATGTCATTCAGTTATCCATCAATACTGATACAGTGTAAATAGCTATCGTATAATCACTGGGAAATCAAACATTGTTTCCTATGATAGATGGAGGTATTTTAGCCCTTTTTATCTTGGTAGTTTCAGTGTCCTGCAAAATCCAAAATAAAAAAAATAAAAAATAATGTGAATAAATGTAGCCATTAATCAATCTTTTTTATCTTTGTATTAATTCCCTTATTTATTTACTCTTCTGTTTAATTTCCACTTTTATTTATTTATGTATTTATTTGTATTAATCTTAAAATATTTGTTTTTATTTTTCCATTTTTTTTCCACATTGAGTGACACACCCCTCTAATGTATGTACAGTATGTGTATATATGCACGTGTGTGTGTTTGTCTTGTCCGCTGCATTCCTCTCTCACCCGTATCAATAAAACAGTTTAGGTATACATTTGTTTTGTTCGTTCATCCTGCAGGTTAAGTTAAGTGAAAGTTGGGGAATGAATTAGGTCTTTTGTATAAATGCAAACCGGGAGTAAAACGTTCAATGAATAACTGCTCCACTATATCAGGCTTATTCAAATGGCGGCCCGTAGGCTGAATCTGGACCCTTTGAGCATTTATATATGAAAAAAGTATTAAAATATAATAATTTCTTCCAATAAGAGGGTTAATTCCCATTCATCAACGTTACCACTCACATACCACTGACGCTGTTACAAACTGTTAAACGCTATATCATTGTGTTTTTATTTAAATAACCTGTTAATGAGCTATGGAGCAGACTTGTGTGTGTGTACGACATTGTGCCGTGTGCCGCCTCCTACCTGTGATCCTGTGAAGCAGTGACGTGTCTTGCACTTCGGCAGGAAGGGAGGAGATGCGCTGACGCAGCACTGAGTCGCCAGAGGCTGCGTTTTCCAGCTCCTGCAGAGCTCGGATTAACTCTGCTGTCTGAATAGTGTGGAGGGAGGATGATGAGCAGATAAGGGAGGAGAAAAGGAAGGAGAGAAGTTAAGGAGGAATGTATGGTAATATTAGGAGTTAACATAAGTATGTGTCAAATATGAAGAACATTAGAGAGGCAACAGAGAAAGGAAGTATCCGAGAGGAAGCTGTATCAACTGTAAATCATTAAAATGACCTTTATGTGGTTGATTCACATCCTGCATTTATGGCTACACTTGTTTAGGTAATCACCTGTGGTGGCTCTGCTGGGGAGCTCTGGGAAGCAAAGTCCTCATCATCTGGTCGGATCTCCTCATACGACCTCTTCTTAGCCTTCTTCTCTCCATCTAGGATTTACAAGAAAAGACAAATAGAGCTTTCCATGAGCAACAAACAAACAGCCGACTACTCATTTAAGTCCATTTTTTATTCCAATAAAATTGTTTTAATTAACAAGTTGCAATACGCTATGCGTGTATATTTTACGACCACTAGCACATGCTCTATAGTGGAGAGTCGTCTACAGTGTTTGAAAAATATGAAATGTCCGAGAACACTTGCCATTGACCAATTATGCAAACTAATGTCAGATTTTAAAAATAAAATATGATGTATTGGAACTTCCTGTAATAACATATATGATTATATCTTTAAGTATATATGTTTTTCCACATCATACATCGGGCATGCTGTCGTGGAAATGTACCTAAAAGCACTCAGAAATGAACCACACGAAGCATTTGACGGGTTTGAAGCAATGATATAACGAAGAAATATAATGCACATTACATTCTGGAGAGAGAATTTACCCAGTGACAGATTGACCACTCTCTCTCTCCAAGTTACAGAAGTTATTCACTATTTATGCTCACAGCAAAACTCACACCTCTTTACAAGATTGTTTTTTTAGATGTTCTCCACCAACCTATAGGATTATGCCACATGTTGCAAACACATACTTTTAATCATTGTATAAGACACTTCATCTTAACCTTTTGGTAAATCAATGTTTGCCCCCAGACCCCCCTAGCTGGCTATTTTTCCTCACTGGCTGGCTACTCCATATCCATGTGGAAAGCCTTGGACAAAGAAAACATCATATATAGAAGTAAAAATCATTGTGTCTTCCAACTTTATTAATAAGAGCTGTGTGTTGTTTTAAACCATTCAGTCTTACAAGACTGAGCTAGAGAGGTATAAACCTGCAGATCGGCAGGGCAGGCAGTCACATTAGCTTATTGTTGTAAGTAGTTAGTGTCGTGTACTTACAAAGGACTTGTGAGAGCTGATCCAACAGATTGTTCTCGTACACAGCTCTCTCCTGCCAGATGGACAAAACCCGACCCAACTGTTTCTTACAGCCCTCCTCGCCATCTCTGGACAGGAAAACAAGACAGAACAGGCACGTCCACTTTAAAAAGCCTTCTGAAATTCAGCTGACGTTATGGCTGGACAATACAGGTATAAATTGGGATAAATTCTTTGGAAGAATTTATTTCAATGTGAATTATATATCAATGTGTTTAGGTTAGTCCCACCAGGTAGTCCAAGTGATGTAAATTACATTTTAAGTTGAAATTCTCTTGTTTCCAAAACCACGCTTGAAGAAATCTGACTTCAAGTTCTTATATTGTTAATTTTGAAATCAAAGTTGAGCATCAATATATACTGTAAAAAATGTTACTACTTAAGCCGGCTTGGGGAGTAACGGGCTACATGGAACGACGTTACGTAATTAGGATAAAAAAAAAAAAAGAAGATGTATTCAGATTACTAATACATTTAGTAAAAATGGGGATTATTAGCAGGATTACAATCTAAAAATACTTTTTAAAATAAAGGATGATATACTACCATGCACATGCTCACACATTACAACACTTCACAACACGAGTCTCACACAATGACCTCCAATGTTAGTGAAAAGAAATGCTTTCCCAGTGTGGAAAATTCTCCATTATTTTGTATGTAAAGCTGAAAACGGGAACAACATTACAGGACAGAGAAAGTTGAGGCAGAGCAGGACGGTTTGTGTATTTTCCAATTCATCAAGATTATTAATTTTTACCGAGAGGCATCCCCGCATGAAAAGACAGTTTTGTAGGAAATGAGTGAACCAGCAAACATAACACATGACAAACCGAGAAATTTGCATGTAGATTTATTTAATTGAATTTAAATGTGTGCTGCTGCTGCTCCAAGTTAAAATCCTGCAACAGTAATGTGCCAAATGATTTGAGTTCTTGGATGATGACAGCATTTTCACAGCTGGAAGGCATAATATGCATAATTATTTGCATATTCGGCATTGACTTAATCCAAAAGTAACGGAAAGTAATCAAGTTACGTTTCTTTAATATTGTGACACTTCGATAATTCTACTTACTACATTTTTTAACAGGTAATTATATCAGAATACAATTTTGAGGTAACCCTCCCAACCCTGTACAGAAGCAACAGACAAATGACCCAGTCCTAAATAAGGTAAGTCAACAATGCATTTTCCTGAGCCATTTATAGAAATGATTTGTAATATAAAATCTGACCTGTACACGTGTTTGAATGCCTCAACAATGACCGGTGCAAAGTCCTGAGTGAATTCTGGTCCTTTCTTCTTGCTGTTCTGGATGACGTCATTGGCCAGGTAAAGGAAGGTCAGCTTGCGTGATACCTGAGCTGCATGAATTCAAATGTACACATACATATATTACAATGAGGCATTTAGTAATGATTTACATGACTGAACTTTAAGCTGAGCAACACAGTTGTAGGTCAATTAACCTACTGAAACTACGTACTATTGATTTAATTCTTCATCTGAGAAATGATTACAGAAAAAAAAAAAAAGGAAATTTGTAAATGCAACGCCATGTTTTCCCACCAAGCCAGACCATTATATACAGTATATTAAAGTTACTCTTTTCTATGTATCAAACACAGCAAATCACCTCTCAGCCACTAGTCACAACTAAGAACAAAATCTATCCAGTAAAACAACCATTTAGTCACACAGTTCATTCTCCACTATAACTACATATAAGCCTCAAGGGTTAGGGCGTAATCGTGCATAACTCTTTGTTGTGTTTGGACAGGCAACCATCGACACTGTGCTGAACATAAAGCTCCAGAGAAATGTACCATCTCTGTCCCCACTGCTATAAACACTGCACACTCCTTTCAGTCCTCAGACAGGCTCCTAAAATACAACAACCAGTGGGGATATCATTAGGTTGTTGACTAGCACCCTGAGGAAAAGTGTGCCACTATTAGCTACAACAACAACAACACCAGACATCCATACATACAAAATGCTTTTTTAAACTATTTCCAAACAAATATTCACAAGAACCCAAATTATGAACTGTAACTGCATACAATACATTTAGTGAACCCACGAAATGTAACTGTTATGATTCAATGTGGATAAGTTTGCTTACAGTAATTAAAGGCAGGTTAGTGATCTATACCTTCAATTCGACACGCTTTGTATGGCACATTAATGCAAAGAATAAATAATAATAACTTTTTATAAATCCATAGGCCACCCCTTACATTACATGTACACAGCAATGTTCAACACATCCAGTATTATTTTTCTGCAGTGAACGACTGTTAAATAGTGCAACACGTGATGTTTTATAAGCCTATTCTGGTGACAATGAGCCAACATTAAAAATATATATTGAATATCAAATTGACACTGCAAATCACAGGTGTTTATAATTCAATGTCTCTTAAAAAATGTAAAATAAAATGTCATTGTGCTGCCTTAACTGCTTGATGGAGTTAAAGCATTTACAAGAAAACAAAAATGATCATGTGTATAAGATTCTCACACTGTGTCAATGTATTAGTCACACTACAGCTTTAGTACACACATGATGTAGTTTATATTATGTTTTGTGATGCTATATGCTGGCTAAGCCTTTAAGCAGACTGATACTTCAGTATATCTTGTATCGTTATAGCTTCAGTGGAACACTTGAAGCCTTTGGGGCTTCAAAATACATATTTTAAACTAAAGTCAATGTTTGTGCCAGTGCTTGAGAGAAGAAAGAGTGAGAAAGAAATTATGAAAGAAACTGATTGAGAAACCACTTCTGGCCTAGCTTATGTTTTCTTACATCCCAGAAAAAAATGCAGGCCCATCTCAGTAGCTAGAATATCTAACTAGCAAGAGTAGCAATGGCCAACTACATTAAGATATTGATTAGCAATCAACTATCCCACATGTCCCAGGTCATGATTCAGGTGTTCAGTGTTGATTAACAGAAAGATGATTAAAGTATGAAATCTCTGGAGAAACTGGAGAAAAGGCGAACTTCTCAGCAATGTATCTGGAAAAAATGTTGATATCAGCCAGGTGAACTCAAACCAATAACTGAATTTTTCGGGCCACTTGGGAGCAGCAGAAACAAGTTGTCAACTGAAGCATTGACATATCGCCACCTTTTAAAGCTAGGGTTGGTAATGTTGAGAAACTAGCGACAGTACGCTAGATTTTAAAAGTTATCCAAAAAATAGCCCAGTGTTGCCAACTCTTTTCCAATGAAAGTAGCTGGCTGCACTATCTCCAAGTCCCTAAATCTAGCGAGAAAGTCGACAACCCGTCCCTTCAGGCCTCCCTCCAAAGCCACTCCCCTCTAATGTCTTTGAAGAACATTACCAACCCTTGCTTTAAGGTGATATGTCGAACTTGTTAGTAAACAGTTGCTTATTTACACATTCAGCAGTTACGGAGCAACATTAACATTCATTTGGAGTTGTGTCCACCTGTAAGTCCAATAATCACTCTTTAGTTTTCAGTCTACACCGACACCTGATGGAATAATATCTGACTCTTTAGCTGCTAAATGCCATGTTCACCAGCTAGCCACCAACTGTATCTGTCTGCTGTTTGGTGTTAAGTTGAGGCCTGTACTACAAAGTACTGTACTATGATTTGGAGTTAGTGAGGTAACTTGAGGGTTAACTCTGGGTTTTCAGGCCTATGATGGTGGTTCCCTTCTGACCGGGGTAGATCGCCATGGTAACTTATGCTGAACACCTGCTCCGGAGCAGCTTATGTTCCAGATAAGAGATCAACTCATATAAAAGCACCGCCTACTGACCAATCAAAGCCCTCTGTGCAGATTGTATGATAATATTACACAAATACGAAGAAATTACAGTCATAATCCAGGCTAAAAACAACACAGTTTAAACTGACAAATGCAGAAAGGACAGCAGGCATTATGATGTGCTGGGTGCTTACCACTTTGAATTTTGTTTTTATATGTATTTTTTTACTTGCTCTCAAGTCTGTTTCACACCGCCGGAGTTGGTGAAGCAGCTGAAAGACGGCTCAAAGTCATACACACCGCCACGTCATTTTCAAAGGCCATAATGACGTGTAATATATTCATCCATTACATTCTGAAAGCTCTTTATAACATCACTGTCACATCTACGTGACTATGTCTGACCTTTGGATATTCTGTTAAATTAATAAGTGTGTAGATTTACGCATTCACACATTGGCAATTTTTTCTTTTACCAGCTGTCCTTCCTGCATTTGGCAGCTTCAACTGTGTTGCTATTAGTCTGGATAATGTCTTTAACTTCTTCGTATTTGTCTAATATTATAGTTTGCTCTCGGTTAGTAAAATGTGCCGCTCTGCTAACAGTAGGCTTGTCAATGTCTGTGATTGGTCATATGCTGCAAACACCGCCACTTTCACAGAGTTGATAACCAGTCATAGGACCGCTCCGTTGATTGGAGTCAGGTGATGATTGTCTGTAGGTTCATCATTACAAGCGACCCCCTTTCACATTAATTGTTTTCCCACTGTCATTTGATTTTGGTATAAATATATCAATTAAAGGTCCCATATTATGCTCATACAGAGGTTCATACTTGTGTTTTGTGTTTCTACTAGAACATGTTTACATGCTGTAATGTCAAAATAAACAACTTTATTTTCCTCAAACTGTCTGCCTGAATATGCCTGTATTTACCCTCTGTCTGAAAGGCTCCGTTTTAGCTCATTTCAACGGAATTGCGTTGCTAGGCAACAGCTTGGGTCCATGTCTACTTCCTGTCAGCTGATGTCATTCACATACACTGCAACAGGAAATAAACTGGGACACATTTAGAATGTTTACGTTTAAAACCGCATATATTTTATATTTGTGACATCACAAATGGACAGAAATCCTGACGGCTTGTTTCAAACGCACAATTTTCAGAATACGGGCTGTGTGTGTATTTCTCCGTATATTAAACTTTTCAATACTTTCACAGTATTTATATAGCACTTAAACCTGCTTTATACTATAACAGACATGACAATCTCAGTTTTTTTACAATATGGGACCTTTTAAAGCTGCATTGATTGGTTTGTTGGCCACTTGGTGGCAGTAGAACAACCTCTTATCACCTTTTTAAAGAGGTTATGGTAAATGTGTTAACTAACAATTGCTTACTTACTTACTTACACATCCCACAGATGTGGAGCAACATTCATTTGTGATTCTGGCCACCTGAATACTCTTGTTTAGGTCTCCTCTCCACCAAAGAGCTTTGTCTTTAGACTCTTTAGTTAAGCTAAATGCTCCACTATGTTCACCAGCTAGAAACTAACTACTGTCATGTGGTGCTTTAGCGTAAATGGACATATAATATTTGCAATAATTGGGGTCAACTTGGTGGTAATGACCACGACAACGTTACATCTTATGACGGCCTTGTATCAGGGCTAAAGACCGCTCTTATCTTGTTTACCAAGGGCTGACATTGATTTAATAGATTTAGAAAGCCACAACGTCAATTTACAGTGACTTTATTAGTCCTAAACATGGTTAACGTTAGATAGATAACGTGGTTTAAGTCTAACTTAAGTCACAAAGGTGGTGAGACTAAAACCTTTTTTTCAGTTGCTAACGTTACTGCTCCAAAGTTGACCGTTAGCAGTTAGCCGTTACTGCGCTAACAACGCGTTGCCTAGTAACTTTAACGTTAGCTAGCTAAGACGTTGGAGATTTAAAATAACGGTTTAGCCGTTAGCTCCTGTTGCCAACGGTTACACTAACTGTTAACGGTTACACTAACTGTTAACGGCTACAGCTGACTGTTAACAGTTACTCTAACTTGTTTGCGTGTTGTAGAGGCAGGTAACTAGGCAACTAGCTTTAGCTCTCTCGTCGACCTTACCTTTCTTCAGTTCGTTGATCCAAACGTTGACGATGGTCCTCGAGTGTTTTCTATGATGAATGAGCCACAGAGACAACGTCTGCACACTTTGCTGTGAGTTACTGAGCTCGGATAGTTTCTTCTCTAGAGCCGCCTCAGAGAAAGCTGACATCTTGGACGAGATTAGAGGGAGGACGAGCTACTGGGAGAGAGAGAGAGGTTTAAGGTTTCTCCCAGATGTTGTTATCTACAGCTAGTCAGCCAGTCACCACGGGGACTTTAGCCATGCCATACGCTAGCAATCCCTATGTAAAGACTGGTTGTTAATGCTAACTAGCTACCGTCCTCCCTGTGCTGTTTAGAGGTGGCTGCCTTGCTCTAGTTTGCCTTGCAGGTTCAGCTCAGGGGGGCAACAAACCACAGCACAGCAGTCTGCAGGAGCTGCTTCCGGTGGTGCGTTCAAAGTCAGATGGAATTTACAGATAGGATTATGAACATCCACCTGGCAGCTATCTATGACTGAGCATTAAAGCTGCAGTGTTTAGAAATGGAGCAAATGTGATTTGAAAAAAAGTTATTTTTATAAAACTGTCACTATATTCTGACAGTAGTGCATGAGACAGGTAGTCTGAAAAAAAAAAATCATGTGCCTCTGTGTCCTCTGGTGCTCCTAATGGCCTCTGCAAGATTTCACAGACCGGAGGAAAATCAGAGCCGAGCTGGAGCCTTGCCGTCTCTGAGCAGCTGTCAATCACTTGCAAACTCCAATCAATCAAACGGTCAAATTGTACTTTGTACTTATGTATACATTTTCTTTTTAATGTGAAAACGAATAAACAAAGTGTGGGGGAAAAAAATTGTACTAGACCAAAGACACCTTGTCTAATAAATTAAACAAAATTGCTTTTGCATCATTTGTGTGTTTATTGTGGGGCTATTGCTTTACAGGCACAATGCCGGAGTTTGTGGTTCCCTCTCATGTCTGAGGACAAAAATCCTTGTTGAACTTGACTCTGGTTGAGGTTTTGCAGACAAACACACTGAGGCTCAAATCTCTCCAACAGTGAACTTTCTCCACCCTTTATAATGTGAACTTTAATTTCAACATTCATTGTCCTAATGCAATAAGCAATGCAAGTAGAACACAACAGCAATGATTCAACCTCCTAAATGAAGAAACATAAAGACGTTTACGAAACATATTTATTATGCACCACAGCACTGGGCATTTGCATAGTTACACCAGCTGCTAACTTAAACTCACAACATACATACATGTTACATAGCCTTACATTAGCAACAGGTGATAGAGTCATCACTTGCATCATTTTCCAAATTTTGTTTATAGCAACCTGGTGTCAATATCAGTATCATTCCATTATACACCATAGTCAACATAAATATAGCCTACTATCTTCTGTGGTGCACAAAATAAGCAAAAAGAGGTCATCCAAAAAAAAAAGTTGAGATAATACACTCAAGCACAAACCTATAAAGTAGGCCATTACACATTTTACAAATTTTAAAGTAAATTCTTTTTTGGAGTTATTCAGGCACAGCTTGTACATAACAAATGCAGTCGCAATGGCATAATGGTCCAAAAGGAATAGAAAATTTAGGTATTAGTAGAAGTATTATTTGTAATTCAACAAGTTATTTAGTGACAACTATAAAACAGACCCTCAGTGCAATTTGAAAGCTTTATAATTTCTCTGTTGAACCAATACAATTGACATTGAAAAACTGCCAGCTGCTGTACACAGTTTGATGCTTTATATTACTGAGCATGTTTCTCAACCTCACTTGGTTTGGACGCATGTAAAACCTAGAAACATGAATAAATGCTAGTACTTATCAGTTTAAATGATCTCATTATCCCCAATATTCTTGAGACACTATTATCAATATAATTTTTGAATAACAAAAACATAGGCTATCATCGTAAATGTCCTTAATTCTGAAGCAACAAGCGCTATCTTTTGTTTTAATGTAAACAGATGATGCAACAGATACACTTTTACTTAGAACACCTATATGCCCAAGCACATCCAAGGAAATATGTCACAGTCTAGGCTCATTTCAGTTTGATGGTCCACAGTCGCATCCGTTTTTAACATTTGGGTAAAAGAAAATGTCACTATCATATATATTTTGTCACATAAAATAAAGTTGAAACTTAAAATGAAAGCGGACAAAGCTGAGATTTCAGAGGCTATGAAGGTTGTATCACTACAGGCAAAACATCCCTCCATTAGGAGATTCCCATCTCTGACAGAGACCAGACACACTTATTTTGGAAAACATAAAAAAAATACCACAGCAAAATTAGAACCGGCTGGACCCTTTGAGTGCGATTTCATCAAGTGGTGACAACCGTCTCTTCAGTAGAAATGTGGCGATACATGCAGAATTACAATTCGGGATATGCAAATATAAGTGGAGTTGTTCAATCTGAACTCCCTGAAATCATCAAATCTGACCAACCGGCGGCTCTGAAATTAAGATCAGTGTGGGCTCCATAATACAGAGCTTGCCCGGGTGGGATGAAAGCATTTGACTGGGACATACCCCCACCACCACTACCAACTTCACCACCACCCCAACCGCTGACTGGATGAGGACAGGGCTGGTCAGGGTTTGTCAGTTCAATATTGTAGTTGGGGTAAGACATCATCCCATGGCCTACCTGGAAGGCTTGATGGGCCGTAGGTTGTGTCATATAACTTTGTGAAGCTGTCTGGAAATGACCAAAGGTGAACTCCATGTATGTTTGCAATCGTCTCTGTTCAAACTCAAGAAACTGCATTCTAGGCTCTAGTGCAATGCTGCCATTGTGAGCACGGGGATCTCCTAAGTAAGGATGCGTGTTGTTCCTAGCAGCACCTGAATAAGCAGCCAGTTCACCAGACAAACCATGCTGTCCCACACCGCCTGTCTGAAGACTGGTATGATCTTGTGCCATGTACTGATTCTGGGGTTGTTGTTGGTAATAATGATGAGCCGCATCTGAGCTCATCCCGTTCTGTCCTTCTCTTGACACTCCTGTGCCAACTTTACTCTGTGAAGATGAGTCGTACCACTGCTCAGTGCAACCCGCCTGTCGTCCGTAGGAAGAGTTATAAGATGACCAGTCCTGAGTGTTGGACACAGCAGGCGACAGCCCCTCATGTTGAGTCTGTGGGCTGTCATTTTGCCACTCTTTGTAAAACCTTGATCTTTCTTGAGAACCATGCTGTCCGTTGTAATTGTTTTCCCCAGAAACCCTTTGGTAGTTTGCTCCAGTTGTGTTTTCTGACTGGTTGAAGTATTCATCGTCATTGAGATAACCGTCCACCTCTTGATACGGAGTGACGTTTCTTTCTGGTTCCATGTATTGACCAGCGTCTGCGTCTCCACTATAGAGGTCTTGCTGAAGTTGTGAGGTGTGTTCAGCGTCGTCAACTGTAAATGATCCAGTGTCGTAGTCCAACTCACAGTCCTGTGACTGGGACTCTGGCGAGGGAACGAGATCCGAGTCGGATGGAGTAGAGTATGCAGTTGATACGGGGAGGCTGTCCATGCTGAAAGAGCTCCTCTCCAGCAGCATTGAACCTTCGTTAAGAGGCAGGCTTACATTGAACACAGGATTAGTCACTTCCCTCATTTTCCTCTTTGCTGTCCTCTTTTTTGCAGATTTTGACGGCACCACGGCACATTTCTCTGGCATGCATTGATTTGAAGTCTTGTTCAAACTTGTCCCTTAAAAGAAAAAGTGTAAATTGGAGCCAGAGAGCTTGAAAAACAGCAGGAATCCACAAAAATATTACATAACATTTTTTTTCGTTTTGACCCCCTTCAAGTGAACCGCTGCTTCCAAAGACACACACCTCTAACAGCTATTTTCTGCTTTTGGGTGTTAGTATGTGTCCATCCATTACACAGCATCTTTACACCTGGAAAAGAAGAAAAACAATGCAGGGGGCATACAAACATACATAAAGCCTTGCACTAAAAAATGCACTGGGTGAAAGAATAAGTAAGGAGTTAAAAAATTGTGTTTGAATGCTGGAAAAGAAACATTGAAGTGGTTGAACACAGGTAAAATAAAAGATTTAAGGAGTGTAAAGAGAATAATAAAGAGTGAAGAAGATACAAAAAGGGGTGAATAACACAACAGTAGATGATAAAAGATAAGTTTAACTCAGTCCTTTTAGATCCCAAAGTTTAAATTGCTTTCAAAACTCTCCTCCCTATACTTTTAAAAGGTGGCTGAATAAGTTTATCCTTTGCTCCACTGTGGAGAACAGAGGCTGTGGTCACCTTGGATTCATGGTGATTACTGCATGCATTATTATTTTTTTTTTTACAGCCACCTTTCAAGCCTGGAGGGAGTTGAGTGTTTCAAACTTGAGACTTTGTGGAGCATCACTTTTATGCAAAGCATCAAGTATTACACCAGGGCGCAGGGAGTAAATGAAGTGTTATACTTGCATCACAAATCACTCATCAAGAGCAGAGAGTTGGAGCTAAAGAGGTGAATGGTTTATGGCCAAACAGGAAAACAGTGGATGGGCATGCATCTGTACTTACACCAGTGGTAACTTTTGCCAGTCAGTAGGCTACAGAGGGTTTCTGGAGCGTTTACCACCTGGGAAAATGAGATGTTTGAACACTTTGATGGACAGATGAGTACAAGTGAGCTTTACACTTTCATGGTAAAGAACATAAGAGTCATTTTACACCTAGTGTAGCATAACCGAGTATATAAAAGTATGTAAAAGTGGTACCTTCAGCTCTCCTCTGCCCTCTTCTTGCTCCACTTTCTCGGCCAGTGATTGGAGAAGTTGATAGTTGTCATTGATATCTGCCATCATTACCTCCACCTGCTCAGGATGAATTTCCATCTACACACAAACGTTTTCAGTGAACTTAAAAGTTAAACCAAGCATGTTCTCTACAGCCCTTTGGAAGCGTAATAGTAAAGTATTTTAATGTATTATTTATCCACAACAAACTGACCAAGTAGTTGACGAGATGGGAAGATCTGGTTAGGTGATCGATGATGTCCTTTTTGTTGGATCTGATGCGGCAGCAGTGACATAAGAAACAGCATGTGTGGCCATCTTCACTTCTACATTCAACCACGCGGATAAGACCTGTTGCAAACATGTAGAAGCAGCTTCCTTTTAAAGCAATAGTTTGACATTTTGGGAAACACACGGATTCACTTTCTTCCCACGAGTTAGATAAGATCAATAGCACTCTCAGGACTGTACGGTTAATATGTCTCTACAGACAGCAGACAGTTAGCTTAGCACAAAAACACTGGAAACTAAGGGAAACATGAAGCTATGCTAAGATATATACGTATATTTACCATACGGATCTTCTCATCAAGAATATGAATAAATATATTTTCCAAAATGTTGAACTACTCCTTTAAATGATCCATGCCCATAATATATGCAGTAGCACTCATCATCAGTAGAATTCTCACCAGAAGATCCACTGTGAATTACTGATGTACGGCACTGATTATTGGTTATGGTGCAAGTAACAACAATTCAATTTTCTAAACAGTTTCAGTGCACTACAACAATCAATATGTTCAGAAATATTGTATCCTACAACTGACTGCAAATGTGTTCTTTTTAATCACGTTGAAATAATGGTGCCTTCAAATGAAACTTGTGAGCTTGTGTTTAAAACGTGGGAAGTCGTGTACAAGATATGCTTGACGTTCAAGTGAATGTAAAGGCATAATGACAGAGGAAAAGGACTAGGCAGTTGGGAATATCAACATTTTCCTCAGACATATAAAATTACAATATACAAATAAAATTTCAATATATTCACTTATGTACTGAAAAATGAACTTCCATGGCCTCCCCCATTTCTAACAACGTCAACAAACAAGCCACAACTCGTGGACTCTGAGCTTTCAGAAACTTTCCACTTACGAGGTTGTGAATACCACAAGAGGGGGGCTTTCATATGGACTCTTCTCGTGAAAACGGTAAACACAACCCCATTTGAAGGCACCATAAGTTTGACATTTTCTGTATTTTCTAGCACCCGTTGCTATTCTTTATCTGCGCTCACCGATAAGAGGCTTGGTTCCTGTGTAGCCATCAAGAAAGCTGTCGCTGTTCTCTGACGGCTCAGAGGGTTCAGGTGATGATGTGTTCTTTAAACTACCTTCTGACTCGATAAAAGCTACAGTTTGGTTCGTCTCTGCTGAGGTCTGAGGAAGCAGTACAATCCTCTGCGATCGGATGGGACTGTGCTCCAGCTGCACAGATGTGGTCTCTGAACGGCTCTCGGGTTCAACCTGCACCTGCCCATCTCTTAAGATAGTTATCAGAGTTACTGCTGTGGTGTTAAAAAGAGAAAGAGACCGATATGGAGGGAAAAAAGGAACGTACATATGAAAAATGATGCCACAAAAAAAGAAATGGAGAAGACAGAGGGTGTGATTGAAGGGGTGGAGAGGGTTTGAGAACCACTGTTCTCAACAAATGAATAGTCACTGACCGTCTTTCTCACTGTGTGTTGCCATCTTCTGGTATACAGCATCGTCAATCTCTAACCACTTCATATAAAAGGTGCAAAAAGATATGAGGACTCATATCCAAAATCTGTTTGCACAACAACAAACAAAGACACACACAGGCAAAATTGCATACCTGGACTTCTCCAGGTCCCTCTTTTCCCTCAAGTGTCTTGGCCATCTCCATTAGTGGCCAGGCCAGCTTAGACAGGTCACACTTCTCCCATTCAGACACCAAGTGGGGGTGCCAGGCTTTCTGTCGAGCAAAATGTGAATGAACTACAGTCCAATGCAGCATACAAACTTGCCATTGTGACTTCTTCTACAATACTACTTACAATGTAGTTGTATCTGTGGAGACTTCCCATAATGTGGTTTCGCATGTCAGCTTTATTAAGTCGACACACACACACCTCACACAGGTACAATACTTCTCTGTTATGTGTACCTGCCGCCTTCACACATTCTATAATACTGCCCAGGCCTGAATGTGCATAAAACGACAAATTATTTCAATACACACAGGACACACACAACATATACACAAATTAGGGGTTTGTTACCACAGACCAATAATGGGTTGTAGTCTGTTCTTGTTGCTCAGATACACCTTCAGAGAATCAAACAGCTGGCTTCTGGTAGAAGCTCCTACAAACAGAGAACGCATCAGACAAACTTAATTTGCAGAAAAATGGCGTAAGCATGGTAGTCCCACGTGCAGAGAGTAAAAGACATACCTTTAAGTGCTTCAACCGACTGCATGCTGCGGTTGTAGAATCACCACCTGCATACAGTTGAAGTTGGAGCTCACAGTAAGTTTAGTTTAGTTTATTTGTGATCAATTTATTCCGCAGATATATTCATCAAAGTTGCACAGAGTTATTCACAGAAGTTCTGGATTCATCAATGTGTCCCTGATACCATGTAATACAGTGTTCAGTTCGCAGTGAATGAACCCCGAGCTTTTCTTTACATTTGCCTTTATACACAGCAACAAACATTCTCTGAAGGGAGGGGCAGGGTTTTGATCAGTCTTAGTACTTTTCCACAATGTCACTGTGACCTTCCTCTTATCTGACTCCATTCTTCGACAACGCTGTCTACTGTTCATAACATTCTGTCCTCTCCCCCCCATCTGTTTTCTCCCTAAGGCTGTGTCCTTGAGACTGTTCTATCTACACAAAAGTATGTTTATGCCGTCCCACCCTTGTGACTCTGCACGAGAAGTCCCTCAGGCGCAACAGTATTCATCTTATAATTCTAGTCTAAACATCTTTAACCCAATGAACTCGTAACATAATAGTTTAAGCATTGCCATATTATTCTTCATGATATATTTCCAACAAGGGACAGTGCAATTTAAGAAATACACATGGTATAAAAAATGCTAGAACAAGCCAAAAGGCTATTTTTCATCTGTCGTCCCTGGCCAAGGTGTTACAGAAGGAATCCTAAAATACATCAGAACAAAAACATAAAACAGGACTTGCTGTTTAAAAGTTGGAAAAGGACAGAGTTGTTAAAAACAGTAGTGATATTTATACATATAAAATGACACTGCAGACAAGCAGGATATATACATAGAAGCAGCAAAAAGAGAGTTTAGTGCTGACATGTGTATGTATCAATCATCTATTGTTTTAATTGGGTATTGAAAGATCTGTATGTGTTAAGTTGTCTGATGTGAATCATAATATGAGTGTGCTGGTGTCCAGATGTCTGAACTACTTTAGTTTTCCCCTAAAATAAGATGAAAAAGTGAAGCAACAATAGGAAAGGGGCAGGAAAATATAAAACTTCCTGAATCATACTTGAATAATGAAAAGGTAAGAGGAGAAAGAGTATAAATCAGGGCCAGCCATGACAAATCAGTACAGACAAGTACTCATCAAGGCTCAGAAAACACTGGCGCGATAGCCTACATATGAATTGAATGATGAACTGCTGTGGTCTTATCTTGTATGTTTCTTTTTATTTTATTTTATTGCTATGGATCCTCCTGTGTGTTTGAAATACAGCTTGAATTGAATTGAATTTATTATCATTATTATTATTATTAGTATATGTGCTTAAATGTTTGTTAACTTCCATGTGTTGTGCCTGATGAACCCCTTGAAAAACGAGATGGTGCATCTAAAGAGGTTTAAATAAAGTGTCTCTAAATTAAACTAACCAGCAGATGGAGCTGCAGCATCATCACCCTGTTCAGACAGGATGCGTCTCAACACACTGAGGTTACCTGTGATTTATAAAGTTCAAATAACACAAGAACTAACTAAACCCCAGTAATAAACCCTCATCTGACCACCTCATTATTGTGACTTCCCTCTTATTCTTTCAGTGTCACAGAATTAACGCTAACGTACACAAGAAGCTCTCAGTCTGTAGTTAATTCACAGAGATGTGGACAGACTTACGAGCTGAAACCAACTGTCAACATTCTCCTAACCGTTAACCGTCAGTTAACGTTAATTAAGTTAACTATCTAACGTTAACTTGGTTATTGGATAACAATTAACGTTAATAAATCTTAATCGTGACGTTGCCTACCACAGCTGCTGCCAGAAAATAGTGAGGAGAACTGTGATTAACAACTTTTGAGTTTGTTTAAACGACCACATGCAGTTAGTTGGACGAGCAGCCAAACAATTAAGAAGGTAAACAAACACACTGACTACTAACTAACTGTAGATTATAACTCACCGGTAGGAAGTTATAGTGTCCGTTAATCGAAATCTGAAATCCGTGTTAAGTAACGTTAACCGACAAAAGGTGTATAAAGTTAAACGCACTACTGTTGTTGTAGCAGGAGGAGTGAGAGGAGCGTCATCAAAGCTCTCCGAGTCATCCAATCAGATCAACAGGTGTGCGTGTGTGCGCGTGCGTGTGTGTTTGTTTATAACCTTTATTTAACTAGGAAGTCACATTGAGATTAAAACCTCTTTTACAAGTGAGACCTCGCCAAGAGAAGGTCAAATAGCAGCATCCAACAAATAAAGACAACATTGACATCACGACAGCAACAATACATTACATCATTATACAGCGCATTAACAATGCAGCATGTTGGTCAAGTGTGTGCTATTTACTTGAAACAACTGCAGCTTGTAAAATAATTTAAAGAGATAAGGGTCTCGAGTTTAAGCTTGGCCTGCAGATGGTTCCAGGACCAGGACCAGGACCAGGACCAGGACCGTAGTGGAACAGGCTTGTTTTGCCAGCTTCTGTACTGATAGAAGCCACTTTAAACTGAAGCCATTTATGTGATCTTAGATTATAACTGTTGTGGAGAATTACAAACTTCTGGTTTAAGTAAGTCGGAAGTTTGCCAGAGATGACCTTATAGACTAAAATGTACCAATGTTGTGACCTCCGCAGAATGAGGGATGACCATCCTACCATGCCTTATAAGGTACAATGATGGGTCCTGAAGCCAACCAGCTAGAGCCACACACAGCCAGTGTGTGTGCGTGTGTGCGTGTGTGCGCGTGCGAGGGTGGACCAATTACACCATCGTAGTGAGGAAGTTGAGGTTAGAAAACATGAGGTTTAGGGTTGTTTGCATTTATTTGTGATGGTCAGTGACAAATTAAGTACTCAGATAGTTGACTTAAGTAAAAACAGCAATATCACAGTGTAGAATTACTCTGAACTTCAATGGACCTTTGTAAGAATCAGAAATGCTTGGTTTGCAAGTGAGTTACGACACACGATCGGGGGCTGGTGCTGTAGGCAAGATGAGGAGGCTCTGAGATTTTACACCTTGAGCTGGTGGCATGAATGGAGGAGGCTCGGGGTAAAAAGTTCAGAATCGTAAATCTGTCAGAGGTGGGACCAAAATAAGTCAGAATCGCTGAGTTTGCAAGAAAATAATGAGTTTTGGGCATTTTGCCCACCGAGGGTAAAGAACATGAGAGAGAATTGTGAATGAAGCTCATGGTATATAAGGAGGACTGGTTTGTCATGTAAGTCAGTCCTCCGTTCGAACTGACGACTCAAATAAGTGACAGAAATAAACACTTTTTTGAATTTCAACATGCTGAAAGGTTATAATGGAGTTTTTGCCTAATGATGCCAAAAATATTCTACCTACTGCAGGTTTAACTCTGCTCTGTGTGGAGAGAAACCATTTTACATTGATTGACAGATCTCTGTGAGTGAAGAAGAGCCCAGGCCAGACGCGTGAGAAATCACACCTTGACTAACTAAATCACCTTTTGCTTTGAGAGCTGTGTCTCTCAGACACCCTCCCACTGGGACTAGGACAGGGAATAAAACTCATCTGAACCAGCCACAGAATTAGACCTGAAGGAATTTGTCCTCCACACGCTGATACAGTATGTTGATGCTTTAATGATCTGTTCACCAACAAATAAAAGGAGGCCTGCGAGTTTGACATTGTAGCATTGCTATAATATCTAGCAGACGGGCCACAAGGTCAGTCTGACTGAAATGCAGTTTGCTCAGGAAAGTGTAACTTTCTTAGATTATGAAATCTCTAATAGTGGTAAAACACTGAGCTCAAAAAGAGTGGATGCCATCCTAAAAATTACAAAACCACGTACCAAAAGACAATTGATGTAATTTTTACAGATGATAGGGTACTGTGGATTTGTGACTACCTGATCCAAGCAGACCATTCACTCAGTAGATGAAAAGGGGGTTTTATAATGTCAGTATTGCTACAAGAGCACGGGGGGGAAAACAACGACTGGTTGCGTATTTCTCCTCAACATTAGACAGTGTAGCATTGGGTTTGCCTCACTGCATGACAATCAATTATTATGTTATTATATTCTGCTAGAACAAAAAACATTTGTCTCCAACATGTTGGCTTAGATACAATAATATCTAATATAATCTCTGCCTAATGTCAAGGTCACACCCTGTACAGCATTAAATCCTGCTAACACTAAGAATACCGATACAACATATTGCAAAAGATGTAATTCTTCATTATTGTGTCGAGCGCTATACACACGAAAACAACACTCCCATAATGGGAAACCAGGAGACTGGGTGCTGATAAAGGACCTGAAAAGGAAGCACTGGAGGAAACCCAGATGGACGAGACCCCACCAGGTGCTCCTCCTCATCACATCTACGGCGGTTAAAGGGAGAATCAGCTGAACACACGCCAGTCACTGCAGGAAGGTGCCAACACTGGAGATGGAGGAGGTCCAGGGTGAGAGACTCGGTCAGCAAACAAGCGAAGGAGGCCGCAGCGAAGGTCAACTGCCACTAACTTGAGGGAGAAAGAAGAAGACTTCAACGGATAACAGATGAGACACTCATCGTGTTTACATGCCGACCCATAACACTACGAGGTCAACTCTTGACAAAAGACCCTGGCATCCTTTTAGAAGAACAGGCCACGGTCTCAGAGGAACAACATGCTGCTTCATGGCTCTCATCATTGTTTTCAATAAACAGAATGTTAAAGTCAGTACAACTGAGCCATTGACCATATGAAGGGCAGGATGAAATCTCTCTGATAACTTGATCAATATCCTCTCTGAACAACCACTGTCTGTCAAAAGCTAATCTACAGTACAAATGTAATACAATATACAGTTCACTCGGTCAGAAGATGGTTTATTTCTGATATTATTGACAGTAAAGTAAGTCATCTTCAACAAACATGAATAGTTCTGCTGTGTTTACCATGATGATCGCTTGGAGTTTTAGAGGAAACAGAGCCCCAAAGCAGCCGACGAGTTTCTGCTGATAACCTCATCTGGTTTACGACAACTCCTTCTTTAATGCAGAGGCCTTGTTTCTCAGGATTTATGGCTGCAGTTGACAGGTTTGTGTTCAGGCATCTGTGCCTGTTCCTCGTCTCTTGAGCAGTCAGTAACCTCCATGTCTCATGTTTTCAGACTTTAGAGACCTACAGCAGGAGGAACACTAAAACAAACCTGTGACCCTCTGACCCGACACACTCTGAGAATTTACTCACTCAACTAATTTAATTCTTTATCAATGATATATGCTTATTGAACTACTAATGACACACACAACTATTAACTAATTAATAAATGCATTGATGAAAGAATCAATGAATACAGCGGTAGGCAATGAATGAATGAATGAATGAATGAGGACCACCGTATACCACACAAATCTGTATACTACTTTTTCCTTACGAAAAAGTAGTATTATTTTATGAAATATACTTAGTGTAAGTAAATTCAAGTATATTTCCCCCAAGTATACTTTGTGTAGTAAGTATACTAATATCAATGTACTAGTAGTATACTTGTTGTGTACTACTTCAATACTTCTTGGGACTAAATTGGCCCACTTTTTAGTTTATGAAAGTATACTCTAAGTGTAAGAATAGTAAACCTTGAGTACATAATTAGTTGTATTTTGTACTGCAACTATACCATGAACTATACTACAAGCGAATAAGTATGCTGTTAGTTTAATAGTTATATACTTGTAGCCCACTTTTTAGTTTACGAAAACACACATCAAATTCTTCTGTTAACTAGTTTAATAGTTTTTATACTGCAAGTATACTTGTATATACTTATAGCCCACTTTTTAGTTTATGAAAGTATACTTTGTACACTTTAACTTATAGTACTTAGCCAGTTATTTATGTGTTAAATAAAGAGACTTGCTCCTTTTGCTATTTGACTTGATGTTTTGTAATGATAAAAAAAATAAATGTTTTTCTCACATGCCTCCACGGTGAACGGAGAATCCAAAAACGTAGAAAATTCTTAATGAATTGAAGTAAATTTGTATAAAAACATCCGCTTACAAACTCTCACACACTTTAATAAGCTACTCAATCGAACAGTGAGCACAACTACAAGCCAAGTATACCTTTCTGTAGGCCTATAAGGCAAGAATACTTAATTATGAATAAACTTTTATTTGGTAAGGGTTGGCCAGATGGATTCATTTATGGGAGACCAACCAAGTGGTTGAGTATGTATCAAAGTCTCAATTGTCATACGTGTTATTTGCATTAGTTAGCACCCTGGAATGCGGGGGTGTTGGCTCTATCTGATGGTGCTGGTCTGTGAAAGCAACCCTGTAGTAAATTATGCTCCTCACCAGTTGGCACTAGTAAAACCCCTTTGATCATCATTCAGGAGACACTGGTGAATATTAGAGCCTGACTCACCAGGAGCATTGTTGGATGAGATTGCAGGCGGTGAGAAAACAGGCACTGTATTTAATTCACAAGGACATACAAAGTAGAGCTTGTTCCACATTACTTGTGCACATATGCAGATATGGCAGCGGCAGTTCTAGAGAAAGAGAGCGAGATGTTGCTTTTGCATCCTCTGTTCTATCAGAGGTGTTTTTGTGAAACATCTGCGTGTCCTTGGACTTGTTTTTTTTTGTAATAAAGAATTGATTGATAGCATCTATTGAGTCTTTCTCCTCCATTTCAGATAGAAGAATTTCCCACACAGGTCTGACCTTGATGCACGACTTTAAAGCTCAAACAAATACCACACGAGGAGGAGGATCATCCAAACTTGACAACCTGACCTTGAAACAAAACATGACCGAGAAATGCTCTCTTCCCTTCCTCGACTCCCACCATAACTTACTGTCAGGAAGTGTGTGCATATCTCTCAAAGACAGGAGGGAGGCCCAGGGTTTTAGAAATATCCTAAACCAACAACAGACGTCCCATTTTTGCATTATAGGCTAAATGCTATGTGTTTATATTAAAGGAATTAACTCCAAAGAAAATAGTTTCTCAGTCTATTTGTGTCTGATCGAATTTGAAACCAGAGCCGGTACTTTAACGTTTCAGCCAAATGAGGAACTGTGAAGTTCCGCATCGCTCCACTGAGTGGAATCAGAGACGTGGGTTTAGGTTTCGTCAAGGCCACTGGGGGATTTCGTGTGAGATAAGAGATGTGACAAATCTGTGAGACTACATTATTTCATCTTAGAAAAACCATGTGGAAAAATTCTGTACGTCAAAATTCAGTCTGTAACCAAATTCTTCTGAAATTATTTTTGGATTCGACAGTTTTCATAATCCCCATTAGAAGCGATCTTTGTTCCCACAGTAATTTCTGTGTACAAAAACTTAAAAAAACAAAATAAATTTAGTCAGAGAAAAATAGAATTTATGGAAAAAAAATTCACAAAAAACATACAATATATTTCACATTCAACATAAGATCTGTATTTTATAGGAATTTCATTAAAATGAACAAAACATGAATATAAAACTAAAAAAAAAATCACATTAGATGAATACTGTGACGTTTGAAATATTAAAAACTGAAACGAGCTACAGTAGCTTAATAGAACGTTTTACAAACTCAGAAAAAAATCAAGTTTAACTTCATTTAAAATGAATGTGTATGTGAACACACAAACATACTGAAAATAAATGAACAATCTACACCTACTTTGGCACGGTGACATCTTCTCCTACTGTGCTGTGCGGCATCTTACTGATGAAGACGTGATATGTAAGACACACATCTGAACTTAATCATTTCTGCTAGAAAAAAATGTTTAACAAGTGTACTGCAGAAAAAACTTATTAACATGGTTTAACAGGTAGTTTCCCTACCACCACTACTTCTCTACAACATAGAACCCTCCGCCAGAGGCAAAAAAGGAGTTTGCAGGTGGCTGGGATGTGATTTCAGTATTGGCACCAGGAGGATAGTGAACGACTGGAGGGTTGACGTAAGCTTGAGGAACGTTCTGCGCTGCTACGTTGCTGCTGCTCTGCGTTGGAGCGACCCTGAGGGTTCTGTAATCGTTCAGGTCGATCATCTTTTGTGAACTGGTGGCTGGAGTCGTGACTGGAGCGGCGCCTCCGTAGGCCGCCTCACTGATCACTGTGCCGTCTCCAGCAGCCAGGGAAGTGCTCCTCCATGAGGAGTACTGCTGCTGCAATAACTGCTGCTGATACAACCCCAGCTTCACCCATTCTGGGAGCGCTGGAGCTGTTAAAATGTGTCCAAATGATTGCAGACTGAAGCGGGTTGCTCCTTGCTCTGGGTAAATCGGACTTGGGTAGGGCGCCCCTGTGGTGAACCCCTCATATTGGCATGGACTCTCAGTGTATACAGGAGGGTTGGCTGGTGCTGTGTAACTTCCAACAGCCTCAGTGGAAAAATAACCCGACAGTCCGTTTGCGAAATAAGCCATTTGTCTGTACTGACCGTATCCTCCTGAGGCGTCACTGGGGCTTACGGTTGCACCTGTGGGGAAGCTGTGAGTGACCTGGTTGTTCACCTCAGTGGGGTCCTGTCTATTATAGTTGCCCATAAACCGCTGGTTATGGCGGTTTGACCTGACAGATACGATGGCGTTAATGGGCAACTGACGAACCCCAGTGCTGTCAGTCTCTGTGTTATCTCGTGGCTGTAGTATCTGACCTGGATTATCGTAGATGGGACTAGGGTGAGGCTGGCTTCCAAAGGTGCTCTGTGCATCGTACTGGTTTTGTGGGTCACTGGGGTCAGCGGCGCTGGCAGAAGGTAACTGCGTGACTGCGTTGGCTTCAGTCGCTCCGAACAAAAGGTCGCCCCTCGTTAAAGTGGAGCCCTCAGGAGATGAGGTGATAACAGAGCTGGCATTAGAGGCGACGAGTTGGTTGCCATGGCTCAAGACCTCAGGAGCTGCTGTTGAAAACATCTCCAGTGAGTTAGCGGAGGGTGGATTTTTTGTCACTTTAAGCATTTGCCACTTTGAATCCCATCTTGCTTGCTTTGTGGCCACATTAGATGTTGTCTGCACAGGCTCTGGATCCTGTCTTCTTTCCACACCACTTGCGGATGAATTGTTAGCGCAGGAGGTGGTAGTCTCGCCATTGCCTGGAGCTGATGTGCAAGGAGACATATTTAGCTCAGATTTCATCTTTCTCAACAGAGCCATTAGGTCATCAAACTTTTCCATGTCTACAGCGGGTATGTCTTGTTCATCGAATCCAGGTTCTGTGTCTTTGTCCATAGGAGACAGGAGGGTGGAGGTGGCAGCAGGTTTAACAGAAGTGGACTCGGAGGCTGATTCGGCGCTGATGGGCTGCAGCTCACTGCATTGTGCTGGCAGAGGGTCCTCGAGTTTGGGGTTATTGGTGCAAGATCTGACCAGTGTTTCAATAGATTCAACAGCTGCTCTTTTTCTGGTGGGAAAGTATTCATCTCTGGGAGACACGGACAGGGTTTGACTGGTTTTAGGACAAACAATGGAGGAAGATGGGGATTCTGAGTGCAGCTCCACCTGTTTCACTTTCAACTCAGGGATAGGCCTCTGGTGCTGAGAGACTGGCGGTCTGGGTTCTGGTTGCTCTTGGGGACTGAGACACGTGCCAGCACCAGAGAACGGAGAGATGACAGGATCAGCCTTTGGGGAGACACGGGTCACATCCAGAGGACTTCTTTGTTTGACCCCATCCAAATCTCCATCCATCTCTTCCAAAGGATGTTTCTCAGTTTTTTGTTTTGCTCCTAAGAGAGACAGCGGAGAAGGAATGAGAGAACACAAGAAAAAACAAGCTTCAATGTATTACAGCTTAGAGAAAGGAAATGATAAGCCCCATTTATGAGTCCCATTTATGAGAAATTATTTCCAGTTGTGTCAGATTCAAAAAGTGAAGCAGCATTTCCCCTGCCTCATGCGGGGCTCTGGATTTTTGTTAACATCAAAGCCCTTTTTGATTTTCATTTTTAACCCTCTGCGACCCGCGGGATCGCAGGTGATGCCGACCGACTTTAGTGTCTTTCAGAGGCTGTATCAGGTTCCGTTTTAGAGCTAGAGTGAAGATACTGATATCATATGAAACTGCAAAACCTAAGGAATTCATTGGTACCATGGCAAATTTTGGCGAAGAAAAACTAGCATGGCCATTTTCAAAGGGGTCCCTTGACCTCTGACCTCAAGATATGTGAATGAAAAAATTGAATTAAATGAAAAATGGGTTCTCTGGGTACCCACAAGAAAGATAGATAGATGGGTAGATGGATAGATGGATAGATGGATAGATAGTAACTTTATTGATCCAGAGGGAAATTCAAGTTTCCAGCATCACAGTTCCATAGTGCAAAAACGTTTTAGTAAAAAGGCAGTAAAAAAGTTAGTAGTGCAAAGTACAAAAAAATATACCAGATGGGTGTCATGATTGATGACCAGCTAACCTTTAAGGTTCACGTGGCCTCAGTTGCTCGGCTGTGTCAATTTGCCCTGTACAACATCAGGAAAATCAGACCCTACCTATCAGAGCATGCAATTCAACTCCTGGTACAGGCTCATGTAATATCACGCATTGACTACTGCAACTCCCTACTGGCAGGCCTCCCTAGAACGCAGCAGCGCGACTGGTCTTCAGCCAACCCAAAACAGCACACGTCACTCCGCTGTTCATATCCCTCCACTGGCTCCCAGTTGCCGCTCGCAGCAAATTCAAAACCCGGTTGCTCGCTTACAAAACAGCAACAAAACAATGATTTTGATGATACTGAGGATATTGAGGATGTTGATTAGGATATGCATGATGATGATGACATTGATGGCTTTGTTGATAATGTTAATGACGATGACAAAAATAAAATAAAATCTCTACTTCTATCCACCCTGTGCATTGCCTGTCAGCCCCTGTGTCCGATCATACTTGAAGCTGCTGTTGGCACTTACTCACATTGTTCCTTCCTATCTAGATCCTTGCTTGTGTTGTACGAACTCTCAGATGTACGTCGCTTTGGATAAAAGCGTCTGCTAAATGAATAAATGATACAAACATTTAAAAGCACCAGAAAACATGAATACATACTTTTACATTTAAAAGAGACAGATAATTGCCTAGAAGAAAACTACAAGTATTATGCAGGTCATACCAGTATCTGGTTAACTGGTAACACAAGTCATACATTTACAGTGCTAGAAGCAGTGCTCAACCATATTTTTTTACACAGCACATACAGACTTAACATCAGTCATCACTGACTGCAATTCTGGGATACTTTTTATGAATTAAATTTTAAAAAAAATACAGGATTCTATTATTTTGTGCAGCGTCAAGCAAGTTATTCACTAGAGTGGACCTCAATCTGTTGGGGGGGAAACGTTAATATTGTAGACAACATGATAAATTATACCATTGTCACTTCTCTGGTCAGTCTCAAGTGCCTGTGATGGCTGCACCTCCGTGGGAAGAGATTCCTCTGGACTCTGCCGGCTCTCAGGCTGCTTGTCTGTGTAACAGAAACCAAAACTACTAGCTTGCACCCATATTCTGCTTGTATTAGTCACTTCAGCAAAGCTGTGTATACGAATGAGAAACAAATGAGCCTGTAACTAACTACTGGGCTGATGGGACTCACCCTTTTGTTGTGGACTAAAGATGGATGGATGAGGGATGGTCAGTTTCTTTTGTTTCTTGATTTCTTTAACCAATTTTAAAGCTACAAAAAGCAAATAGCACAGTTGGTACTGAATACTGTATACTCATGCACCCATGTGCCATACACACTGTAGACTTCGCAAATTAAGCGTGCTGTTACCGTCGCTGAACGAAGCTGTCCAAACCGGTTTAAACATCTCCTTTCCCAGCAGTATAACCTTTGGGAGAGAAAACACAAACAGAGCAACAATTAGCATAATGGATGTCTATTTCCACTTTGTACATTTTTTTTGCTTTAACCTGTCATTATGAAGTAAATGTTGACTGCACAATGTAATGGCCATGGAATAATGACACCATTGGCGTTTAGATCAGTTCCGTATAAGTCTCGCTTTCACTATTTGATTCTGTATGCCACCGCGTACGATTTCCCGGCAAAATAAAGGCTTGATTTACAGCACAAAGGTAGTGTATCAACCATTGCGCAACCAAAACAGGAAGAGGATAGCACTTCTGTTTTCCCCGGTAGCTATCCCCATTTACCAAAGAGCATCAATGTAAGTTTTTTGCAGTTACTATCCTGGAAATGGTGGACGGTGGAACAATCTAAGTTTGCATATTGGTGATGTCATCACATATTCATTTGCATAAAGTTCAGTGGTTGTCTCTGTTGCAGCGAGGGAGAGACCGCCTGCGTACGGCCCAGGAGGAGAGAGAGAGAGAGAGAGACCCAGCGCTGTTGGCAGAAGAGCCGTGGACTGCGATTACTCAGAGCACTCTATTGAATTACAATATCATTTTGTTATTTTTCCCTGATGGTCTGAATAAGTCGCAAAATTTGTCGCTAGTAGTAAAACGAAACGTTAATAATAATAATACCACTTGGAAACGCTGGCAAGTTGAGCACAATTTTGAAATCTTAAACATATCTTATCCACCATAAATGAATTTCTTTCAGTGCTCATCATAAAGACAACAAATATGTTTAAATACATCATTAATAGGGGTGTCACAATATACCGGTATGGACAATAACCGTGGTATTTTAAAAATAAAAATATTGATATCATGTTAATAATACACATATGATAATATTGTGTAAATAATCCAGCGCCTCTTAAATCATTTCATATACACAGTTATGGTTACAGACTCTCTCTCCATCTCCCTACACTCCTATTTTGAGTGTAATTCATTTGCCAAAGAGACAAAACACACAATAAACAAAGTTCACGACGAATTTCACTGATAGCATTATTTATTTATTTTTGTAGATATTGCGATAATATTGATATTGTGAATTCTTTGGGCCATTATAATAGTTAAAGTCTGATATAGTGACAGCCCTAATCATTAACCATATCTTGCCCAAATTACCCCATGGACATTTGAGATAACATGCATGACACATGGACCTAACAGGTTACCTGCGCATCCATCTCGTTGAAACGCTCCTGTTTTGAGACCTTCTTGACGATGCCCTTCAAAATGTTCAATTTCATCCATGGGAGCAGCAGCTCATCCGACCAGAAGTACAGAAAGCCAGGGTGCCGCATCCGCTGAAACACATGCATCACATCATATAAAAAAACGTGGGAGCAAATGTCAAATGCTTTTGTTGTTTATAAGTTTTGAATGCATTATTGAGACAACACTCACGATGAAGTTGTACTGGTGATCATCGCTGCGCATGTGTTGGACTATATCACGGCTGAGGAGCGTCTCACTGCAGCTCTCACACAGGTAGAATGTGCGCACAGTCATAACTCGACACTCCCACATTAATCCCAGACCTGTTGACGACACGCCGTCTTTAACATGTTGTATGCTTTTGTGAAATAAAATGAAATGATGGGATTGAAAAGGATTTGCTGTGCAACGCCTCGTTTCCATATAGCTCTGTGTACGTATGCAAATCAACCCGGAAGTTCATTCATTCCTATAGAGAGGCAAAGTCCCGCCCCGCATTTCCTTGCGTTGAACACTAGGGGCCATAATCCGTATACTATACAGATTAAACGGACACATAACAAAACTGTGTGGAAACGAGGCGTAAGGATGGACACACCCACCTATGATTGGTTCATGTCCATTCAAGTATATGGACAAATGACTGCGGCCCTCACTGCTTTCCCCTGTGACAACCATACAAAATAACAACTTAGTACGTTAAAAGACAAAATAACGCAGACTCGTAAATGCTTAACACCTACCTATTGAAATCATTGGGAGCACTTGTGAGTGTTCGGATACATCTTGTGCTCTCCGTCTGGGTCCTGGTTTGTTCTGCTGTTCTGTATTCACTGTAGCAGCAGAAGAGAGCGGGTCCGGGTTGAGCAGTTTAACAGTTGATGCTTTCTGAGAGCCTTCCAGCACCTTCCGTGTGTCCTGTAACTCTGGACGACTTCTCTCCTGCTGTTGTCTCTTCTCTGGAGTCTCTTGGCATGTATCAGGGGTTTTGGCAAAGCTGCCTGCAACGTCGGTGGCAAGAGGAGGCACATAACACTGAGCTTTCACCATTTTGACTGCTGGGAGGTAGGGATGAGAGAGACGGTGGATTTGTTTGAGTGATGATTCAGAGGGACAATTATACCAACAATAGCACGGTTGTAAGGACTAACAATTAGGGCTGTCAAAGTTAACGCGATAATAACGCGTTAATGCATATTCGGTTTCAACGCTACTAATTTCTTTAACGCATCAATCATGGACAATCATGCGATTAATCACGATTAAATATTTTAATCAATTGACAGCCGTACTTACAATATAAGACACCGTATATTTAACTTTATGCTCAGTAGAATCAGTTCATTTTACAAAATAACAATACACAAATGGTAACAAATAATAGTGGCTTAAACATATTTACTGTCAGAGCCAACCACTGTTATTAGTCCAGCTGTAAATATATTAATATTGGTTTTCTTGTTGGTGAATGTGTATGACATACAACAGACTTACCTGCAATGCCTGCGTCTTGAACACTGCGATTTGCATTGGGCTTATTATTATTCGAGATCGAACACGAATGAAGCTGGTCTGGAATCAGGTCATTAGCTTCAGGCTCTGAACTCTTCATGCTCTGAGCTCTGTCGGACGGACCCACAGCAGGAGCTCCTTCCTCTTTTGAACTGGATTCTGAATTAAGAACAGCAATATATTAAAAAGTGTGAGTTTTATAATATAGGAATAGATATCTTTGGACAGACCTACACAACATTCCAACAACTGGTATGATGTAATTCCATACTTCCTCTAATAACGTCACAAAGACAAGAGTTTCTCTCAAGTTATCAAAAATGAAAAGCCAGAACATATCTCAGCCAGTCAAAGATTTAAGAAAATGTAAATGTATTTACATGTGGACGAAAAATACAGACAAATTTCAAACATGGCGCTGAGAAAGGACACTTGAAGTTACCATCATCTTGGCTTGAAGCTTCACATGGACTGGCATCAGTATCAGTTGTGGAGTGTGATGAGACCCTCAAGTCTTTCTGTCTCATAATTGCTTTCAGTCGTCTTATAGCTGAGAATAAAGAGAGAGAGTAAATTACGACTATGATAATGACCGTATAAAACAATCCATAACAATAAAAATGAATATAAAAAGTTGATTGTTTAATCCTACATCACAATCACATATTGGACCAATATGTATACATGCATAGAGAATTATCCATTTCCCCATTTACAGCTGATGATTAAGTGAGTGCCCATCTGAACTAAATATATAAAAAAATAAACTTTTATGCATAAACAGAGAAATGACGTGCCTTATGTAAAACCACAGGACGTTTGTGTGGAGGAGGTTGAGGAGTAAACACATGTGTGGATAAAAGAAGAACAGTGTATCCTACTGTAATTCAAGAAATGTCATAAAACAGATATCACGTGCATCCTGTTGTTTGTTACAGTTGATGATGTGTGATACTATTAGGGCTGTCAAATGATTAAAATATTTAATCGCATATTTTGTTATTTGTTCAAATTGTACCTTAAAGGGAGATTTGTCAAGTATTTAATACTCTTATCAACATGGGAGTGGGAAAATATGCTTGCTTTACGCAAATGTATGTATATATTTATTATTAATAATCAATTACAACACAAAACAATGACAAATATTGTCCAGAAACCCTCACAGGTACTGCATTTGGCATAAAAAATATGCTCAAATCATAACATGGCAAACTGCAGCCCAACAGGCAACAACAGCTGTCAGTGTGTTGACTTGACTAAGACTTGCCCCAAACTGCATGTGATTATCATAAAGTGGGCATGTCTGTAAAGGGGAGACTCGTGGGTACCCATAGGCTGTTTTCGAAACCGCATACTATACTAGTAGTACGTACTGATTTGGCCAAAATGTAGTATGTAGTATGCAGTATGCGAACAAAAGCAAAATCTCCAGTATGCCAGAAATACCCGGATGACGTACTGATTTGGAAAAATTCTCCAGTATGCATCGGACCAGTCTATCTCGCCTACTGTATCCCACAATGCAAAGCGCCGGAACAGCACAGGCTACGGGTATAAAAACAGCAGCCAAAAGCTGCTCTTTTTTTACGTTTTCTGTAGCTATTTCAACACTAAATTCACTTCTGAAAGTTTTTGAGGCGAGAAATCAACTGTGTAGATTATTAATATCGGCAGTTTTACGAAGTTAGATGGCGAATCGAACATTTGTTCCACCGTTGTCGGAGTTTAGAAGCTCCACAGAATACCGTGACAGCCAGCGAGCGCCTGCCCGGGTCGCTGCCAGCAAGCCGGGTAGTCACGCTCAGAGACCGCTATGAGCTGCTGGAGCTCTCTAGAGACCGGTCTGTAGACGAGAGGCTTTGATTTCCTTGTTGACGGATAGTTTGTTTAAATATCACAACACAGATGTCCATTATAAATTAACAGGAACCTGTGTTTATTTGCCTTTTTTCGAGTTAAAAAGCTCCACAATCACCCGCGGGCGTAGCTCGCTGGAGAGCCGGCCAGTGACGCTCACAGAGCGGCTGCAGAGCAGCAGAGTGGCGAGGGAAGATGAGAGGAGAGGAAGAGGAGAGAGAAGAGGAGAGGAGAGAGAAGAGGAGAGGGAAAGAGCAGCTTCTGACGGGGCAGAGAGGTTCCTGATGAGACAACATGACACTTTTTTAACATGTCTCTAATATCTGGAGGGAGATCAGTCCTTTTGCTGTAACTGAAAAAGCAGTTTGAGTAAAGTAAACGTTGTGGATGAATGTTTTATATTTCCCGTCTCTCCTCGTTGATGATCCTGTTTGTCGGACTTCTTTATGAGCTGTCAGAATAAATAGTTTAAACCTGCAGTAACTTATAAAGTAAACAAGCACAACATAAACAACAAAATCAAAGTTGTATTTTTTGATAATATTGTAATAGTGGTACAAGTTAGTTTTTTTGTCCTGTGCTTTAAGAGCTGGTTTGAAGGCTTAAGCCTCGTCTAGCATACTGCTAAATACATCACTTTAACTGTCACATACTGCATACTACTGAGGAACGCAGTATACAGTATGTACTGTATACTGCATACTGCGCTCCTCAGTAGTATGCAGTATGCGGTTTCGAAAACAGCCATAGAACCCATTTTCATTCACATATCTTGAGGTCAGAGGTCAAGGGACCCCTTTGAAAATGACCATGACAGTTTTTCCTCGCCAACATTTAACACAAGTTTGGAGCGTTATTTAACGTCCTTCCTGACGAGCTAGTATGACGTGGTTGGATTGTTGGATGGATTCCTTAGGTTTTTTCAGATGATGCCCGGTGAAACCTCCGGTAGATCGATTACGTTAATGTGTTAAAGAAATTAGCGACGTTAAAACGAATGTGTTAACATGTTATTATCAAATTAACTTTGACAGTGTGGTATATTTTCAAGTCTTGCACATGACCGAGAGGCCCTAAGGGTAAACACATGGGTAAGAAGCATAAGTGGAGAATATGGTCATAAGATATGACCAGGGGCTGAAAGATAAACATGTAGGACAAAGAAGCATAAGTGGAGAATATGGTCATATGATATGACCAGGGGCTGAAAGATAAACATGTAGGACAAAGGAGCCATGCATGGTTATACGCTCAGCTCAGATGTTGCATGACATGAACCCGATATAAGGAGGCGCGAGAGCCCCGAAGTGGAGGACTTTCAGATTTGACTTGAGACCTCCGGACGTTCTAGGCGTCCGTTATGACTTTGTTGCTTGTTTGTAATAAACTCTATTATACCAGCAAGAACAGTGTCCACGGAGCATCCTTCCTCATCACTTCAACAGCACTGTCGCAGGAAAGATACGACAACAGCCATAGTTACTATATTTACTAAAGTACTACAGGAGCTGAGGACAGATGCTGATGATGGCTCTTGCTTGCAAACAATAAAAGCCTTTGTTACTGGGATATTGTGCCTGCTGGTATTTTGATTGCCGAGCATTTTCAGTAATGTCCCAGGACAAGTCACTTAGAATTAGATTTTTGGGGAGTTATTAGGATATCTTTACCGTTGTCCGCTGAAAGAGCAGCCAGCTCTTTGTAGTCATCAATGTTCACTTTCACTGTCTAGCAGAAAGAAAAACACAAACATACAACGGTAATTAAAAACCATCAATCTGTGCCATCTTATTTTTCCAATGTATGCTCTCATGTATATGTCATTTTTGCACATACTGCATTACACCATTAAAAGCAGATAAACAACCACACACAGACGGTCCATTGATGGTCATTTTGAATGTGTGATGAGATTTTTGAGCCGCTCACCAAGAAGAACTGGGATCCTACATCTCTGTCGGCCTCAGCCAAGAGGGTCACTAACTTGGTCAATTCCCTCTGCAGCTCTGACGGCTTCAGCTCTGAAACCCGCTCAGGGGACTTCATTTTCTATTAAGAACATTAAGAGCACACATTAGCATCTGTAACACTGCCCTTCTTTACAAGATTCCTTCATTTTCTACGAGACTCATAAAGCACGCACCGCATAGTTATACTGGTGGGTAAAGTCGGTTACGTGACAGCGCCCTCGCAACCTGACTG
This sequence comes from Sebastes fasciatus, assembly GCF_043250625.1. Taxonomy (NCBI): domain Eukaryota; kingdom Metazoa; phylum Chordata; class Actinopteri; order Perciformes; family Sebastidae; genus Sebastes; species Sebastes fasciatus. The sequence goes on along the minus strand of NC_133811.1, from coordinate 17,188,526 downwards.
AACATAGCAGACAGTAGACTTGCTTCTTTTCTCCACATTTCACTTTCATCAGCTGGTTTAAGCCTATAAAGTAAAGAAACAAAGCAGAGTTATGATTAAAATCAGAAAGAGGCCAATTCATTGAGACTTTATGAGGGATTTTCCCTGGATAAATAATAATACTTACCAACTTCAGGAGGGCTTGCACTTTGCCATTTCTTACTTGCGGGGTTGTGTGATGGCTCTGTGGGTGGATTCTTGGGCATGATCAGGCGGAGAGCTGCAGGTGCCTTATGAATATTTGGTGCAACATCAGCAGTTGATCCCACTGAACTCTTCATGTGTGCAGTCTTGACAGAGGCTTCAGTATTTTTACCTTTAACTGTCATTTTAGCAGTGGCTACGGATGTCACCACAGTACGAGACGCGACCACAGTTTTGGATGCATTTTCTGAATTTTTGGATGCGTTTTCCACTTTGGAGGCGGGTGCAGTTCTGCAGACGGCTTCACGCGCTGCTTTGGATCCTGTGTTAGAGGCGGCGGCAGCTTTGTATGAAGTCGCTGTGACTTTGGCTACAGCTTCAGTTCTTCTCTCCAGTGGTTTGGACGATGTTGCAGATTTTGTGATGGAGGTCACACTTGAGATGGTTGCACTAGAGGTGGAGGTGGTTGCGGTGCAGACGGAGATAGTTGATGTACATGCGTAGGCGGTTTCTCTCAATTTCTTGGTGGCTGTTGTACAGCTGGAGGTGGCGGCTGTAAGTTTGGAGGTGGGTGCTGTCGATTTGGTGGTGTCTGGAGCACAATTGGAAGATTTGGCTGTGAACTTGGAGATGGCCGTCATGGACGTGGTGGGGGTGGTTACAGTAGAATCTGCTGCCGTTTCAGATGTCCCCTCTATTTTGGAAGTGGTTGCTATTTTTAATGGTCCAACAGTTGTGTTTGAAATGATTTGAGCTTTGTCCTCACTAGGACAGGTGTCAGCGTTGTCAGCTGACTCAGACACTTTGATATGGGTCATTCTGACATCCTCATTTGATTCAGGGGAGACTTTGGTTGCATTGGAGGTGGTTTCAGTCACTGCAGACACGGCTGTAGTTACTGAGGATGGCTGTGACTTAGACTCTTCTGAATATCCATCCATCTCCACATTGCCTAGAAGATAGAATTGTTCACTATTAATATTGTGTTATAAAAGGTTCCTATTTCATTAGAAAATCAATGATGCTCAGGTAAATGTAAAAAAATAAAATGTTATGAGGAATCAAAATATGATGACTAAAAGTGCATTCTTTGACCACTTTTATGTTTTACGTTTCAATTGATCTGCTAATTGGTGGTTCTCGTTAGAAGACACTGTAACAACCACAGACTGAGACATTTTCATAGAAACACTGAGAACATTTTTAAATTTGCCATATACATACCTTCGTACGTTGCTGTCTCGTGACTTTGTTTGCAATTTTCTCCCTTGTCTGCGGTGGTCGCCTCCTTTTGTCCTGCCCTTTTGCTACATGTCAGGTTTTGAGGTGCTTCACAAGAGGCGTCTTCTTTGGATGTGAGCCGCTGCCTTTTATGGCTCATTTCTTGCTCTACATCCTCAACAGTGCAGGGAGAGACTTTCCTCTTTTGTGACACCTGTGTCAGGACATCTTTACAACTTTCACTCCTCTCTTTTCCAGTCTCTGTTGGGTAATTTCTGTCCGTGTTCTGGCTGCTTTCTGGCGCCTCCCCACTTCCTGCTGTAGGCTCTTCTATCTTCTCCTCCTTTATTGCCTGACATGATTCACTGCCTGCATTCCTTTTCTCCTCCGAACCAGTTTCTGAAAACACCCCTCCTCTCTTCTCGGATTCTTTTTCACTTGGTGTAAGAGTCTCCTTGTCGTCTCCCTTTTCTGCATTTTCTCCACTTTCTACACAGCGTGAACTGGTGACTCCAGCACCAACTACAGAAATCTTATTCAGGGTCGTCTCACTATTGTCTGTAGATTTTTGACTCGTTGTTTCCTCACACCCCTCCACCATCCTGCTGTTTTTCTGATTGTTGTCTCTCACATGGTCCTTGTTCACATCTTTCAGAGTTCCTCTGGGGACTGAGAAACATTCATGACATTAAAACATTTATTTGATTATAATTATCTTATCTATATAAGCAATAATACAAAAGCGTCAAATGAGCTGTCAAAAAAGAAAATAGTAGATCAGGTGAAGAGATTAGTAATAGTCCAGGAAGAAAAATGCACCCTCATGATACTGATGTATGATAGATGTATGTAAAACGTGCAGGCACATTATTGTCTGTGTGAATAATCGTTTGTGTGAATAAACAGCAGTACGTATCTTTTCGGATGCAATGAACTGTTATTACCACATCACGTCCTGAGAGCCTCCGTGCTGGTTGGAGACGTGTAACCATGGTAACCTGTGCCAACCTCATGTGAACACACGATAATTTGTGAGAAGTCTGAATTAATTTTAAATATATATTATACCTAGCAAAGTGGAATCTTATTCTTACAGTTAAATTGAAAGTTATCAACTATAGAGCTGTCCGTTAACGTCTGTTATGAACGTTGTCATTACTACTGTGGTATATTTTCAGGTCTTGCACCGGACAGAGAGGCCCCCAGTTGGAAACATATGTGCAGGAAGCGGACGGGGAGACCTGGGGTCATGCGGTGGATCCAGGGGCTGAAAGATAAACATGTAGGTCAAAGGTCACATACCTAAGCATACGCTTAGCTCAGCAAGTTGCCTGAATTGAACCCAATATAAGGAGGTACGAGAGCCCCAAAGGGAGGACTTTCATATTCGACTGGAGGCCTCCGGACTGCTCGAGACGTCCGTATGACATGTGTGGCTTGTTTGTAATAAACTCTATTTACCAGCAAGAACAGTGTCCTCGGAGCATCCTTCATCATCAATTCAACAGCACTGTCGCAGAAAAGATACGACATAATTTGGCGTCACGAACAGGATCGGAGGTGACCATCAGCACAACTTCACAGAACGGTGAGATCACTCATTGAATGCTGGTCATTAATTGGGGCTGTTATGTGGAGTTGTTTGGACACACCGTAAATTAAGAACCTTCTGGTTATAGACATGTACTGTTGATTTGATGTTTAAAGTGAGGCTCCGTGCTAAATTTAATGAAAAAAGGGGGAATGGATAGAGAAAAGATATAAAGGGAAGAAAAGAAGTATGAGAAATACAAGGAATAGTTTAGAATAGCTTTATGGTAACGATAAGGTGGTTAAAAAGTATCGTGCAGGATTAATGAAGAGGGGCCCTAAACTTCTTAACGGTAAGACGCATGCATATTAGCCACTGCGTAACGATGGCTCTGACATAGTCCGGAATTAACTTAGAAAGACAAAATTGGGAAACCTGGATCCAGGTAATTTGAATAAATAAATGTAAAGAGTGTTAAGAGAGATAAGGAAATAAAGGAAATAAAGGAAATAAAGGAAATGATCATATGACAAGCCGCAAATCGGATAGGATAGAGCCCTCAGGTGTAGGAGCATTGTAGTACGGGCCATTAAAACCTGAAACAACATCTGATGGTCAGTTAATAACTGGAGAGTGTAGAATCACAATTCGATTGACAGTTACCACTCTGACGCTGTTGACGAACGATGTTCAAGAAGTAGCTTCTCGTCGAAAATTTTACATCTCATGGGTAGCAGAAATTTTACGAGAAAAAGTAAGGAAATAGCGGCAGAAAGCATGCATAGGAATATATCTAAAAGTTCAAGTGAAGAAAATGTGGGTGCGTGTTTACTTTGGGATGGAAGGTTGCAGTTGAGAAAAATGGGTGTGCGTTGGAGTCTGGATGTATGTGCGTTGGAGTCTGGATGTATGTGCGTTGGAGTTTTGGAGTGAAAAAAAAAAAAAAAAAAAAAAAAAAGGTGGGAGTGTGTTTACTTTGAGGGGAGCAGAAGGGAAAATGTGGGTGCGTAAATGTGTGTGTGACATTTGGCTGCTGATGGAGTCCAGATGTGGGCCATAAAATGGTTAGAAGACTAATGATGTATGGTATAAAACCATGAGCTTCTGTTTCCAGAAGACTAAATTAATTAAATAATGTAAAACATAAGCTGTTGATTGTGGGAATTGCTCTGGATCAGAGATCGAAGCGCACCCTCTCTGGATCTCCGCTGTCACTCACGCCGTTGGGCGTGATGACACGGCCGGTAGGAGTGGACGCTTGTTTTCTCTGCAAAAGAGGGACTTCCGGGAGATACAGTAAAAGAATAAAACGATGAGCCACTGAAATGAGCCTGGTTACGATAAACGCATACACATAAGATAATAACTATAAACCAGGACAAATAAAGTGGAGTTGTGTAACTGCAGTACCCGTATAACCCTTGGAAAAGAATAGAAACATATAATAATAAGAATAAAGAATGTATAAAACCATGAACTTCGTTTAAGAAGGGTAGTGATTGAAACCCCCTCTCTCTCTCTCTCTCTCTCTCTCTCTCTCTTCCCAAAATTCCTTTCGATGACCCTTTCTTGGGAGATACAGAAAATTCCTTTGCCATTTGAACTGTTTGGTCCAGTGGGGTTCTTTAATGTTTAGATAAGGGGTTTAAGTTAGGAATATAATGTATGATGCTGTTAAAGGGACCTATGGGTTCACAAGAGACTAAATCATTGCCTGTTCCTTGTCTGTTATGTCATTTATGGTGAGTGAGAATTGAGACGGGAGACAAGGCAGAGGGCCGGCACATCACGGAGGGGGGATTGCTGACGTCGACTTGGAAGGCTTTCCAGGTCAATCTACTAAAAAGGCCGGTACAACTTATACACAAACTCTTTAACAAAAACAAAACCTGCATTTCCATATGTGTGTGTGTTCTCAGTCATAAGCAATATTGATGGTACACATATGGACCTGCTTTCATTTATTAAACCTAAGAGGAAACTGACCTGCTCAGTTAGGAGAAATAAATAAATGAATTAATAGAAAACTTGGCAACGGATTGATCAGTGAATGCATTTGATTAATTAATGGCATATGATTGTTGAGTCTAACCTCTACTGACAATTACAGATGTTCATGTATGTTATGGTGCGTAGTTTGTCTGATCTGTGATGTGGTGGACATTCAAGGTGGTGACTGTTTGAAGATTTGAGCTGAATATTGATTGATTAGATGACTGGTTAATTTGTTGATTAATTGAGGAGTTGGATAATTGGATAAAGTGTTGATTGACTGATTGGCTAGTTGATCAATTGGTTAATTGGATAATTGGTTAGCTGATTGGTTGGATAATCGGATAAATTGTTGATTGACTGGTTAGTTGATTGATTGGTTAATTGGTTGATTTGAGAATTGGTTAATTGATTGATTGGTCAATTGGTTAATTGGTTAATTGGAGAATTGGTTAATTGGTTAATTGGATAATTGGTTAATTGATTAATTGGGTAATTGGATTTAAAAAAAAAAAAAAAAAAAAAAAAAAAAGGGGGGGAAGTAATCTAAATAAGCCTTGAGTAGTTTTTAATTTCAGCAATTACTTCTTAAAGTACAATAACGGAACATAAGGAAGCCGTTATAATGGGGAAGAAGAACACTAAAAATCCGAAAGTAATCACTCCTGTTGAGATAGTACAGAAGAATAATCCTTTAATTAGGGGCATCGCAAACATTGCAAAAATATCGGAAAAATGGCACAAACGCTGGCCTGAAATTGACCAACCATGGCCAATAGAGGGGACGCTTAACCCAGATGTAATTGGAATAATGCTAGTACTTGTATCGACATACAAAGCCGAGCAAAAGAAGGGAAAAAAGGGGATAAAACGCAAAGAGAAGAGGCAAGTGGAGCTTGGCATTCTCCAGTTATTTGAAGATGAGGGACAGAAACTGATCAAAGCTGCAAACGATAAGAGGGATAAAGTTGAAGAAGAAATAAAACAAAACACAGAACAAACAGAAAAACTAAGGAAAGACACCAATTCATCGTTCTCACACATGAACCCTGTGATGGGACCACCACCCTATGAGGTAAAGACGATGGCTAAGAAAATCTATCCTCAAATCCCGGTGATCAGTCAGGAAGGTGACTACCGTATCAGAAACGAGGAGGACAGAATAATAGAAACAGGACGAGCGGAGACAACTATAACGATGTATCCAAGATCCAAAAGTAAGAGTAAAACAAAGTTTGGGTCTAGGAGGCAAAAGCGGGACCATGGAATCGAGAGTGACCAAAGCGATCAGGAAGGGTGCAGAGGAGGATATGACCCTGAAGTCAGGCGGATGTTGGCAAGAGCGGAAATAAGAGGAAATGATAACTCTGATGACAGTGAGGATGAAGAGGGCCAGGAAGAGGGCCATGAAGAGGATGCACGGAAAACTATGAGAGAAATCGAAAGAAGCATAGAGGAATGCTTTTCATGCTTGGATAGAAGTCCCAGCCCTGATCGCCAAGGAACGTTGGAAGAACAATTGGAGGAACTGTATAGACAGAAAAAAGAGTTACAGAAGAAGAGCTCCCCAAAACCAGCTATGAGATATGCATTGCGCTCAAGAAACAAGAAGGAGACTGGAAAAATCTGTCCAGTCATTATCCGAGGACGGAAGTTGGAGTACAAGCCTTGGCAGAATACAGATATGTCAAACATACGCGAAAAGTTACCTACTCTTGAAGATGGAGCACATCCTTGGATTTCGAAGTTGGAAGAAATCACAGTGGGAGAGCAACTGGCCATGGGAGATATAAAGAGACTCTTGGCCTGCCTCATTGGAATTCACGCTATGGAAGAGATTCTACAGAAAGCTGGACTTAATCGATATGTGGGAACTGCTGTGAATGATTCAGAGCTGTTTGCTGCAAGTAGAGGCCAAGTGTGCAGGGCGCTGAAAGACACATTTCCGACAAACGTACATCCTGACAATATTTTTATTGATCCACTGGGACAAGAGGAAAACCCGAGGGCCTATGTGTCGAGAGTTCATCAAGTGTGGAGAAGTATCACAGGAAATGACCCGGATTTGAATCAAATGGAGCAGTCGATTTTGCGAACCAGAATACAGAAGGGGTTGCCCCTGCCAGTGAGAAGCAAATTGGCAGAGGTGGTTGGTCTTGGAAGCATGGAAAAGAGGGTTTATGCGGCTCATATAGCCCACCAAGTTGAGCTGTATAGGAAAAAGGAACATGATCAAAAAGACCAGGACCAAGAGACCCTCAGGAAACTTAATCAAATACAACTGACGGATAACAAGAGGATGGAGAAGAAGCAGGCTCTGGTTATGCAGAATCAGGCTCCACTAAATCAAATAGTACCACTACCACAGCCGAACCAGGTTCAGCTCCAAGCGTTCCAGCCACCGCCGGTGGTTCCAGTTGTCACCTACCCACAGCCAGCCTTTGATCAAGCGCAGCCCTGGAGAGGAAGAGATCAAAGAAATTTCGGAAGAGGAGGAAGGTTTAATCCAAACTTTCAACAGCAATCAACCGGATGTTATACTTGTGGACAACAAGGCCATTTCGCTCGCGAGTGCAACAGGCCCGGAGGAAACATCAGAGGAGGAAACTTCAGAGGAGGATTCAGGGGAGGATTCAGGGGCCAATCAAGGTCACCCAGAGGACCGGTGAACCCTTACAGGGGCCCGGAACCTGGTTACTAGGGGTGCCCGGAAGACTCGAGAGGGGGGTGTCAGCTGGTAGTATCAGGGCCGGAGGAAGATCCAACAATAGAGGTAAAAGTAAATAATCGTCCAGTGGAAGTGATGGCGGACAGCGGAGCTGCTTTTACCTGTATTCGGCCTGAAGATGCTATACATCTCCCCATGTCTGATCAATTGATTCGGACAATCGGGTTCGAGGGAGTAAAACAGCTAGTTCCTCTCACTAAACCAATCGAGATCAGCTATAAAAAGAAGAAGATTACGTTACCCATATTAGTATCAGAACATACACCTATTGCGCTTTTGGGAAGAGATGCTATGTGTAAATTGGGGTGTACAATAAAATGCACGCCAGACGGCTGTCTGGTGGAAATGCCGAACGAGAGGGTTCACCAATTATTGATGACAACAGAGACTGGAGCGTCGTCAGTATTTTGGATTGGAAATCTCAGTGCAGATTTTTTTGAGCCGGTTAAGTTGTGGGAAAAGTTTATCACCGCAAATATGCCCGACGCAAAGCTTCCAGAGTATCCATTTCACTGCACGCTCCAGTATTTCAATGATGATGCTCAAATAAACGCAGAAGAATGGTTGAGCCGACAACCAAAACAAGTTCAAATAAATTCAGGCTGTATAATTTTGGGACCACAAGGAGCAGCTATGAAAATACACAAAGATGACTATTTGGACAAAGAGTTTGATATCGAGAAGAGTGTCCCACATGTGACCTTGTGGGTGCGTGAAGAACATACCCAGAAGCAAGTGGGAGAAATGATGGCGGAGGCTGAAAAAGCTGTTTTTACACCAGTAACAGAGAATCTTGCCATCTGGACGAGTGAGGATCAGAGATTCATTAAGATTATGATCTCTGCTCAAGGAATAGGACAGCCACAAACCGTGCGAATGACACATGAATCCATCTGCAGTGCTAAGATGGACTCAGACTCAATGAGAGAAGAGATGCTACAACAAGTTCCAGAATGTTTATGGGCTCGGCATAATACGGATATTGGACTTGTGAAGTCAGCTCAACCAGTGAGAGTTGAACTCCGACCAGGAGTCAAACCACCGTGGAAGAACCAGTATCCACTGAGTGAAGAGGCAATCCGAGGAATTGAACCACAGATTGAGGGACTTCTTAAGGCGGGGGTGTTAAAGATAACACAGGATCCCCAGAGCAACACGCCTTTGTTGCCGATAAAGAAGCCAGATGATTCATATCGCCTAACACATGATCTAAGAGCGGTCAATGAAGTGGTGGTTGATTTTCCAGCAGAGGTGCCGGATCCACATACTTTGCTAGCCCAACTTCCGCCAAAAGCGACACATTTCACAGTGTTAGATTTATGTGGTGCGTTTTTCAGTGTTCCACTCAGTAGGGAAAGCCAAGGGTTATTTGGGTTCACGTACAATGGACAATCTTATGAGTATGAGAGACTGCCACAAGGATTCAAACATAGTCCTCACATTTTCAATAAAATAGTGAAAGACGATTTGGAGGGGATAGAGCAGGTACTAAAAAGCAATGTAATTCAATACGTGGACGACATCATCATTTGTTCACCAGATGAGGAGACATGCAAAAAGGACTCAATTAAATTGCTACAAATACTGGCAGAGAAGGGCCACAAGGCCTCTCTGAAGAAACTGCAGTATTGTCAGGAGAAGGTAATCTATTTGGGTCAAACAATAACGCAGGGACACAGAAGCATCTCTGATATTCACGTGGAGGCTATTCGTAAGGCTCCAAAACCCAGAACAGTCCGAGAGATGATGACATTCCTTGGTATTGCAGGATATTCCTCAGCATGGGTTGAGGATTATGCTAGCTTGACGGGGCCTTTAAGAGCTATGATCAAAGATACTGGGAATGCTAAGCTACACTGTAATCTGTCCTGGACACATGATGGCCTTTTGGCATTTGAAACGACAAAAAAGACGTTGCAAGAGGCTCCGGCGCTAGCAATTCCAGACTACTCTAAGAATTTTGTGTTATATGTATCTACTTCCATTGGGGGTAAATATGCATGTGCAGTTCTTTGTCAACCAACGGGTACGGGTACGAGTCCTCAACCTATTTCGTATTACTCCACGGCTTATTCAGAAGTAGAGCTAGGGTTACCACTGTGTTACAGAGCTATGGTGGGAGTTTCTCTAATGTACAATAAAGCATCATCTGTAACAATGGGTTATCCAGTGACAATTCTTACACATCATAGTCTAAGAAATCTTTTGAACTATGGTAAGAACAACTTGACCATGTCTAGGCTCAGAGACTATCATAGGCTCTTAGAGCAGGAAGATGTTACCCTAGCAAGGTGTGTTACGGTAAATCCAGCAGAGAATTTGCCAACTCCAGAAGACGGTGAGCCACACGATTGTGTTCAAGAAGCAGAGAAATACTCTAGGCTTAGATCAGATTTACAAGCTCTCCCATTGCATGTGGTAGACCTGGAGTATTGGACTGATGGGTCTTGTTATCGTGTGGGCGATAAATTAAGGGCCGGCTATGCGATAGTAAAAGCCCAAGGAACTGGATTTACAGTTGAGAAGGCTGAAGAGATACCACAGCCTGCATCTGCACAACTTGCTGAGCTGGTGGGGCTAACTGAAGCATGTTTGTTGGCAGAAGGGAAGCGAGTGACGATATACACTGACTCTGCATATGCACATAATGTGTGCCACTTGTTTGGAGCAGTGTGGAAGAACCGAGGGTTTAAGAAAACGGATGGTTCACCGATACAGCATCACGCCCAGATCATGAAATTGTTGCATGCTATGATGAAGCCTAAAGAAATAGCAATAGCTAAATGTGCGGCACATAAGAAGGATGCGTCAAGGGTTTCACAAGGGAACAGAGCGGCTGATGAAGCTGCAAAAGCAGTCACTGGAGCAGATAAATTGGGCAAAGTTCTCCTCGTCACGCATGAAGTGAACTTGGAAGACAAAATTACACTCAAAGATGTGATTTTAATGCAGGAAGCTGCTCCTGAAATGGACAAACAGTTGTGGCTAGACCGAGGTGCCACCCGAGATTCTACTGGACTTTGGAGAAATCATGAGGGGCTGGTACTATCACCTCCAGACCTGTTGGGTCTGATGATTCAGGAGGCGCATGGCTTAGCTCACGTTGCAAGGGGGGAAGTGAAGAGAAAGATCACGAAAGAGTATGGTTTTTGGGCACCATGTTTGCTTGAACAGATTGATTATGTCATAGGCAGGTGTACTATCTGTCTAAAAAACAATGTTCGGAGGGGAGTGCCGGTTCCTCCTGGCCACATCCCAACTCCAAGAGGTCCTATGCGGGAACTAGTTATAGACTATGTTGACATGATAAAACCGATTGAAGGGAAAAGGTACATGCTAGTCGTGGTGGACAGATTTTCACGATGGCCTGAGGCCTGTCCAACAAAACGAAAGGATGCTCAATCGGTTGCCAAGTTCTTATGCAGAGAGGTCATAAGCAGGTGGGGACTTCCAGATCGAATATCCTCAGACAATGGGAAAGAGTTTGTGGATAAGACGGTGAAATTGATTTTGCAAAAACTAGGAATCAAACAGCGTCTTGGCCCACGTCTTAGCCCACGTAGTCAAGGAATCTGCGAGAGAATGAATGGGGTTCTGAAGAATCGTATTGTCAAAATATGCCAGCACACGGGGTTAAACTGGATTGCAGCACTTCCATTGGCGTTAATGGTATGTCGCTCTAGTGAGCTCCGCGATTTACATATGACACCTCATGAGTTGGTTACAGGAAGACTGATGCCAACGCCTTGTCTGCGGACAAGTGGTAAAGGTCCAAGTTTGGCCCTTTTGGAAGATGAAATGCAAACGTATGTCACATACATGGTTAATCTACATAAAAGAATATCCACATATGTGTCTGACAGGCAAACTAAGGAGGAGGTGCAGGAGAAGCTCGATGCGCAAAAAAGGATCACAGTGCAACCTGGAGACACGGTGTTCGTGAAGGTGTTTAGACGGAAGTGGTATAACGAACGCCGTGAGGGACCGTTTGAAGTGGTTCGCAGTACTGGAACCGCGGTCCAGGTTAAGGGGTCTCCAACTTGGTATCATTTATCGCACTGCGTCAAAGCACCCAGAGAAGAGGTACAACCCACACAGAGTCGAGATGACTCTGTGGAACAAAATGAGGGAGAACAGGCAGCCGAAGGGCAGATGCATGAAAATCCCCAGAGTCAGAATTCAGAAGGAGAGATCACCCAGGTTGTGGACAATGTTGATGTTTCTGTACACATTCCTGATGATGCCAGAAATGACTCGGCAGTTGATGGACAGGACAGAAGATTTAGAGACATTGTCTTTCAACATGTCCCAGACCCAGCAGGGCCTGTTTCAGTTGCCTGCAAAGCGCCAGAGATATCAAAGGGCGGTGACTCCGCTGCAGGACAACCCAGGGATCCAGCCAGACCAAGGAGCCCGAGACCAGTTAGGAGAAGAGTCAAACCAGACCGTTATTAGAACCAGGGTTGAAGTAACCTTGGGACAGTCAGTTAGGCTTCCATGTCAGTGTACAGAAGAAAACAGTGGTAAAGGGAAACTCAGAGTTCAGTGGGAAGATAACCATGGTAAGATCCTAGATCTGTCAGAGACAGTACCCTTAGGGAAGTATACATTAGTTAATGACAAAAGGAGAGTGAAGGTTGAGGGAGACTGTAGTCTCTATGTATATAAGCCTCAACAGGAAGATCAAGGTGATTACAGGTGTTCTTTTTACGATCGACATATTGGAAGTGAGCTGTCCGAGCTAGGATTTGGAGTTCGCGTGGTGTCTCTAGTAATACTAGGGGGGAATAAGAGTATAGATTCACAAGAGGTTGGGGAAACAAGAGAATTGACAACGATGACATCAACTCTCCAGACGAAAGCTGGACAGATGGAAGAGAAATCTACTCCTTCAATGGCAAAAGCTATTGAAAGTATAAATGCGTCACATGTAACTACAAAGGCGCCTCAGGTGATATCTATAACGTCACCTCATTTGAGTACTGTGATCAGAGCTAGGGTAGGAGGAACAGCTTACCTTCCTTGTCAGTGTGGGAGATGGAATAATGGAGGGAACTTGTTTCCCAAATGGGAAAATAGTCGTGGTGAAGATTTGTTGTTGACAAGACCGGACGATGACGTTGTGCCTCGTGGTCAGAGGAAGTATATTTTGTTGAATGAGGTTAGGTGGATAAAAATTAAAGATGATTGTTCCCTTGTCCTGCGTAACGTTACTCGGGAAGACGAAGGAGAATACATGTGTTCTTATGAAGATCCGGAGTTTAAATTTGTTCCATATCAAAATTATTGGATCACAGGTCGTGTGACTCGTAGAGTGTCACTCCTGATAAAAGATTTGGGGCCTATTGGAGTTTCTAGGGGTACTAAAGAAGTTCAGAAACAATTTACTACAGTAACCACTCCAAAGGTGATTAGTACACAGATAAAGCTTGTTACATTAGTTCCAAAAACAACTAAGAATGTTCATACACCGACTCTGGCTACTACTTTAATTATGACTTCAAAGGGGATGAATGTTACAACAGTGACGACATCCGTGGCATCTACGACATTTGTAAATACAACGCAGACATCTAATATGACATCTTGGACCTTTAAGGATGTGGTTAATTTAGTCGAGAAGCAAGTGTCAAAAATAGAGCCTAGAGTGAACAGAAGCAATGACATTGTTGAAGTTAGAGAACAGAGGATAGAAGAAAAGGATGTAGAGTTATCTACGTCCAGCTCAGAGGCTGCTACTTTAAAATTGAAATCAATAAATAATGATAATGCTTCCAATCAGAGTACTGCCTTGGCGGTAATATTAACGCCTAGGAAATTGGAGAATGGGACACAGACACTTGATAAAGTATCCTTGAAAGTGAAAGAGATGGTAAATGAGAGACGGAAGTCTATGTTGGAGATGGGGATTAGTGTGGGTAGTAGGAAGGAGATTGAGGAAGTGAAGGTTGGAAATTCATCTGAGACTGTTCAGAGGAATATTTTAGATATGGGAAAGGAGTTTGTTGACTCAGATCAGATATCACAGGAGATGTTTGAACAGAACCATGTATTGCAGAAGAGAGACACTAAATGGAAGGCATTTGGGTTTGATCCTTCAGTGTTACAAATCGCAGACCCGTGGGCAGGTAGGAACTTATGGTTTCAGCAAGTAACCCACTCCGTAAGATCGGTTGTGAAAACGGATGGTCCGTATCTGGTGAAAATCCGATCGCCAAGCTCATGGCCTTCGATTTTAGAGACTATACCAGAACCACTAACCACTATGTGTCAAAATTATGCATTATCATGGCTCTTGTATCAACAGCAATCATCAGTGGATAAAGTGATGGCTTTAGCAATGAACCTTTTTAAGCCTAGATTGACTTGTTCTTGGGTGGCAGGTTTACCATATGTAAATATACGTGATCAGCATGAAGATATCAGAACAGCGGTCCCTGATATAATGGAGGTGACAGCAGTGGGAGCTACCAGCTGTTTTTGTTCAAATACAACTCATGAAGGGCCGGGAACGTTTATGGGGTTATCAAAGTGTGATAAATATATGATGGACTTGGGTAAAATGGAACGTGGGAATAGTAATGATTCGTATGAAGCGTCTTTTCAGGCATCACAACACAAAAAGAAGACAATTTTGAGGGTACATAACCAGATATTGCCAGGGAATGTGACTATAGGGAATTTCAAGGATATTTGGTGGGTCTGTGGTAATAAGGCATACATATTTCTACCATATGGGTGGACAGGATGCTGTTATATGTCACTGTTGAAACTTCCATATGAGGTTCTTACTATCCAGAAGGGAGTAGGGACAGAGGGGGTCCAATCTGATGTCGCTTCAAGTAGTAGGAGAAAACGTGAGTTGGCACAGTTTCACAAGTTGGAATCCTTCCATTGGAGAATAAGTTTAGGAGAGAAGTGGGGTATAGGATTTTTTCCATGGTATGGTGTGACGTTCTTGGCAGATCACATCGACAACATTACATACACCTTACAGGGCTTTGCAAACGAAACTATAAGAGGTTTCGAATTGTTGTCAAACACCCAGAGAAGTCACAGACTGACGTTGCTGAAACATGACATGGCTCTTGATTATATTTTGGCCAAACAAGGGGGCTTATGTGTTGCTTTAAATTTAACAGGAGATGCTTGCTACACTTTGATTCCCGATAGTTCTGATAATATGACTAGTGTCATAGGGGCATTGAAGCTCATAAGAGATGCGTTTGGCCCATCAGAAGACGCGGGATGGTCTGCAAACGCTTGGTTGCGGGATAAATTGGGGCCACTAGGAGCAGTGTTAGTTCAGGTTTTGGTAGCGCTCGTTCTGTCGTTGTGCGTGATGTTTTGTTTTTGCACGATGTTGTTGACCTTTGCAAAGGCCATGATAATTAAATGGGTTGGAGTTGTGCTGCCCGGCGATCAAACGTTGATGCCATTATTACACGAAGCTGACACGGACGTGGAAGAGGATGACGCAATAAAGATCGAAGTGATGGAGGAATATCCATTTTAAAACATAATCATATTATTTACCTCTGTTTTTGCTTGTGTAGTTTGTAGTGTTGATGTTGTGTTGCTCTTTCGAGACTTTGTTTAGTCTCGAAGGGGGGGTATGGCAACAAATGAACAATATGATTAATTTCACATTTATGATTTCTAATATGAACAATATGATTAATGGACATTTATGAACAATATGATTAATTTCACATTTATGATTTCTAATTTCACATTTTTACTTATAAAAGTGTTCTTATTCTGTGTTTGATGTTTAAATTTGTATCTGTTCTGTATGCAAAAGATACTGGTTTTCTTTTCTTTCATTCTAGAACATTCTGGGGGAAGAACACTGTGAGGGTGGTGGATTGTCAGGGACTCCGAGGGGCTGAATGGATTCAGACATTTCAAACATGAAAATACGAATGGCCTGAAGAACTCTGAACGTGGACTGTCGATACAACATCCAGAGTCAAGACGTCATCGAGACTACACCTGAGTCAAGGCTGCTGAGAAACTACAGCGTTATACAGTCTTATGTCTTCTCTGAGATGTTACCTTAGTGTTATTGAAAAGGAATTTTCTTTTTTGTGTATTACATGCTTGAGAAATGATGGTTTCTAAATACAATGGGACCTCAGATGTTTTCTTTTTCTTTTTCTCGATGTTTAGGGACAGTGGGGTAGGCAGGAAAAGGTCCATAGAAGGGTGCGATGGGTCGACCAGCCTGACTTTGGACATTTGTTTTGTTTTAATTTGCTGAGAGTTCCATATGCATTGCGTAAATCAGTTCCATATACAAATTGCTAAAATTCTGTATTTCAGTATTATGGAGTATTATGTATGGTCGCCTTGGCAGAGGGACCGTGAGAGAATTTTCCTGTATACATTGTTTAATACATTGTTCAAGAAAGATTAGCTGCCTGACAGGTTTTTCACTCTCACTTTTATACTCCATAAAGTTGTTTCAATAGTAATAAGGACAGGTTGTTAAATTTGTCATGTTAATACACCTGTATGTTTCTTCTCTTATTTTTTCGAGACTTTGTTAAGTCTCGAAGGGGGGAATATGTGGTATATTTTCAGGTCTTGCACCGGACAGAGAGGCCCCCAGTTGGAAACATATGTGCAGGAAGCGGACGGGGAGACCTGGGGTCATGCGGTGGATCCAGGGGCTGAAAGATAAACATGTAGGTCAAAGGTCACATACCTAAGCATACGCTTAGCTCAGCAAGTTGCCTGAATTGAACCCAATATAAGGAGGTACGAGAGCCCCAAAGGGAGGACTTTCATATTCGACTGGAGGCCTCCGGACTGCTCGAGACGTCCGTATGACATGTGTGGCTTGTTTGTAATAAACTCTATTTACCAGCAAGAACAGTGTCCTCGGAGCATCCTTCATCATCAATTCAACAGCACTGTCGCAGAAAAGATACGACACTACCACATTGGATTGTGGGATATTTATGCCACTGTAGTGTCCAGCATTTCATACTGTAATATTTCACCGGAAATAGTATGCAGTTCACATACTATTGGTTTCATATTAAGGTTTCGGACGTACTAAAAAATCTCACATACTGTTTTAACGTACTAAATAGCATGTGAGCATGAAATTGCAGCCACAAGCTTTGAACTGAATACCAGATGTTAAACATATGGCCTCCATCTCCCTGGGACCAGCGAGACCCTTACTTCCTTCTTCAGAAACCCTCACAGGTACTGCATTTAGCATAAAAACATATGCTCAAATCATAACATGGCAAACTGAAGCCCAACAGGCAACAACAGCTGTCAGTGTGTCAGTGTGCTGACTTGACTAAGACTTGCCCCAAACTGCATGTGATTATCATAAAGTGGGCATGTCTGTAAAGGGGAGACTCGTGGGTACCCATAGAACCCATTTACATTCACATATCTTGAGGTTTATTATAGGTTAAATTTGGAGCGTTATTTAACTTCCTTCCTGACAAACTACTGTAGTATGACATGGTTGGTAAAAATGGATTCCTTAGGTTTACTAGTCTCATATGATACCAGTATCTTCCCTCTAGCTTTAAAGCCCGCTACAACCTCCGAAAGATCAATTGCGTTAAAGAAATTAGTGGCGTTAAAACAAATGTGCAATAACGCGTTATTATCACGTTAACTTTGACAGCCCTAAATATAAGATGTTATGATAGTAATACAAGACACAAACATATAAAGTTCCATGATAAAACAAAATGTGTTAATATGGTATGATATTTTTTTTAAACTAATCAAAGTGTTGCTGCACATTGTAACAGAAGGAAAAAGGTGGACCTGTTTGGTCATAACCATGAGAATTTGTAAGAAAGGGAGGAAATTATCTTATTTAAATGAGTTTAACAATTATACACAATCTGGTACAATATGAGAAATGAGAGAAAAGTTAATGGTACCTCCACCACGGGATTCCTTCAACATCTGGAGAAGAACATTAGAGATAGTTTGTAATGTCATATTTTGTAGCATATCATGAATAATCACAAAGACTTTCTGTATGGATCTATGAAAATGTTGACATACATGTTTGTGTTCCCACGTTGACACATGTCTGCAATACTGAGACATACATCTAAAGCTCTTCCTGCAGTTCTGCCACCAGCGAGAAACAAACGAAAAGTTAAAAAGAGTTCACTCTATTAAACACCAAACTCCCAAAAACCTAGATAGTATTAGGTACAGTAATTATATCGAGGTTATTAGAGAACAATTTATAACTGTGATATTTTTTTACCTGACAGCGTAGTTTGTAACATATGGTGTGGAGGTCTACAAAGAAAAAACAAGGTAAAATTGAGTTGCTAATTCAATTTTGTTAATTGTAAAAACATTCTAAATAGTATTTTTTTTTTAAAAAGAAAAAGAAATTGAAAACGTATTTTCAAAAAAAAACACTGGATGCTAATTGGCATTTTACACAGCAGACATTTCACATTATAACAAGCAGTTTAAGACCAACAGCCTCAACCAGTTGGTCCAATGGTCCAACTAGTTTACACTGATATAATAATACATACCGAGGGACGTGGTCAAGGCCGGGCTAGAGCTGGCAGAGTTAGAGCTGGCCGGGTTGGAGCTGGCCGGGTTGGAGCTGGCCGGGTTGGAGATGGCAGGGTTGGAGCTGGCCGGGTTGGAGATGGCTGGGTTGGAGCTGACCGGGTTGGAGCTGACCGGGTTGGAGCTGACCGGGTTGGAGCTGACCGGGTTGGAACTGGCTGTGTTGGAGCTGTCCGGGTTGGAGCTGGCTGGGTTGGAGCTGGCTGGGTTGGAGCTGGCCGGGTTGGAGCTGGCCTTAGAGCTAGCCGGGTTAGAGCTGGCCTTAGAGCTGGCCGGGTTGGAACTGGCTGTGTTGGAGCTGTCCGGGTTGGAGCTGGCTGGGTTGGAGCTGGCCGGGTTGGAGCTGGCTGGGTTGGAGCTGGCCGGGTTGGAGCTGGCTGGGTTGGAGCTGGCCAGGTTGGAGCTGGCCGGGTTGGAGCTGGCCGGGTTGGAGCTGGCCTTAGAGCTAGCCGGGTTAGAGCTGGCCTTAGAGCTAGCCGGGTTAGAGCTGGCCTTAGAGCTAGCCGGGTTAGAGCTGGCCTTAGAGCTGGCTGGGTTGGAGCTGGCTGGGTTGGAGCTGGCCGGGTTGGAGCTGGCTGGGTTGGAGCTGGCCAGGTTGGAGCTGGCCGGGTTGGAGCTGGCCGGGTTGGAGCTGGCCGGGTTGGAGCTGGCCTTAGAGCTAGCCGGGCTAGAGCTGACCTTAGAGCTGGCCAGGTTGGAGCTGGCCGGGCTAGAGCTGGCCTTAGAGCTGGCTGGGTTGGAGCTGACCGGGTTGGAGCTGACCGGGTTGGAACTGGCTGTGTTGGAGCTGTCCGGGTTGGAGCTGGCTGGGTTGGAGCTGGCCGGGTTGGAGCTGGCCTTAGAGCTAGCCGGGTTAGAGCTGGCCTTAGAGCTGGCCGGGTTGGAACTGGCTGTGTTGGAGCTGTCCAGGTTGGAGCTGGCTGGGTTGGAGCTGGCCGGGTTGGAGCTGGCTGGGTTGGAGCTGACCGGGTTGGAGATGGCTGGGTTGGAGCTGGCCGGGTTGGAGCTGGCATTAGAGCTAGCCGGGTTAGAGCTGGCCTTAGAGCTAGCCGGGTTAGAGCTGGCCTTAGAGCTGGCTGGGTTGGAGCTGGCTGGGTTGGAGCTGGCCGGGTTGGAGCTGGCTGGGTTGGAGCTGGCCAGGTTGGAGCTGGCCGGGTTGGAGCTGGCCGGGTTGGAGCTGGCCGGGTTGGAGCTGGCCTTAGAGCTAGCCGGGCTAGAGCTGACCTTAGAGCTGGCCAGGTTGGAGCTGGCCGGGCTAGAGCTGGCCTTAGAGCTGGCTGGGTTGGAGCTGACCGGGTTGGAGCTGACCGGGTTGGAGCTGACCGGGTTGGAACTGGCTGTGTTGGAGCTGTCCGGGTTGGAGCTGGCTGGGTTGGAGCTGGCCGGGTTGGAGCTGGCCTTAGAGCTAGCCGGGTTAGAGCTGGCCTTAGAGCTGGCCGGGTTGGAACTGGCTGTGTTGGAGCTGTCCGGGTTGGAGCTGGCTGGGTTGGAGCTGGCCGGGTTGGAGCTGGCTGGGTTGGAGCTGGCCGGGTTGGAGCTGGCTGGGTTGGAGCTGGCCAGGTTGGAGCTGGCCGGGTTGGAGCTGGCCGGGTTGGAGCTGGCCTTAGAGCTAGCCGGGTTAGAGCTGGCCTTAGAGCTAGCCGGGTTAGAGCTGGCCTTAGAGCTGGCTGGGTTGGAGCTGGCTGGGTTGGAGCTGGCCGGGTTGGAGCTGGCTGGGTTGGAGCTGGCCAGGTTGGAGCTGGCCGGGTTGGAGCTGGCCGGGTTGAAGCTGGCCGGGTTGGAGCTGGCCGGGTTGGAGCTGGCCGGGTTGGAGCTGGCCTTAGAGCTAGCCGGGCTAGAGCTGACCTTAGAGCTGGCCAGGTTGGAGCTGGCCGGGCTAGAGCTGGCCTTAGAGCTGGCTGGGTTGGAGCTGACCGGGTTGGAGCTGACCGGGTTGGAACTGGCTGTGTTGGAGCTGTCCGGGTTGGAGCTGGCTGGGTTGGAGCTGGCCGGGTTGGAGCTGGCCTTAGAGCTAGCCGGGTTAGAGCTGGCCTTAGAGCTGGCCGGGTTGGAACTGGCTGTGTTGGAGCTGTCCAGGTTGGAGCTGGCTGGGTTGGAGCTGGCCGGGTTGGAGCTGGCTGGGTTGGAGCTGACCGGGTTGGAGCTGGCTGGGTTGGAGCTGGCCGGGTTGGAGCTGGCATTAGAGCTAGCCGGGTTAGAGCTGGCCTTAGAGCTAGCCGGGTTAGAGCTGGCCTTAGAGCTGGCTGGGTTGGAGCTGGCTGGGTTGGAGCTGGCCGGGTTGGAGCTGGCTGGGTTGGAGCTGGCCAGGTTGGAGCTGGCCGGGTTGGAGCTGGCCGGGTTGGAGCTGGCCGGGTTGGAGCTGGCCTTAGAGCTAGCCGGGCTAGAGCTGACCTTAGAGCTGGCCAGGTTGGAGCTGGCCGGGCTAGAGCTGGCCTTAGAGCTGGCTGGGTTGGAGCTGACCGGGTTGGAGCTGACCGGGTTGGAGCTGACCGGGTTGGAACTGGCTGTGTTGGAGCTGTCCGGGTTGGAGCTGGCTGGGTTGGAGCTGGCCGGGTTGGAGCTGGCCTTAGAGCTAGCCGGGTTAGAGCTGGCCTTAGAGCTGGCCGGGTTGGAACTGGCTGTGTTGGAGCTGTCCGGGTTGGAGCTGGCTGGGTTGGAGCTGGCCGGGTTGGAGCTGGCTGGGTTGGAGCTGGCCGGGTTGGAGCTGGCTGGGTTGGAGCTGGCCAGGTTGGAGCTGGCCGGGTTGGAGCTGGCCGGGTTGGAGCTGGCCTTAGAGCTAGCCGGGTTAGAGCTGGCCTTAGAGCTAGCCGGGTTAGAGCTGGCCTTAGAGCTGGCTGGGTTGGAGCTGGCTGGGTTGGAGCTGGCCGGGTTGGAGCTGGCTGGGTTGGAGCTGGCCAGGTTGGAGCTGGCCGGGTTGGAGCTGGCCGGGTTGGAGCTGGCCTTAGAGCTAGCCGGGCTAGAGCTGACCTTAGAGCTGGCCAGGTTGGAGCTGGCCGGGCTAGAGCTGGCCTTAGAGCTGGCTGGGTTGGAGATGGCCAGGTTGGAGCTGGCCTTAGAGCCAGCCGGGTTGGAGCTGGCCTTAGAGCTGGCCTTAGAGCTGGCCGGTTTAGAGCAGGCCGGGTTAGAGCTGGCCGGGTTGGAGCTGGCCTTTGACCTAAACGGGCTAGAGCTGCCCTTAGAGCTGGCCGGGTTGGAGCTTGCTAGGTTGGAGCTGGCCTTAGAGCTGGCCTGTTTAGAGCTGGCCAGGTTAGAGCCGGCCTTAGAGCTGGCTGGGTTGGAGCTTGCTGGGTTGGAGCTGGCCGGTTTAGAGCTGGCCACGTTGGAGCTGACCAGGTTGGAGCTGGCCGGTTTAGAGCTGGCTGGGTTGGAGCTGGCCAGGTTGGAGCTGGCCGGTTTAGAGCTGGCCACGTTGGAGCTGACCAGGTTGGAGCTGGCCGGTTTAGAGCTGGCTGGGTTGGAGCTGGCCAGGTTGGAGCTGGCCGGGTTAGAGCTGGTCGAGTTGGAGCTGACCGAGCAAGAGCCCATTTTCCCTTGTTGGCTGCACTGCCCTTCTGGAGGGGAAAAAAAACTTTACATTTTGCTATGTTGGTTGCAAACTGTAAATACAGGTAGCCCTTATAATTGCTAAAGTTAGACCAAATTAAATCACCATTGATTGGAATTTGGTGGTCACCTCACAAAACATGTTTTTGGCCATAACTCAAGAATTTATGTGATTATGACAATTTTACACAAATGTCCGATAGGATAAAATGATAATGTGACGACATTTTGGACAGACATGGATGGAAACTTGACTGGTTGGGGGAGGCAACCGTGAGGCGGTAATTCTAGTGTTATTTATGTATTCATTTTTCTTAAAAAGGTAATTATTTATTTTTTCCAGAATTGTACTGTCTTCTTAGCAATAGCTTTGTACGCAAGCCAGGTAGACTTCTCTTGTTTCCGTGTTGGGTAGGGGAGGGGGTGGGGAGTTTGAAGTATAATATATCATACTGTATGTCATCTTGGTATGACTGATGTGTTTATTAAAAAAGTCATAAAAAAAATACATACCCAGCTTGTTCCCTGGTGTGACGTTTGTAATCAAGCTGCTCCCTTTGTTTTCCTTATTGATGGATCCCAGCTCTTCCAAAGCTACAAGTCACCACAGGCTCAATTAGTAAAACATCATCTGGGTTCCACTGAAGTTCATTCAGAGGAATGCAACACACATATTGATGCGTGAAAAATAAATACCAACCTTTTGCATAACAAGTGAAATTCACTGATGTGAATTTGGCAGGCTCCAGGCGCACTTGCTGTAACAGAAAGTCATACAGTTTCACATTAATACAAACAAAAGCAAACATTTGGGAAACCTGCACTAGTGACTTTGTAAACTATATTACCTTCATATCAGCGTTTGCAGTACCATGGATTTTCTCAGTCTGCTTTGCTAAATTAAGCATCTTGGCAGCAAATGACTTGGTGTATTCCCTGTAGGATTCTCTTGCCAACAAAGTAGACGGGTGCCACACTCTCTGTACAGATTAAAAATTATGTGAATTACACAAATACCACCCAAGAAGACAAATGATACTGATTTCAGGTGTTGAGGATTCATTACTCAACTTGACATCAAAACACAAACAACTATATTTAAGGCAGATAATGCAGCAAATTCGGGAGTCAATACTTAATAATAAACCAAATCTGGCAAGTGATTCTTGATGCCTCTGTGTAGCTGTTTGAATCTAATGCTGTTCTGCTTCAATGTTTCTGACATCCTGGAGCATGTGGTGGAAATTCCCTTAGCAACACAAAACACTGATGGGTTGAAGATTAAAAATATATTGTATACGGAAATTTGTTTTAATGCCACTAATTTCTTCAACGCAACTTGCGAATTTTAGGTTGTTGCGGGCTCAGTTTTAAAGCTAGAGTGAAGATACTCATATTTAACTAGAAAACCTAATGAATGGACAATATTTGTCATTGTTTTGTGTTGTTAATTGATTTCCAATAGTAAAATATAATATTGTAGATAGTTAACCAAAGGAAAAGGTTTTCTTTGCCTTGGAGAAAAGTATATAATCTGTGTATTATCTTCCTTTGGGGAGACATGCCTCTTTGACTTCTGGTGTCTTGTGTTAAGGTATTATATCTCTTAGTTGCTATTATATTCTTTAACTTATACATCAGTGTTTTGTGTTTTTATTCAAAATGTTTTAAGTGATACAGGCGTATACTCTTCATAGCTACTTACAAAGTAACAAAAGATGTGGTCGAAGCTCAAGACATGTTTGATGATCGTGCGGGTGGGCACAGTCAGGTGGCAGAGCGTGCAGAGGTAGTATCTCCTCTCAGTCTGCCCAACACAAATGCATTCAACAAGGTGCTGCAGGCCTATAAGACCACGATCAGAGAAGAGAGAAAGGGAGAAGAAGTTCAAAAAGAAAGCTGAGCAAGGCCAACAATTTAATTAACTTTCCAGTGTGAGCATGAATTGTGAATTTCATCTCATCTCTGTGTGGGGGTTTTTTTTAAGCCTTTTCCAGAAAACGGAATACCCCAGCTTTAAAGAAACCATCTTCTTCCATTCAGGAAAATGTCATTACCAACTGAATTTTGCATCCAGAAAAAGGCATTTTGTGAGACATTTACTGACCAAGAAGTGGATGTTCCCTGTTGCTGTCTCTTTGGTATGTTTGTATCATCGTCTTCTTTGGCTTAACTAGAGGGGAAAAGATTGCAGCGATGAAGCATGAACTAAAGGATACTAAGAAAGAGTACATGTAACACATGCAGATATACAGGATATTGAGAGATCAGTCTCACCACAAGATCCATTCATAGCTGTTGTGGAGCTTTGGCTCATATCACATGGTTTAGTTATCCCAGCTGTCACTGAATTGTAGATGTTCAAATTTGCACTGAAATGTGGATCATTTGATACGATTGAAAGTTCCAGAACAGCTACTAAATGGACCTTGTGGTGAGACTGTTTTCTTGATTGCTGTAGCAGGGTGGAGTGCTTATTACAAGAAGGAGAAACAAAGGGTTGCTGCTTTGTTTATATGTAACCGACTGATAAAGCCCTCCTTGAGTCCTGACTGATGCTTCTGCAAAAATAAGAGTCCTAAGAGAAATGTGCACATACCTTCAAGCTGCTTGACAAGCTTGGTCTTTTCCCTGAGAATGTCCATCACTGGGGAGTAGGATGGGATCATTTACATTAACATACAATTGAATAAAATTCTAAAACAATTATTACATAGAGAAATCCTGAAATCATATACCTTCAGAGTAGATACATGATTTAAGCTGTGTCGACAGATTTCCAGGTAAATTCAACATCTGCAAAGAGAAAATGTGGTGAAAACGCATGACATCTTCTATAATTTAAAAAAGACTTTCATCCCACCAAAACAAATATTGCAACTCAGTCTGTTTACATGGCAGCGCTGTGTAACCATAAAACAACGTGTTAGCACGTTGCCTATTTAATCTTCCTGCAGTTACGGAGCAACATTAGCTTTCATTTGGAGTCGTGTTTGTGTCCAACTGATAAATGTCCAATATTGGGTTCCTTTTAGCTCCGTTTTGTTCTCCACCAACTACTGAAGGAAATATCAGTCTCTTTAGATGCTAAATGCGCCACTATGTTCCCCAGCTAGTCGCTAACTTTGTCTGTGTGCTGCTTGGTGCTAAATAGGTAGTGCACAGTGAGTTTTTAGAGGTTTTTCACTGAGAAAATCTGCCTACTGCGGCAAAAAAACGTCACTATGAGAGCAGTGAGACTAAACAAAAACTGTAAAATGTGGGCTGGAAAACAAAAACAAGAAGCTGAATTACAAAATGAAGCTCCACAGAGCTGAGGGGAACCGCAGAGTTGGGTGATAAGTCTTCGTGGGATTTCACTTCGAGCGACCCCTTTCACATACAAATGGGTATGCGATGTTGATATAGAATTATTGAATATAGCTGCTTTAACATTTCGATATACATTTAAAATTTAAGATTCCAGGCCTCCAGGTACAAACCTGAAGTTGACTGCGCCCCTTTTCTTTTCCTTCCTGTTTGACCTCAGGCCTCAGAATGTGTCTCATATCCCCGCTGGGGATCCAGGAGAAACTCAGTGCATTGGGGTTTGTGTGGTTCTAAAATACAAAATACAATTGAAATTGTGCTTCCAAATTTTTAAACATTGGTTCATTTTTATGATGTTCCGCACTTACAAAGTAGTTGCTGCGGTGGTCGATAGAAGAGAGGTGGGATATAATCTTTTCAGTATTAATCTTTTCCTCACAGACATGGCACAGGTAAAACGATTCATATTTCCCTCGACTGAAACACATAGACAAGCCTGGAAGAAAGTACATTTAAAATAGAGGAATTACTTCAAACATAATCTTTTACACATTCCTCAGCAGTACTATACAGCTTTACATTTGTTTTAATGAGAACGACCCTACAAATCCATGACCATCTGATGGCTGACACATTATTGCTTTTAGCTACAAATAATGCACATTTTTTAGCCACCAAAACATGTATTTTTGAAGTAAAATATTTAGAGGTCATGAAAGCAAGCACAGCATATAAATAAACAATAATACAAATGTGTCCTTTTCCCCTTCAGCTACGATGACGTATACAATCCTGTGTCAGCATTGATTTCTAGTTTGTTACATTAAAGAGCTCTAAGGTAAAATACAATATAATTATGTTGCTGCATTAACATAGAACTCAAGGCTCAGTTAGACTAAAACTGACTAAGCTGGAATTTACATGCCATGTCTTATCATATTGCTATGAATCATTCTAACTCTGCTACAGTAGAGGCCAGGAGTGGTTTGTCTCCTGTTGGGATGCATGAGAGGAAAAAGGTCAACTACCAACCAACTTAAAGACACTTTACTAACCTATGATGGGTTGTTTGACCTGACGAAGTTTGGTTGGCTGATTGATCAACACAATGAAGGGAATGGCAACTATAGAGTAGATAGATAACAATGGAAGAAAAGATGATTACACTTGAGCTGCTCAGGACCGCCCACATTACTTCAATCTGAAATTGCAAATAAACAGGTACAGTGATGTGCATTGGCAATATGAGAGTTACATTCAGATTTGTTAATAACTCACTGCGTTGCGTGCATTGTTATCTGAATCATCTCAGTCTTAACAATAGGCTAAAGGTTTCGGTATGCTTAAACTAAGTTATACATTGTGTTGTCTGACTATATCTAAAGGGTTTACAGCTGTTTCAAAAGAACTCTGAAATGTCCAAATATCGCAAAAAAATTAAATGTTTTTGAGTTGGAAAAGTCAGTGCATTGAAAAGTAAGGTGACTACGCTTATGAATCATATGAAGCATGTGAGCATCGCGGACTACAGATGAAAATGAGCCTGCATGGCTAAATCTTGCACATTTACATGATGGCTCCTGTTAATTAATTTGCACTGTTCCTTCTTAAATAAAATAAACACAAACAAACATGAGACTTAAATGTCCACTGATCTGTGTTGTAATGAGGAGACTGTAACCTTCCTCAAGTTAATATATGAAACTAACAGAAATACCATATTTCCATTACGTTTTCTGCATCGTTTTCAATATTTTGAGGATTGACTGGTGCTCTTTTAATTATGTCATCTTGTTGTGTCCTCTTCTTCTGCAAGAAACCAACTCCTAATATCCGCATAACAGTAGTGAATGGAAACGCAAATCAATGTACATCATTTTTGTGCAGATTTTCTGGAAATGTCTTATTCTGGATGTACTTAGCATGTCACTTCTGGTTGCAAAAAACCTAGATGGCGACGGCCAAAATGCCGAACTCAAGGCTTCAAAACAGCAGTCCAGAAACCAATGGGTGATGTCATGGTTACTACGTCCACCTCTTATATATGTTTAGGTGTCAAGGATACACAGTCACACTGAATGTAAACAGGAACTTTGTTTACAATCACCAAACAAACAGGAGGGAGAAGAGGCAAGCTTACCATGACCGTTGACAATATCTAAAAAGAAATAAACAAATAAGAAAAAAATGATTAATTAACTGGACATAAAATCTGAGTAACACATTTTATCATGCAGGTAAATTAAATGTACCATGAAAGTTTGGGTTTTTAAAAAAATGCATTACCTTGCTGGAAGACGTCTACCATTTTCTGTCGGTAAAGAACAGAGGAAACATGCAGAGGTGGTTTATCATTTGGCAAATGTAGAAACAGGACTATGGGGATTGCATCGCGATACAGGATTACAGCTAACTGGAATACTGCACTAACTGAGTCAAACACTCGACTGGTCTTTTCACTCCAATAGTCCAGGGCTTCCAGCTTTAACTCAACACAGTGACCCAGCTTACTTCTAATAATGTTCATGAGACAGTGTGGAAGTAAAACTTTTAGAACTTATAGAAATATGTTATTGATCACAAATGTATAAAATCATTGCTAAAAGTTATGTTGTAATCCCCAGCCTACAATACTGTCCACCTTCTGTGTGTGTCCCCCCGACCTGACTTCACCCTACCCATCTGCCTGGCCACGGGACAAGTTGATAAGACTGTATGCTTCCCTCAGAACAGACTAATAAACCGAACAAACGACCTTGTTTAAAACACCTGACACCAATAAAAATGACACCACTTTGGCAATATAACAAAAGGAGGAGCCCTGACTCTCAAGGTTCCCCAAAATCATATATAAGACTGTTTGCTGAACTTATTTTTCAGTCTGTTTGCCGGCCCAGGCTTGGGTTGGTTTGTGTCTTTGTCTTGATAGAACAAAAAACTCTGCTTTTTGCAACTAACTTGAACATTTCCAGACAGTTATTTGAGTATCCTGTGTTTACTTTTTGACATCCTAAACATCCTAATCCTAGACATCCTTGATCCAGGTTTTCAAACATCATTTGGGCCAAGGCCACGACAACAGATACAAATTTTGAAGTAGCCATCAACGCACCATTACATGTTGAAATCAAGTGGTTAGCACTCTTTGCCCAGGCTGCACCTTTCTATGTAGTGTTATGTTAAATTGTTGTGTTAAAATGCTCGCATGCATGTAAGCTGTAAAATGCGTTGAATAATAACCTAGGAGTGATTGTTGTGAAACATAAGGATTACTATGTAAAGGTAAAATCCTGGAGAAGTACTTCTCCTCCTGTGTGTCTGTGTAAAAGTATCCAAGTTCGCATAACACTGCATGACAACTGTTGCAAGGATGTAAAGGCGGGGGAATGGAGCAGATGTTGCACCCACAATGGAAGCGGCAGAAAGTTCCTAGATAAAGACAACAACTGTGTGTCCTGCCTGATAACAGCGGCAGGTGGTGAAATTTGTGACGTGTGATTTCCCTGCAGCCCACGGACATGCAGTTTAGGTGAAATGGAAACTCTAAAGTGCCTGTGCATATGCCATCACCAGTAGAAGGGTTCACGGTAGCCAACAGGAAAACTGTTTCATCGCTCAAACCTTTGTGTTTATTTTAGTTGGTGAACAGTTCAGAGTGGGGATTTTGTGCCAACCAGGTTGAGTGTACATGAAGTTTAATGCCCACCTTTTGATGTACATTTGAGTTCACATGGCTCTTGAAATCACAGATCCTGTTAAATGTGGAGAGGCAGACCTACAAGAAGAAAAAAAAAACGTAAAAGAGTCATCAGCAACATGAAATAAAAGAAGGGACATTTGTTCACATGAGCAAAGATTTGTGCATAGTATTTATCCACAGATTTGTTCCAGTCCTCACTTCATGGTAGAGATTTGTTTTATGGTTCTGTACATCAAGAAACCACCAATAGCCTTAGATTACGCTTTAATTTATTATTGTTTTGTTGTTTAGGAAACTCAAGGTCCAGTGAAACAGCAGGCACATCATAGCATGGGTATAGAGAAAGTGGGGTGGAAGGCAGGTTGGTTGTCCTATTTGACAGTTTGATCTACACTGCAGCTCCTCAAAAACTGAAATTTGCATTTTTTACTTTCAATACTGCGACAAAAGAACACAGCTGTGTTGCAACATCCCCCTGTCTGAACTAGGGAATTATAGATACCAAAACCCAGTATTAAACGGGCACCGGTGCTAAATTATCAAAGACCGTAGTATTGATAAGCTCCAACGTTATCGGTTCTTTTAATTATACTATTAAATGTTTTGGTGTAATTTATTATCACGCTGAAGCGTTACACTGGCTTTGCTTTTTCCCACTTAAACCAAACAACGGTGGCATATTCTGCAGGGGTTCTGACTGCAGGTCGCTGCCTAAGGCCCTGCTAGAGTCACTGTGTCGGTACTCCTGCTTGCTTCTCCAAGCTGGGGGTGTGCCGACCGTCATCTACTGTAGGTAAAACACTGACTATGGATAAGTACCTCTTACAACCCCACTTCAAAACACCCGACCTATACCTTTAAAATCAAAGTCATTAAAAGGGGCACTGCACCAATTTTGGGAAAACAGCAGTCTAATGTCTTCTGTGGAGCTTTTTAAAGTAAAAAAAAAAATAATCCTGATGATGTCATCAGGATTAATCAAAGACACCATTGAGTAGCATTATGGGAATTGTAGGACCCAGCGTTTTTGTAGATTGACCCACACTAGAGACTAAACTTCTCAGATTCTGACAATTTTTTTTAATCTTCATGGAAGTAGTACCCCTTTAAGGGAAATGCACCAAACATAATTACATTTCATTATTCAGCTTTTAAAACGATGATTAACCATTAAGTTATTTATAGATTTGGAAAATCACTTTTACAAATCTTCAGTTATTTCTTGTGCTTTAGTTGGTAGATAAATCTATGTTAATTACTTCAGCTAAACAGATGTCATGTATTAATTTTAATGTAGTAAGAATGATCAACCTCATATGAACCTGTCCTTGTTATTTCTAATGATGACCGTGAGTAAATACAGACATGGGACTGTCAAACCATCCTGACCTCTTTGAGGAAATACAGGCTTAGACGTGGCACTGGTGACAAACAGGTAATCAATAGTGAGGAGGATCAGGAGGTGTACGCAAAGGGTCTGCTGTAATTGGTGCGTGGGGTTCAAGCCTCCTATGAAACTGTGTATAAATCTGCTGTATACGTGAGCGAGTTCAGTTGCTCTGACAGACTAACTCCTGGTCTTTGTTACTTTCATAAAGACTTGCATCCCTCTGAAGACTTTGCCTCCAACTGTCCAATTTCTACCACACAATACTAAAGTTGATTGGTATTGGTTTAATTTTTTAAGTGTTGATACTGAAATTAACTTGTTCTCTAGGGCATCCGATGCAAAGATAACATTTCTATTGTTGAATCTGAAAATCTCAGGCCTTGGGCCTAGACAGCTGAGATCACAGCTCAATGTTCTTCAATGTTCAATTCTAATAGTGTCAGAAAGTCAACACGGGTTACTCAAATGAATCACTTGATGCTGTACAAGTATGTTGCAAGAAAAATAGAGTTTTATTGTGTTTTAAAAATCAGAAGACAAAACACAACCAAACCCGAGCCGATCCGGAACGCGACTGACCGCTAGCTTAACATCATAACCCTATATACTTGGAACAAAGGACACATCCTTCTTATCTTGTCATCATAAATTTAAAGTTCTCCAATTCTACTGGTCGCCGTCAAACTAGCCTACAAATCAGCATAAACCCGTCCTCCCCTGCCATCCGTTAAGTTAGAGATGTCCTTTTTTGAGCCTCTTGGTGTGGCATCTTTTTTTCTACACAGCTATGAAGCGACTTGAAGTTCGTTTGCGTTACGTCATTAGAGCTGTGAGTTACAGCGGCCAGTGTGAGTATGTCGTATCTTTCCTGCGACAGTGCTGTTGAAGTGATGAGGAAGGATGCTCCGCGGACACTGTTCTTGCTGGTATAATAGAGTTTATTACAAACAAGCAACAAATGTCATAACGGACGTCTAGAGCGTCCGGAGGTCTCAAGTCAAATCTGAAAGTCCTGCACTTCGGGGCTCTCGTGCCTCCTTATATCGGGTTCATGTCATGCAACATCTGAGCTGAGCGTATGACCATATATGGCTCCGTTATCCTACATGTTTATCTTTCAGCCCCTGGTCTTAGTATGACCATGTATGTCTCCACGTATGCTTCTTACACATATGTTTACAATTAGGGGCCCCGCTGTCTTGTGCAAGACCTGAAAATATACCACAAGTATTACAGCACTGGGGTCTATACAGCAGCACTAGGAATATATGCTGTTTCAATAGTAAAAACAAGGTTATAGGATTAATACTTTTATCATTGTTTATCACATTTTTATATAGTTAAAAGGGATTACTTCTTCACTATCTTGATACACATTGTGCTGTGATTCCCTTGGATTTTAAGTGCTACATTTACACACACATTTCTTCTAAAACACCAGCTGCTGCTGCCCCACACTCAGGTCAGCCAAGGCTCAGCCTCCCTGCTCTGTTGTCCACCCTTGCTGGTCAAAGGGTTAAAGGTTCAGCTGTCCCTAAAAACACATTTTCTCACTAGCCTAGTTTGGGAACATTTGGCACCGTGGACAGCCGTCGTGTCTCGAGCTCCTCCTCAACTTTTATTTAGTTTTATCTGGTCCTTATTTTTGATTATTTATCATTGTGCTTTAACATTACTTTTGTGCTTTCCCCTTTTATATATACAGTATATATTCTCTGAGCATTGTTGAAGGAATCTGAGACCAAAGATTTTCATTGCCAATGACTGCTTCGCTGGAATTGACATATGACGAATAAAGAACCTCAAACTGTGGAAGTAAAACTCTTAAAGATATAGAAATATGTTAACCATGATAGAGATAGAGAATATTGATCATATAATCTTGTCGACTAAAAATTATAACGGTATATAATCAGTGTTAATGTTATAATGTAGTCCCCAGCAATGTCCCTACATAACCCTGACCTCATCCTACCCATCGCGAGGTGATTTGAATGAGCTACAGCATAATTTCAGAAGACTGCAAGCTTCTCTGTAGCATACTGTGGAATGAATAGAAACCTTGATTTAAACTAGCCAATGGTCAAATGTACAGACATCAGGTGACAGACATCAGATGACAGACATCAGGTGACAGACATCAGGTAACAGTTATTAAAAAAAAAAAAACAGACACTTTAAAACCCTGAAGATACCGGAGGCAAATTAGGTGACCGAATGTCCCTTGCGTTTAAGAGCTATGACACTCACAACACCTGACAACAATCAAATCAGCACAAATTATGGATTGGTTTTTGGTTGTGTTACTGTCCCAATAGAACACAATAAAAACTCTGCTTTTTGCACCAGACTTGGACATCTTGAACATTGATTTTTGTAGAAAGTTGATCAAGGTTTCCAGACACCTTTGGCCCAAGGTCTGAGACACTTTGCTTCGACAGAACCAGCAGGCCGACATGTTGTTGGGTTGACCCGTTTCAGTACCCGGGACAGTGCCACTGACACACTACTGTACACAACCATCAGCGATATCCGTCATAGGATAATTAATGTTGTGGGATTCATTCTTATTTCATGGACTATTTCGGGATTTAAACATTATTATTACTTTCTTATATATAAAAAAAATAAAAATAAAAACAAAGGCAAACCATGGCAACAGTCGAAGCATTCGGGTCAGCCCTACTCAGGACATCTGAGATTTCTGCCTCCACACCAATATAATGGATGTGAATGAAATTGTGAAGCAAAATTTTTCTTTTGCTTAAAAAGTTGATTTAAGTAACATTCAGCAGCACCATCCCTTTCCAGACAAATTTCCACCCTGGTGGACAATAAAGATTTATGTCAGATTGAGCTCATGTGTGAATAGAGCCGTTCACTGGCCGGAGTTAATATGTGAATGGTAAATGGACTTGACTTATATAGTGCCTTTCTAGTCAAAGCAATGACACAGCCTTCGAGAGCAATTTGGGGTTAAGTATCTTGCCCAAGGACACTTCGACATGTGGACTGAAGAAGCCAGACCGAACTTCCGACCTTCAGATTGGTGGACGACCCAGTCTACCTATCTGAGCCACAGACGCCCCCGTGAAAACGGCTTATAGTGAATGCAAATTCTTCAGGTGCGAAATAATTAACATCCAATGCTAATGCCTTCTCACCATGATCACAACTAAATAATAGGTCAAGGAGCTTTGAAGTTTTTCCTGATGCTCACGGTGTCACTCTCAACACCTCAGAATAGAGAGGACCATAAGGTTTCCCTGCTTAGCTGGAGGAAAGCAAGAAGAAGAACATTCAGTCACTTAGACTATGTTTCCCACTATGGATAAAGAATGTTTTGTATTTATTGCCACTTCATCGGATCCAAGACAAAAGAATCTCCCTTTCAATGACCAATGTGAAATGTTGTTAATAGTCTGTTTATTGTCAATACTGTATATACTGCTCCTATTTTTATACTTCCTTCTATTTAAATGGTTCATATTTTGTTTAGCTTTTTTTTACTGTGTTAGCTGATGCATCTTGTTTTTTGCACTATCCCCTTTGCTGCTGTACACTGCAAATTCCCCCACTGCAGGACTAATAAAGTAATATCTTATCTGTGATGGAATAATTGATACACAAGTTATCTTTGGAAGGAAGAGGTCCGGAGCTGATGATGTCTTACAAAAGAAGGTTTATTGAAGCTTGATCAAGGAGAATTGTCAGGTCTCCACAATAGATGCTCTCTGCGTGAAGGCCTCACAACTCTGCCCTTCCTCCCCGGTGCTCAGTGTCTTACCCTTATCATGTTTTGACTTACTCCGTTCCTCTGGCATCTCTGACCCTGGTTGCCCTAGCGACTGGCTCTATGGTCTCCACTACAGGCACAGCTGTACAGATAAAGGTGGCTCCTCTAGACAGGACTCCAACCCAAGAATGTCAACAGAGGGACACTCTGACAAACACTCTGACCTTTCTACCAATAAGAGAGGAATTGATGGAAAATTCCATCACATTATCTTATCTTAAATACCTGCAAAAATAATGACATTGCCACAGCTGTGAACTAAGGGCAGACTCACAGAGCTGCCAGCATGGCTGTAGACTCTTTGTTCCTTTAATGTGTCATCCATCTGTATCTTATATGTGGTTTACACATGTTTATGTATTTACTGTATGTCGCCAATGTCTCCCTGATTTGTGTGCCTTAGGGTGTTTTCTGTGTTTTATCTATTTATTTATTTATTTTTCCTTTAACTACTTATGTTCTTTGTATTTGCTTGTCACATTTTTGTTTGCTCTTAGGTCCTAGTATTGTCTGTTTTTGTTGATATATATAAAAAATGAGGCATGACACACACCCACAGAAGTCTGTATCACTGACATGCACATGCTTCCTAATAAAAATATTTGAAACGAAAAAAGCAACTGCCATTCTGTTGCTAGGGCAACAGCTCTGTGGTCAAAGTTTACTTCCTGTCAGCTACTGCATTCACAAACATTGCAACAGGAAATACAAAGGCACTCATTTATAATGTTAAAGTTTGAAGCGGTCTATATTATTTCCATTAAATCACGAACTTGTGTTCTCGTACCTGACATTCCAGGAAGATGCGCTCCATGATGAAAAGTTAGTTACAGCCAGCGTTAAACTGCAGAGAAACAATACTCCTCTAGTGTCCTCAAGTGAAAACTAACAGGGCAAAAGTTTGCTGACTCTTCTCTGACGCGCTGTCTCCATGCTGCTGCTCAAACTTAACGGTCTTCTTCTTCTTCTTCTGCCACGCATGCGCAGTGTAACTGGAGACTGGCGGTCGCGTGTTGCTATTGGCTCAATTTCGGTGAGTGCAGGTCGATTTTACTGCGCATGCGTAGTACCCAAAATTTAGGATGCGTTGATGACGCAGTTTAGTGACTAGTTTTAGCATGGATGTATTAACCCTCCTATTGTCTTCCCGTTGACCATGCAACTTTTGTCTTCCTTGGTCTAGTTTGACTGTTTGTAAAGCATACAGTATAAACTATAACCTTTTTGGCCAACTTCATTCCTAATTATTAAGTTTTACACTTTTTGGGGGGGAAATTAAGGTTAATAAACCTAATTTTCGTGAAATTATACCTATTTTTTTTAGTAAAAAAAAAGCAGATATTATGAATTATTTTTACTATAGTTATTATCAGAGGAACATAATGTTGATGGATTATCACATATAGCCTACAAAGAAACTTAACAAACCTAATATTAATATAAAATAAGCCAGTATAGATACAGGAAAAACACATTATAAACAAAAAATAGATATATAAATAAAAATAACATACATAAGTAAAAAAATAAAGTTAAAAACAATAAAATAAAATAAAATCTATTTATATATATATATATACTGTATACACATATATATATATATATATATATATATATATATATACATACTGTATACACATATACATACACCTATGTCACTCTTTAACTTTTGTAGAAATGTTTCACTGGATAGAATTTGTGGATCAACTTAAATGACTTATTTTTTAGAAGGAACTTTTGCGGTAAGGACCAAACTTTCTTACACTCAATATCACTAACAAGTTCTCTTAACCCTCCTGTTTTCCTCGGTATATGTATATGTAAACTTTTAGTCAGAATACTGTTTTGAAAGTGTCGTATCTTTTCTGCGACAGTGCTGTTGAAGTGATGATGAAGGATGCTCCGAGGACACTGTTCTTGCTGGTAAAATAGAGTTTATTACAAACAAGCCACACATGTCATACAGGCGTCTAGAGCGCCCGGAGGTCTCAAGTCGAATCTGAAAGTCCTGCTCGTTTGGGGGCCCCCGCCCACCTTATATCGGGTTCAGGCCCTCCAATCACCGAGCTAAGATATGAACTCATGTCTTAGGTATCTCCTACATGTTTATCTTTCAGCCCCTGGCCTTTGCCCTACTTCTTTCACATATGTTTACAATTAGGGGCCTCTCAGTCCGGCATCAGACCTGAAAATATACCACAAAAGCATTACATATTTTTAATAGCAGCACATAATGACACTTGTGGTCTTCCCATCAATTTTGACTCGGGAAGACCACAGATGCTATAGATTTGAATAAAACACCCACAATTCAACAAAAGTAGTGGTCAATATTTTTGCAAAGACCACAGTAGGCAACATCCATGTTATTTTGGGGCAATTAGATTAAAGAAATCCATATTTATGATATAATGAAGTTTGAAAACGGGTCAAATTTGACCCGAGGACAACAGGAGGGTTAAGAGAACTTGTTAGTGATATTGAGTGTAAGAAAGTTTGGTCCTTCCTAAGTCATTTAAGTTGATCCACAAATTCTATCCAGTGAAACATTTCTACAAAAGTTAAAGAGTGACATAGGTGTATGTATATGTGTATACAGTATATATACATATATGTATATATGTATATATATAAATAGATTTTATTTTATTTTATTGTTTTTAACTTTATTTTTTTACTTGTGTATATTCTTTTTACTTATATATCTTTTTTTTGTTTATAATGTGTTTTTCCTGTATCTAAACTGGCTTATTTTATATTAATATTAGGCTTGTTAAGTTTCTTTTTACAGAGAATGTTATTATTGGGGACGTTTGTGAATGTTTGTTCTGTTGTTTCAAAATGAACAAAAAAACAATAAATATAATATTGAAGAAAAAAAAAGAGTGACATAGATGTAGTAATGCATTCTTTCTTATTAATCTAATTTTAATAGTGTCAATTTACCAACAAAAAAAAGCCTAATTTCTTTGTTTTTATGAAAGAAATGGATCTATATCTGTCAAGAATTCCTTCCTCACAAAACAAAAAAGCAATGAAAACAATGAATGTATGCAATATACTTAACATTTTTTAAGTGAAATTATTCTCATACTCTCGCATGGTCTTTTTAATTTTTTAATTTTATGTTGGTTTTTTTTCATTTCTGTTGTCCTTTTATGTTTGGCACAGCTCTTTGTTTATGTTTTCACTGCGCTTCTTCTGTATGTAAATGTTTTTAATGTTTTCTGCTGTTACTATATATACTGTCATTTTGAAATAAAAAAAATATGTATTAAGAGAACGAGTTTTAGGGTCAGGGTGACCCTGCAGTGGGCGTGGTGCTGAACAAAAATATGTTGGGTACTGCAATGAGTATGGAAAGTATTTAAGTACAATTTTTAAGTACTTGTACTTTTCTTGAGTATTCACATTTTATACTTCTTCTACACTACATTTCAGGAGAAAATATTTTAAATTTTACTGCATATTCAAATTGATAATAAAAATATAATGAACAAATAAATTATTATGCAATATTATAAATTAATTTAATAACTTTATTGATTCCCAGGGGAAAACAAGCTACCCTGCAGTCTGGGTCATTCTGCCCAATGAGTACTTTTACTTTTGGTATTTTAAGTATATTCAATTCAATTCAAACTTGATTGCAGACTCAAGGTCCAGATAAGAAAAAAGAAAAAACAACAACAATACATTACATATAATACATTACAATACAGGAAGCACTATAAAAAGTCATGATTAAAAGATATTAAAAATATAAATATTAAAAATATATATACATATATCAATGCCTTGCATATAAAGAACTATACCAGTGCCTCCACAGCTGTGATTGGTACCGTGTAGTGCTAAATTTGATGTTAGACAACCGCAAGATGATGTCATTCTCAGAGTGATTAAGCTGACATATAAATTTGTACATGAGCTTTCTTAATACAGTTTGAAAAGTATTTATGCCTGCAGACACAAACATTTCACTTGCACTGCAACATCTTGGTCTTTTTAGTAATATTCTCATTGCATCATTATATGCGACCTGAAGTCTCTGTAAGCTCGCTTTTTTAGAGTTTGACCACAAATGGGCTGTATACAGTGGTGTACAATATGCTCTGAACAGAGATATATTTTGATGCTAATACTTTTTTAC
Source organism: Sebastes fasciatus (assembly GCF_043250625.1). Classification (NCBI taxonomy): domain Eukaryota; kingdom Metazoa; phylum Chordata; class Actinopteri; order Perciformes; family Sebastidae; genus Sebastes; species Sebastes fasciatus. Next base: position 17,150,396 of record NC_133811.1, on the reverse strand, counting down.
TTTTACTTTTGACATTTTGATGGCATGGCTTTTACTTGTAGGCTAACAGAGTATTTCTGCACTGTGGTATTGCTACTTTTACTTAAGTAAAAGATAGGAGTAGCCTAAATGGTGGTACACACACATGCTTGTGTAGTCTAATGTTGAGGCAGAAATGTGTTTCAGAAGTCATTGAAAGAGCACACTGTCACCGTTCCCACGGTTTCTGTAGTTAAACATTAACTTTCAAGGACTCCTCTCACCAGACTTTGATATAAAAGTAAACAGGAGAGACATCACCCTGTCCCCATTGTCTCTATAGTGAAGAAGTGCTCGTATATGTCAAACTGAGATCAAATTAGTTTCCTCATTGCTACAGTAGATGACACTGTCAGGTAGTTTGCATATCATTCATTGCACAGCATCCATATACAACGACTGTGTGTGATGCGGCCCTATAATGCAATGTGAAAGGCGAATGGAGGAGCTACTCAAAGCTGCTAAAAAATTTAAATTAAAACAAATTGAAATTGTGGATAGTGGTGAGACAGCTCCAGGAACATCTAAAAACAAAGTATTACATCTTTAAAACAAAAAACACATGAAATATGATATGATAATGTCACACCCCTTACAAAAAAAGTAAGTGTGCTATTAGTAAACCTCTTTTAAACTTATAAGAGAGTATACTTTCAGTTTACTTTTTATGTACTTATCAGAGATATACTTAACAAAATTATACTTAATTATACTTAGTTTATACTGACAAGTATACAGAAACTGAAAAGTTTACAGAAAAGTACAAGTATATTTGGCTAAGTACTATAAGTTCACCTAAAGAAAACTTCTAATATTATTATTATTATACTAAAAACTATTAAACAAGTAGTTTCATGAGAGTATACTTTAAAGTGTACTTACATAAACTAAAAAGTGGGCTACAAGTACTAGTAAACTAATAGTATACCTATAAGTTCACTTGTAGTATAGTTCATATTATAGTTGCAGTACAAAATACAACTTGGATGTAAACTAGTTGTCCACTCAAAGTTTACTACTCTTACATTTAAAATATACTTAAAAAGATACTTTTATAAACTAAAAAGTGCAACATTTTAATCTTTTTTTAAAAAGACTGTCCGTTGTGAGTCTTTATGACAACGGTACAGGAGTTTAATGGTAAATCAGTGGAGTAGTTAAGTTGATGCAATAAAAGTAAAGTTAAAAAAGTGTCTAAAGCAAACAGAGACACAATCTAGACGTGTATTTAGGTCAGGTCATTTAATCATATTAAACTTTGTGTTGACATTGTCACCATCTAGCCTCAGTATTCTCCTGAATGAAAAAGTAAAACAAAAACAACAATCACACACACTTCTCTCTCCATTTCCATCTCTCTCACACACATACACACACACACACACACACACACACACACGCACACACACACAAAGTCTTAAATTGCAACCCGGTGTTGACGTTTGGATGAAGAAAAAAAAACCAAGCAATGGAACAACTTGACCAAAAGTGATTGAAAGACTGCAAAGCCCCAACAACATATTAGGATTTGGGACCTTTGGATGATTTTAACAGCAGAAAACACAGAAGGCATCCTGACATTTAAAGGGTAAAACAGTGAAAGGTGTGAGCTGTAAACAATGTAAATAAAATGTTATCCTAACTTAACCTCTCACTTACAATTATCACTTATTTTTTTATCAATAAATGAGTTGTAACTCTCAGAAACAAACGTAACTTCCCTCCATCATCACAGTATACTACAGTGAGTGATGACCGACGCTCAGATATTTCAGAGACAAGCTGGCACACAGTGAAAAGAAAACAACGCACAACCACAACATGTTTAAGAACAATAAAAGTCACAAAGGAGTGTTGAATGTAGAGATCATGGAGTGAGGCCTTGGTTTGTTCTTTCACACACGAGTGCTTTTGTACCCTTCAAAATAAAAAAATAAATGTCACATAACACAAGACAAGAACTTGATGGGAGAGGAGGTAAAAAAAAGTCATTCACTGTCATCATAGACCTCAAATGAGGTGTTTTCTTTCCAATATTTAGCCCTCGAAATTCCTAAATCCTCCCTCTTTCTTCTCAATTTCCTTTGAACATCATCTAAATCTTCAAATTAAAAAAACACAAAATCTCTCATCACATTTCTCGCTTCACACTCGCTTACTTTACACATACAACCCCCTCGTTTTCTACACTACCACCCACATGTGTTTTTCCACCCCGCTGTCTGACCCTTCAGCCTACACCTTAATCTGAGATTAACACTCAGTCCCGTCATAGCTCGTCATGGGTGGAGGTTTCGTCTGCTTTAAGTTTGAACTCCGCCTCTGTGATCTTTCCGTCTCCGTCGCGGTCCTGGTTGGAGAACATGTTGTCAATGATGCGATAAGGATCGAAGCCAGGAGCCAGGCGGCCTTTACCGTCGTTCACCTGCTGCATGATGTAGTCAGTGAACTGTGGAAACACAGGAGGAGTCGAAGAGGGTTGAATTAAGGATACACGGACTGGAGCAAACAGGAAGAAAATGTCTCAGATGTTACAGATGTGACAGGAACAGCAGGTTATATCATCAGGTACCTCAGAGGGCTCCACTTGCTCGTTCTTGTCTTTGTCCATCTCGGTGAAGAGGTCGGTGGACACGTCTTCGTTCCAGATGAACATGTAGCCTTCAGGAAGTCCTTCCTCGAAGTCTACCAGCTCGATGTCAAACACCAGCACAGCGCTCCCTGGGACTTCATCAGCTACACACACAAACACACAAACACATTTTGAAAGACACTACAGGTGAATAGCATAAAAAAAAATCTGTAACTAATAGATATCACCATGAAACTTTCCCAGTTGATTACTTACATTAAAACAAATATTTTTGTTTTACAAGTTTTCTGAAATGTTATGTTTAAATCTGCAAATGAGGCATTATCTAATGTCAAGTCCAAGGTTCTAGGCCAAACACGACACCTGGCTAATAGCCACACGCAGGAAAATCTGAACCTGCTTCTCCTCATCCATCAGACCACCATCACATATATTCTCCGTTATTATTACTGCATGTGTGGTTGTGTGTGACTTACTGACTCCTCTCTCCCCATAGCCCAGATGAGGAGGAATAACAAGGTGTCTTTTCTCCCCCACACACATGTCCATCAGGCCTTCCTCCATCCCCGGGACGACCTGGTTAGCTCCCAGGACGATGTTGTATGTCTTTCCATAGTTATACCTGAAACAAATCGAGTCCGAATGAAACAGAAACATACAACGTAACTGTATTTTTAGTGGTTATTCTTAAGTAAGCACATTATATTTCTTACAGTGTCCTTTAACACTTATTCTTTACTCACTCCTAATGTGAGAATGTAAGAAGTAAAGATTTTCTTTCTTTTTCACAGTCAGGATGATGTGAAATGCATGTCTGCATTTTATCAAGTGTTTCAGTGGGTGAGAATACAAAGCTTGGTTTCAATCCAGGAACTTAAACAGTTTTGAAGGGTGAAACTACACTTTCAAGGCATTCTTGAAAGATTAGCTTATCTTTCATATTTATGATATTTTGTGTATTTAAAAAATGTTTTTTGTTTGCCACATCTCATATATTGGTAAATTTGTCTTGGTGTTCTCTGAAGGAATATGTCAATTATTCCATTGTATATATTTCATATATGTCTATATAAATATACGTCATCCCTGGAGAACTCAGATTTTCTTTAATTTGTTTTAATTTCTATGATGGTTTTATTAGTATTGTGTGTTGAATGGTGTGCTGTCTGTAAGCTCCTACAATTTCCAACAACTTTTATGGCAATACAGCTAACTCAACTCAACTTTTGATGCAAATCAGACAGGACTGCGTGGTGCACTAATGAGGGGAACATTTTTTTTACAAAAATCAATAGACCAAGATAGAGTGCAACTGCAGAGGAAGTGCAATGTGCAGTAAAGACTACAACAGAGTAGATCTTCCTCTTAAAACTCTTCTCATCCTCTGCAGGACTACAAGACACTAAACAGTGATGGTTACCAATACAGGACGGTCAACACTTAACCTGAGATCTGAGAAGGTCTTATTAATAACATTTTTATGTGGTGTTGGAGAAATTATCTAATAAACAGTCTCTGGTCATTCAGTTAAGAAGCAAATACCATTTATTAAGCAAATGCATTTGGGTTCATACAGCAGACAAGTCAGTGTACAAAGACCAAGAGCTACCTCACTACATCATTCTTTATAATCTTGGTTTAGCCTTCCCCCCCTTGTAGCCCACACCTTCCACCCTGCTTCTGAGTGAAAGCATTGTCTTTTGTTAAAAAGAGTTACTTGTGATTAGCTAGTTTTAGCAGAGTGCAGAGGCGAGGATGATAAGTAATGTATCTAAACTAGTACAGTCTGTGCTTTCCCAGGGTATTCAGATTTATCTGAGTACACACATTCTACACAAGGGACATGGTATTTTCTCTCACAGTGGACAAATATTTTAAAAAGAAAAAAATACATTTACAGAGGTTTTAGAAAGGTGCCAAATAGAAATATGTTTTTTCCTGAAAAAAATATTATGATTTAAAATAATCATTTAAAAAGATTTGGCAGGTCCAAAATGAAAGTTCTGTTTATCCCCAATAGTAAAACGACTTTGGTATTATGTGGTATCTCTGGGTTGTCAGTTAGTGTGGATATAACATAAATAGAACATAAATGGCTGAGATTGACGTTAAGTGCCTGGCAACGACTTGTTATGAAGTAAATGCGATGGAACGGAGGAGGAAGAATGCGACATCTAGTGGCTGAATGCTATCACCTTTAAACTACTCTTAACTCCTTCTAGGTTTCTCAGTTTTCTAAGATGTTTTGCTTAAACTGGCTCACAGAAGTTTACTCACGTGGAGTCGATGGACGAGCCGTCCATCAGAGAGGCGTTGTAGTGATATTTGACAAAGTCTCCTTTCTTGGTTTGCTTAACACACTCTTCTGGCTTGTGAGTGACGGTGACCACGGTGTTATCTGACGGGTTGTGGAAGTCGATGATGTGAATGTCAAACACCAGCACAGCTGAACCAGGGATCTTAGTGCCTGAGAGAGACATGGTAATGGAAAAAGAGAAAGAATCCAATGTTAACAGCTGTAGACAAAAGAGTATAATAACAATCTATCAATCTATCTATCTATTAACACAATAGACAATAGTCCAATGGTGCAGAGTGCAAAGGGTGCTGGAATAAGTATGATAGTGTAGCATGTTGCTTTACATATAAGAGGTAGGTGGTTATGACAGTATTACAGCGATGCCTATATCTAATATTGATAGTTAGGATATTAACATGTTAAAGAACAGTGAGTATTTAAACTATGAAATATAGAATTTACTGGTAAAGGGGATGTTTGGTTTTAAGGGTTACTGACATTATATGACTGATGGCCTGCAGGAGAAAAACAGTTTTTGTGTCTTTTTGTTTTGGCATACAGCAGGGATAAATAACCTTAGGCACGGGTGCCACCATTGGCATGCAGTAGTGTTGGATTTATTATGTACAAAAGTGCTTACAATGACCTGCAATAACCTGACTGTTGGATTTGTTGTGAATGGAGTGATTGCGAGGAAAGGGAGGTAGCAGGTGCTGTTCTTTTTGCAAGGTCAAGAAGAGGAAGGAGTGAGAAGGAGATAACAAAGAAGAAGATATGCAGCAAAAATATCACGTGTCATAATCTCATGAATATTAATATTGTGTAAACCATGAATAGACTGGATCAGGGATCGCTCGGGGTTCAGACTTCACGAACTGACCCATGCACTGTATGTTGTCAGGGACACGTTGATTGGATCCAGATATCTGTAAACTCTTTTATTTTTACTTATGCAACATTGATTGTTCGGAATAAATTGAATCATTATGCTTTAACTCATCTGTTTGGAAATTCTCTTTGTCACACAAGATTAACCAACACGTAACTGGGCCTTGACCTCTTGGAGGTAGAAGGCCAGTTCCTTCAGTAGCTTAACCGATGGTACACTAGCAATAAGTGTGCAAGACAGTTTCTTTGGAAATACTGCTCTTATCCGTATGCCAAATGACCTCTTTCACAGCCACTGGCAGTTGCTCGGCCTGTTATTCACGGTAATTTAATTGGAAATTCATTCTCCAAAGACCCGCCCTACTCTGCCTCTGATTGGCTAGTACTTATCACCTTCTTTGCAGAATTTAACTTTTTGCTGATGAACAGGACTGAAGGATGTTTGGTAGGGTTTAAGATTTCAACTCAGATGTGCTTGTTTTTATAAGGATGGCAGCCTTTTTGTATAGTGCTCTCATTTATAATTACAATGTCCTGATATAAAATGCATGTTGCTAACATGGATGGAATAAAATTACAGCTCCATTGGAGATTTAAATTTTGATGTAGTGTCATAATTAAATTACAACAACAACCTGAATGTTGATATGACACACTGATTAACAAGAACATTTAAAAATGGTTGGCAACCCATGCGTACAGTGTTCTGTAGTAAGGGTATCTGAGCATTACACACACACACACACACACACCTGTGCCCTCCTCTCCATAGCCAAGATGCGGGGGGATGGTGACGGTGCGTCTCTCTCCGACACAGACTCCAATCAGACCCTCGTCCATGCCAGCGATCACGTAGCCTTTACCCACATAGGTGTCATATGTACGATTACGAGAGTAGCTGTGAAACAGAAAATATTAACACAAGTATTATTGCACTGCTCCATGGAGAAATAAATCACAGTCAATCTGGGAACTAAATATACAGTTAGTTTTTTTGGCATTAAATCACATATAGGCTACTGGGGTTTTAGGCAGCAAACAGAAGAGTGCAACTGAATAACACCTGAAAGACTATAGGACACAAAAGTTGCAGCAGGTTCACAGAAAATCTCACCCCCAAAACCTCGGTGCTCGAGTTACCACCAGCACTTTGTTTTGGAGGATGCATTTGTGATTTTTGCTGATACAAACATACAGTATGGAGGCATTTTAGAATATGACGAACTTCAAATTCCTGAGACAGAATATGTGTGAGGCAGAAAGTTAACAGAGTAGCTTTCATGAGTCCTTGACATCTGTACAGAGTGTGCAAAAGAATTTCTTAACAATAACAAGAGAGGCTACAGGGCCTGACCAACAAGGCTAAGAAGGCTGTAATGATGAGAAAGTTCTTCAAAAAGTGAACCATACGTTTAAATATTCTGTCAACCTCGCAGAGATTTTATAAATCAGGAATAAAAAAAATTAAAAAAACATTTGCAGCACTTTTGTGATATTTGTTTTCTACATGTATTGTAAACACTCTGTATATTGCAGCCTAGAATCCTTAATTTAATTGAGATATATTGTACAGTACATAGTACTGTTGTGTATTCTTTCTTTAGTTGGCATATATAATATATATACAATGATATACATGATTTGTATAGTTTAATTTGAGACTTTTTTAGACTTTTAGGATATAAAGACACAGTTGACCAATCTTTCCCAAATAGTTACCACACATGAGTTAATCCTCTGTTGTGAGTAGCAGCACAAGAAGAGACAGGGCAAAACTATTCAGAGGATGCAGTATTATGTACTGAAAACAGGAAGTTCTAGTTGTGGTTTTTAAATTTGATTCATCTCCCAATATGGCTTCAGTGCACAGAGAGATGCTGCCACCCTGAGGCCACTTGAGGAACAACAGACAATAAACATTCATTTCCATTTATAGATTTACTATGAGCCTGTCTGTGTGGTTAACATGATGAATACTAAACACATACCTGGAATCAAAAAATGTTCCATCAAGGAGGCTGCCGTTGTAGTGGTAACGCACAAAGTCTCCAGTGACGGACTTCCTCTCGCAGGGCACGGGCACCATCTGATTGGTCACTGTGATCCCGTCTCTGGGGTTGTGGAGGTCCAGGAGAATGACGTCAAATACCAGAGACGCCTGTCCTGGGATGTCGCTGCCTGGAGAGAGAGAAGAAGAAGAAGAAAGGTTGAAGACAAGAAGGGAGGCAGGGTTGAGGAACTACAGAAATATCTTTCATCATTAGCAAGTAGTGAGTGGAGTTAAAATTGTTTTATTAATATACCGCAAGGGCTAGTATGAACTTTCGGTACAAATAATGAAAATGTGATGTAAACATGACAGTATGGGAACCTTCTAAAAGTTTATTTTTATTGTTTATTTGTGTATTGTTATTTTTTAAATATCTGGCAGAATTAAAAGGAAAGCCTAATTTAAAAGTCTGTTAAATTTTGTACTTACGATGTGATTATATCTTACTTCTTTATATTATTATACATATTATATTACATTTCTGCCAATAGATCCAACTAAATCCCACACACTGCTCCTTTAAGGAATTATACTACCTGTCACTCAATTTAGAAAAATGAAAGTGTATTTGAAAATTAAGACAAAATTAGTCATGAAAACTATATTTGTCAAAGTTTCTAAGGTAAGAAGATGTAAAAAGTCTCAGTTTTGCAATGAAATTGGTCAGCGCTGTGGTTTGGGAACAGAAGGAGTCTACATTCTCCATCACTGACAAGACTGAGAGGGTAAAACCACATGAGATGTGTAGTTTTACAGCATATGTGTGTAATGTACTGCCACCTTAAGCTCCAAGTGTGCAACTACAGCACCTGTTGCTCTCCATCAATCTCTTGTTATTCACTCACAGGAATGTAATCATGACTCAGAAAGAAATTGTTGACACTCACCGTCTCCGTTCTCTCCATATCCAAGTGATGGTGGCATAGTGATGATGCGTCTCTCTCCAACACACATTCCCAGAAGGCCCTGATCCATACCGGCGATCAGCCACCCGATCCCAACGTAAGTGTCGTAGGTACGCATACGGGTGTGGCTACAGCGAAGGGTGGAGGAGAGAGGTTACATATATACTGTATATATTGCGTTTTTGTGTGATGTGTGAATTATTATACAGAACAAACCTGGAATCAAAGAGCGTCCCGTCCAACAGGGTGCCATTGTAGTGGTAGCGGATGTAGTCAGACACCTCCACCTTTCTGGAGCATGTGGAAGGTGTGTGGTAGGTTTTGGACTGGACGCCGTCCTCCGGGTTCCACACGTCGAGCAGCAGGACGTCAAAATGGAGGATGGAGTCGGCAGGGATGATGTCACCTGAGGAGGAGAGAAAAGTAAGTCATAACTTTGATACTGTATGTCTTAACCTAATAAAGGCTTTAAATGTTCATAGTATTGGGTATGACAAGACAGTGATTTGTTTTTAAGATAGTCTAGATCCCCATTTAATACGATTTTGTCCCAGGGTCTCCCGTCGGATAGGATCTTTGCTTTTAAGCTGTTTTATTACACAGAACGTGTATGAAACCCATGACCAAATTAATTATAAGAGAGATAAGATATAACTTTATTAATACCGACCTGTGGAGGAAGTGAACCTATGATCAGAATAGTCCCTCTTATTACTCGTACTCGCATTGGGCTCAGTAATGTAGTGAATTAAATTGTGAAAATTAACTATTCCGCATTTTTCTGGAGCTCCCTCAACGTCCCCTGGTTGAGAACCACGGGTCTAAAAAAACTTCAGAATTAGCCTTGAAAAACCTAACATGTGTATATAATCATCAGAGCTGCACAGATCGTTCAATTAATTGATTAGTCGATCACAGAAAATTAATCTGCAAGTATTTTTATAATCAATTAATCACCGAAATAGTTTGATCTTATCAAATGTGATGAATTGCTGCTTTTCCTTCTCTTAACATTATAGTAAACTGAATATCATTGAGCTTGGATAAAAACAAGATGTGTGGCGACTTTAGTCTGGGATTCTCTAAAATTGTGACGTGCATTTTTCACTGTTTTCTGATGTTTTATACTTTTTCTATAGTCAATCAAATCGAAAATGTCATCTGCAAATAAATCGATTAGGAATACAGTCATTAGATGCAGCCCTAGTAATAAGTGGGTAATCGTACAAAGTCAGCTCCTCCTCATATTATTAAACCCTCCAGATGTGTCCAGAGTGCTGGCTATAGCCGTGTCCTGAACAGCAATGACTTGTCAGTCTGTCCACTCACCAAAATGTATTTTGGTGAGTGCAACATCTCAACCAGCTGTTTGCAAACATGAGCATGAGTTCGTGCCTTGTGAGCCTTTAGTGGCTCAACAAGCACACAGGAGACAAAGTGAGGAAGGGTGCAAGAACTGTGTGGGTGGCCATTCAATCTTTACTACTAATGAGCTGGCAGGCCTCTTTCCGGTTTAAATCTCTCTCTACCTCTCTCTATTTCCTCCTCTCTCTCTCTGATGTTCCCTCTGATACAGACTTGTTGTAGAGGACACATCCTCAGGTCTTACGTGTCTACACATGCCCCCCTATCTCTCCCATTACGTAACTATTTCATACACACACAAATACATACATACATTGATGCACCGGTCTCTACATGTAAACACAGCCTCTACATTTTTCTTCTCGTCGCTGCAATCACATGCAACATTTTCTAGCGCAAACACTCTACGGTGCACAGTGGCCCAGGTTTATTAATGTTTATATGCAGATCTATAAAGTTGATCTGCCTGATGCTCTAACATCTGCATCCAGCAGCTTCCTCTGACCTGCTTCCTGGTTTGTGACGTCCCTGACATCATTCAACATGGACGCTTTGGAGCAGCCCACTTCCTCTCTGCTTCAGCTGACTCTAGTACAACACAATATGGTACTTTCTCTCAAAGTTTCAGCCCCTATATGCTCCTGCCAACCAAATTCTCTCATTGTTATGGTGAGCACTGAGCAGTGCCAGCTGTGGGCTCACTCATCTGTGTATATTTATAATAACTCCCCAGACGAATAAACACTGGCCTGTCCTCAAACATATTCTGTCCTGCCTGAATTCGGAGCAACCAGGCAGGACAGGGATGTGCTAACGTGACTGGAAGTTTAAAAACACACCGTATCCCTGTTTGCCGTACGCGAGGTGAGGTGGGATCTTGACCAGGCTTCTCTGGTTTATGCACATCCCCACCAGAGCTTTGTCCATCCCTGCGATCAGCTGCTTCTTTCCAACAAACACATTGTAGGTGCTGCCACGGTCATAACTGAAACACAGAAACACATTATTTTATATACCTGTGAGGACATGAATGACTGCATTACATTGATTCGGTGACTTGCTGCAAACTTACTCATATAAAAAAAAAATTTAAACTTGAGCTCACTGCATAAAATGACCTGTGGTGACCTCTAGGATAATTACAGCCTCATGAAACTTTATATCTACAAACTAGTGACCTAGGGCATTCAGAGGATGGTTGGCTTTCTTAGCTTGATTGACAATAAGGGGGTTTCTGAGCAGTTTCCAGAACCAAAGTGCTCACCATCCAATCACCAAAAAATGAAATTCTTGCGGAAATCTCCAAATGTCAAAGGTTTTTGATATCAAATCACAGCATGGCTTTTTCTATGGTGTTCCTCAAGGTCTTGGTGTCTTAATGTGGTATTTTAGAGGAATTATTGATAATTTTTATCAATTCTCGAGTGGTAAAAAAATGGTTAAATTTAGCACCAAATCTGTGTAACAAATGGTATCAACTCAAAAATTGCTGCAAAAACTTATGAGACATAATAGAGCATGGGGATGGCCATCGTATACTTCCATCGTACTATTATAAACCCTTATACACTTTTACAATTTATTTATTATTCTTATTAATGACTAGAAACACTTGACACACAGACTCTCAAATTAATCTTCAGGTTCCCAGCTTTCAGATGATGTACACCACTTCTATGTGACATCTACTATTGACCTGCTATCTCCCCCTAAAGATCCCCTGTACCTTTGGCCAATCACAGGTCATTTCAGAGAGAGAGCGTTCCTATTGGCTGTGCTCCGGCTGGTGGGCGGTGCTTGGTATTTTCTCAATTTATCTCATCATGGCTGCCGGGTCACAAACTTTCTCATTTTACAGCTAAACTGTACACTACAAGATGCTTCTGAAAACATTTGAGGTGAGAAATAGGCATTACAGTAACAGAATATTGATTCATATTTGATCAGCGCTGCCTAGTTTGACCGTTTGATCGGAGTTCGCGAGTGATTGACAGCTGCTCAGAGATGGCAAGGCTCCAGCTCGGCTCTGATTGGTTGTTTTACTCCGGTCTGTGAGATCATGCAGATGCCATTAGGAGCACCGGAGGGCACTGGAGGACACATGAGGACACAGAGGCACATGATTTTTTTCAGATTACCTGTCTCATGCACTACTGTCAGGATACGGGGAGTTTTTCCTGCCCACAGCGTGCTTGGTGGATCTTGTTGTGTCTCTAAACTATGGTGTACGGTCTAAGACCTGCTGTATATATAAAACGTCTCGAGATAACTTCAGTTATGATTTGACGCTATATTAAAATAGATTGAATTGAAATTGAAAGTTTAAATAACGTTTTATAATCATATTTGCTCCATTTTCTGCAGCTTTAATGAAATGAATGGGGCTTTTGGGACCCTTGGGGGTCTAGGGGGCCCTGGGTAGTGGACCACTTTGCGTGGTACACTGTTACTACTACTACTGACAAGGTCGGTTGTTCCCAAAGTGGAGTGCAGAGACCTTCAGAGGTCCTGGAAGCAGGTTCAACATTTAACCATAAATAAGGAATTGGTCCTCAGGTTTCAGTGAATCCAGTGTTAATCTAGTTTTAATCTAGTGGGACAAAACTGCTAAAAATTGAGGCCTTCTGTGTAATCCCTTTGGATATGAAAAGGAGCCCTTAGATGAAGCATACATGTATCCAGAGCTCCTGGCTGCCTGCGTGGCTCAGAGGGGCGAACCACTCAACGCGCACTTTTACGCATCGCGCACGCTGTTCGCTGTTCTCTGCACGGTAAGACTAATAAAAGTGAGAATAAATACAGCAACACGACAATACAACATTGTGCAGTGACATACTCACCTCGAGTCGAACTTCTTGCCGTCCGGGAACACACCGTTGTAGTGATACCTGACATAATCCCCCACTTTGACTGCGCGCACACACTCCTCCGGCACGAAAGTTTTCTCAATGAGGATGTCGTCTAACGGGACCGGAGGAGCGTCGCAGGCGGCGAACGCCACCAGAACCGACAGAAACAGCATCACCTGCACAACCTGGATCATCTTCACTACCGATAAACACTCTGGACACGATGGAGGTGAAGAGTTGGGTATGTGGAAAGACTATGTGTGAGCTGCCTCCCTGCTGCTGCCCCGGTGATCCGGTTTCCTCGACTCTGACTTGGATATAGAAGTCCTGCCTCTGGAACCATCACGTGTCAAGCCACATGAAAAACTGCACACTTTCCGGTTGAACTTTAAAGACAAATGACTTATTGATGACTTAAATACCATGTTTTATCAATAAAGCACAACTTAAAAAGCTGTAATATATATAATAATAAGTCTGCATGAGACACAAACACATGCAATCAAAGCTTAGAGAGTTTAAATGTGCTTTTATTTTGCAATTGTGCTCCACATTTCCTGTCACATCCTGCCTCTTTGCAGCTGACTTGACAGCACTTTGGGATTGAATGGGATAGTTTTTGGGCACCACGTATTGCTCTTGCGCAGTGCAGCCTCGGATATGTGTCAACGTGGTAACGTTAGGGGTCTCCACTCAGATCAGAATCAGAACCAGAATCAGAACCAGAATTAGAATTAGAATCAGAATCAGAATCGGAATCAGAATCTTGTTTTATTGCCAGGTGTAAGAGGTATACACTAGGAATTTGCTTTGGTTTTGTTGGTGCAAGTTAAACAGTATAATAACAAAATAATAGATAAAAACGTTAGAATAAAATAAGAATAATTTTTTTTAATTTCTACCAATATACAATATACAAAATAGCTGCACACAGCTGCACCTCACACATCCCCCCTCCTCTCTCTGGAGACATTTAAATGTGAATAATGCACACATCTGGATACGCCTTTGGATTAATGTACACATCTGGATATTCCTCTGGATTAACAAGTCAAATTGTTATAATTAGCAGAACACAACGTTTTTTTCCCTCAGATGGTGTTATGCATTGATGCTGTTGTAGTTGGAGGGGTTCAGGGCCTTCAGAGGGGGGGGGGGGGGGTGCAGAGCCTGTAGGAATGTCTCTACGTGGCAGTGGGAGGGACTCTCTCACCAGGGGTTTAATTAGTGACGGAGAGGTTTAAACTTTAAACAACATGGATAATATGTTCTGGTTCAGTCCTGAAATAAAAAAAATAAAAAAAAGTTAAATTATCTTGTCCCTTGTCTAAAAAGTAGAATTTCTCCCTCAGATAAGAAGGTTTAAACTTTAAACAACATGGATAATATGTTCTGGTTCAGTCCTGAAATAATAAAAAAAAAGTTAAATTATCTTGTCCCTTGTCTAAAAAGTAGATTTTCTCCCTCAAATAATAAAAAAAAAAAGTTAAATGATCTTGTCCCTTGTCTAAAAAGTAGAATGTCTCCCTCAGATAAGATGTGAAGTCAGGTTTTTACTTGTTCTGCAACAAGACAGAACATCATGCAGTGATTTATAGTGTGATTTAGTGGGAGGAGCAGCTCCAGCTCCAGCAGCCCCCACCACGCTGGAGCTGGAGCTGGAGCCCGGAGGTGGGAAGGCTTTGTCCGGATACGTGGTGCAACTTGAGGCGGTCCTAGTAGAGACCCACTCCAAACCAAACTTCAAAAATGGCACCCTCCACTTCTTCACAACTCTTCTCTGCGTTTTTAATCTCGTTTTTCTTCTCCGTGGCTCACTCTCAGTATGAGAAATACAGCTTCAGGAGTTTCCCCAGACACGAGCTGATGCCTCTGGAGTCCGCGTACAAGTACGCGTTGGACCAGTACACCGGGGAGAAGTGGAAGGAGACGGTGGAGTACATGGAGGTGTCTCTGCGGCTCTACCGGCTGCTGAGAGACAGCGAGGCCTTCTGCAACCTCAACTGCAGCTCCGTCCGGCTGGACGACGAGCAGAAGTTCGAGGAGTTCCCAGAGCTGCGTGCGTTTGGTAACGTGATGAAGAGAGCTCAGTGTCTGAAGAGATGCAAACAGGGGCTGCCAGCCTTCAGGCAGACCATGCCCAGCAGGGACACCATAGACGAGTTTGAGAGGAGGGAGCCCTACAAGTACCTGCAGTTCGCCTACTTCAAAGTAAGCAATGTTAAATGTGTGTGCACCTTGGAATATCTTATGATGATAATCAATATAGCCTGAGGTGATGGTTTTCAGTGCATCCACACTATATTCTTTCCTGAAATGCGTTCTGACGTCACCTACGTGCCACGGATGCACAGCTCTCTAGGGGTTCTGCAAGGAGGGGAGGTCCTGAACTTTTTACCTGTCTGTGCTTGTTTTTTCTCGTCCTTCCTATTCAGAAGTAAAAGAAACATTAATAAAGACACTTAAGGGCATTTTACTTTACTTGTCATCACCTCTACAAAGGAACTTATGAATCACAGTTTATTTATTTTTTTGTATTATTTTTATTTAAAGGGACTGTTTGTAACTTTAAGAAATGCTTGTTAACAGCGACACCTGTGGCCGCTAAGTCAACGAAAGCCAGCGTCGGGCTCGCGCTTTCTCGCTCTAAATAGACATGAACGAGCATCGCTCAAAACAGTGAGGCGACACACGTCAGCTAAAACCACAATATCACTCTATATTTCACCTGCTTGGCAGTAATGTTAGCTGACCAGACGAAGGTCTCTCCATGAATCAATGCTGATCCTAGTGTTGGCTTTTCCGCTGAAGCAGCGGGGCTGAAGCAGGAAAAGAAACGTTATCGTCTCCGACCGGGTGCCGGTTTCTCCCTCCGGCACCCGGTCGGAGACGATAACGTTTCTCTCTGCGGAGCCCCGTCACTTCACAAGACACGGAAAACCTCTGCTGGTCTGGAGGAGCTGCAGCAGTTATGCAAGCGCGCATATGCGAGCGCACATATGCGAGCGCGAGCGCACATATGCGAGCGCGAGCGCGCATGGGATCCCGACCCGGTAGATTTATACGTGTAAAAAGTTACAAAGAGTCCCTTTAACAAGTAAAAGAAACATTAATAAAGACACTTAAGGGCATTTTACTGGTTATCACCTCTACAAAGGAACTTATGAATCACAGTTTATTTAGAGTCAAAGGTTGGAATTATGATTACATTATAAGGCTTAGTTGTGATTGCCTAATTTGCACATACAACATACAGATGTGTGCACATTAAAAGGAAAAAACCTGAATATTTTAAATGAGTTGATTTGACCTGGTAATTGACCAAAACAACATTAATTTATAATGATCTACGATTTGTCGCGATATACCGGTATTGGCGATAACCGTGATATTTAAAAAATGAAATATTGATATGTAGAGCTGCAGCGATTAATCGATTATAGTATAATACTGAAATTAATTCATAATACATCTTTGTTACAATGCCATCTTCAGCAAATTACATAATTGAATCCCCCTTTCCAAACATTTGATGATTTATCTATGTGATAAAAAGTTCTACACTTCTTTTTAAATGATCGTTGTGTTGGTGTTTTTGGTGGGATACGACTCTAATGTTACATGCATCTACTGTAAGATCTAAACCTAAAGTGCTATTCCACCCAAAATATTTTTAGTATTATATATATTAAAAATTAATCAATTAGTTGTTAAACGATTCGCTAACTATTTTGATAATCAATTAATTGGTTTAAGTAATTTTTAAGGAGAAAAAAAGTCAAAATTCTCTGATTGCAGCTTCTTAAATGTGAATTTTTTCTGGTTTCTTTACTCCTCTATGACAGTAAACTAAATATATTTGAGCTGTGGACAAAACAAGACATTTGAGGATGTCATCTTGGGCTTAAGGAAACACTGATTGACATTTTTCGCCATTTTCTGACATTTTATAGACCAAACAACTAATCGATTGATCAAGAAAATAATCAACAGATTAATTGACAATGAAAATAATCATTAGTTGCAACCCTAATATCATATTAATAATACACATATGATAATATCGTGTAAATAATTCAGCACCTCTTAGATGGTTACAGCCTCCACCTCCCTTAACACATATTTGAATAGACAGCCCTATCCTCGATTCAGAGTTATTCAGCATGTTCATTATTTATTGGTGATTTATTACTGAATATTTTTTGTACCACAGTGTCGTGTTAGCATTTGTATTATTTCCTCTACTGATGAGCACAACATAACAAAGCTGTTGTACAATGTGTGTTTGTGTTGTTTCTGCCAGTCTGACAACCTGGCCAAGGCGGTGTCTGCTGCCCACACCTTCCTGCTGAAGCACCCAGACGATGAGATGATGCAGAGGAACATGGCCTACTACAAGAGTCTGCCTGGAGCCGACGAATACCTCAAAGACCTGGAGACCAAATCCTACGAGGTACACGCACACACACACACACACGCAGTAAACATGAAAGGCTGCGTGCAAGAGTCACACCCATACCCACATGTCTTTGTGAACACACACACACACACACACACACAAAAAACGCTGGCCACATCATGGGGAGATTCATTCATAGACACCAGTGGTTCCCAAAATGGGGCCTGGGGACCTTCAGTGGTCCTTGACAGGGTTGCAGTGGCCCCAACAGGAATGACAAATAGACCTGATCTTGTTACAGTTGTTAAAGCTACAGTGTGTAGGATGTGGCGGCATCTAGTGGTGTGTGCTACTGTAGAAACATGGTGGAGCAACATGGCGGACTCCGTGAAGAGGACCCGCTCCCTATGTAGATATGAAGGACTCATTCTAACGAAAACACAATGATTCTTAGTTTCAGGTGATTACACACTAATGAGAACATAGTTATGAATATTATATCCCATTTCTGCTAATAGATCCCCCGAAATGTTACCCTTTAACTATGAAATTAATTAAATCATTTGGGGTTTTGTCTAAATCTAAATCAATATGTATCATTTCATTTTTTATAATAATAATGATACAGATAATTTAATGTCATCGTAACATTAGAAATATAATTGGTTTTAATAAGGAAGTGATTTTTAACATTGTGGAATGCTTCTTATTCTTATTCTTTATTGGGATCCCCATTAGCTGCCACCAGGGTAGCAGCTACTCTTCCTGGGGTCCACACACAACGAAAACATAACATATAACAATACATATAACACATTTTAAAGAAACACAATAAAAACATGTTCAAGACAAATAACATAAAAAAAATCAAAAAAAGAGAAAAGAAAATTAAAAGAAGAAAAACAAGCAAACAAAACTGCTGAAAATAATAATAAAAAAACTTATAAAAAAACAAACTACAATCAAACAAAATCAAACTGCAGTCCGTCATGCTTCATTGATGCAATTATGCCCAAAATGAACATTATTTTCTGTGCGTGTGTATTATTGCAGACTCTGTTTGTGCGT
Source organism: Sebastes fasciatus (assembly GCF_043250625.1). Taxonomy (NCBI): domain Eukaryota; kingdom Metazoa; phylum Chordata; class Actinopteri; order Perciformes; family Sebastidae; genus Sebastes; species Sebastes fasciatus. The sequence continues at coordinate 17,131,962 of NC_133811.1, read as the reverse complement.
GCAGTACGGGCGTATAATGGAGAAAACTTCCGTACCTCGGTGTCAGACATGGAGCTGTCTCTACGGGACTTTTTCAAGGTCTACGACGAGTGTCTGGCGGCGTCTGAGGGCCCCAGGGACGTCAAAGATTTCAAAGATTTCTACCCTTCCATAGCTGGTCAGTTCATCTCTCTGTTCCTCCTGCCCTGTCCATCTATCACTGCATCTCTCTTCTGTTAAATATCCCCTTTTGCATTTGCCGTCTGTTTTTGTCATTGGCTCACTTTATTGTTGTTTCATCATATTATTTTGAATCTCTCCTCTACAGATCACTACATAGAGGTCCTTGTCAGGAAAGTGAGGTGTGAAAAAGACCTGACGCCTGTCGTAGGCGGTTTCGTCGTTGACAATTTTGTGGCCACCATGTACCACTACCTGCAGTTTGCCTATTACAAATGTGAGTTATTGTCCTGTGTTATGACTTTTGTAAAGTGAATTCCCTGGATTGAGTTCTGTAATATTGTGTTTTCAGTGAATGACCTGAAGAATGCGGTACCGTGTGCAGCCAGCTATGTGCTCTTTGACTCCAAAGATGAAGTCATGAAGAATAACTTGGCCTATTACCAGTTCCACAAAAACCAGTGGGCCCTGACAGAAGAGGACTTCGTCCCCAGATCAGTGAGAAACATTAACAACTACAAAACTTATGCACCCAGTTCCTGTCCTGTTGTTTGTGTTCAGAACATAACGTTTCATTCAGTTTTACAACGCGTTAGGCCCTTAATGACCCACATCTATGGTGCTTATAGTGACCGATTACAGTCGAATCGGGGCCGGCTGCTTTATATTTAATGGACAGAAGTGAGAGTGGTATCAATCTTTGAATGTAACTCTGCAATAAAGCAAATAAGTGTATTTCATTTAAGGTTCCCTGTAGAGCACTTCTTGCACTCTGCCTTCTCTCTCTGTTTTGTGTCTTTGCTTCACTATAACACACATTTTACCTGCTGTGCTCCTCTGTGTGTGCTCCAGGAGGCACTGCGGTACTACAATCAGACCACCATGCAGCTACAGATGTTGGAGTTCTCCAGACAGCGCCTGGTGAGCGACGACGAGGTACGTGCCTGTGTTTACAGATTTTTCTGTGGTAGTGCATCACAGGATGCTTCTAGCCAGGAGGATATCTTCAGTGAAAGGAACACAAGCTGTGGTATACCCTTAAAAATAGACATGCATGATTCCCATGAAATCACTTAGAGTTTGGATCAGGCCCTGTCCTTGTGTAACTTATGGAAAAACCCTAGATTCAGTCTGGTCACATGACACCCTGCAGTACAATGTGGGCCCTGTGTTTACCATGCTGCACTATGGCAGACGGCCATGGGGTGGCGGCATGACACTGGCATTTATTTGAGTTATTATGATGCAGCACAAGGACACCCGACATAAACCAGGATTACATGCTGTATGTGGTAAACACCATTCAGTCCTTGACTGTTATCTCTTTAGTAACGCCAGGTATGAGGAATCACAGATAGAACTGAGAGTGGGAGGATTTCTGCACTTCAAACAGACCCTCCTGAGTTGTTTCTGTTTTTTCTTTTCCGTGTGTGTGTGTGCAGGGGGAGGTGGTGGAATTTATAGATGAGTTCCTGGACGATGATGAATTACCCAAATTGGAAACTCCGCAGAAACCCTGAAACACACAACAGAACACTCCCCAGTTTATATTTATTGGGTTTTGCAAGAGTGTTTTAACCTGCAGATCCACATTCTGAATATTTTATAATTTCTTATTTTGTGCACTAAACTTCCAGCTGAGTGGTATGGACATACAGCACAGTGGCTGCATGATTTAAAGGAACAGTGTGTAGCATTTTGAGGGATCTTAGCAGAAATGGAATATAATATTCTTAACTACTGTATGATTTCATTAGTGTATAACCACTTGAAACTAAGAATCGTTAGCTTAGAATGAGCCCTTCATATCTACATAGGGAGTGGATCCTCTTCACACAGTCCGCCATGTTGCTCCACCATGTTTCTACAGTAGCCCAGAACGGACAAACTAAACACTGGCTCTAGAGAGAGACTTTCACGTTTTTACGTTAACTGAAGGCCACCGTAGTTCTCTGACAAGCTTGGGAAACTGTAGTAACGTGAGCCGCAGAGTGCAAAATAGTGGTACCGCCAGCCGCCGTCTGACTTCCCTTGCTCCTAAAGTAGTGTCATTATGGTAAGGATGGCCTCCGAGACAGGTGAATGGCGTTACTACGGTTTTGCACTCAGCCACTCAGGTTACTGCACTCTTGGAAAGGGAGGAGTGAGCAGAGGGGTACTCAGGTGGTTGCAGATGCCGCCAAATCCTACACACTGGACCTTTAAAGATTATGATTATAATAGAGATAGAAATATTCTTACTCAATGATCTATGGATTCGTTCCTCCACTATGAATCATGTATGTCTCTGTCAAAAAAAGGTCAATTTTACAATGAAGTGATAATAAAACTTGCCAAACATCAGGTCTTTCTCATTACAGTGTTTTAATACAACAGGTGCTGGTTTTGGGGATGTGAGCCGGTTATGAATAACACCCGTAGGGCTTTAACTGACATTACTGACATTTTTTTAGTTAATATGTTAATCGTCTGGTCCAGACCCCGCCCTAGGTATAGGCGGTATCCATCCATCCACAGGGGCATGTCACATGAGGGAAGAAAAAAAAAATTAAAAATGTATAACTTTTACTATTTTTAACTAATACTATTTCATGACTGAATGAAATATTACAAAAAAGCCCACAACAACTTAATACATAGCCTATCAAATAGGCCCTATTTTCTGTGATTCCTGCAGCATCACCCCGATGCATGAACACAATGATTGGTGGTGGAATTGGCTTATTGCAAGGGGCACCAGCTAAAATTTTGCAATTGATTTGGTCTGTAAAATATCAGTAAATAGTGAAATATACTTGTCACATTTTCTTAAAGCCAAGTTTATGTCTTCATGCTGTTTATGTCAGACACAAAAATGATCAATTTACTATCACAAAAGACAAAAGCAGCAAATCATCACAACTGAGAAGATTGAACGAGGGAATTTTTTGTATTTTTGCTTGAAAAATGACGTAAATTATTAGTCCATTGCTTTATGACTGGAGCCCCGATACAGCAGGATGTTTGCGAGGGTCTTGTGCTGAGCTCAGAGACATCCAGAGAAAACACTGAGTTGTTTAATAATGTTTGAACATTGAGTCTCTGTGCAGTTTGTCACACAGTGATGTTAAAAACCCACAGGGGAACATTCTCGCTGTATTACTGTATCTCTCTCTGTCTCTGCCTTCTCATTCCTCTCCCGCCCGTATTTACCTGTCTCCTTTATCACCGCTTCTTCTTCCTCGCCTTTCATCGGCCCTCTTCTCTATAAATATTATTCTTTTTGAAACATTTCTGAAAGACATCAAAAACTAGGGACTTGGATAAAAGTTAAGATAAAAGGCTGATAGTCAGGAGTCAAGGTCAAAGGTCAAAGTCACACCTTAATATGACAAGTTGGTCACTTTCACACACGTACACAGTAAATGGTAAACAATGGACCATGCAAAAATAGAAACAGATATCAAGAGGTAAAACCACATGTTTAGGAGTTTATTGTGACTTAGAGAACACATATACACGTTTCATCCTGACATCACACACATCACGCTGTTTGAGATGAAGAAGAAATATTAGCATCATGTGAATGAGAAGAAAATCCTTTGCTTTCTTTCAAATTTGTCATCATTTTGCACATAACTCCCAAATTAAATCTCAGTATATTACCCTTCTTGATGATAATGGATCATGTGGCAAACCTTATGTGTCCTCAATAATCTACAATTGATGTTATTGCGAGTACTTGCGTTTAAACAGCTTTATCTAAGAGTAGATTTTGAGTGAAGTGGAGATGATCCTGTGCAATATATGAAGAGATAATGACTAATGTCAACTGTGCTTGACTCCCTTTTGTCATAAAAACACAAGTAAAATTTATTTCCCACATCAGTAATGCTGAGTTATAGCGAGTTATTACAGTTAGAGATTCATATTTACAGAAACACGTAGAAAACAGGTACTTTATTCTCCTCGCCACATTAGGAAATTCAGTCTCAGACATCACAATATGGATATGAAAAAGATTGGTGAAATATCAATAATATCTGTTATTCATTTAACCCATTAAAATCCATAATTTATAACTAAATCTGTTACTAAATAACTTTTTAGAAATCGGCTGAGAACACTAGATGTGTGGAAAAATTAAATGATGATTCATGACGACACCATTAAGTTCTGTGTCTACAATCTGTCACCCACTTTCTATTTAAGTTATTGCCATATAATACTTTTCTGTAGTCTTGATACATCACCAGAATTACAAACTTTAATATCTAAGTTCAAACCCTTTTATGGCTATTTGAATTTATTTACATTTGCACCTTTTTATTTGCTTTTCTACTTTAACATTTGACCTTTGCTCTCAAGTATTTGGCACAGTATGGAAACAGCAACAATGAATATCACCGAATCATGCAGAGCTACAGTACACTGTTAAAAAATCCTTCCTTTTTTGAATTAGGACTGGACAATAAACCAAATCTTTAAAGTTATACACATTCCTCATATCACAAATTGTTTGAATTCCCAAATATATAAAATGAGAATAGCGTCAAATTAATGTTAAATTAACAAATCCTCCCCCGGTCCAGTTCAGATAACTTCTCATATTGTATTTTATCAGGACAAACAGAGCAGAAAATGAGTAAGGAAGTAAAATCCATTCGTGTACTGAGAAATATTTATCATTATAGAGCTAAATGTAACAAATTAACATGATAAACATTATAGGGCATGTGGTCCAGCCCTCATTTTAACCCAAAGTCATAGGCTTCCTCAACTCCACTTAATATTTAGAAATGTAATCTAATTTTTCACTTAACACCCTACACCGTCAGCATAACTGTTACTAATCCTTTAAAGCTGGGGTGGGTAGTATATTTTTGGCAAAAATTTCATAATAACATTTCAGCATTCAATTCAAGTGAATTCAAAAAACCAGAATTTGAAAATACAGGCCTCCTCCTGCAGCTCTCTGCGCTCTCTGTCCTAACCCTCTCCCACCAGACGAGCGGGGGATATGTCTGCGCTTCATACAGTAACCTGTACGAGTACTAGTCATTCATTTCAAACATCATCCCGATCATCATTGTGATCCTGATGCCGTTATATCACGGCACTTCTATGAGAACTACTGTCCTGTTTTCTTTGCAAACTTGTGGGCCTGTAAAGCCCTTAGAGATGACATACTGTGAGAGAGCTACGATATCAGCAAAGCGTTTCAGAGATGGAGAGAAAATGTTGCTAATAGTTCAGCCTTCCGCTAACCGTAGCCGTCACGGCTGCGCCGCAGCGGTGGGGTCACGCAGAAGGATAAACTATTAAAGAGATGGAGAGAAAAATGTTGCTAATAGAGTGGTGCAGAAATGAGTCCTCAAACCGGGAAATTAGTTATTATTTTAACCATTTCCGGTTCCCTCGTCTGGAAGTCAACGTTTTAGTTAGATGCCTGAAATGAGGTCTGTGGTTAACACAAGCTGAAGAGATTTAAACTTTTTGTTCTACGATATAAAATACGTCAGTAAATATCCCACTTGTGAATTTTGAAGCTTTTATATGTCCTAAAAAAGGCGGTTACTAGCAAGTGGCTAAATGAGACTACTAAACGTCATCACGCTGACTCATCCGCCTTTACAGACTGCATTCACACTTCAAAAATCATAAAAGTGGTGTTCATTTGTGAAGATTATCTTGCTGAACAAAACATATAAGTATCATAAACATGTGTTTGCAACAGAGCTTATTTTCTGCAATAATCCCAAACCCAATGGAAAAATTCCATTGGGTTTTTGTCGAGGGAACCAGAGCGATGCCAAATGACAAAGTCTCCCGTCACAAGCTCGATTTTTCTAATTAGATTAGATTAGATTGTTAATGCCTGAAACCACTTGAATTACAATATGCTGAAAGGTTATTATGGATTTTTTGATAAACTGCCTACCCCCGCATTAAGTTAAAACTAAAATATTGGGGGTTGTGATTTTCGTTTCTGTCTGTTGCCATGGCAGCACCACAATGTTTGATCTCTGGTTGGTCTGAATGCCGTCAGCAAACGCTGACCGGCGGATTGCACAGACCTGAGACACACACACACACACACACAAACACACAAACACACACACACACACACACACATACAAACACATATACACACGAACACAGGGGCTGAGTCTGCAGTCTGGACGGACACCCGCTCTTCATCTCTCACCAGCCGACCGTCAAAACCAACAGAGGCAAGAAGATCTTAAAATGTTTCACCCGTCATCCTTCTTTCTCACACCGTTCTGTTCATTCGACCCTCTAACCATCATCATCATCCTTTTTTTTGGTTCTTGCTGGTTTGACAGAAGCCTGGCCGTTCATTTGGGACTACCTGTCCAAATCTGCTGCAATGATCTGAAGTGCTCTGAACTTCTTGCCGTGGAGTAACAAGTGGAATACAGTTTTTATCAACACAGAGACAAACAGAAAAAGACAAGGAATTGAGACCAATGCAGCTAAATTAACAAAAAACAAGCAGTCAATGAAGTCAACAAAAAGGTAACACAGTGAATCTTTACCTCAATGTCCAAGAGCTTTGGAGGTTGAAGTTCATATATTCAGGCGGGCAGGCATGCCTTCTTGTGGTTTTCATACATGGTTATTTCCTCATAATCTCCTTTTTCAGTTCCTGGAGTTAAGTCCAGTCCAGATACCCCCTCCACATGTCCAGCTAGATGTCAGAGCTTTGAAAATATCGGATAGGTATAACACAGATGTACTTAAAATCGAGCTACCATGTTGTTTCACTCAGGTTTCACTGTGTTAATCATCAGTTTTTACTGTTTTACACAAGGTTGGGGCTGTAGCACATCTGTTCATACGTATCCCAAATCTTTAATTATGCAGTAGTTTCTAGCAAGATGAAGGGCTGTGCTCTCCTCTCAAATTCATCTGAATCTTCCCGTCCCTCCCAAATGTCTCTGCCCTCTGTTAGCGCTCTTACACTTTATGTTGCATCTCTATCTGTTGGCCCTGTCTGGTCTGACTTTGGCCCTTTCCATTCATCTCGTACACCGAGCTCTTCTGCTGTTGCCGTCGGTAACACCACACCCCGACGATGACCGCCGTGGCGACCGCACACACCGCCACAATTATGGCAGCCACGGTGGGACCTCGGCTGGAGGAGCTCGGAGGATGAGGAGGGCAGTCCTCGCCCGTGCAGGTCGCCTCCCCCATCTCGCCCTCCATGTCTCCCCTCTCGCCGGTCTCGCCGGGCAGGTCGTGTACCGTGTGCTCCTCCATCACAGAGTTGTCGCCGTCGTGCATCGGTGGAACCGGGCCGTGATCGAGGAAAGGGTGCTCAGTGAGGTCGCCCTGCCAGGATTGGGTGGGAGCTGCCTGTTGTGTGTCGTAGTCCAGGGTGTCGGAGTATGAGGGGGAGTCTGAGGGAGCAGCGGTGGGGATGAATCCAGGCCTCATCTCCTCCACTCCGTCTTGATTCAAGGCGGGCTCCGAGGTGGGAGACTCGGTCACCTCTGGTGAGCTGGTATAAGGGACAGGTCGACGAACTTCTACCTCATTGGGTCTGTCTGTTGCCCGGACAACTGTCCCCCTCTCTCTATCCTCCGGTCTTACCCTTTCTGTTGTGGAGTCACCATTTTCTGTTTCTTCTGGAACGACCGGGTAGCCATCTAGCCAGGTGTCATCTGTGGTCGCCTCTCCATCTGCTTCCTTCTGAGTGACATTCTGACGTTCATCCGCTGCTATAGAAAAGATTACATGCTGTTGACCGTCATCGTCATCTTCATGGCTGTCATGATCATCATAGCTGTCATGATCATCGTGTTCGTGGTCATCGTGATCAGTGGAACGGTCGTTATCATCCTCCTCTGGGTCATAAAGCTCCTCGCGGTCATCACGGTCATCAGGGTCATCGCGGTCAACAGGGTCTGGATGTTCCTCGGAGCCCTCGGGACGTTCTCGATCATCGTCGGTCACATGGTCTTCATAGCTTTCATGTTCACCGTAAGTATCATCATACTCCTGGTTGCCATAGCGAACACGATCACGGTCCTCTTCGTGCTCACCCATGTCATAGTGGTCATCATGATCGTCATGATCGTCGTGATTTTCGTGGCGGTCCCGTCTGTCCAGATCATCATGCTGAGCTGGAACGTGATGCTTCGCATGATCGTCACGGTCATCTCCTTTCTGGCGACTGTCATCTTGATTGTCGGGGTAGCTCTCATCCAGGTCCAACTTGATGCTGTCATAGTTGTGATTATATCCGTCACGATCATTGTAGCCGTCTCGCTCGTTATCGTGGTCGTCAACTTCAACTGGACGCTGGTGGTGGTGCGTTTCTTGGCTGTCGTTCTCTTTGCTTTCCTCTGATTGGGAGCCAGACGCTCTCTGGGTAGTCTGTGTGACTGGATTGGTGGAGACAGGATGTCCCTCCTCCTGGAAGGCCTCAGAGGGGAACCAGAAGAGGTGTTTCTGTGAGAGAAGAGAGACGGGTGCTTCTGTGGCAGCATCAGTCCTGGACACCTCCCTACTCTCCTGCTCCAACCTCGGATGGCCTTTGAAGTCCTCAACGGCCCGGTCCTCGTCTGTTTCTCCTCCTCCCACAGCTCCGACCACCTCTCCTCCCACTTCATGTTGGTCCTGATGCTCCTCCTCTACCTCGACATTGAAGCTCACCTCTTGCTGCTCCTGTCTCCTTCCCCCCTGCGGGTACGCAGCTCCGTGCACCTCCTCATACACCTCACCATGAGCCTCTTCTGGTCTCTCGTCGTGGCGCTCTGCCTCTCCGTAGGAATCTGGGAACTTGTCCTCGTAGTCTATGTGACTTTCAGTCTTATCTGCACGAACACAAGGACAAATTTACTCGATCAGGTGACATCAAATCTTAACATTCATGATTAGACAACCCGACTAAAAAAATCTAAGAGGCATTTGCATTCAAATACAACTTTTAGATTCTGACAATGTGGAAGTAATTTAGACCAGGGGCTCCCAAACTTTTTGTATTGTGACCCCATAAAGGAAACACTATGAAGCTACAGCCAGAAGCCAATTAGATTAGCTTAGCATAAAGACTGGAAACAGGGGGAAACAGCTAGCCTATGTTCGTCCAAAGGTAAAACAAATCAGCCTACCAGCACCTCGAAAGCTCAGTATTTTTTTAATGACTTTCTGAAAAACAGTTGTCACCCTAAAGTTGCTAGGCAACCAGCGGAGACTTCAGGAAGTCACTTCTTCTGGCCGAAAAAAAATGTTGCTTCCGAAATTCCAAACTAACGTGCTATTTAGTACGCTAAAACAGTATGTGAGATTTTTTAGTATGTCCGAAACCTTAGTATGAAACAAATAGTACGTGAATTGCATACTATTTCCGGTGAAATATTAGAGTATTCAACGCTGGACACTACGGTGGCATTAATATCCCACAATGCAGTGCTGTAGTGATGACAACGCTCATAACAGACGTTGACGGACAGCTCTGTAATGTCAATAACGCTTCAATTTAACTGGAAGTATAAGATTTCACTTTTCTAGGCGCAATATATATTTGAAATTCAGACTTTGATTCTCGCAAACGTCGTTTTGGTCATGTGAGGTTGACACGGGTTACCATGGTTACACGTCTCCAACCGGCAAGGAGGCTCTCAGGAAGTGACGACGTAAATTACAGTTCAGTGCGTCCGAAAAGATGCATGCTACTGTTTATTCACACAATAGTATGTTGAACGATAGTACACCTATCCAGTCCAGTTGTCACCCTGAAGTTGCCAGGCAACCAGCGGAGTCACTTCTCCCGGCCAAGAAATAGCACTGCAACATTTTGGCTTTACACTTCAATGTGTGTGCGGATAAAACAAACTAGATATAACGTGTTAGCTTTATGCTGTGTTCACACTACGAGCGACACAGCAGCAGGCCACAAATTATTTTCAATGGAAGTCGGTGACGGACTGACGTCTGACATTTGGGCGTGACACGCTACAAATCAAACTTGAGCTGGTCCCTTCCAATCAGTGTCAAGCAATCATATGTTTTTGTTTCACCCTTTTCTGTTATGTCCAAAAAGATGCTGTTTGAATTAGACCACGGACCCCCATTTGATAAGATTTTGTCCTAGAGTTTTTGCAGGGGACCCCCTGGAACCCGCTCAAGGACCCCTTGGGGTCCTCGGACCCCACTTTGAAAACCACTGTTCTAATATAACTCTCAGCAACTGTCGAACCGTTCCTTTAAAGTAAAGCAATGTCTGCTTGTGATCCTTTATCACAGAGGTCACATGCTTATTTGAAGGACCTCTAGAGGCTTGACAAGCTGAAAGAATCCAATATACTGTATATCACAATAAAAAAAGTCAGAAAAAAGCTTGTGTTCAGGAACCACTGCTGTAGTGTACAAACATGACTATGACTCTGTTAGCTAACCATGGACACCTGGCATTCTGCTTTCATAGACAACTCTTGCCCCCATCTCCCTCTGCTATGAACTGGGCCACACTATGGCATCTCACACTGAGGTGTCACAGCAGCCATTTTCAACTCACAACTGAGACTCTGTTTTCCAAAAAAGCCAAGAATCAAGCCCCGATCACCGAACAACACTGGCAGCTAACAAGTAAGAAGCGAGGAGGTTGACCTCAGAGTCGTCTCCTGTCCATCTCGGTCAAAGCTCAACGCTTTGAAGAGGATGAACAGCTTTCTCTTTCCGCCTCTTTCCAACACAGACAGTTTAAACACCTTCTTACCTTTGACACATATCTCCACTAGTCCGTACCACTCCCCACAGCTGTCGCACAGCAGGCTGAAGGCACTGTGTCCGCTGGGCATTACATAACCTGGCACACATGTGTAGAGCAGCTCGTCTCCCATCTCGTACCCAGGGTGCCCCTGTAGACGGGCGTTAGGAAAGGATGGAGGGTCACCACACGGCACACCTGTCAACAACAGACATGCACATGATCTAAAAAAAAAAATACATTTAACATACAAAGTGGAATATAAATGTTTTGAGTGGTTAAACTATTAGAGTTGATGCAATCCCTTTTCAGTGTGACACAGTGTGGTTAATGAACCATGACTCATTATTATTATCCAGCTTTACAGGATCACTATCCCATTTGTAAACAGAAAGAGATTAGAAGGACTCAAGGGACAGGAGGCAATGGGCTTTGTGGAAAATGTGGATGTCATTTTGACAAACAAGACCACTAACAATGCCACTGGGATGAGATAAAGGCTGCGTATTGTCTTGACTCTGGTCTAATTTTTTATGGTAATTATACAGAGGCAACACAGTTTATTTGACAAATAATAAAATGTTGATTGACTCAAAAATGCCACTCGCTACATCTTTAAGTTATTTGGTTTAATCTCCAAAATAAAATCCTTTTAAAGATACATTCAGCTGCTGTTTTATTGTTTATTAAACAATGAAAATCAGGAACTGAACGTTGAGCTGGAAGTCGACTTTTGGAGAGATGGGAAGGCTCTCATTGCAGTGGCATAAATATTGACGGTGCAACCGGTGAAGCGCACCAGAGCCCAGAAGCTGTCAGGGGCCCAAAAATCACCTTCTTATACCGTGTCCACACTGAATCCGTCATATGCATTTCTGTTACGTCATGTAAACAAACCACGTAGGCTACCTCTCTGCACTGCGCTCGAGATCACACTGGAGACGTTACCACTTATCTTCCTTTGTTTCTTCTTTTTAAACAGAAAACACTCATTTAACATTGTGATATTTACTGGAAATGACGTACAATATAGCCAACAGCAGTAGGACACTTTCACCTCTCTGGCGATCTCCCTCCAGCCAGCTGTCCCATTATTTAAGTTTTTGTAGTGAAATGAGGAGGTATCGTACAGATAACTCCTCATTTCAACTTCACCAATAAGCCGCTCCTGGTCCATTGAGGCGATTTTAAGGCGATTTTAAGGTGATTAGTGTTGATAAATTTGGGGTTCGGCTGCTCTCCTTGGTGGTGATCTAAGGCTGGTTTGCAGGATGGGAGTTGCATGGTGAGCCTCTCCATGGTGGCATAGCAATTGTCTGCTTTGCAATTGTCTTGAGTGGTTGTGTGCACTGTGGCCTATCACAATTATGTTACGCTGCTGCTCTCCCGCCACTGACCATTAATGGCCTGGAGATGGAAAGAGTTGACAGCCTCCTCGAAACAACAATCCCCTCCTCTCTGAAATGGGATGACATCTTGATCTCATCACAAAAGCCCCAAAAGACTCTTTTTTCCTGTGCCAGCTCAAAAACATTTGGGGTGTCCAGAGAGGGGATGCTGCAGTTCTACAGAGCTGCGATAGAAAGTGGTCTCACCTTTAGCTCGGCAGAGGAGAGGCAGCTGGACAACCTACAAAATCATCAGCTGCAAACTTACCCCCATCTGTGATATCTATGAGACTACAGGACTCCCAGCATGCTGCCAACCCCCTCAAATAACTCTCCGCTCAGGATCAAGAATCAAGGCCATCAAAACTAAGACATCCCCTTTCCTCAACAGCACTTACTGCAGAACCATCTAATTACTAAATGGCTCCCCAATTCTGCACCTTTACCAAAGCAAAGCACTAATACTGTATGTCAAACCTGACACTTTATTCTTGGACTGGTATGTTACATCCACGGATGTATGTAATGTTTTGTTTATTATGTGTCTTGACTGTTATGCTGTGATTGTTATATTGGAATATCTTGGGAAAGACACACATTAATTCATCCATTCATATCCTGATGACTACTCACAAATTTATGGACAGATTTATAAATTATGAGCGTATTTATCTGTGTGTATTGTGTGTTTACTGACCTTTGTCTTTGAAACAGAAGGCGTCCAGGTGTGCAGCGTCCTCTGTGGCGTTTTCTGTTCTCACATCCACTGCTTTCAGTGCACTGCCCACAACATTACACACCGTGGTCCTAGATAGATAGATAGATAGATAGATAGATATTTGTTTATTTCACATACACACAAACACACTCATTACTTACGATGTGATATGGGAGCAAATGGCCAACAGCGAAGCATTTAAGGACCCCTAAGGGAATCTAATCTCTGTTTACTTTTAACACACTCTCACACTACACATACACAGAAACATACTCCCTTACACACATCTAGCATTACTCCAATTGGTTGAAAGTAACTAAGTACAATTACTTGAGTACTGTACTTAAGTACAATTTTGAGGTACTTAATAAGCGAGAGATGAGCGAGAGATGAGCAAGAGACCCACTGGATAGAGCGACCGACCAACTGGATAAAGCGAGCGAGCGAGCGACTGGATAGGGCGAGCTACCCAGTGAATAGAGTGAGTAACTGGATAGAGGGATGACCAATTCAGGGACTTTTATGCTTCATTATATACTTCTGAAAACTAAGAAAAAATACCAAAACTTTTTAGGCGCGGAGGCATAAAAACACACAATAAGCTAAAATGCATTGTTAAACGCTCTCATTTAAATAATTGTTCATTGCCTAAAGAGGTAAAATATTCCAATATTTTACAAACAAACAAAAATAGGAGAAAAGTCCCAGCAAATTTGCATAATGTGGCATAACTCGTTTTTAGATTTTTTGCTTTCCTCTCTCATTAATCACTTCCTGACCCCTCAGATTTATCTTGTGACCCTTTGGAAGGGGCCCGACCCACAGGTTGGGAACCACTAGACTAAAATACCATTTTAATGGTATATAAAAAAAGTTCACAGGAGACAGTACTTTTGATACTTTGAGTACATTTTGCTTATGTATTTTTACTTAAGTAGGATTATGAATACAGGACTTTTAGTTGTAATGGAGTATTTTTACATTAATATAATGGTACTTTTACGTAAGTAAAGGATCTGAATACTTCTTCCACCACAAATTACACTACTGATAAAAGTGAAGTGACACTTCTGCTGAATAATATCACGCGTAAAGCGGCAGCTCTGGTTTATATATATGTATACGCCGGGTAATATGACAACACACAGACAGATATATACAGTACGTGCTGCTCTCTCAGTCACCGTCTGATTTGTTGCCTGTGCAAACATTATTACAGCATGACATCAGAGTCCAGGAACACACATCATGGCTCAGACATGCTGCGGTATCAGCAGTTGTAGCCCCGTGGCACAATATTATCACACTATGGCACATTACGATTAGATGTTCCCATGCAGGAGCCTTAAGTTACAGCCAACTTCATATAGAACAATCATAACATTAGGGACTTAATATAATATGCATTCCACAGGGACCAAATGAACAACAATGTTGTCATTGCACAACGCCTACAAGCTGCAGGGGCAAAAAAATGCTGAGTAAATAGTCTATTTTTGTTGCCATGTTAAAGTTTATAGTATCGTTTAGCCCATTTGTCATCCAAAAGCACCAGATAAGACTGACTCAAACTTCCCAGGCCAATCAAATCATGTTCCCATAGCGGCTCCCGACACCAATCAACCTCATTTGGAAAGAAAATTCAAAGCAGAGTTCAGAAACATCATTAAAAGTCAGCAATTACACTTTTCATACAATATTGCACGGTAATATTACTCTAATGAAGCATCATCAAATGGAAAAGGGGTGTGTGTGTGTGTGTGTGTGTGTGTGTGTGTGTGTGTGTGTGTGTGTGTGTGTGTGTGTGTGTGTGTGTACTTGTGCAACTGAGTTAATCAAAGCATCAGTAATTGGAAAGAATTTGACTGGCAGTGCAGTGAGACTGTGAGAAGTGGTGTGAGTCATACTGCATGCTTGTGCCATGCTAACTTCAGCTTATAAGGACAAAAATCTGAGAGAGAGAAACGGGCAGCAAGACAGAAATCGCCAAGAAAACACTCAGAGAGAGACAAAAAACACAAAGACTGTTTTCATATTAAAGCTCCTGCAGGCATATGTGTGTGTGTGTGTGTGTGTGTGTGTGTGTGTGTGTGTGTGCGAGAGAAAAAGGTTGACCTCTATCAGAGACAAGGGACAAAAAAAACATTTCTCAAAATCCTCACCTTGCATGACATAACTATAACAGGGAAAACCCAAAGAGATGTGTGTTTGTATGTGTGTACGTATGAGTCTGCTGGTGTTATTGTGTTTGGTTGCCGGGGCAGCAGCAGATCTATGATTGACAGGTAAGAGGAAGACGTTAAGGTAAGAGAGTCAATCTGAGAAGCACTTGTTATTATGCAACAGACCTAAAAAATTATGTCAGGACTACTGGTTAACTGGCACCAACGCCAGAGCGTTACCTTCTGGAAAAAACAGCAATGCACACCGCATACGAATAAGCGAAAGAAGCAATTATTCATCTTGTTGGGGTGAGACGCAAGATTAAGACAGAAAAGAGAGAAGAGGGCATGTGTTGGGGATGAAGAGGTGAGGGATGAACTCAGCTTAGACGCACAGATGGGTGATACACTGTGAAACATGGTAAGCGGGTGTGAAAGCTGATGTCCACTGGCTAACACGTAGAGAGAAGGGAGCGTAAGGAAAGAAAAAAAAAGTGTCAGCTTCTCTGACCAGACGTTCGTCATTCTGAGGGCAGATGCCATTTTGAAGCACTGATAATCCCTCCTTTGAATAATGATTTAGGAAAAATATGAGTATTTTCCAAGCATCATATATTAATTTACCAAGTTAATACATTATAAACCATCATTTACCATAAATTTATAATTTTTCAATATCTTATTTAGCACATTTAACACACTTAAGGCACTTGTGGAAGTACTGTAAGGTCTATTTGGTAACTTTGCAGAGAGTTGAATTGTTCAGTCAACCAAGGATAGGTAGTCTGTCAGTCGATTGGTGCACCACTTTGGTCAAGACCAGAAATATCTCAACAACTATTATATAGATTATATAATAAATATGTATATATGTATAGACATTTACACTGGTGGATGTGGTAAAGATGTGGTAAAGTGCCCTTAAATGGAGAAAACATGGCAAAGTGCCCTCTAGAGTGTCCTTCCAATGGAGAAAACATCATAAAATGGCCAATAGGGTAGCCTTAAATGGAGAAAAACATGATAAAGTGCCCTCTAGGGTGCCCTTAATGGATAAAACATGATGAAGTGCTCTACAGGGTACCCTTTCAGTGGAGAAAACATGATAAAGTGCTCTACAGGGTACCCTTAAATGGAGAAAACATGATAAAGTGCTCTACAGGGTACCCTTAAATGGAGAAAACATGATAAAGTGCCCTCTAAGGTGCCCATTCAGTGGAGAAAACATGATAAAGTGCTCTATAAGGTACCCTTAAATGGAGAAAACATAATAAAGTGGCCCCTAAGGTCTAAGGTCTCCAGTGGAGAAAACATGACAAAGTGCCTTCTTGGGAACCCTTAAATGGAGAAAACATGATAATGTGCCTGCTAGTGTTAGAGAAAATGGGATGAAGTGCCCTCTAGGGTGGCCTTAAAATGGAGAAAACACGATGCAGTGCCATATAGGCTGTCCTATATGCTAGAAAACGTTCCGTGCGCTGGTGCCCCTCCGCATACAGCTGGTGCCCTTTTTATTTTTTCCGCCCCTGCCCTTCAGACAGCCTGAACATTTTTTGTCCCCCTCAGGGTGAATCGTAATAACTTTAATCAGCGTTTCAGTTTGACATAGAAGTAAAGTATCCGTTTGAAAGTGTTTGGGGTGGTAATGGTTCGAGAAAAAAAGAGAAAAAACATTAAATATCCTGTTTCAATATGCTTACATTGCCAAAAAGCCATTCTGTTGAACACCATTTACCTACAGCCCTGAAATCACCCTATATTGAAACCACACGGACCACGTACTACAAAGAGCAGCATGCAACCTGTCAATCACCTCACCATACACTAACAGTGTATCCTCTTCCTCCAGGCCCTGTCTGTCTGTCTGCCTGTCTGTCTGCTTCTGTCTCCGGGTGCTGAACGCTGTGTGTCATGTTACCTTGGAGATGAGAGGTGTAAATGGAGGCAGTTGTCGACATGACACCCCGGCTCAGAATTCCCTCCTCCTGTAGGAAGGAACAGAGGAGTCTTTCTCCCTCTCTTCCTCTCTCTTTTTCTCTCCCGCCCCTGAAATGTGTCACTCTCTTCTTCTATCTTCCCACTCTCTCTCTATAACCGCCGCCGCTGCCTTTACTTCCTTTCTCTTTCATCCGTTCCTGCAGCCGCCGTCTCACACACACACACAGAGATGCACACACCAAAATGACCTTTGACATCTCTAGAAGTCACTTACACGTCTCTTAAAACAATGACGACCCTCACGCACAAATACTTCTTTTCTTACCCCACTGTGCCTTCGTAGAGCCACCCACGGGTGCACGTGGAGAAGAAGCACTCCACCACAGCGTGATGGAGCTCCCCTTCTGATGCCAAGCGGGCGTGTCGTGAGGCACAAGCCCGCTCGGCGTCTCTGAAGCCCTGCAGGCCGGTGGAGTTCCTCAGGTCCAACACGAACACTCGACCTGAGAAGAGAGAGAGAGCAAACCTCTGAAACTCTTTATTAACCCGGCAAAGTCATAAAGTTTAAATTCGACCTTTGAGCTTCTAGGTACTGGCAGGTTCTGTAAGAATTAGATGCCTCACCTAATTCATAAATGTTTTGTCAGATATCATAAAATCCAAACAATTCTCACTTGTCTTCTCTGTCTTACATGGAGACAAAAGTCAGATGAATCCTTTCACAAAAGACAACCACCCAGATGAGAAAAGGTAAAAGGCTTCTTATTGTAACTTTATTTTAACAATAAATCCTCAGCCCATATGCCAGTTTTTTTTTTAGCAGTACCCATTTTTGTCAATATGGGTTTTGGGCATCCCTTAGAAGAGTTGCTCAAATCCACACAGTTACCGCTGACTGAGTAAAGCAGGTTATGAGCAGTTTTGAGATTGCTAACAAAATCTATGTTTATCATAATTATGTGTGCCATAATACAGATTTACATACAACTACAGATGTAAATCATCAATTAATCAAGACATAATCACATAAAATGACAGTGCCCAATACATTTCACAATATAAGAGAAAATAATAGCAGCAGAGCTCAGCAGATAAGTTTGATATACAGTATGTGTGTATTGGCTACAGGTGTGATTGATTTACTGCATCAGAGGAGCACACTGTCACTCTCATTATCACCTCATCGTCACATCATCAGACCAAATCAGAGGTTCAAAGTCTTGGTGTCATGTTGGACTCTGATTTAAGCGTTGAATCCCATATTAGCAAAGTGATCAAGACAGCATTCCTCCACCTCAGAAATGGTGCCAAACTATAAGGACGTACTTATAGTAACAAAGCAGAATGCATTCATTACCAGCATGGTGGATTAATAATTGTAATGCCCTCTTCACAGGCCTACCAAAAAAAGTTAATAGGAAAAGAGAGCACATTCCTCCTGTGTGCTATAGCACCCTCTCATATTTCAGATTTTTTAATTCCTTATCAACCAACAAGGACACTCAGGTCCTTTGATGCTGGTATTTGAACTGTACCTAAGTAGCCCACCAGCAACTGCTTATCTACATACACTCATAGACTCTGGACACTCTGACCAGCTACATCAGATATGCAAGCTCTGTTGACATTATTACAAATCAACTGAAGACCTACTTATTCAGGCAGCCATTTAGTTAATGTAGGCTAGTAGCCTATGTCTTTATCTTTTTCTAGGAGTACTAAATAATAATAATAATAAATTTTATTTATATAGCGCTTTTCTGGATACTCAAAGACACTTTACACAGATAAAATGATCATAAAAACAAGGATATCATAAAAATTTAAAACACACAATATTAATTACACATTAAAAGAACCATTTTTACTACTTTTCTGCCTTTTTATTGGATGTTTTACTCATTTTTTATGATCTTGTAAAGCACTTTGAGCTGCATTTAAGTATGATACTGGTGCTATACAAATACAGTTGTTTATTATTATTATTATTATTATTATTATTATTATTATTATGATTGTGATTATTATTATTTTTATTATTATTATTATTATCATTATAGCTGGTGTTCAGAATCACTAAAGAAAATGTGCTTTTATGTTTAACATCTTAACAAATATTCTAAATATTTGGACGTACATCCATTACGCGCAGCTTTATTAGGCGTATAAGGCTTTTTTAAAACTTAATTTAATTTTTGAGGTAAAAAAACAAACAAGTTCTGAGTAGGGGAATAAGCTGGCAAAACGCACGAGACTACAAGACTATGATAATTGTTAGCGCGCGCTTCCACCAGTGAGTCACTATAACTTTCTGATGGACACTAATTGAATATTCCAATAAAAGCTTATAGGCTAATTATCTTTTTTAAATAACTCGTGATTTTATAATGAACTCAATAGTTTGTTGTTATAACATATAGTTTATATTCAATATTTTTTTTTTATATTCAAATTCTTTTACTGGCACAAAAAGTACAATGGAGCAGTACAACTGTAAAGAAATTATTTTTTTACACGTTTGAATCAGTATTATCCTAGACCCTTATTTCCTTAAGGAAAGTTTGGTAATGTACACATGGAATTACATTGAATAATCCCAGAGAAGGGAAAACAAAAATTAAATAAATACATAAATAGATGGATAAAAGAAATAACAATAATAATAGTGAATAGATCGAAAAGGAGTATATATATACCTACACACACCTATATACTGTACATATGTAAACATACACATATAAATAATAATACAACTGTAATACATAAACCAAAATAAAAGTTGCTGACACTCAGGCTGCCATGTAGGACTATTGAAATCTGTAGACTATCACATACAGTTTAATATATATTTTATCTTCTATAACAATAGCTGAAATATGAACTTACCGTCTGCATTGACCACAGAAGTCACCAGGAGACAAGCCAGGCATCCAAAGAGCAAAGACAGAACAGCTTGGTTACAGTGATCCAGCATCTTTTGGCTAAAAAATCTCACTCTTTTTTTTTTTTAAATGTTGGAAAAACGTGTCCAAAAACTTCCCAAGGACTTGTGTACAGTCACAGTCTTGCAGGTCAAAGTGAGGCAGGTCACACACACACTCACTCCCTATGGGTGGTACAGAGGCGCACTGAGCTGCAGGAAGGTCCGCTGCTGGTGGACAAGTGTGCGGCTGATACCGGAAAGAAGAACGGTCAGTAGGCGCAGTTTATCTGCTCCAAATAGTCGCAGATGGAGAGTCGGTGTGAAAACTGACGCTTCCACGTTAGTAAATACGTCACGGCTCAAAATGTTGAGACTGCTGGACTGCTCCTTTACACAGAGAGAGAGAGAGAGAAGAGGAGAGAGGAGAGGGAGAGGGAGAGGGAGAGAGAGAGAGAGAGAGAGAGAGAGGTTGCATGGATAAAAGCCTCAGCTTAAAGGGACTGTTTGTAAGATTCAGAAATGCTTGTTAACAGTGACACCTGTGGCCGTTAAGTCAACTAAAGTCAGCGTTGGGCTCGAGCTTGTGCTCGCTCTACATAGACATGAACGAGCATCGCTCAAAACAGTGAGGCGACACACGTCAGCTAAAACCACAATATCACTCTATATTTCACCTGCTTGGCAGTAATGTTAGCTGACCAGACGAAGGTCTCTACATGAATCAATGCTGATCCTAGTGTTGGCTTTTCCTGCTTCAGCCTCCTGACGGCTGAAGCAGGAAAAGCGGGTCGGTGCCGGGGCTGAAGCAGGAAGAGAAACGTTATCGTCTCCCGACTGCGCCCGCAGGGAGACACCGGCACCCGGTCGGAGACGATAACGTTTCTCGCTGCGGAGTCCCGTCACTTCACAAGACACGGGAAACCTCTGTTGGTCTGGAGGAGCTGCAGCATTTATTTCTGCACAAACGTCCATTCATTAGATATTCTCAGAGCTACGAAGTCTTCTGCAGTGTGTAGTGGGCGCGCATGCACGTGTAGAGGTGGAGCGAGACAGCGAGAACGCGCGCGGTGTGTGAGTGAAGGCAAGCAGGCAGAGGAGCAGAGACTCCAGCCACACGCGAGCGCACATATGCGAGTGCGCCCGACCCGATAGATTTATACGTGTAAAAAGTTACAAACAGTCCCTTTAATGTTGAAGTGTGTGTTGAAGAGAGTACTGACGCTGCATTGCTATTTAAAGACAATTTAACACCCAATGTGGCTACTAAGGGACCTCAGGTTCAGTACACACACACAGAGCTGATCCTCTGAGCATACAATCTTAATTAAGGTGAATTGTCCTCTCTGCTATAGGCCCAACTTCCCTCTACTGGACAATGTGTGTCCCATTTGGTGAGGGAGATAAAGTCAGATGACCATACAGCCCCATAGAGAGCTTCTTGGAGCATACTACAGGCATTGTTTCAGTGAATCTGCAGGTGAAGATAACCAATCCACATTCTACCAGCATTGGCTATAGGATCCACACCACTAAACCTAAAGCAACATTATATCTTATAAAAACGTTATACACAGACAATAAAAGTTATCAGTGTGCCCATATGCTTTTTTTTGGATAAAACACAATAAACACTTGTCCACATATATGCATTTCCCTCTCATTTGTACATAGATGCATGTGCACAAACATCATATGCAGGAGGATAGTGTTAGATTTGCAGTACGTCCTCCTCCGGGCGTTTTTTCGATCGACAAGCAACAAGAATGAGTTTTGAACCTGAAAGTTCATTCTTGACCTTGCAAACAGCAAAACAATCTCACCATACCAGCTGTCCTGGAGCTTTCACACATAGTCTTCCTGTTGTCCATTTGTCCTCTATGGTGCTCATTTCTACGACTAACAGTCCAACATTTGAGAAGCTGGAATGGATTTAGCAGATATTTTAATTTGTAAAATTACTAAAGCTGTCAAATAATTGTGTAGTAGTCGTCTTGTGTAGTAAATAGTACAATATTTGCCTCTGAATTGACGTTGAGTGGAGGTATAATGTGGCATGTAATGGAAATACTCAAATAAAGTACAAGTACAACAAATGTAAGTACTTGAGTAAGTGTACTTAGTTACATTCCACTACTGTCAAGAATGAGATAGTTCTTCTATTCTGTGTCTCTGTTCCAAAGAGCCAAATGGACGGAAAAGGAAAGAAGGAGCGATATAGAAATTCCTTAAGGAGTGACACCCTTGTTGAGGATTCACACTTATTCATCTCTCTCCATTACTTTCTTTCACATCCCACCTTTTCCATTTCCATAATTCTCCGTGTTCCCTCTGGAGTCACGCATGCTGCTGCATCCTGGCTTTAAATCCCATGACAACTGATGTTTTTCCATTTCAGTCACTCTTCTCTGTGTGTCTCCGTCACATTTTTTCACTCTGCTCTCATGCACCTCTAACACCGTCAACCTCCTGTTCAGAGGGTTTACATGAGGGACTTTAAGGTGGACTGGGGTCCTGACTCATGCACTATTCCTGGAGAGGTCAGGGTCATCGTAGAGGAGAGGAGAGAGCGATGACGGCGTGGAGGAGAGAGACAGTGATTCACACCTGCATCGTCTCCGAGAGGCTGGTGAGAATTATGTTTGCTGCAGGTGTCCTTCACACAGGTGTGTAATCTCACAGGACTTCCAGGACACAAACCCATCAGGCAATCTGTGCTGGAAGTAAACACACACACACACACACACACACACACACACACACACACACACACGCACACACACACACCAACCGCAAGATTGCTCTGAGTATGTGTGAGACCAGTGACTTCCCATGTGAGACATGTCCTGTCAGGATGAAGTGTAATGCAGGTGTGTGACTGACTCACAGGAAATCATTGGTCATACTGGTGCAGCCCAGGGACAGGAGGGGGGAGGGTGGGGGGGGGGGGTATGGCTTTGTCTCCATGGCAACAGCCTCCTTGAGGAGCAGGGGTCCAGAAAAACAGGAACAGTTTTGTAAGCCAAGAGTTGAAGCTGCACGCAGGAAAGATTGGTTTTGAAAGACATGACTGATGTGTGTGTGTGTGTATGTGTGTGTGTGTGTGTGTGTGTGTGTGTGTGTATGTGTGTGTGTGTGTGTGTGTGTGTGTGTGTGTCGCTGGCCTGTGAAAACTATGTCTCTCCAAAATATTAACTTTTCATGAGCTCAGGGAAAACAGCCCTGTTTTTAGCTTAGTGACAGTGCACTTTTTAGATAATCCAATGGGGTTTTAGACATTTCTTTTTAGGTTAAAGACACCGGAGAGTGTTCCCAAAATTATAAAGCAACACTTAAAGCTTCAGTAGGCAGAATGTTTTTGGCATCATTGGGCAAAAATTCCATAATAACCTTTCACCATATTGTAATTAGACTTCTGCGCCTCCTCATGGCTCTGTTTTCAGGCTTTAAAAAATGTAGCCTGTGACGGGGGACTTTGGCCAATCACAGGTCATTTCAGAGAGAGAGCGTTCCTATTGGCTGTGCTACGGCTGGTGGGCGGTGCTTGGTATTTCCTCAACTGATCTCAACATGGCTGCCAGGTCACAAACTTTCTCATTTTACAGCTAAACAGTACACTACAAGATGTTTCTGAAAACATTTGAGGCAAGAAATAGGCATTACAGTAACAGAATATTGATTCATATTTGATCAGCGCTGCCTAGTTTGACCGTTTGATCGGAGTTCACGAGTGATTGACAGCTGCGCAGAGACGGCAAGGCTCCAGCTTGGCTATGATTGGTTGTTTTCCTCCGGTCTGTGAGATCCTGCAGATGCCATTAGGAGCATCGGAGGACACCGGAGGACACCGGAGGACACAGAGGCACATGATTTATTTCAGATTACCTGTCTCATGCACTACAGTCAGGATATAGTGATCGTTTTATAAAAATGATTTTTTTAATCATATTTGCTCCATTTCTACCATTTTCTGCTGCTTTAATGCTTCTGATAAACTGAAAAAGTGACAATATGTGTGTACATGCATCTGAACCTGCAAATAAATATGTTTTTTAGCTACAGTAAACAAGTATTTCTATTTCCATAGCACTTAAAGAATACACAGGGAACAGAGTAAACTAAACTTAACTCATAGATAGACACAGTAAATGCAATAAATTCTAATCAAACGGTAATAAAATAAACAAAAACACATTAAAAATAGATAAGTAAATCAGATAGATACAAAATAGGAAATAAATATAGATTATGACAAAAAGTCCAGACACAAATATACGTCTTTAAACATAATGGATGAAGCACAGAAGGTATAGTATTCAAATGCCTGCATCATCAGCTGAGGTCTATAGAAACAGATGGCCTTGCTTGACATCAGCAGAGTCACTGCGATCGTCAGGACACATTCAACACTGAGCTGCCAGCCACAGCAGAGTCGGGATGAGAAGGGCATGGTGCTATTCAAAGAGCTGAGTTAATGAATTTGACTTTTGATGAGAGATTGTTAATTGCCGTGCAACGCGGTGAGACAGTGTGGCACGAGGATTGAAAATGTGTTGCATGCAGATGAAAGACTGCATTTTAACACAAGCATCATAAAATGTATGAGTTCATGCCAACACACACACAAAGTGTTTCCTCTATCTGAGTCATCTCTGCTCTATATTTATGATATAGAATAATGCAGCGTATAATGATATTTGCAGAAAACTGAATTCAAATCCTGGTCCTAAATGGCTTACTGTAGTATTAAACGTAATTGGGTGCAAAGCAGATGCTTTGAGAAATGTCAATCAGCAGACATGTGGGTGGGAGTGAAGTCATTTTTTGCCTGATTTAATCTTTCAAACACATTTTTGGCTAATTTGTTTCTTTTTTATCTGATGTTCTTCACAAAAATGAAATAAATAAATGATGCCATCAAAAATGCCAAGGTGAACCGAGAGAAAATAAGGGACTGTTGCATTTTTCGTGCATTGGGTAATCCAAATAAATCCCTGAAATAAGTCTGACATTTCTATTCAGATATTCAGATATCTCTCCATTAATGTTCATTTTTTTTTAACAACAATGTAATGATAACAAGCCTGTTTAAATATCATATAGGACTTTTATCAGGGGTTGCAGGGCTAAAAGCAAATCCTTACAGTGAAAGGTCAACGGCTGGCAGGCAGACCATGCTGCCAGGCTGCACACCTCCTCTGACAAGCTCCACCAATCAAATAATTATGATTTCAGTTATGGTTATGTTCATGGTTAGGATTAAAGTTTGTATTTATGGCAAGAAAAGCCACAAGACCACTAGTCATTCCAGCCTACACAACAGCAGCAGGGCCTTGAAACCAGCACACCTGAATTACAAAGAGAAAGGTGTTTAGGGTGAGAACATCCTACTATTCACTGAGAAGCAAAGAGGAGAAACTGTTTGGTAAATTCACCAGGTGTATTCCCCCCACCCCCCCCTCTTTCTGTGCATTGTATTCCTATTCGGGAATATTATACTATATAACCCCGGGTTTGTGGTATTTGTATTAATCTTATAAAACGCAAATTAATTTAGTAAGCACTACTTAAACACCTCAAGTTCACCCACACAGGTGTTTTCATTTACTTTGTCTAATTAGACCTCTTCTCAGGACTTGTGTGGGTGTGACTGACATCTGCCTCACTTTCCTGTTAGTTAACAACTTGTTAGAGCGTGACAGTTACACTTTTTTCTTATAGGCCTTTTCACAGCACACGTGTTACTAAAAACATTAACGATGGCTCTGTTTTATTCCGGTGTCCCCGTAAGTCATGACACTGTGACCAAGTACTGTACTCCAAGAGGACTTTTAGATTGTTTATGTAGCTTAAGAAGAAGGAGATTTTTTCTCAACCCATAAAGGAATTAGAATTAAAAATCCCTAAAATTGGAGATATGTGGTTTTCACTGGATAGGAACAGTATGACAAATTGTAATCTGAAAAGTATTAGTTACTTTTCCAGTGAAGTAAGTATTTCCCTCTGAGAGGTTGTGGAGTCGAAGTATAAAGTGCCAGAAAATGCAAATACTCAAGAAATGGTACAAGTACTGCATATATAGAGTAAACATTGTGTATAAATTGTTGTAACAGTACGGGATGAACATACTGTAGATGAGGCTGGTTGCATCAGATCGCCATCTAGCTGTGGATGTGAAGAACACCTGTAAAGATATTTCACTCTGGATGTGTAACTCACACTCCAGTATGTCTGCAGCCCTGTCTACGAAACCTGCAATAACAGAGGTGGAACAATTATTCTATATCTTTTACTTAACTAAAAGTAACACTTCAAGACAGGGTAAAAAGTCCTGCGTTCAAAATATGGCCTAAGCAAAGTGTTATCAACAAAATGTACTTTAAGCATCAAAAGTCAAAGTACTTATTAACCAGATTTTAATGTTATATAAAGGTATGTCCAAGAAAATTAGAATCCGTATATTCAAGCAAGAAACAATAAGTCAAGTTAAGATGTATTATTATTATTATTATTATTATTGTTATTATTATTATTATTATTTTAATTGTGTTATTTTTTTTGTTTTATTTTATTTATTTAACTATCTTTTTTTCAATTAGTGTTTTGTTCTGAATTAAGTATTTTTCTTTGTTAATCATTTGCAATGCATATCTTTAAAACCAAAAACATTTTATCACAAAAAAGAAACAATAAGTCAGATGCTGCACTAGAATAATGAAAAAAAAAAAAAAAATTTATTTAGAAAATACTTAAACAAAGTTGCATTGAAAACTGATCATTATATTCTTACAGCACTGGCAGATAATGAATAAGACTTTATGGACTTGAACTTGACAAGAAGGAGCTTTTACAATATATCATGTTTTTTAAGCTGATTATATCTTTCGTATGAAAAATAATCTGCAAAGTAAGTATAGCTTTCAAATTAATGTAGTGCAGTATAAACTAGCATAAAAGGGAAATCCTCAAGTACTTCAGAATTCTTTCAGTAAATGTAGTTACATACTGTGGTGTCATGTATCCGCCTTATCTTTCAATGTGATACCCAGTGAATGTAACTAAGTACATTTACTC
The DNA here is from genome assembly GCF_043250625.1 of Sebastes fasciatus. Taxonomy (NCBI): domain Eukaryota; kingdom Metazoa; phylum Chordata; class Actinopteri; order Perciformes; family Sebastidae; genus Sebastes; species Sebastes fasciatus. The sequence goes on along the minus strand of NC_133811.1, from coordinate 17,104,886 downwards.
AAGTACTGTACTTAAGTGCATTTATTGGACAGCTATAGTTAGCCTACTTATAGCCTATATATGATATGATCAACATGATGCATTTTTAAGTTGAAAAAAAACAATCTCTCTCTTATCAAGTCATTTTCATCTGGAGTCCTTTCCATTTTTCTTTTCTTTTTAAAAGTGAAAAAAAAATGTAAATATGTCATCCCCCAAATCAATTTATTTAAACAATTTTCTGAAATCTAATTTTTTTTCATAATTCTACTGCCCCAACCTGCCTCATTATTTAAGATACATACACTGTTTATAGTTGATTAAATTCATTTAAGTTTAAAACAATACTGCACTGTGAAATAATGTTTTTAGGATTCAAAATGTCTTTTTAACTTTGAGTTGTTTTTTTGCAGATTAACCTGCCCAACACTATAAAGTAGTTAAGTTTAGCTAAACCTCAACAAACTACAACACAAATGCTAATCCTATATGAATAGATTTCATATATATAATATAATTGCAATATCATTATCATTATTACTACTAAGGTGTAATTCATACTGTGCAATATTTTCAGGTGGAATTTCATTTCATTCTCACTGTGCAATATAATTTTCCACTTGTGCAATTTTGTTAATAGTCTGTTTATTGTCAATACTGTATATACTGCTCCTATTTTTATACTTCCTTCTATTTAATGGTTCATATTTTGCACACTTTGTTTAGCTCTTTTTTAACTGTGTTAGCTGATGAATCTTGTTTTTGTTTTTTTGCTCCTGTAAACTGCAAATTTCCCCACTGCGGGACTAATAAAGGAATATCTTATCTTATCTTCATTTCAAAATTTATTTCGAACATGTAGAATACAAAAAAAAGAAAAGAAAAATAATCAAAATCATACCAACAAGTAGACAGTCAGAAACAAGTGGTATTACATATAATGAAAAGCGTAAGAAAAATAAATTGTCAACACTTGATGCCTTGATTTACATATTCGAAAAGGAGTGAGAAGAAGTATACATTTATTTAATCCCACCCCTTCTCCATAAGTCAATTATTAATTATTAACCAGCTTCCTTATTGAGCCATAAATATACTCTAATTACATTTTCCTAAATTTGTCTAACTATAATTATTATTATTATTTATAATTATTCTAACTATAATTATAACCTTTAATCTGTGTCATACAGAAATATAAAATCTTATCTTATCTTAATTCATAACACTTTGAAAGAGGTCATTTTTCATAATGATCACATAAATGTAGTGCAGTATTTTTTTACATTGCTGTATTGCTATTTTTTATTTCAATAAAGGAGTACTTTTTTCCCCCAGCACTGTAAATGATACATAAGCAGTTTTACATAATGCAGGAATGAGAAGTTATTTTGGGTGGGTGTGTGTAGTCTGCAGGCTGCAGCCTTCATGGAGACAGGTGTTACACATCTGTAATGGAGACAAACTCTTGTTCTCTCATGGATCTGCTGGTCGTCCTCACAGCAGCAGTGTTTCCTCCCTCTCTGATCAGGACCCACCGGGGGGGTTCGTGTCAGGTCACGTCCCCACCGGTTGCTTGTAATACCCGTGACTGCCTCTGCGAATGCGGCCACAAAAAAAAAGGGACCTAATTTTTCCCCTTAAACCTGCGCAAGTACCCCCACAATCAAAACAAATCGACCACGCGTGCTTTTCCCGCAGCAATGACGTCACGCGTAAGCCCCTCCCCCTTCTTTCCTCTGCAAGTAAAAAGACAACATTGAAGAGGAGAAACGTCAACGGCTGTTTTAGACGCGGCGGACGTTGCTGCTGTGAGAGAGATGATGTTAATTTAACGTGTTTTTATCAAACTTAAAGGGGGATTTAGTGCCAGCTGAGTGGAGGAGCGATGAAGGGAGAGGCGGAAGTGAAGTCACTTGACAGACCGTCCATGTTATTATTGTTATTTTGGTTAGCCCTGTGATGAGACGGGCTGGGGAGCCGTTGGTCTCCGAGACAACACGACCGTTGACGTTACCGTTGACGCTACCGCAGACCGTTGACCACCACAACCGCCACCCTCACTACCACCACCACCACCTCCCGGAGACAGGAGGAGCAGGAGGAGGAGGAGGAGGAGGAGGGTGTGAGGACCCAGCTCCAGCTCCAGCTCCAGCTCGGCTCCTCCACCACTCCGGCTCCGGCTCCGGCCGACCACAAATCAAACGGCGACAAAAATCACAATAACCGTCGAGTGGTGTTTGTAGCAGGAGACGAGCAGCAGCCGCAGCCGCAGCAGACATGAACGGTATCACCAAGGGCCGGTTCGAGGTATGACAGAGAGACAGGAGGACCACCAACACGGTTATAAACCAACAATGTTTGTTTCTAGTAGACGTGGGATTGTATAAGCAAAGTGTGTGTGTGTCTGTGTGTGTGTGTGTGTGCGTTTAACATGCAGTCAGGAGGCGTTTTGTTGGTCAAGGGTATAATCCGAAATCCTGTTATTGTCCTGCCGCACCAGTAGACAGCGACAACATGGAGCTCAGTCAGGACTGCAGGACCAGGAGGGCTGTGGCTGTGAGGATATAGTCAATATATATATATATATATCAGTATCAGGGCCGACCAGGGCTGGCTGGCACTGTCGCCTGAGGTTACACAGGCTTTCACTGATGGTAAATAAAAATCAGAGTATAGCAGCATTCAATTAGTCATCACCATCACTTGGGTTTGGCAGATAACACTGTGACACATCCTGTGATACCTGTGAATGACAGGTGTCACATGAGGTTTGGGTGGCACACTACATATTAGAGCTGTGTATTGGCAAGAATCTGATGATACGGTATATATATATACAGTATATGATATAAGAAAGTATCGATACACATGAGTATCGCGATGTTATGTCGATGTGCGATACTGTCTCGATTCTCCAAAACACTTTTTTTTTAATTAACCTTAAAAATTCAACAGCCCGCCATCGGGCGCGGCTGCTATTCGATCTTTCAGAAGTTGTAGCGGGCTCAGTTGAAGTTACTAGCATCAGATGAAACTAGAAAACCTAAGGAATCCATTGGTACCGCCTATTAGCTTGTCACAAAAGAGGCTAAATAACGCTCCAAAGTTAGGCTAAATGTTGGCGAAGAAAAACTGGCATTTTCAAAAAGGGGTCCCTTGACCTCTGACCTCAAGGCTGGCTGGCTGGCACTGTCACCTGAGGTTACACAGGCTTTCACTGAGGGTGCTGCAGATGGTAAATAAAAAGCAGAGTATAGCAGCATTCAATTAGTCATCACCATCACTTGGGTTTAGCAGATAACACTGTGACACCTCCTGTGATACCTGTGAATGACAGGTGCCACAGGAGGTTTGGGTGGCACACTACAGATTAAAGCTGTGTATTGGCAAGAATCTTAATGATACAATATGTATCATGATTAGGGGTGTAAGAAAAATATCGATACACATGAGTATCACGATGTTAGGTCGTGCGATACTGTCTATCGATTCTCCCAAAACACTTTTTGTGAATGAAAATTACGATATATTGAATCGTTACCCCTGTATCATGATACGTGTCTTAATCGCCAGATTCTTGCCAATGCACAGCCCTAATCATGATACAGGGGTTACCCCTTTGAAAATGCCAGTTTTCCCTCGCCAAGATTTTGCCGTTGAATTTTTAAGAGGGTAATCCGAAATCCTTCTATTGTCCTGCCGCACCAGTAGACAGCGACAACATGGAGCTCAGGACTGCGGGAACAGGAGGGCTGTGGCTGTGAGGATATAGTCAATATATATATATATCAGGGCCGACCGAGGCTGGCTGGCTGGCTGGCACTGTCGCCTGAGGTTACACAGGCTTTCACTGAGGGTGCTGCAGATGGTAAATAAAAAGCAGAGTATAGCAGCATTCAATTAGTCATCACCATCACTTGGGTTTGGCAGATAACACTGTGACACCTCCTGTGATACCTGTGAATGACAGGGGCCACAGGAGGGTTTGGGTCGCACACTACAGATTAGAGCTGTGTATTGGCAAGAATCTGATGATATGATACGTATCATGATTAGGGGTGTAAGAAAATATCGATACACATGAGTATCACGATGTTATGTCGTGCGATACTGTCTATTGATTCTCCAAAACACTTTTTTTTAATTAACCTCTTAAAAATTCAACAGCCCGCCATCGGGCGTGGCTGTTATTCGATCTTTCGGAAGTTGTAGCGGGATCAGTTTTTCTAAATTTTGGCGAGGAAAAACTGCCATTTTCAAAAGGGGTCCCTTGACCTCTGACCTCAAGATATGTGAATGAAAATGGGTTCTATGAGTACCCACGGGTCTCCCCTTTACAGACATGCCCACTTTATGATAATCACATGCAGTTTTGGGCAAAAACTGCAGTTTTTTACATGCAGTGTAAATGTGTTATTTTTGCCTATTCCAAAATGGTGTATTTCTGGTGTGTTCTTCATAATATGACAGTTTTCCTTCAATTATTTTGTTTTAATATGCCAAATTTTTGCCTAACTTAGCGTTATTTAACCTTCCGAAAGATCAAATACCGGCCGCGCCCGATTGCGGGCTGTTGAATTTTTAAGAGGGTTAATTAGAAATCGGTACAGTGTTTTGGAGAATCGATACAATATAGCACAACATAATACTCATCCATCCATCCATCTGCAACCGCTTATCCCGTTAGGGGTCGCGGGGGGGCTGGAGCCGATCCCAGCCGACATTGGGCGAAGGCGGGGTACACCCTGGACAGGTCGCCAGTCCATCACAGGGCTGACACATAGAGACAGACAACCATTCACACTCACATTCACACCTACGGGCAATTTAGAGTCAACAATTAACCTAACCTGCATGTCTTTGGACTGTGGGAGGAAACCGGAGTACCCAGAGAAAACCCACGCTAACACGGGGAGAACATGCAAACTCCACACAGAAGGGCCCCAAGCCAGATTTGAACCTGCAACCCTCTAGCTGTGAGGCGCCAGTGCTAACCACTGCACCACCGTGGTTAGCACTGGCTAGCACATGTGTATCAATATTTTCTTACACCCCTACAACAGATGGTCTTATTGATACTCATGTGTATCAATATTTTCTTACACCCCTACAACAGATGGTCTTTTTGTGTTCAGTAATATTATAGTATCATAAATAACATGAGTGGCCATGTGTCCTCCCACAACCTTTCCATGGTGTTTCCATGATAAATTTGCAGGAAAGTTGTAAACACAACCGCTTGTGGAGCTCAACTGCAGTGGTGGAAGAAGCATTCAGATCTTTGACTTAAAGGGACTGTATATAAGTTGCAAATTATGCCGTTTCTCAACATCGGTCTTATATAATAGCGTTTTTGCTCTCTTCATATCAGAGTTTTCATTCATGTATCTTGAGGTCAGAGGTCAAGGGACCCCTTTGAAAATGGCCATGCCAGTTTTTCCTCGCCGAAATTTTGCATAACTTTGGAGCATTATTTAGTGTTGACATGAAATGGTTGCTACCAGTGGATTCCTTAGGTTTTCTAGTTTCATATGATACCAGTATCTTCACTCTAGCTGTAAAACTGAACCCACTTCTTCAACCTCCGAAAGACAGAATAGCTGCCGGGCCCATCGTCAAATTGTTAAGAGGTTAATATTGATTATGATGATGGATCGATACTTGACGTCCGTGTGTTGATACAATATTGCCACGCAAAATATTGCAACACTATGCTGTATCGATTTTTTTCCGCCACCTCTAGTATGTGGTATCTTATATTGTAGCAGATTGAGGTATAAGATCAATTTATTACTTTATATACCGTTAAGTAGTTAATCTTAAACAGTACATCATATTTTAAAAGATGATTATCTGCTTTGTATTTAAAACGTTGCTTTTCAAAGTGAACAGCAGCTTTCAAATTATGGAAGTGCAGTAAAAAGTCCCTGAAATGTAGTGGAGTTAAAGTATAAAGTAGCATGAAATGCAAATACTCATGTGAAGTACCTCAACACTGTACTTAAGTACAGTTCTTGAGTAAACCTACTTAGTACTTCCAGTTTTACGGATTGCTTTGAAGTGCAGCTTAGCTCACATGCCTTCGATTCATATAACCTGTGTTAAAATAATAACCATGTTTCGCTGTGTCAACGTTATCATCGTAATTTGTGAACAAACCTTTAATCAGCTCCCGTCCAACTGGTTATAGGTCCCCCCCGAGCTGTGAGCATTGTTTATCTGAAATATCAAACACACATTGTTGAGATGCTTTAGGGTTTGACTTGATGGTACTTGACTTTTCTCCGTCAGGTGTTCAGCTCGCTGTAAAGCTCGTCAGTCGTATGAACGTTTGTGTCTACGGTCGGAGTGAATGAGAACAGAATGTGGTAGTGGCGCTGATGTGTGTCGCCGTATCAGTGGATTTCTCAACAGAGCTGTAAGCTACTTAGACGCAGATGAAAACCAGTGAGTGGTGGCTGCTGGGAAAGCAGCTGGTGTGGCTGTGTGTGTCAGAAGAGTAGGGGGGTAACAGAGTAGGCTTGGGAGGGAACACCTGAGATGATGCTTTATAATCAACACCTGGCGCGAGCCCACTTGTAGTTGTTGTAGTGCAGGCCAGAAACTGAACACATAACATTACCCATATCTAGTTTCTTCATAGTTGCTTTAATGTGGCAAGTTCAGAAACCAGATTTGCATATCCACCCAGTTGCACACTGTCTAGGGATAGGAGTCTGACTGCAGAGAGGAACTCCCTGCTTGGGAATGCTGCTCTGCTGGCACAGGGAACGAGGGCACGAGAATGCTGAGGTGCTAACTTTAATGAAGCATGCGTACCTGAGATCACACACCAAATATTTCATACCATTCCACCTGGCAACTGCTCCATCGGCCGGGCTCTCTGCCCATTGACATGCAAATAAAACTGTTATGAAATAGGGCTGCAACTAACGATTATTTACCTTGAGATTAAAAGATTATTTTAGATTGATTGATTAATAGTTGAGTCTATGAATAAATAATATAAATGGAAGTTTTGTATGGCCAGCAGTCCAAAACCCTATCAATTTACATTGATATGAGAGCTGCAATGGTTAGTCTATTAGATGAATGGTCAAGCGACTGAAATTTAATTGATCGGTTAATCGTTAAAGTCAATTTTCAAGCAAAAATGGTACCTTTTTTGTGGTTCCAGCTTCACAAATGTGAGAATTTGCTGCCTTTTCTTGTCTCATTCTATAGTAAACTGGATATCTTTTTGGTTTTTGGACTGTTTGTTGAACAAAACAAGATATTTGATGATCCACAAGACATCATGCTCAATATAATTAATAGGACTGCAACTAACGATCATTTTCATTGTCCATTATTTTGTCGATTACTTTCTAGGTTAATCGATTAGTTGTTTTTGAATTTTTACTTATTTTTCTTAAAAAATGACTCAGACCGATTGATTATCAAAATAGCTGGCGATTAATTTAATAATTGACAACTATTTGACAAATGTTACAGCTCTAATAATTAGTATAGTATAATTAGTGGCAGTCCTAAAGCGTGCACCCCTGCAGCGTGTTTGAACCAGCAAATATTTGCTTTTCTTTTTTTTCCAGAAAAATGACTTATATGATTGAATTTGAATCTGAATTTTAGGTTCTCTCAATAGCAAGTCTGGACAGTACCAGACTAGATAACACTACACAGTAAACATCATGTTTCAGTTTGCAAGTTTAAACCACATCATGAAAAGATTATTTTGCCTATGTCCGATGCCACCTTGTATAAAGCCCACCAGGTTTAGATTGTCTAGATTGTGTGTACCTTGTGTGTCTGTGGAAGGAAAGGTCAAAGGTGAGTGATGTGTTACAGAGGTGGTTTGGAATTAAGTCTAAATTTAGTCCTAAATCCTAAGCCACCTCTGGCTTTAGAGAGACACTGAGTCAATATACTGTAGGCCTTGTCTCTTCCTACCATTCATTACGCACAGTATTCTATAATTAAGGTCAATTTACTTTCAGTTTACTCAACTGACGCGGTTCTAAATATAACTGAAACTGAAAGTCACATCATGAAGATAAAGGCTGTATGCCCCAACCCGTCATGGGTAGATAGTGAAAATGTGTTATTCAGCACAGGGTTATGTGGGAACCAATGTTGGGTTCTAACTGTATCCTGGAGCTATTATTGGATACAGTTAATGAATAGGTTCAGATCTGTTTCAAAGCTCTTTGTCTGCTGTGTTGTTACCTGAGCATAGACGTTAAAATTCAAACCAGCTTTTGTTAATCTTTTGCTGGACCTTGACTGAACCAACTCCCTCTCTTTTGTCTTTTGAATCCCATTTCCTCTCCAATGGCCTTTACTTCCTCACTCCCTCTCGCCCCTCTCCTTTCACCCTGATTTTCAATAATGACTTTTGTACATATTTACCCTGTGTAGTTCCTGAATTTAGCACCGTTTCTTTGTTTGCCTCGTACTTCTCTCTCCCATCTTCCCTCTCCTTTTATTGCTTTCTCTTTCAAGGAGCTTGCATCTGTCACAGAGCTATAGCTGGAGCCAAGACGTTTTCAGAATCAACCTTTGCTCCTCCTGTGCCTTTCCCTCGCTCCCCTTTGTGTCGTTTTTTTTTTTTTACATTTCAGTGTTTGTGTTTGCGTCTGAAGCAGCAGGGAGTCCCCCCTCATTAGATACGGTTTCTGAGTCTTTGAGGATACAAGTGTATCACTAGCAGGATGCGTGTCTGCAGAGGCACGGCGAATGTGGGTGTTTGACGTAATTTAAATTCATGGCTGAATACGGCCCACCTGATCTAGAATGTTCTGCCTCTGTTCTTCACACAGAGAGGTCTGACTTGAATCACCTGCAAGTGTGTGTGAGTGTGTGTGTGTGAGTGTGTGTGTGTGTCCCACTCAGCAGATGGCCAGACATCCAGCGAGTAGACTAATTGAGATAAGCATGCCAACAAGCTGACCAGGCTAACAGAATTATAAGCTTGTAAGGAGGCGACGTGGAAAGCCAATTGTAGCTCTGACTTGTTTATTAGCATTGCTTAAGGAAATAATAGCTTTTCTTTCTCACTAGTAACTGGAAAGATGTAAGGTTCTATATTTATTAAAGGATAGGTTCACAATGTATATAGTATATAAACATAGAACTGAATTGAATAGAACAAAATAATATTGTATAAATATACTGTATATGTATATAGATCTGTATTTTCTGTAGTGTTATTTGATAATGTGCTGTCTATGTTTAGATCTCTGTTGCCATTGTAACAGCTTGTGTCTTCTTTCTGTGTCATTGCTATTGACCACCTCAAACACACTCATTACTGTTGTTTATCTTGTGTGTCTCGGCAGGTGTTCTCAAACAGCGATGAAGCCCCCATTAACAAGAAGCTCCCCAAAGAGCTTCTTCTTAGGTAAGAGTAATAATAAGGAATTCACACACAAACACACACAAACACCCACTAGCACACACAACATACCCTGGGACAAGGGCTGAGGTCAGGGTTACTCATTAGCTGAAGCAGCCTTGGACAGTTATGTGTAGAAGTGTGTGTGTGTGTGTGTGTGTGTGTGTGTGTGTGTGTGTTGGTCACTAGTCTGAAATGAGGTTTTGTTAACTATGTGACCTACAGACCAATATTATTATCCCAGCAGCTGCACATGACCCATAAATCTGACATCACACACACACATGTTCATCCTCCAGTCCACACTGATTCATATAATGGATTTGTCTGTGCATGTGTGTTGGAAAGCGATGCACCTGCATGTAGCTCTTTAGACACATGATGTAGACTGTTTATTTCTGCACTTGAGATCTGCATGTTTGTGTGTGTGTGTGTGAAACACTCCTGGGCCTGTATGCAAACTGTACGTCTGTGTATGTGTGCTATAAATAGCTCGTCTTAGCTGGTGGGGAATTCCGCAGTGCTGTGCTCTTCTGCTGCTCCAGCTGTGCTCCACGGAGACTACCAGTACACCCCTTACCACCAGCACTACTTTCACTGGTGGGCAGAAAGACATGCACTCGCTAGCTACAACACATGACCTATACTGTCACATGTGTCATGATGAGGCACTTACACAACATCAGATGCGAGGAAGACTCATTGTTGTGGCAGTTAATCTTGTTTTGTGGTTGTTTTGTGGTTGTGGTTGGTTTAGTGGGTTGACTGACTGGAGCCGTTTGTTTTTGCATTTATAATTTTGTTATGCCCTGTCACCATGCTACATGGGAGGTGGATTCGTATAATGCAGGTGTACATTTTGAACACAAAAATCACATATAGGAAATGAGTTCACACCACCTTTATAATTAGACTTTAATTAAGTAGTATAGAGTAAATGAGAGGTTCCCAGCCTGGGGATTGAGTCTCTTACAAGGGGTTGAGAGATGATTAATGGGACAAGAAAGAAGTAGTAGAACATTATTAGTACACTCCATGTTTTTTTCTTTGGAAATACTGGACACTTTTACCTCCTCAGGCATTTAACCTTCAGTAGGCCGAATGTTTTTGGCATCATTGGGCAAAAATTCCATAATAACCTTTCAGCATATTGTAATACAAGTGTTCTGAGAGAAAAATAGACCTCTGCACCTCTTCATGGCTCTGTTGTCAGGCTTTAAAAAAATGTAGCCCGTGACGGGAGACTTTGGCCAATCACAGGTCATTTCAGAGAGAGCGTTCCTATTGAGCATTCCTATTGGCTGTGCGCCGGCTGGTTGGCAGTGCTTGGTATTTCCTAAACTGATCTCAACATGGCTGCCGGGTCACAAACTTTCCCCTTTTTACAGCTAAGCAGTGCACTACAAGATGTTTCTGAAAACATTTGAGGAGAGAAATAGGCATTACAGTAACAGAGTATTGATTCATATTTGATCAGCTTTGCCTAGTTTGACCGTTGATGATCGTTGATGATTGATCGTAGTTTATGAGTGATTGACAGCTGCTCAGAGACGGCAGGCTCCAGCTCGGCTCCGATTGGTTGTTTTTCTCCGGTCTGTGAAATCTTGCAGATGCCATTAGGAGCACCCAAGGACACCGGAGGACACAGAGGCACATGATTTATTTCTGATTACCTGTCTCATGCACTACTGTCAGGATATAGTGAAAGTGGTGGAAATTGTCGATCAGTGTTTCCCAAAGCCCAAGATGACGTCCTCAAATGTCTTGTTTTGTCCACAACTCAAAGACATTCAGTTTACTGTCATAGAGGAAACCAGAAAGTATTCACATTTAAGAAGCTGGAATCAGAGAATTTAGACTTTTTTTTTTCCTTAAAAAAATGACTCCAACCGATTAATCGATTATTAAAATAGTTTTGTAGATATGACAAAGAAAAGCATCAAACCTTCACATTTGAGAAGCTGGAACCAGCGAGTGTTCGGTACTTTTGTTTGAAATATGACTTAAATGATTATTAGATTATCAAAATAGCTGCTGATTAATTTTCTGTGAATCAATTAATTGATTAATGGTCTAATTGTTGCAGCTCTAAAACTTAATGATCGGAGAGGTTTAGAGCAGAAACTCACTCTTAGTTAAACTGCTAACATCTCATAGACATATGGTGACCTGTGAAGTGGATTTGCAAGCAGACACTGCTTCATTTTAAGGGGTCACCAGCCAAAAAAAGGTTTGGAACCACCGGAGTAGATCAGCCATGTGGTATTGGCTTTGGCAAACATGTTGCCGTAGGAATATTTGCTAATTAGTCTGTTGATTTTGTTTAATTAACAATCTCATTAGCATTTATGTATCACTGTGAGCGAGCCCGGGCACCTGACTTGTTTTCGCGTTCGTCTGCCTTTCAGGCGGTGCATCGTGAGCAGCTGTTATCTAGGCCAGCGCAGCGTGGATACAAACTGTGAAAACTGTGCCGTGATGTAGAAGATCCTTGTCTGACAGACGAGCCTCGGAGAGAGTTCAGAATGGTTCAGGGTCCTCTTACCCAGAGGCACTGACTCAGCACCCTCCCCACCACCACCACCACCACCACCACCACCAACACCCAAATTCATGTCAGACTGGAGTTACTCTGGCAACCACGGCGAAGGCTTTGACTCTCTCTTATCTCGCCATGCTTGAAGGGCCAGGTGTACATGTTGTCAACAAATGGGACTGTGCTCCATTAAAATCCCATTATGTACCATGTCAGAGAAAATAGGCTGGATTTGACAGAGCAATCAAAGACTTTTCTGTTCTCGCCATGTTCAGAGGCGACATCAGGGCTTACTTGTGCGAAGTAAAGTAACGCACTCCTGATGTTGTACCTCAGAATTTGGCTATATTATTCATATCACCTGTTGTGACAAAGTAATACAGCTATAATCCATCTGTATTCAATGTCAACATCTGTGTCCACCTAAAACATCAGGGCTGTACTCAACCATTATGCTTTCATTATCAAGAGCAAATGTCAAATAGGTTAACAGGACTGACTGACTGATGGCTTCCCTGTGAGCATGATTAACAGAATTCTTCTTCTGTGGTCAGTAAAAGGCCTCTCTCGCGCACACATAATGGAAAGTCAGATTGTGTTTGATTAAAACAGACAAGTCAATCAATGATCAGCGTCACAGCCATTAACCAGTTATTAGAAGGGAGATCGATAAGCGCCTGCTTGATTGGTCAGCGTCTCTGGTGGCCTGCAATCACTCCAAGGACGGTGTGTGTGTGTGTGTGTGTGTCTTTGCATTGCTTTGTCGATTGTGTGCATGTACTCCCTGATACAAGACTCCGGTATAGATTATAGGGACATGTCCCGACATGCCCTAGCCCAACGCACATCAAAACACACAGCCTTTTGTGTCTATATGAAGGAAACAATGGCCAGCTCCTGTTTCCCGAGGGTTAAAAGGACATTCAGACCCCAGCTGCACTCAAAGCTTTGGCACCGTGACAATTCCATGAATACCTCACATTTTCCATAGATAGGCCCTTTAAGGCAGTAACCATTTAACCACCGGGAACTCAGTCGAGGTATACATGTTTGGTTTCATGTGTCCTTCTGTATATGTATGTCTGTCCCATGCTGTCTGTGGCCTTGCCTGTCTGAGTGCCAGAGATTACTCATTGGCAGATTAATGGATTGAGCTGACCCAGTAGCCTGCTGCATGCAGCCCTTTGTGGCCGGCCGCCCCACAGCTCAAACACTGCCTGTTTGTGGGGCTCTCCTGCTACCAACCAAACACCACAGGGGATTGTTCTGTTTGCTACAGACACACACAAAAACACATATATTAAATCACACGAAAAGGATTGAAATATAACGTTTAGTTAGAGCTCTTTATCTGAGAGTGATATCGTGACATGCTCTTTTTTTCTGTCTCTCTCTTTCTAGAATATTCTCCTATCTAGACGTGGTTACACTATGTAGGTGTGCCCAAGTATCCAAGGTAAGCGTGTCAATCTCTACACCCCCAAACCACCCACTGTGTGGACTAACACACTCATTGTTTTAAAAATAATGGATTGATCTATGGTGGTATGATTAAATGAATACTGGTTTACCATTATTGAATTCTGTGGAAATGTCAATAAAATAGTGCCATCTGCTGGTTATGTGTAAGTGGACCACTGTTGAGCCATAGTGCACTGCAGCTGAAAGCCGTTTATGAATGAGCTATCGGTGAATAATAACAAGGGCTTGGCACGTTGACTGTGAATGCAGAGCTATGGTGGCTGCTTCCCTTACAACAGCTCCATCTCCCAATTTCTATTAGGAAAATGTTACCTGTGACAAAAGCACAAAATAACGTTTTTTAATCTTATAGTTTATCACTTGTCTGCTGAGCTTCATGCAGGTGTTCTGTGTAGGGCTGCAACTAACGATTATTGTCATTGTCAATTATTTTCTCAATTAGAGATTAATTCTTTTTATTATAAAATGGGATTTCTGTGCGTTCCTCCCTTTCATCCTGTCATTTTCCCCACTTTTATTTTTATTTTTTTTAATTCCTACTGATACTTTCCACACCCAATACACTAACTTAAAGGTATACTATGCAGGATTTTTACAGAATCATACAAAAGTAATCCTTCTCAATCATCACTTATGACCCCACATTTGAAGTATGTGGTGGTGTCAGTATCTGCAGAAGCTAGAGTTGCAACTAACAGTTATTTTCATTGTCGATTAATCTGTTTATTATTTTCTTGATTAATCGATTAGTTGTTTGATCTATGAAATATCAGAAAATGGTATCTGTCTCATGCACTACTGTCAGGATATAGTGAAAATGGTGGAAATTGTCGATGAGTCTTTCCCAAAGTCCAAGATGAGGTCCTCAAATGTCTTGTTTTGTCCACAACTCAAAAGATATTCAGTTTACTGTCATAAAGGAGTAAAGAAACAAGAAAATATTCACATTTAAGAAGCTGGAATCAGAGAATTTAGACTTTTTTTATCTTAAAAATTTACTCAAACCGATTATCAAAATAGTTGCCGATTAATTTAATAGTTGACAACTACTGCAGCTCTACTTCTGTGTACCTAAATATACAATCATTGTTTTGATCGGTCAGCCGACTATCTTCTTGATTAATCTATGAATTGTTTATACTATAAAGTATGAGACCACAGTGAAAAATTCCCATTATGATTTCCTAGAGCCCAGGATGACGTATTCAGGGGTCTGATTTTGTCTGACCAACAGTCCAAATCCCAAATATGTTCAGTTCACAATGATATAAAACAGAGGTCGACCGATAGTGGATTTTTAAAGGCCCATATAAAAACAATAGTTTGGAGCAGAAAAAAGCTGATAGCCCATTAATCGGCCGATATCTTCTTTACCTCGTGCATGAAGCCTTCATGCAAAACGGTGATGTATGTCCCCGCGTGACGGGTGGAGGCTGCGCAGCCATCGACCACTATCGGAGCCCAGTTCTGCCGATAATCTATCAAAACGATTATTCATCTACCTCTAATATAAAACAGAGAAAAGAAGCAAATCCTCACATTAGAGAGGCTCCAGATGGATACAAGAAGTGAAAACAGCAGCCCGTGCACCTGCTCCATGAATAAAGAACCAGAAAGTGGGCACAGTTAATACAGTACACAGAGCCAAACCCCTAGAGGTTGACCCACTATGTTCATTAATTTCTCACATCCCCCCCCCACCTCTGTCTGACCCACATGTCTGTCTCTGTCCACAACCTGTCTGTCACCCTCTCAGGCGTGGAATGTGCTGGCCCTAGACGGCAGCAACTGGCAGAAGATTGACTTGTTCAACTTCCAGACAGACATAGAGGTGAGGGTTTGTGAGAGAGAAAAAGAGGATGAGTGAATGGACAGTATCTGTCTGTGTGTGTGTGTGTGTGTGTGTGTGTGTGTGTGTGTGTGTGTGTGTGCCTATATGTGCTGCACGTGTGTGCTTGTTGAGTAGCATTATCCAGCTCGAGGCTTAACGCTGGGTCGGTAGGCTTTGGTGCCGACTGTGACGTCACAGCTGATCCTCTGTCCTGTGGCCCAAGTCATATCTCTCTCTCTCTCTCTCTCTCTCTCTCTCTCTCTCTCTCTCTCTCTCTCTCTCTCTCTCTCTCTCTCTCTCTCTCTCTCTCTCTCTCTCTCTCTCTCTCTCTCTCTTTCCATCTATCTGTCCATCTCTCTCTCTTTCTCCCTGTGTCTCTCAGGGGCGGGTGGTGGAGAACATTTCGAAGCGTTGTGGAGGCTTCCTGAGGCAGCTGAGCCTCAGGGGCTGCCTGAGCGTGGGAGATGCCTCTATGAAGTGAGATTGTCACTCTGGCATACACTGATATAATAATTGTGCAACGGCTTTGACTTTTACAAAAAAGTCCTTCTCCTGTTGGTTTGATTACTTTGCTGTTATTGTTTTAAAGTGATTATATTCATGTGTGATTATTAAACGTTTAAGCGGCTTGGGCCACTTCAGTCCCAGGAGACTTTGTGCTAGAAACTCTTTTTCTGATTCCATTTAATCTCAAACAAAAACAAAAGGAGAACAAGTTTTTTTGTACATGAAACTGTTGTACCTCTTGATTTGTTAATTTACATGGTTTCACTTCTATAAGCAACTGATGTATAGAAGTACAAGCTGTTCTTTGAAGAGTAAGGTTTTTGTAAAAGAAAAAGTACAGTGGCTGTACAACAACCTCCCAGGGGCCTGTAGATGACTCTGTTAATTGGCTCCTGAGCAACTCCCAGCATCTGATTTCTTATTTATTCAATGAAGCGACTCTTGAGTAATTCCCCTTCTCCCTCTCTGCTCTTCGTCTGTCTCCCAGGACATTTGCTCAGAACTGCAGAAACATCGAAGTGTTGAACCTGAACGGCTGCACCAAGATCACAGACAGCACCTGTCTCAGCCTCAGCAAGTTTTGCTACAAACTCAAACAGCTAGATCTCACCTCCTGTGTGTCCATCAGCAACCACTCCCTCAAGGCCCTCAGGTAGCACCCGCACACTTGCTGTTGCCCTGGTTACCCAATATACCCATATGACATAACCCCTATTATTCCTTAAAGAAATGTGTTCTCAATTCCTCATCAAGCCCTCACACACAATATGTAATAATTAGGGCTGTCAAACTTAACGCGTTAACGCAAATTCATTTTAACGCCACTAATTTCTGTAGCGGGCTCAGTTTTAAAGCTAGAGTGAAGATACTGACATCATATGAAACTAGAAAACCATTTGTACCAACCATGTCATACTAGCTTGTTGCAAAAGAGGTTAAATAACGCTCCAAACTTACGCTAAATTGTGATGAGGAAAAACTGGCATGGCCACTTTCAAAGGGGTCCCTTGACCTCTGACCTCAAGATATGTGAATGAAAATGGGTTCCAAGGATACCCATGAGTTTCCCCTTTACAGACATGCCCATTTTATGATAATAACATGCAGTTTATAGCATATTCTTTATGCTAAATGCAGTACTTGTGAGGGTTTTGTCATTCTTTTGTGTTAATTGATTTCCAATAATAAATATATACATATATTTGCATAAAGCAAGCATATTTGCCCACTCCCATGTTGATAAGAGTATTAAGTACTTGACAAATCTCCCTTTAAGGTACATTTTGAACAGATAAAAAGTGTGTGATTAAATATTCTAATCGATTGACAGCCCTAGTAATAAGATAATATAAGACATATCTCATGTTTTTGGTTCACATGTCCTGTGTGTTTTGTCTTTATCTTCATGGTGTGCGGATGCTCAGCGACGGCTGCAGAATGCTGGAGATGTTGAACTTGTCGTGGTGTGACCAAATCACACGTGATGGCATCGAGGCTCTGGCTAGAGGCTGCAATGGTTTACGAGCACTGTTCCTCAGAGGCTGCACACAGGTACACTGTGTGGGCATTTTAGGCTTTCGTTATTGGAATTTAAGGCGTTTTGACTGTTTCCAGAGTGCTTTTATACCATGTTGAAATAAATTTTTTTGAAATACAATTATTATTAAACTTTCATGTAGTCCAAATATCATAAAAGATGAAAATAAATTTTAACAAATTTTCCCCATAAAATACCAAGAATTGTTAAAAGGAGTAGATCGGTTAAGACATTTTAACTGTTTTTGTTATCTTCTCATGCATCAAGATGTTGTTGTGTTACCCGTTGCCAGAGGACACTGTTCACAACAGTTTACTGTAAACAGGATCCTCTGGTGCTGAAGACAGCTCACACTACGCTTCAGCTGAGGAAAAAGTAAAAACTACAGAAAACTCAAAAGAAATATATTCCTCAGATTATTTTAGATAAAAGCCACAATATACTCCACACTTCTCTCCCACTGCTGAAACATTTAAGCAGGCCTTACTGAAGAGAAATGTGCCCTTTTCCCTACTTACAGTTCCCCAACACAGTACATTTTCCATCCCATGGAATTTGGGATTTTTAGTAACTTAATCTTATTGGTTGTTTTTTTGTTGGATGTAGTGGTTTGTGTCAGGCTGGCATTTTCTGCTGCCTCTGTAGAGCCAGTATTTCCTTCAGGCTGTGTGCTCAGTTGTTATCAGCCGCGACAGTGATGCTGGGTTTGTTTCCACTTTGTGAGTCTGTGTGTGTGTGTGTGTGTGTCTCATCACGGCGAAATGTGGACCTGGAGACACCTACTGTATCGGGAAATACCACTGAGGTTGTTTTGAGTACTTTGCCAGGTTCTTATACTGTACTGATTTTGTCACTGCGATAGCGTCGCAACCGTGCAAGATGCAGTCATGCAACTTCACAGGTGTGTAGTTGAGATCAAAATGAAGGCTGAGATCGAAGTGTGTTTTTTTTGTTATTAAAATATAGTCTAATTTTCTGTTTTGGAAAAAAATACCAAAGAAAGCCCCTTAAATCCTATTTTGGGGCTCAGAGAAGACAGTATTGAACTCATTGCAAAAAGAGGGCATAATTGAGGAAAGGTTTCTCTCATCAACGCACAAAAACACTGACACATAAGTTATTTATCTCTAGGTGTTTAATTGACAATGCTGTGCATTTTCTTTTTAATCTTAACCCAGCTGGAAGATGGAGCATTGAAACACCTTCAGAAACACTGCCCAGAGCTCACCACCATCAATATGCAGTCCTGCACCGTAAGACAAACGTTTGGTTGTGGGGAGGGAGAGACTGATAATAATGCATGACGGATGTGTCTGTATGCCTCCGTGTTTTTGTAATTCGTCTCCCGTTGCCTCAAGCAGATAACGGATGAAGGCCTGGTCAGTCTGTGCCGAGGATGCCACAAGCTACAGATCCTTTGTGTGTCTGGCTGCAGTAACATCACTGATGCCTCCCTCACTGCTATGGGACTCAACTGTCCCCGACTCAAGTGAGAAAAACACTAATGTCCCACCATCCTTTACAAGAACAGCTTGCTTCAGTATCCACAAAATATCCTTCTCAGGCTGTGTGACTACTGTCATTTCAAAAAAATGGACTAGAATTAACAACATAGGTATTTGTAATTTTAGCTGCCTGAAAATGCCAGAATCCACAGAAAGTCTCTTTTTCATCAGTGTTGACCTTCCACATGCTTGTAAACATGTACAAGTCTTGAGAGACAGGTGCATCAGAGCAGTCCCACTGTCTGAAGCTTGGAAAGAAAAGATTTTATTGAACACACAAGGTTACGATCTGACAAAGATCTCAGGTCTGATTCATGATCTCAAACCCCTATACCAAACTGCTGGCTGATGGTTTTGATTTATGTTTGTTTATTTTATTTAAGAAGGGACAATGCACATGAATTAACATAAGCCATCATGTGGAAATGATGGCTTTTTAAATTTAGAGTACGCTTAAGTACCTCATACAAAACACCCAAACTATTCCTTTAACACACCACGCTAACCATACCCTCCAAGTAGCCTTTACAAGTTGTGTTTGTGTTCTCAGGATCCTTGAAGCTGCACGATGCTCCCATGTTACAGACGCTGGGTTCACTGTGCTGGCCAGGGTGAGTTTCATTTTGCTCTCTTTGTCCTACTTTCTTCGGTCATCCATTTCACCTCGATATCTCTGAGTTCAATGGAATGACTTTTGTTTTTTCTTCACAGAATTGTCATGAGCTTGAAAAAATGGACTTGGAAGAATGTATTTTGGTAAGACAGTTTGTGGTTTCCTTATTTAGTCCCCACATCATGCTCGTGGTATTTATCTATGTTGAATCTGGAATTATTCTTGGCCTTGATCAATTTGTCTGTGTAGAGATTAGATTGTGAGAAAAAGACAGATGTGATTGTGTGCATGGCGGGGTATGTTACTGGCCAAGAGGGAGAGTGAGCAGTCCAGTGACTTCAGTATTTAAATTGATTTTGACAGAAAGCACAGAGGGAGACAGAAAAGGAGTGACACGGGAGCAAAGGTTTTAGCGGGATACAAAACTAGACACAAACATGCTTCAACAAACTGTCTCTAGACATGTGAGAACAGGTCGTTAATCAAGCTTGTCGTCTCCTCAGGTGACAGATAACACCCTGGTTCAGCTGTCTATCCACTGCCCTCGCCTGCAAGCACTGGTAAACATTTACACCTCTGATTTTGTGCCAGGTTCTGCCTTATCCCGTATGGAGCTTTAATCCATCGATCTGTGTGTCTTCGACTCTGTTTGACAGTCCCTGTCCCACTGCGAGCTGATCACGGACGATGGTATCAGAGCTCTGAGCAGCAGCACCTGCGGCCAAGAGCGCCTCACCGTGGTGGAGCTGGACAACTGCCCCCTCATCACTGATGTGACCCTGGAGCACTTGAAGAGCTGCCATCGTCTGGAGCGCATTGAGCTCTACGACTGTCAGCAAGTCACCAGGGCTGGCATCAAACGCATTCGGGTCAGTGGAAATGAATCATGGGCGAGTGAAGGCTGTTTTTATGCCTCCGCGCCGGCGATAGCCGTGGCCACAGGCATTCTGTTTTCGGGTTGTCCGTCCGTCCAATATCTCAGGAATGCCTGGAAGGAATTTCTTCAAATTTGGCACAAATGTCCACTTGGACTCAAGGATGAACTGATTAGATTTTGGTGGTCAGAGGTAAACGGTTAAAGTCACTGTGACCTCACGTCCGTCCCATTATCATGATATCTCAGGAACGCCTGCAGGGAATTTCATTAAATTTGGCACAAACATCCACTTGGGCTCAAGGATGAACAGATTCGATTTGGGTGGTCAAAGGTCAAGGTCACTGGGACCTCACGTCCGTCCCATCCTTGTGAAAGCGATATCTCAGGAACGCCTTGAGGGAATTTAATTAATTCTGGCACAAACATATATATAATGTTTATATAATATGCAAGAATTAAAAACAATATTTGGACTGATACCACGACGAACTGATGACATTTTGGTGGTCAAAGGTCACTATGACCTCACAAAACATGTTTTTTGCCATAACTCAAGAATTTATGTGCTAATTATG
Organism: Sebastes fasciatus; assembly: GCF_043250625.1. Classification (NCBI taxonomy): domain Eukaryota; kingdom Metazoa; phylum Chordata; class Actinopteri; order Perciformes; family Sebastidae; genus Sebastes; species Sebastes fasciatus. The sequence goes on along the minus strand of NC_133811.1, from coordinate 17,084,047 downwards.
ACAATTTCACAGAAATGTTTAATAGGATAAAAGGATGAAGTGATGACATTTTGGACAGACACGGATGTAAACTGCAACTTGACTGGTTGGTGGAGGCATATTTCTATCTGAAAATCATACACTGTCATTTATAATTGAATTAAAGAAACAGTTCAACATTTTGGAAAATACACTTATTCAGAGAGCTCGATGAGAAGATCAATACCACTCTCACATACAGTATGACAATGGTATAAATTTTCTCATCTAACTCTCGACAAGTAGGCGAATCAGTGCATTTCTCCCCAAAAAAATCCTGATTATATGCTGTCTCTTTATACTCTGCTGTATTAACACACCTCTTCCCCACACAGGCCCACCTTCCAGAGATCAAGGTCCACGCCTACTTTGCCCCAGTGACACCTCCTCCCTCTGTACATGGAGGTGGCCAGCGTCTGTGCCGCTGCTGCATCATCCTCTGACAGTGGAGGGCCAGGGGGGGCCACCTCTGTCTACAGGTCCTGCTGCTCTGATATGGGCTGAAATGGGATGTGGGGTGGGGGAGGGACAGGGGTAGGTGTAGGGGAGAGGAGGGGCTGGACCCACTCACTGCTCCTGATCACTGATCAATACATAGACTGATCGCCCCTGATCAGTTGAACCCGCCCCTCCTCTCTCCTCTTGCTCACCAATAAGGATTGCAGCAGCCCCGGGTTCGGGCGTGGAGGGGTGGGTGGAAAGAACATGGATGGATGGACTCTCTCTCTTTTTCTCTCTCTATCTCACTCTCTCTTTCTCGCTGTAAAGACAAAAACAGGTTCTCTACTCCATCCTGCTCCTCACACCCCTGACTCCCCACCCGGAGAGGACTGCATCTGGACAGCTGGAGATGGAGGAGGGGGGGAGGGTCTGAACAGTGGAACTACAATGCATCATGTTCAAACTAAAAAAAAAAAATGACAATATTGTCATCTTGAACAGTTTGCTCTCTGTGGAGTATCATCTCAACCAATCACATGACACCTCTATGTGACCATCCTGTGATTCATTCTGCTTTGACCAATAAACACATGCAGCAGCATGGAGGGAGAGGAGAGCTGGGTTGTGGGAAATGGAGTTCTTCTGGATATAAACGGTGGTGAAGCTTCGGCACAGCCGGCTCAACTCTCTAGTGTGGAAGAAAAAATAAACAGGAAGTACAGAATGGGACATGTGACATATTTGTGCATCTGAGAAACTTTTTTGTTGAGATTTAGATTCTGTTTGTACAGAGAATGTTTTGCAATGGAAAAAAAGAATAACACTTACGGCAATTCACTCAAAATTGGGGGAATTTTTTTTTATTTTCTCTTTTTTTTCAGTGCTTATTGTAATTGTCCATGCCTGTCTATCCAGAGAGGGAGTTTGTCATTCTTTTTGAAATGGAAAATAAGCGACTGTTGCTGTTTAACAAAAAAAAAGGACCTATGATTCAGACCCTCAGCGTCTAAAAGCATTATGTTGACTGTATGCTGCTGGGATGAGCAGCTTCTCCTGTGTACTGCGTGGTTATGTTGGGTCGTAGGCCCTGATCCAATCCTGTCAGTAGCCCTGATGTGCACTAGCTCCTACTTGACCACTTAAGCATTTGTTTACATCCTGGATTAGGTTAGCACCACAGACAAACTTGTTTACATCAGTAGGTTTCCAGTCTCCCTACTATTCAGAGTGAGTTTAGTTACACTGATACAACTGTGGTATACCCACTGACTGTTTTTAACTGGACTGTGAAGTCCGTTATTCAAATTTATTGCTGTGTGTGTATTTGGATATCAATCAGGGCTAACGTTGGTGCAACTTTGCTTCAAAATGAAATGGAAATTTGCAGATAATAATTATGAGAATGTGAGCAAAGGCACCTCAACTCTTTGACAATCACGTGAATTTATGTGTTTGAAAGTTCATTTAGTGAAGTTTTGTGCAATTGGCAATTTACTGATGATGTAGGATGTAATGAATTGTCTGTATTCAATATACTCCACTCGCTTAGTAAAGCAGCACATGAGAAATGATTTAGAAATAGCATTTTGACACAGGTCTGGTGAGCCAGTCTAATGTATTAAATTGATCAGCAACAAATTCTCACTCATCAAATCCTACAAAACATATATGACAATAGGAATGACGTATTTGGAAAGCCCTAGAAGCAACAGTTTATTTCACTCTATACAAGACACTCCTTCTTATGAACAGGATCTCAACATGATCTGTCTTGCCATGCAAGTAGCACATGTATTGGGCCTGAAATACAACTACTCAAAGCACTGAAAATACAACAAAAACAGAAGCAGCTTGCAAATGTTGCACTAAACAAGAGACTGGCAAGTGCTGCGTAGTGCCCAAGTGCTGAAAGACTGGGGAGATTGGCAGGACAATGGATGGGACTGAAACAAGGAGAGCAGACAGAAAGATGAAGACTGATGGATACATAGCTGACATGACTGGCTGTGATACTAATGCCCCTCTCTTTGACAGCTGTTTTAACAGTTTTATGTTTAAGAAAATAAAAGAAATAAATGAAAAAATAAAACAAATGAATAAATAAAAGTGACTAATAGTAAATGTGCTTTGTCTCTACAGTGTGAGATTTTGTCTCCTATAGCAGCTATTCTCAACCACTGGGCCGGTGCCCACTGGTGGGCCTCAGAGAGCCACCTAGTGGGCCGCGAAGGTGCTGCCAAATGGTTAGATTAACCGCTATTCTGTATTTCAAAGGTTATAGCGGGCTCACTTTTAAAGCTAGAGTGAAGATACTGAAATCAAATAAAACTAGAAAACCTGATGAATCATCGGTACCAACCATGTCATGCTAAATTGGGAAGGAGGTTAAATAACGCTCCAAATTTACGCTACATTTTGGTGAAGAAACAACTGCCATGGCCATTTTCAAAGGGGTCCCTTGACCTCTGACCTCCAGATATGTGAATGAAAATGGGTTCTATGGGTACCCACGAGTCTCCTCTTTACAGACATATATGTCACAGATGCAGTGACTCAAAATCGAGCAATCTTTAAAACCAGTAAAAGTGTGTGGTGAGGAAATATGACCATGAATACTTTGGATTCATAATGGCAGGCAGTGATGGGTGAGGGTAAAGTGAATATCTATGTGGGTCATTACACCTGACAGTGGCATAATAGCACACATTTATAGCCCAGTTTGTCATTTATTTGGGAAGGGAACATCTTGTAACAATGGGAGGATGGCCTCGAGTTACAAAAGGTTGAGAACCCCTGATCTAAAGAGTAAACTGCGGCAAACTGAATACAAGTTATACCACAGTTTAACCTCTAGATGTCACCCAAGAGCCATGTAGACTGGCAGACACACCCACACAAACAGCGCGGTTTGTTTCATTCATGACTGAAAAACAGGATTTATGTAGCCATTAGTAATGACACAAATATAATGTCACTTAGTTCCTGTATCTATCTCTCTATTCTCTCTATTTAAGCACAAGTGTGTTCCAGACTACTACTTGAATAATTCAGTCATTTTACATCAGGCATTGTGCTGGCTAGCTGTGCGGTGCCGGAGGACCCCTCGGCCTGATCGTTGATCGGTTGTTCCTTCTTCTTCTGGTGAACTGCATTAGTGATGGGCATTCCGGCTCTTTTTAGTGAGCCGGATCATTTGGCTCAGCTCACCAAGAAGAGCCGGCTCTTTCGGCTCTCAAACGATTCTTCGTTTTTACCACTTCTGCCTTTTTATAATTCAGCCAAATTTAAGCACTGTTTTGACCTATGATTAGTATGTGTGCACATATATCACTTACATTATTCAATATAATTATACTAAACCGTATAATTTCCTGAATACCATAATTTTACATGCTGCTTCGTTTCCGATTGTCACTCATCTTGTCTGCTATTCGCGCATCAAACTCCTCTCTTTCTTTCTCTCCTCTTCTTCCTCCTACTCTGTACCTGTAGACCGTCAGCGCGCTGACAAGGATCATACCATCAAGCAGGGAGGGGCAGGGCGGAGAAGATCGTCCTATTAGTGATGGCGAGCTGAAGCTTCAAGAAGCATTGACGCTTTCCAGCAAATTGGTTAGGAAAAGGGTTCATTTCTCGAGGATCCATGTACACACGAAACCACCTGGTGGTCAAAGAGTGTAAAACAGGCAGATATGATCTTAACCATATGATCTGTGATATACTGTGTTTTGCGCCAGTAAAGGCTGTTGGGAATGACTATAAACAAAACATATATTACCATTTAATCCATTTATATCTATATAATATATAATATAATGTCTATTTTCTAGTAAGTATATTATGAGTATATAACATACATGTATAATAGATTGTAATTGTTTTGTGAGTAATGCATCTTATGTGTGTAAACCAATCCTTTGGTCAATAGTTGTATTGTAGTGTAGTGTAATATAATATAACAGTGGCAGGAGGGGTAATATTAGTGTTCTGTGTCACTTCTGGAAAGTGGCATTGGTTCAACCAGTGAAGATCTGAACCACTTCCTGAACCAGTCAGGCGGTATGGCCGGGCAGCGAGGCTTCGGACGTCATCAATGACGTAATTGGTCTAAAAACGATACAAACCTCGATACGCGCATCGCGGAAAACTTTCTGGATTACTCGACACACGCTCCGAAGCCTCGGCACAGCACGTAACATCACTAGCTGTTACCCTGCACTATATTCAGTTTCAACAGTTTTCTTCATCTCCTAAGTACTTTATACTTTGCACTACTAACTTTTTTTACTGCCTTTTTACTAACATGTTTTGTACTATGGAACTGTGATGCTGGAAACTTGAATTTCCCTCGGGATCAATAAAGTTACTATCTACCCACCTACCTACCTATCTATATATCTATCTATCTATCTATCTATCTATCTATTGTGGTGGCAGTTTCTGTTAAAACAAGACACAAACCAACGTAACAACTTGTCTTTCAGTGAATTTAATAAAAAGGCATACATTAATAACTAAAGCATCTGCAGATGGACTCACGAGCACAGCCACCTGTTGTGGACTGTGGCAAGTGAGCCCCGAATACAAAGAGTAGTCAGTATTTATACATTTAAAGCATAACACGAAGATAAGTGCAAAGAAGAAAAGAAGAGAAGGATAGAAAGTGTATCAATGCGTCAGCACACAGCAGACAACAGAGCATCACAAGACATAACAAGTATTTCAGCAATCTGTTGTTTGCAGTTACAGAGAACTAAAATGTCAGGTCACTGTCCTATGGTGACAAAGTTGAACATGTGAGGCCCTAAGATTATCTAAAGGTACAGTGTTAAACTGCAGATATGAAAATTGCCATTACACTATCTATCTATCTATCTATCTTTTGATCTATTGAGCAACTTGGGCTTAGGCAGTTCACTGAGCACATGGGTGCTGGACTTCCTCAGGAACAGACCCCAGTGTGTCAGGATGGGGGACCACACCTCGGCCACTCTGAACCTGAGCACTGGAACACCACAGGGGTGCGTCCTCAGTCCTTTTCTCTACTCCCTCTTCACATATGACTGCTCAACTATTCACCCCACCAACACCATGGTCAAATTTGCAGACGACACTGCTGTAGTAGGACTGATAACCAACAACAACGAGACAGCCTACAGGGAGATCCAACATCTGACACAATGGTGTTCCCATAACAACCTGGATTTAAACACAACAAAAACAAAAGAAATGATAATAGACTTCAGGAGAGCAAGACGGGTGGAGCACTCTGCCCTCTGCGTACGTGGAGAGGAGGTGGAGAGGGTGGACTGCTTCACGTACCTCGGAGTCCACATTTCGTCAGACCTCACCTGGTCCAAAAACATCTCTCATCAGGTGGGGAAGGCCCAGCAGAGACTCTACTTCCTCCGGAAGCTGAAACAGGCTCACCTTCCTCAACACCTGCTGATCAACTTCTATAGGGCAACCATTGAGAGCCTCCTGACCTACTGCTGCACTGTGTGGTTTGCTAGCTGCACAGTGGAGAACAGGAGGGACCTGCAGCGGGTGGTGAGGATGGCGGAAAAAGTGATTGGGACCACATTACCCCCCCTCAGTGACCTATACACTGGTCGGCTCTGTAAAAAAGCCAGCTGTATTTCCAAAGACCCCACCCACCCTGGACATGGACTGTTTGCTCCCCTTCCCTCCGGAAGGAGATACAGGACAATTAAAACACACACAAACAGACTACGAAACAGCTTTTACCCACAGGCTGTCAAGTGTGTAGAACCCCCCCCCCCCCCTCTCCCCCCCCCCCAAAGGCTGAGGACACTAGCTGCTGAACCATAATTTTCACTTTATGATGATCCACTTATTTATTGTTCTACTTGTGACTGAATGTTTTAATGTTTGTTTTTCACTGCAAAGAGCTGCTAAACTGTTTTTCGTTGTTTTCAATGACAATGACAATAAAGTATATCTATCTATCTATCTATCTATCTATCTATCTATCTATCTATCTATCTATCTATCTATCTATCTATCTATCTATCTATCTATCTATCTATCTATCTATCTATCTATCTATCTATCTATCTATCTATCTATCTATCTAAAAGAGCCGGCTCAAAGAACCGGCTCGTTCTTGACCGTCACATCACTGAGCTGCAGTCAGTCACCGGTTTGCGGCGCGCAGAGCTTTCAGCGTCCAGCTTTCACCGCCTCTTGTTAACGGGTTTACCGGGTAGCGGGCGATTACTCCTGTGGATTAAAGAGAAACCGGTTACCGCGGGAACTAGGAGCTGGAGCCCTGTATTGTGTGAAGTGTTGGTGCAACTTTACCGCTGAAGGAGACTTCCCAGCCCGCGGTCATGATGGGAATAGAGAGACGGAGTGGAGCCGGCCGTTAGGGCCCGCGGAGGAATAACGTTAGCTTAGCTGTTAGCTTAGCTAGCCTTGTTTGGGTTGCTATGCTAACCAGCTAGCCAGCTGCTATTTTTGTTAGCATAACAATTAGCCAAGCTTGTTTTGATTTTGATGAATTGAAGGTGCGCTGGTCCGCTATAATTACACGTTTCTTGAACTTTCTGGGAGTTTTTAAGTTAACCTTTCTTGAGCTAACATTGTGTAGTAAAGGACGCCAGCTAGCTGCGTCTTTGTGTTACAAAGTTGATCTTTTTGTGCAGAGGGATGACTTGTGTGTATTTCTTTCTACAAGGGATTGCATGTTGATGCTCAAACATCAGCTAAACGCAGTCCAGAACACACAGTCTCTCTGTCCGTCCTTTACACCCCCATCTCCGTCCTCTACCGACCACTGTCTCCTGTCCTCGGCCGGCTTCAGGCACTGAGAGTGCCCCAATGGAGGATCATGACAACATGGACTATTTTTACCAGCAGGTAGTGCAGAAAGATGTCACCCGCAGGTTGCAGGTCGGTCAGGACCTCATTGACTTCCTGAATGACCCGCAGCGCTCCTCGGACGTGGAGCAGGACAAATCCAGGCTGGATAAGACCATGGACGAGCTGACGGGATGGGTGAACTCCAGCAATTTCAAGGTGAGAGATCTTGGGCCAGTCATCGTATAAGATCAGATGTTCCTTTATTAGTCCCGCAGTGGGGACATTTGCAGCGAACAACAGCAAAGGGGATAGTGCGAAAAACAAGATGCACATAACATAACACAGTAAAACAAAAAAAGAGCTAAACAAAGTGTAACAAAATATGAACCATTTAAATAGAAGGAAGTATAAAAATAGGAGCAGTATATACAGTATTGACAATAAATAGACTACTAAGACTCCAGTAAAATACACACTTATACACAATACAATTATTTCTATCTGTCTGGCCCCTGGATGATAGATTAAGTGATTAAGAGATCAATGTTGTCTTTCTCAATCTTAAAAAAACAATATAAGTGATATAACTACACTGCAAGATGCTATTTCGTCTCACCAGATTGGGGCCAATGTGGGCAAATATAAAGTCTGTTTTATAAGATAAGATAAGATATTCCTTTATTAGTCCCGCAGTGGGGGATAGTGCAAAAAACAAGATGCATCAGCTAACACAGTAAAAAAAGAAGCTAAACAAAGTGTAACAAAATATGAACCATTTAAATAGAAGGAAGTATAAAAATAGGAGCAGTATATACAGTATTGACAATAAACAGACTATTAACACAATTGCACAAGTGGAAAGTGATATTGCACAGTGAGAATGAATGAATGAATGAATGAATGAAATTCCACCTGAAAATATCAGGCTATTGTCAGTTTTTTTGTGTATGTGGGGTATCGCAGCAGGTCACTTTAGCAGTCATCCCTTCAGCCTGTTCATGAATTATTTTCCACCAGTTTACCCAGTGAGCTGGAAAAGAGAGGGGGGAGTAATGGGAATCTTATGATACTTGCCAAAAGGGAACTTTAGCAGAGATAAGGCATTTCAAACGAGCTGTCATCACCTTAGTGGTTTTAGGATGACTCAAACTGGTAGCCCCTCTTTTCTTATCAGCCAAGTCAGAGAAACACGTTTTTAATTTGTGTTTTTTTCTTACAGCTGAAGGCTATGTGTTTCTTTTTGACAGCCTAGTAGTCTATTCCTGGATCACAAGAGGCAGACATATTTAAATGTCATCCCAGTGACAGACAGAGTAGGACATTTGCAGGACATTCCTGTGGTTTGTTGAAGTTTATATTGTCTTATTGGCTGAGACTGTGTGTCTGTGTTGAGGGGGACCCATTGTCAGCACTGTAGACTACTGTAGCACTGGATGGGATGGGGGGAGGGGTTAGCAGACTCATTGTTGTAGCCTATGCTTTCTCTCCATCCCTCGTTCTCTCGTTCTCTCCCCCTCTCTCTCTCACACATACAGACACATACACACTTTCTCAATCTGTCTTTTTTACTATTTTTCTTCTCATTTTCTCTCCTGCTTCATGCTCTTTCTCTCTCCCTCTCTGTGTGTCTGCACTCTTTGCCATATCTCAAAAACGCTGGAATGTGACATTTTTGCCAAGCTATCACACCGGTCCAGACAGAAAGTCATAACAGTCTGAAACCCCCTTTTCAAAGCGTGCTGAAATTTGACACCCAAGTCTTTTTTTGAACTGATTAAAATTGTCTGCACTGATATGCAGGACTCAGCAAGACTGTAAGAGTGTGGAAGATGTGCTTTCAGCATAACGAAAGCATCCTCTCTAGGTCTCTCTTTTGAAATGAAGACTTAAATCATTAGGCACAGGTATTGGGCAAAAACAACTGTTTAGGTTTAATCAATTTTCCCATTAGCAGCCTCCAGTTTCTGAATAATTACAGATTTTGCACAGTCCCATGATGTTCTGGTTTTGCATCTAACCACCTCAAAACAAATTTAAGATGCCAATAGTGCGTTTGAGGTGATTATATGAGATAACTGTAGACATTCATAGAAATATGGAAACAGTTTGTAGTTTAGACGTAAAGATTAATTGACATGATCTTTAACATGATGCAGTTTTCTTGCGTCCTCTCAAATGAGTGACCAGACGGACCCAACATGTTTGATGTGAATAAGTGAACCGTTGCCACCTCCTTAAATCCACCTCCAAGAATTTCATCTTGAGCTGCAACAAGCTAATGCGTCCCATTCTTCAGATTTGTTCGTTTATGTGGATGACAGATACAGTAACTTGAGCTCAATGTCTGGCAATAATGAGCGAGTGACCCCCAGAGGCCTTCACGCAGCAGGCTTTTAGTGATGCTGATTGGCTCCCTGTCGGGCAAAAGGACGGAGGAGTTAGCTGTAAGCAAGATGCTGAGTCAGCACAGAGCGATGATGCGGAGTTGACAAGCGGTGAAGGAGTTAGAGGGGGAATCCAGAACTGGAGGGATAAATGGGGTGAGGGTAGGTGAATGGAAAACACAACAAGTCAGGACTCATAAATGCATTAAATGTTCAGAGGAGGCAACTGCATAAAATCCTGCATTTCGTCTGTCCCTTGGCCCCCTTCATCTTTATACTTTTGTGTCCTTGTCTGGGTCTTTTTTTTTTCTTTCTCTCGTCATTCAACAGGAAGAACAGCAGATTCCCCATTTACACTTTGCACTCACAACATCAGAGAGGCCTCAGCGTTTATGTGAGAGACGTAAACAGAGGACATTAATATTGCATGCTGCATTTATGGGCAGCAGAACCAGATGACTGCACTGATCGAGGGTTGATACTGTTACCAGGCTGCCCTGACCAGACTCTCTGATCTTTGATTTTGTTTATATTAAGATGGAGCGTCAAATATGCATAATTATTTTTACACTCAAACCTTCATACAATATTTATCACAATGCAGGCTTTAGGATATAATACACAAACACTCTACAGTCAGCATTTACTGTATCCACTGCAGCATTAATATATTCTTAGTTCTCTTTAAAACAATGAAACTATTTTTGTATAGCTGTTCCTGTAAACTCAACGCTTCCTGCAGGTGCTTCATAGCTGAAACCTTCCAGTGAAGAGAATTGATTGCAGCTTTTTACATGTTTGGGTGCTTTCTTATCAAAAAGTAGATTAGATCAGTTTTTAGGAGAAGAACTCCGGGTGCTTATTGCAGTTTGGTAAATCAGAAAATGAAGGTGTGCTTTGTCGTTCCCATTATGTTGACATTATTCTCAGTAACGTTAGGCGCGCCCCTTAGCAGAGCTGTGGGCCAAGGAAAATCCTGTTGTAATTTAAATGTAACTGGGCCAATATGGCAATAAAATAGGCTAATGTAATCTGGCACTACATGAAACAAATTTGCACTTTGCCATTGCTGTGTACCACAAAATTCAGCATTACAGCAATTTGCCTCATGCCTACCAATTGCACAGTGACCACACAGATGAAAGTGATTATATATTTAGTAACACAGCGTGAGCCGCATTTATATATAGGCTTTCATTCACTGTCAAATAAGCCAAAAACATTATTTGAGCACCTAATGGATCTATTAGAGCTGCAGCTAACAATTGTTTATATCCTCAATTTATCTGTTGATTGTTTGTTATCATGATGAATCGTTCAATCTATTAAATGTCAAAAAGTAGGGAAATCAAGGAGCCCGAGGTGACATCCTCAAATAACTTGTTTTGTCAAAAAATATTTACTTACAATTATATAAAAGATGAAAAAAGCAACAAATCCTCACATTTGAGAAGCTGGAACCATTAAACGTTTGCCGTCTTTTTGCTTGATAAATTACTTAAATCGTTGTCGACTTATTTCTTGATGATCAATGGATTAATGGAGTAATTGTTTTAGCACTAGTCTCCATCTTTGCACATTTTGTTCGCTCCCAAATGTTGCTGTGTGAGCCTTGGACCCTTAAATCACTTAAAGCCCCTCTAGAATCCAGAGTAAACCCTGTACATGGTATGCGAATTAGCAGGCTAAGCCACCAAACGTACCAACCTGAGTCTTCACAAAGGACCATTCATACTGGGCTAAATATTTACAGTTTTTTTTCCTCCAGCATACCTCAGTCGCACTGATGTTTTGAAACTTGCAGTCTAAAGATGCAGCGGTGTCCTTTTAGACAGCGCTTTGTCCACATGTCTGATGTTTTTAGTATTTGGGGTGATGCCTAGAAAGTGCCTATTTGGTCTTTTTTCCTCACCCCTAGTCAGACTTTTCACTGCAGGAGAAAAACCTCCCCTCCTCCTCGATTTTTCTTCTGTCCAAAGTAGATAACAAGCCCAGCCTCTTCCACCTCTCATCCTCTGTCTCCTCCTCTCTATTTCTCTCCAAGTGAAGATGCCATATGGTTGTGGGCGCCAAGCATTATGGGGTGCTGGGTGAAGGAGGAGGGGAGGCCTCAGGGCTGCTTCCTTCCTGTACTGTTTCTTCTTTCTCCTGCTGTTTTTCCTCCCTCCCTCCCCCTAAATAAGGTCAGAATGAGGGAGTCATCAGTGACCTAGAGCTCATGTTTCTTCTCCAGGTGATTTTAGTTTTTTATTGCTTGGCCTTCGTCCCTGCATTTTTCCTCATCGCCCCCCCATTCTCCCCCTTTTTGTTTGTGTGGTTACCTGGCTCTGCTCTTCCTTTGACTAAAATAGGGAAAAAACTGCAGTCTGACTCCTTACTCAGGGCAGAGGAGTCTGGAGAATAATGTTTTAATGGATTTTCTGTTTGGACGGCTCAGTTTTACCGCAGCACTGCCAAAACAAGCATTCCAGGAGCACAGCGCAGTGTGGGATGTGATACTAATCAGAAACACAGTGGAAAACTCAACTTTACCAATGGACAAAAATCCAGTCTACCTTCCCCTACGAGTCATATCACAAGACAGTTTTTCTTCTACGACTCATCCAAATCATAGTGACTGTCAATGGTCACGTGACTTAAATGTACAGATGTTGATATCTGGAAGTCATTAGATTTTTACCAAATTTCTAAGAAGTGCAAATTATTGTGTGATTCCATTATCTGCTGTTATGCAGATGGTACAAAGAGGGCACAACAAGTTTACATAATCAAGAGTGCCACAGCTGTTAACACACAGTAACCTTTGTCACAGTGAATTAAATAGGACATTTGAGTTCATTTCGGAGACTTTCTTCTGTCTGTTAACTAGAATATCGTCTCTCAGCCAAGCACCATACTTCAGAGCATTTGTGTGACAAAACAATCTCAACCGAAAAGTCTACTTAATAGGTTTTCTGAGCTGTTTTGGGGTATCTTCACTTATTGATGACGTGATAACAAGTTGTTGTATGTTTGGGCAGAGTGGAGGTTCGAGGATGGTCTTTGGAGTTGAATTTCTGGCATTTCTATTCATACCAACTTAACAAATGGATGGAAAATCACAGTAGCTCAGTGTAAATATGTGCTGCTCATTCAGTCTGTAGCCTCATGTCACTTACCTCCAATATGGACATCTGGTTTTCAGAATAAAAGTGGAATTATTTTGTTTAACAGACTACTTTTTTGTAATGCCCAGATTTCCACCTCAATATTTTCTTTAATATTTTCATTTTTCCCCATGTGACTCAAGTGGCTTAGTACAAATCAGTTCCAGTTTGTACTAAAAGTGTAATTTGCTGTTGCCAGTCCCTGTTGGGTACATATCTTGTGTCAATCTCTCATCCAGATAGCCGAGATTTTGGGGACTCAAACTGGTTTAAAAAGCTGTCGGCAGACTGACTGGCCTACAGAAATGGAGACAGGGAGAGACTTTGATTCCTTGAACATGACAAAATTACCCTTCACAGTCTCTGCTGTTTGCTGAGTCAGCAAACCTCAAGAGAGCGTTTGATTCAGCATTTTTTTTTTCATCCATTTAGGGTGCCAAGATCCGACTTAGAATTTTGTCAAAACCTCTGCAACGAGAGCCTTTAATCCTCAGTGTCTTTCTATCAGTGACTACGTTTACATGCACCAAATATTCTGTTTTTTGCCCTTATTCCAAAAAAGACAGTATTCCTACTGAGCTGTTTACATGTCTAATAAACATGAATATTCCACTAATATTCCCGTTTACATGCATACGTCATGCTGACCTACAACAACCCATTTAGCTAAACAAGTCAGCTGGCTACCTAGTTGTTTTTTGCCCTATTCTTACCATCATCATCATCATCATCATCATCATCATCATCTGGTCCATTTGAGGAGCTCAGGGCATCCTCATCAGCGGGGCCGGTGAATTCCACGTCAACGCCATTCTCGGCTGTGTTTGACAGGAGTCGATGCCCTAACATGTCGTTTATCATGTCAAAATATATAAAAGTGGAACGCCGGGAGCTGCTTGTGCCATTTTGCTTCTTTGCGTCAAAAATATGGTTGTTTTTTTTCAAAGTTTTCCACTGGTGGCGGACTTATTCGACCATGATAACACAGCCGCCCTCTTCCATTCCTTCAACCACCTTCTTGAACATGTTGGCGATGTTTGCACATATCCAAAACCCTGTTGATATCCAAGTCTTTCATAATGTTTAATAGTAGGTGTGTTTCTCCTTCTTTATATATATATATAGAATAATATTGGCATATCCCACGTCTTGAAGTCATGTGTAATTATTGTGTATGACCTACTATAACCTTTGTCTCTGTCTTGCTCTGTGTTTCTTAGGTGACATTGTTGGGGATAGAGATCTGTGGTGCATTTGTGGACCGCTTGGGAGAGCGGTTCAAAGGATTACTGGGCACAGGTGAGATATCTAACCTATCCCCACCCTGAACTTCCTTTAGGTTATGCTCTATTTACAGTGAAAATCATTCATGAAGTGTTTGTATTTGTCTTTAAACTGAACTTGCACACAAAGAACACAAAAGGGCTTTTCTTGCTTTTGAAATGTAGTAAAAATAACTTTATGGTACACACACAAATACTTTTTATGTTTTGTAGAAATTTCCCTGTCCATGAATAAGATAACAAACCTGTACAAACCCGTTTTCAGACATTATATAGCCAACACACACGGTTATAATTTAGTTTCCTTGCAAAACACATTATAAGAATGTCTTCTTTTGTTCAGTTCATCAGGCAGATGTCTTCTGCTAAGTACATCCTTCCATTAGCTTAAGCAGAGAGTGCTAATAAATGGCACAAATCAGTATTATTTCCCTAATTGTACTCAACAACACTACTCTGTACTGTTAAAGTGGGATGGTTTGTGTATTGTTGTATAGACTCTACAGCATTTTGACCTTCCATTTTGTCTCTGACTTCCTCTTTGTGGTTCCTCTGAGACAGACCAGCAGCTCTGCTCTAAAGCCTGGCACCACCCCTCTCTACTACATGCCCATCCTTTAGTCTCTATATTTAGGCTCTGAATTGTCTGCCTTGCTGTAGCTCTACAGCTATTACACCCCAAAACCACACCTCACATTCATATGACCTCATACACTGAATCTACACTGGATCAGATTTCATCCTCTGTGTGTGTGTGTGTGTGTGTGTGTGTGTGTGTGTGTGTGTGTGTGTGTGTGTGTGTGTGTGTGTGTGTGTGTGTGTGTGTGTGTGTGTGTGTGTGTGTGTGTGTGTGTGTGTGTGTGTGTGTGTGTGTGTGTGTGTGTGTGTGTGTGTGTGTGTGTGTGTGTGTGTGTGTGTGTGTGTGTGTGTGTGTGTGTGTGTGTGTGTGTGTGTGTGTGTGTGTGTGTGTGTGTGTGTGTGTGTGTGTGTGTGTGTGTGTGTGTGTGTGTGTGTGATGTCGGTGCCAGCCCTTGTGTATGCCCGCTGAAGGTGTCACCAGCTGTCTTTGTCAGCTAGACTGGCTCTTGTCACTAACAAGCACACTCAGTCCTGCAGTGAGGATCTGGAATGACTGGACCTGTCACACAGTGCAAAGTCTGCCACCACACACACACACATACTGTACTGTATCTCGCCCACTGTCTAGGACGGTGCCCTAGCCTGCCTCTGTGTATGAGTATGTGTTTCAGATTGATGGTAAAAACATCTCTCTGAGCCACCGCTGGCTCTGAAATCTTCCATCTCTCCTTTCCTGTGCTCTCTCGCCTTCCCCCTGCTCTCACCCACCCTCCTCCCACACTCCCACACACACTCAGAGGGGAGGAAGATGAGATCATTGAGACTGAGCGATTGTATTGATCTACAGGACTGACTCAGTGCTGCTGCCATTATACCGTATGTGTGTGTGCACTTTGAGTCTGTGTGCTGTTGGCCATCTTGCAAAGTAACTCCCAGATGTGAAGTGGAAGTGAAACATACGCATCACAGAAGCCTGTACTTTGACTCCATAATACTTTCTTGTTTACAACGTGACAGATAAAAATAAAATGACGTAATTGGCACAGCGGCTGTGCGCCCGTTTGATCGTCCCGTTGAAAAAGATGAAACCAAAATGAGGCAACCGTCCACATACAAGCAATGTCTGTCCGTGTTTTTTTCATGCTTACTACAGCAGATGACGTTGTGTGCAACAATGTCCCCCTGTCATTTTCTCTGTTTGAGGGTATTGTCCTTGTTGCCAAGACAACCAGCTGTTATGGTAACATGATGTACGCGCACACACATGCACACACAGCACAGGAAAAGGGCAGATGACATCACTCCCCATGTTGAAGTTTCAGACTAGGAATGTGGGTAGGAGTGTGTGAGTGTGTGTTTATGTGTGTATGCTCAGGCTATTCTGTGTGCGTTTGTTTTTATCTCATTGTGGGAATGTCAAAGGGAGTTTTTGAGTATGATGTAACTCAGAAAGTTTAATGTTTTCCATTTGATGGTCAAACAGAGAAAGATTCGGAAGACAGTGGAAGTCTATGGCACAGAGGAATATAAGCAATATCAGACTGGATACTCTTTGAATTCTTTATAGGAACAAATCATTGTTGATTTTGGTCTTTTTATGGGATGTGTTTATAAAAAGAAAGAAAACCAGACTCAACCTTTAAATGATCACTTCACTGAAGATTATTTATTCATTATTATTGTCGCTCACAAATGGTTCGTCAGATAAAAAGCTGTCGATTAGCTGTTCATCTGATATTAAAGCTGAAAACACACTTAAAGCTGAGGGCCCTCCTACTGTTCCACATTTCATAGAGGATTAGAGTAAGCCTCTGAAACATTTGCGTGGTTGCCAAAATCCTTATAGTTCACTTGAATGCCAGCAATTAAAGGCTCTTGCTTGTAATTCTGTACATTGTGCGTCACTGCGTTGCATAGGCGGCACTACTGGAACAGTTGTGTGTTAGATAAAGTGGAACTGACACGGGAGCATTTGATGATCCAGACATTATTTTATTCACGGTCCATTTCTCATTTCCTGTCCTCTCCTTCCCCTCGTCTTATCGGAGCCTCGGTGTCGATGGTGGTATGGCTTAAGCTTTTACTTTACAATGTTTATGGGTCTTTCTCTGTCACACACCGACAGACTGTAACGAATGATAAACACATATTTATGTGTTTTAAAAGCACTCCACTTGGGGGCAGTCTTTATTGTCTTTAAATCTGGTAGTGACTCAGTGTTGTGTGTGGCCTCATTTCCGCTGCACATTAAACTGCTTTTTGTATACATTGACTCTCATCACTAACCCATCCTCTTCAATGTCCATCTCTTTTTCTGTCCGTAGTTTTGCCAGCTTTGGTGGACAGGCTGGGTGATGGGAAGGACCAGGTCAGGGAGAACAGCCAAGCTGTCATCCTTCGCTGTATGGAGCAGACGGCCTCGCCCATGGTGAGAAAAACACAGCGACACACACACAGACATGTACTGTACATAACAATGTCAGCCTCAGGACCAGACAAAGCCAGCAAAATAGTGATTGAAACCAAGACATCAGCCAAATTATTATCTTGAGTGATTGATTTCAAGCACATGTAACATGACAGACATCAAAACAAAGTGACAGTTTTTGTCACACAAAGATCATTTAGATGTCAATCCTTGAAATAGTTCCAGGACTGTTGCATTTCAAGTTCAGGCACTGGCTGTAGATGATATGACAGGTTGCAGTGTGAAAAACTGTGTCGTACTGTGTCTTGCTGTATGCTGTTAGAAGAGTCAGTAGGCAGCAACCTTCAGATCAATTGTAGTTACTCAAGTTATTCGAAAGAATGCACAATCAAGATCCAAAACAGAGACTGCAGACAAATTACAGCCACCTCCACATCAATAGATAGTCACTACAGCTGAGCGGTACTCTGTCATTTGGGCTCCCTCACCTGGGTATTAAAGGAATTGCACAGGCTACATCTGCTCTCTGCTTTGTGTTGTCTACACGCCGCACACATCTCTACAGATTGTAACCTCCTCTGCACTCCGTAATCTGCTCAAACCCCTGATGAGCTGCCGAACCTTCTTCTGCTCGTTCCTACTGACACTCTTCCTCTCCCTCTCCTTCTCCTTCGTCCAGTACGTTTGGGAAAGGCTACTTACTGGTTTTAAACACAAGAACTTCCGCAGTCGAGAAGGAATCTGCCTCTGTCTCAGTGCCACGCTCAGCACGTGAGTAACTTCCCCCTCTTCACCTGTATCAATTCCAAGTTGAAATGTGAAAGAAATACTCTGGCTGTCCCAAATACCATTTTTTTGGGCTTCGAAGCTTTGATGAGAAATATTGTAAGGTATTTGAAGCTTTGTGGTGTGTCGCATTTCAGTGCCCGCGACAGTGCTGCTGCCGCACTACTGTACACACACGCACCTCTGCACAACAAACAGCAATATCCGTCTGAGAATAACTAATAATAATTCATGTTGAATATAAATAATGAATATTGTGGGATTATTACTTATTTCATGGGATATTTTGGTATTTATACATTATTATTACATACTTATATGAAAAAATGAAAAACCAAGCATTCAAATACATGATTTGGAGGTGGATTACCATGGCAACGCTCGAAGCTTCGAAGCATTTCAGGTCAGCCCTAAAGAATACACTTTAAATTGTAAAGCTATTAACTGTATGCATATTGTCTCTCATCTTGTGGGCAGAAGGTCATATGTCAGTCCTTACAATACATTCAATGTTTAAACATACATTATATCTATCTCTATCTTAATTGTGTACAGAATGTTTTTTCTGATGGATATTCTGCAATCTTAATCACATACTGACGCCATACATCGTCAGTATGTGTTAATTCATGATCTGCACACCGACCGAGGGGTCGACTTTTATTACTACTCTCAATGAGCATGCCCCATATTGTTTTTTTCAAGAAACACACACAGTCTCTGTCTCCAGGATTAATCTTCTTAACTGTTTGTGTGACTCTGTAGAGGTGGCACACACACACATTCTGTGAATGGCGACACCACTATTGTCATGTGACTTTAACAACCTTAAAGCATACAACTTGGAGAGATTTAAAAATCTGTTCTCGATTCACCCCGGTCTGAACTCTGACACAGTCTCATGCTCAGATGTCAAACGTGATGGAGCATTCACTTTACAACATTTAATTTGTATGGGACTGTATCTTACTAATATGTTCCAAAGAAAATATGCTGGCCCATTAAGAGACGCTCTTGCAGAAGCCACAGGAGGTCAAAGAGATTACAAATGGGAAAATAAAATTAAAGAGACCCATTTAAATTGGCTTGCTGGTTAAACTAAACTATAAGGGGTGAATTCACAGAATGGATTACGGCCACTGATAGCCTCATGAATTGCACATCACTTGCAACCGCTATGTGCCCTCTCTCCAGATCATATTCACAAAAGATAATGGGCTAATGATATTACAGTGCAAACTCGCCCATAACATTTTGTGTGTGGCTCATTTGCATAGAATGTCCGCATATTATTAACTAATTTAAATACGTGCGAATAGCAGAGCAGCACCGAGGCGCTATTTGCACTTGGCAGAACAGTTAGGAGTGCATTTCACCCTTTGCGGGTGCTTTGAAAATTATTTAGCGGCTACAAAAGCCGTGAAATCCTACCCCTAATCCTCACCCCTAAATTTTGTTACAGTTTATTAATTTTCCCCAATACATCATGACGTGCAAATGGTCAATATTAATGTCACATGCTTTTTTTCTTGTATGTTTTTTTGGGCTGTGTATATGTCCCTAATTCATTTCCATTGTATTCTGTACACATTTTTCCAACTTCTGCTCATTTCTAAATGAATTAGTTTGTTCTCATTTCCTCCAATTAGTTATCAGAGGGTTTCTGCTCTTGTATAATCCAACACAGTCAGGGATTGAAGAGACAGCTGTCATAGTTAACCTGCATTTTGCAAGCTCATTAAACAAACACACCTATATGGAAATAAGATTAACCAGATGCTTGCTTCACCTTGTCAGACAGCAGCTCGACAGCAGTTCAGATCTGTGAAGGTTGTAGTTTACTGTATTTTCCACCTTCGGGTTACCACACACCGCAAATCTGGGCTGTTGGAATGGCAGTGCTAATTTTAGCATCTTTTTGCTAATGGAAAGTGACACTGTTGTGCTAAATGCTAAAGTGTTTACCGAGCATACTCAGGTATGCATTAAGCATGAGTAGACTGTGTAAAATGTGGCACAGAAATGGTCTGTTTCTGGGTTTTCACATGTTTTTATTGTTATTGCGATAGCTCCAGATATTACAGTGGGGGGGCAAAGCTCAATGCAGTGCAGTTTAAGAAACACATAGACATGGTAAAAACACAGAATCATCTTCATTTTAACACTTATTATTATGTTGAATTTAGAAAGTGGCATAAAGATTTGCACTGCAAATACAGATACGCTGCAGGTTGTATATACAACACAACAGAAGTTTCTGTGTGACGATAAACACTGATGAACACCTTGACCACTTGTCTACAATGTTGGAAAATGATGTAACCATGTTTATCTTAGTTTTACCATTCTGTTTGCATTATTCCTTTATTATTGAGATATTTGCTGTACACCTAATTCCAGCCATTTACTAATCACTAGCATCTTTATCAATTTCGGTAAACCCGAAAACATTTTTTTTTCAATTTGCTCTCAATTTGGTTTCGTGTTTTTTCTTGATGCAATGTGTGTTGCCAAGTGGTAAAGGTATATTCTTCATTTGCTCGTGTTTTCTCAGGTTGCAGTGCATTGAGCTCTCTCGGCTACCTTAAGTAAAAAAATATATATTATGAAAGAAGTCCAATTTACATAGTCTTATGTACCAGATATGTATCATACATCCTAAGGTTCATAAATCCTATTCGCAATTTACACCAGGTTTTCTAAAATTCAGTCTTCCTCCTGAGAATAGAAGTGTTTTCCTTATTCCTGAAAATGTGATTTGAATGATGGGCAAGGTTTTCATAATAATAAATGATAATAAAGTTTATTATACCCCCCGGGACAACGTAGGGGGTTTGAGTGTCATTAAAACTCAGCATTGGTCGTATCCTGGCAATACTCCTCCTATTAGATATGGTAAATGGACTTGCATTTATATAGCGCTTTTCTAGTCTTCTGACCACTCAAAGCGCTTTACACTACTTGTCAGTATTCACCCATTCACACACACATTCATACGCTGATGGCAGAGGCTAGTAAGGTGCCAAACTTTGCCCATCAGGATCTAATCTAAATACTCATTCACACACCGATGGCTATGCCTTCAGGAGCAATTTGGGGTTAAGTGTCTTGCTCAAGGACACATCGACATGTGACCTGGAGCAGCCAGGGATCGAACCACCGACCTTCCGATTGGTGGACAACCTGCTCTACCCTTTGAGCCACAGCCGCCCAGATATGAGATATTTCACACTTGCTTTACCTTGTCATGATGAATAAATATCATCCCTCTCATTGCCTTGTCTTTTTGTGGCTGTCTTTCAGGTATGGAGCCCAGCCATTGAGCCTCAGTAAACTAGTTCCTCATCTCTGCACTCTGACTGGAGACCAGAACCCACAGGTAAGAGACACAGAGTAGAGGTCCTATGTTTCTTCCTTGTATCTGTCTGTAGCTAAGCTTGTGGTTTAACTCTCAGCATCCAGAGTGTGTTGGCAGGCGTCTTGAGTCAGCCTTGTGATTATTACTGTTATTAGTGAGGAGATGGGCTCTGTATAGCCCCCCCCCCCCAACAACTTCACTGCTGAATCATGAGCACCAACACCCAACCATTAACCCACACAGCAGCACTAGCTGAGCATGTGTGTGAGTGAGAGAGAGGGATAGAGAGAGTTAGGTTTTAAAGCTCATGTGGAGTTGCACCCCAAAGCTGAAATCTGCTCCTATCGTCTACCCAATGATCATCTACCCACATACTGTCCCGACCAATCAAAATCCTCAACAGGCCCGCCCACCCTCAGTTGCAGAGAATCCCTTTAACAGCATCCCACTACCAAATCACAACAGTGCTCACAGCATAACTAGCAAATTAGATGTCTCCCATTAGGGGGATGAGTACGGGCCCTTAAGGGTTTGTTTTTTAATGTGTTTGCAACCCTTTGTGTGTGTAACCTCAGACAGTGGAGTGTAATCTGTATGGAATTATGAAAGAAAATGTACCATAATCATAATAAATATACGTTTTACATGGTATACCAGTGCAGGGGTAGCGTGGAAGCCTTTTTTTGTGTGTGTGACTTTTAAATTGGTTAATGTCTGCTGTGTTTAGGTACGTGAGGCCTCCATAGCAACATTGGTGGATGTTTATCGTCACGTTGGAGAGAAGGTCCGAGCAGACCTGGGAAAGAGAGGACTGCCTGTTGCACGGTGAGTTGTTTTTTATGTGTCAGTTATTGATAAGCTCTCTCATTTTTGTATCTGTGTGTGTGTGTGTGTGTGTGTGTGTGTGTGCGCCTGCTCTGCACAGCAGGGGATGAGTTGTGTGGAGGGGTCAGTGGATCCCGTGGCCTTGGCACTCAGTCTGTCCCAGGCCACGCCATGCACCACTCTGCCCTTCACACACACACAGAGGGGCACTTTCATCCCGAGCACAATGCTGACTGACTGGGGGAGGAGGGTGGGAGGGGGCAGATGGGGCACAAAGGCGTTGGGTGGAGTAACAGAGTCGAGGAAGAATCGGAGAAAGTGTGTGTGTTCATGTCTTCTGAAGAGGTCCATTGAGTGGTCTCGTCCATCTTTGGTCGTCCTGGTTACATGTGGTGGTTATTCTAAGCACACAGTGACCCCCCCTCTCCTTCTGTCTCCCGTGTGTGAGATCTGAGCAGTAGCCAGTGTTGTGCGCTGACTGCTCAGTATGAGTCCTACGTCTGTGAATGCTGGCTGTAGCCATGTGTCATGTGTTGCGCATATTAAGCCTGTCTCCAGTGTATGTGGGATTTATACAGACTGGTGTGTGTCTGTTATGTGTAGCAATCTGACAGATATAGGTCTGAAACCAACGCTTGTTCTTCTTCTGTAGATTTAGTGTACAGAATTCTTTAAAATATGCATACATTTCGGCATGAATTGTAATTAGCACAAATCAGTTTTGCTCACCATTAATATTGGAGAACTGGTATGAAGGCATGGTGGAGGTTGTGTGTGTTTGTGTTAGTATATGGTTGCAGGGTGGAATGCAGGGCTGCAGCCAGGGTCTTGCTGACCAGATCACATATCAACTCTGTAGAGCTAGCGTCACATGGAGAGAAAGACCATAACAACCGGTCCGAGACTGCTTGCGAAAGGTGGCCTTGGACTCCAAGTGAACCAAAACGCAGGCTGCCTGTGCAGGCATTTGTTGAGATGGACACAGGTGAACGACGTGTTGACATCAGTGGAAGAGGACTGACCTGGACTTTTACAGAAGTCAGATGTTTGCTTTACATCTGGGCCAAAGAGAATATACAGAATATGCTAAATAAAGTAAACTTTTATGAAGTCATTCCAGATAAACTGGAGCAGAATAGATCAGTGCCGAGTCAAAGTGAAGAAGAAGATAAATTCGCTCCTTCGTACACGCCACTCAGCAAATATTTTTTTAAAAATTTTGGCCGCTTTAATTTGTGCACTGTGAATCCGAACTAAATAGTTTGCTGCTGCTGACAGTCAAACAGCTGACAAGAGAGATAGGCCGAACGAGGAGGTTGGAGTCGGTGTGGATTGAATGCTCACGTCTCGCTTTTAATATGGATTCCCAGTAAGAGTTGTACCTTTTGGTTTATCATTTGTTATACAGAAGCAAACCATTGCAGAAATACTGTAAATTAGCCAATTTAAAGGTGCAGGAAACATGCAAGTCTTTCTGCATCTATGTGCAGGTTGTTTTGTCTGGAGGGTCATGAATTTTACAGGCTGGTAATAAAGGTTAAAATATGTAGTTTAAAACTGTGTCAGTTGAATGATAAGGAACGTTATTACCCCAAATTAGGTTCATCCCTAAAGGTACCCAGACTGTTCAGAACAGGATTAGAAAATAGTTTCATCATTCAGGTCAGTTAATCTGGTCAGCGTTCAGCACAGCACACTGTACAGTGTGTATGTTAGCCAGTGTCTGATGAGATCACTCATACTACAGTGAACCTAATAAGCCCGTTCAGATCGACAGTGACACGGGTTGAACCTGCTTTGGCAGTTCGTCTGAATGGGTCAGAGAGAATCATCTGACCCAGCTTGTCCTGTCCTGCATTGAATGTGGGTCAGACACCACCTGGATTTCTTTATGTTTCTGTTACAGATTGCAGTTTTATCGATCAGTATTGTTATTGAAGTCTAAACATCATTTAAATGACTAACTCAAACTTAACTTTATAGCAGTATTTCTCTAACGTACTGTAAATGTGTGTATTTCTAAGGTCCAGCAGTGATTTGTATGGAAGTACTGTTTCAGACTTGAGTCCCTGTTAACCGTAACAACATGGGATTAACCTGTGACAAGTCTCCTATTAGAAGGTCAAATGCTGCTTGAATGAGCATTGAGTTGACCTGCCTCATGCACGCATTTCTTGTTCGAAAGGGAAATGTGAAAGGTGCGAGTCATCTCCGCTGGAGTCGAGCTGACCCTTTTTCAATGAAAGTCGATCTGTGTCCACCACAGATTGAGAGCTAAAATGTGCAGCAGTGTGTAGATGGGATCCTGGGATTAAGAGATGTGAAGAAGGGAAAAGGAGGAATAGAAGGGAGGGAGGGAATATGGGGAAGTGGGGTGAGAAGGAGACGTAAAGGGGGGAGGAGCATCGTTGCTTTCTGTCTGCTGCTAGCTGTACAGCCCCTCCCCCTCTGACGAGTGTGTATGTGTGTGTCTGGGTATGGGAGGGAGGTTATGTAAAGGGTAACTGAATCTCTGCGCTGCCTGTCACACAAACTGGCCGATTTGTCTCTCACACACATGCACGCAAACACCCGGCCTGAGATTTAACTCTTTGTACCACTGTGGAGATCTCTCAGTGGGTGTGTGTGCTCAGCATACAATACGTATGTGTGACAGTAGGTGGTGCTTTGTCATATGCCCGTAGCATGCTTTGGTCCTTCGCTGTTTGGCTCCTCTCTCTCTCACGCCCTCACTCCCTCCTCCCGTCTTCCTCCCTCCCACCCTCTCGGAGCCACTGCACCATGTTGGATACAAAGAGCTGAGGGAAGCCGAGGACCAGAGTGTGTCACTAGCATGGGAGCTAATACAACGTTGCGCAGCAACCTATTAATCAGTCCACTGGGAAATACTGAGGCTAATGAGAATAGAAGACTAAAGGCAGGGCTATTTCTGAACCAAATGGGCAAATTATGCTAATGAAAGGAAGGGAACCACGTGAAAACGCTGCACGCCGGAGGAGCCCATTGCAACGCTAATCGTCACTGATCAGGAGCTGCTAAGCTGTCTTGTAGTTGTGGACCAGCACCCAGATACCAACAGACAGACAGACAGACAGACAGACGGTGTGTATGACTCTTATTCTAGTGTGCTCACATCCATGGCTAACCTTTAGGCAAGGAGACGTTAGGGCATGTTACTGGACGTGGGTCATTCTGTCTGTGTTATGTTATTGTCATGTGTAACCAATGTGTATTCGACACTGCTCAGCGTGCAGGAGATGTTTGAGGCTATTATTTGTGCAAAGATGTTATTTTCGCTGGACTCATCTGTGAATGGGATGGATCTTTGTGTTATTAACATGCAGACAGTCTTACCTGTACATCACCTGACTGAGCAGATGTGTCTTGGGATGGTGCGTGTTTGGGGCTGAGCAGGATGTCAGAAGGACTCTTGTCGTGTTGCAGCTGCAGCTTCATGAGTGTGACTGGCATAATAGACACACCCACCCGCTGACAGGCAGACAGACAGGCGGGCAGACTGTCCACCACATGTTGCTGCTGATGATACTTTCACTTGGGATTCACAGAAACCTTGCCCGTCTCTAGGTCAAAACTGTGTGTGTGTGTGTTTGTTTGTGTATGTGTGCGTGTGCGTGTGTGCGTGTGCGTGTGTGCATCCATCTGTGGACATTTTCTTTGTCACGATCCTGTCAATGAAGATGGTTGCGTAGTTTTCCTAATTCAGTCTCATTTTGATGTATTCAATTCTGCAATTATAGTTATTTCAATACTTTTGTTGTGAATGTTTTGCTCTGACATTTCTTCTTCTTCTTCTCTCTCTCTCCAGGTTACAGACATTATTCTCTCGTTTTGATGAAGCCTTGAATTCAGGCAACATGGCTCTCAGCCCGAGTCACGGTCAGTGCCATCTCTCATTTATTTTGCCACCGTTGTGTTGGCCTCTGAGAGCCACCAAGTTTAGTCATGTTGTCAAGGTGATTTTACTGTTGTCAGGTATTGGGTGTGTATTTGAAGAGGGTTGTGTGTTGGCGGGTGCTTGTGCGTGTCTATATCTGCATGTGCTCATGTGGTTGTGTCAGTTTGTTGCCATGAGCTCTTGTAAGAGGACATAACAGGATTAATGGTTTAATCTGTGTGTGTTTGTGTTTGTGTGATTCTGGGTGTGCTGAGCGAGACCTGAGCGGAAGGCTGCTGAGTGTTTTGCTGTCCAGCAGTAGATTGTGTGTGTTGCTGTGGATATCTGGGAGCCTCAGGCTCAATCAGTGCAGTTTGACCATGGAAAGTTAAAGTGGTATTGACGACACCCCTTTCTAGGTATGTCACGGTACCAGAAATGTAGTAGTCGATACCAATACCAGTAAAATGTTACGATTCTCAATACCAGTTCGATACCATGGTAAGAGACAAGGTACTTCAACATCCACTCCTTTATTAACGTTTGCATATTGGGTTTTGTTAGGAAGTTAAACTGGTCATAATCCCTTTCTAATATATATTTTGTGTTGCTGTTTATAGTTTTTTATTACACGACTTTGTTGAATACTCGATTCTGATTGGTCAATCACGGTGTTCTACAGTCTGTTATTTCTTTATAGCAGACCATTACTATGTATGTCTTTGGCGGACCATTTTTGTGTCAAAGCTGTACATTATCCCTTACTTATAGGATCCCCATTAGCTGTGCCCTAAAGCACAGCTAGTCTTCCTGGGGTCCACTCTGAAAACATCTCCTTCAAACAACTGTATTTATTCAAGTTTCTTGCCAAAAACTACATTTTGCAAGATTCCATTTGAACACATCATGATAACGTGATAACACAATAACTATGATTTACCTTCGCCCAATATTATTTTCTACTGAATAGAGTCTGCACACATCATAGTGTAAATCAGTGGTCCCTCCCGTGTTGAAGTTTGGCAGGACGAGGGTTAGTTAACGTTAGCTGTGAGCTCCGTGCAGGACTGTGCTGCGTACTGGCTGCTAACAGCTAACGTTAACTAGCTCTCGCCCTGCTGATTTCAACATGGATTTGTTGTTCACAATGTAGCATCACATGGACGCATCGATAGTGGGTTACAGTGTCCTAAACACATTTTCTATCGTCCCCAGGAGGACAGGATGCCATTATTCTTGAGCTCTGACGTTACCTATGGTACCTGCGCTACTGTAGAAAAATGAGTTCTGTCATGTCTTCAGAAATTTGACATCGACTTGGTACCGAAATATCCATGAAACTGTTCAGTTTCCCTTCTTGCATATTGGAATTGTGATTTTCACACTTGATGATTAAGTGTTTATGTGGATAGTGTTAACTAAAAAATGATCCGCAAAGTCGTCTCTTTTGGTCGTTGGCAAGAGAAGCTTCTATTGTGCTGTTTCCACCAACAAATTCATTGTTTTATAGGAATGTAACAATCCAATATGCAGAATCAGTTTTCGATACCACAGCAATCCCTGAACTAATGTTAACCTTGTATAGAAATAATTCCAATCGCAGTAGGTAAACAGATTTTAAATTTGGGTAAAAGGGAGCACTGGTATCGGATTGGTATTTGGTATGAGTAGATACCCAGAGTTATCGGAAATGGCAAGGTCAGTAGGGTCTGTTGTTGGTGTCAAGCAGAGCTTGTCATTGGCTGTTAGGACCTTTAGGCTGCCCTGTCATAGTCTCTATGTGTCTAATAACGACAGCAGCGGCTGGTGCATGGGCGGCTGTTGCAGTCTGTTTACTTGGAGAAAGCGACATAGGGAGAGACGTGAAGAAGAGCTCAGGGCGTGCAGTTGCCATGATGCCGTCTCTGGTGGCAGCAGGGGGATGGAGGGAGCGTTGCTTTTAACTCCCACCTCCCTAGGGTTTAGAGCAAGGTTTTGTTTTTGGGTCCATGATTATATAGTTGTTATGATCAAATGATAATGTGATTTTTCTTCTTTTTTCTTTTTTTTTTTACTGTGTGTTGTCATGTGCTTTGCTGGGCATGAAATCACTGCTTGTTATCTAAGTGCAATCATTCTTTGGACTATTTTTGGACCATCACTTTTCTTTTATAATGGAGGAAGATTAGGAGTAAACATTGTAACAGTCCAGTGAAAAGTTTGAGAAGAAACTGGTGTAGATGGTCAACAAAACATGTAGTGGTGCTTGATACATAACCGTCCTTCACACCTGTCACTGAAAACTCTATACCTCACCTGCAATATAGGAGAACCCTCCCTGCTGGCCTGAAACAGCCTAGAAAGCCGTTCACAAACCACCCAACAACCACATGGACTGCTGACCCACTGGTTTTATGCTTCTTTTGATATCTCCTCTAAAAACTCTTTGCAGTCTGACCATATGGGTTGACCACATATCCAAACTCCCTGAGTAAATCGTGAAGGGAAAGTGGCAACAGATGCTCACCAGGGTGAACTTTGGCTGCATGCCTGGCTGTTTGGCCTTGGCTGCCACCTCATGTGTACTTAAGCTTCTTTCTTTTGTAGTTCCCAGCTACTGGTTGAGTGAGTCACACAACTGTAAATTGTTGGTGCATTCCCATCCCTGCCATGGTGGGCTGCAGTCAATGATCTTTTTCATTATCAATCAATCTGCAGATTATTTTCTTGAGTCAAAACTGGTGAAAATGGCCATCACAATTTTCTAAAGTCCAATGTTTCCTCATCACATGTTTTGACTGATCAACAGTCCAAAAGGAAAGATATCACATTGTAGAGCTGAAGTGATTGCTCGATAAGTTGATCAACAGAAAGGCCATGGGGTTGGGCGATATGTAAACATTTTCCAACCAGCCATCATCAGCCCAATAACCGGCGATTGTCCATATATTCAGGTATTCATCATTCAGGTCAGTTAATCTGGTCAGATATTTGCGTATGCTGACTTCCCCGCTCTATATGTAAATAAACACTAGTAAACACATGTCTAATACAGCAGACATTGCAACGTAAGATTACAGGAATGTCAATAGTAATATCCTACTTATTCGGGTACATTTTTATCAACATAAAAATATAAGGTTATTGTGCCGACACCAAGCTCCAGAGCCGGGGATGAGAGTGAGTGGGCGCTCGGGTGTCTGCTCTGCTCAACACCGGAATAAAAAAAGACGCATCACCGGCAGTTTGATAATAATGCACATCCCGTGCCCAGTCTGGTAGTCTGATCGGCTCTCGTTCTTCGGAGGCGGACCATTTAATTAGCAAAATAAAATGACAAACATCGCCCAAAAATCTGCCAAAAAAAACAACCGGCGATGTACTCAGCCAATAGCCTATATATTCGCCCAATCGCCCAACCCTAAATGGTCATATGCAACTATTTTAATAAAAGAATTCTTTAAGTCATTTTGCAGATTAATTTCTGTCAATCGACAAATGATTTCAGCTTCTAGTTTCCTAAGTTTGTTTGTACTCCATAACAATACTAAACTGAATAGACTGTCATATACAAAGCAGATATTATCTTTCTGTTGAATAAACAAATAATGTTGGCGTCTGTTAGTCTCCCCAACTTGTTCCTGCCTTCTGAACTCATGCTCGGCACTCAACAAGTAACACTGATCACTTGGCTCTATGTATGGCGAGAAAATCTACCAAAAAGGGTAGCGGAAGTTGTGCATGAGTCGGTGTTTTTCTCTAAACACTCCCAAGAACCTACCAAGAATTCAGCCTGAGTACAGGACGCAAACTCACATCATAAGATAAAACACACATATACACACACACAATCGCACAAATGACTTGCCCTTGCCCCACATCTCTTTTCGGCCAGCTCTTGGCGTTTGCTCTAAAGGGTTTGAGGCAGCTGTTGCTGAGAGAACGGGAGAGAGGAGGGAGGGAGGGAGGCAGGGAGGGCAAAGGATTGAGGGAGGAAGCTGACAGAGATCTCGCGCAGTAGGCAAGCCTCAGCGTTGTGCCTATCACTGCCTCTCCCTGATTCATCATGACAGAGAGAGAGAGATTGAACAAACAAGAGAGAAAAGGAGATAGAGGAGAGAACAGAGGGAGAGGAGCGAATACAGACAAAGACGATAGGAAGTTTCTATCCATAACACACTGTAACCATGGCAGTTGGGGATGATGACGATGGTAAGTGTATGTGTGTATGTGTGTGTGTTTAATCTCATTTGGCTGTGTATGCTGGCACTCAGACAAAAGCTTGTCAGCATATGGTTTTAGATTGAAATCAGCTTAAACTCCATGCACTGTCACCCCAAGTGCACTGGCTCAGATGTAGGCTATGTTTGCATGTGTGTGTGTGTGTGTGTGTGTGTGTGTGTGTGTGTGTGTGTGTGTGAGAGAGAAGGAAAACTGGGTGCCCTGAAATGTCGCCATCATGTCGTACTATGTGTATGCGATGCGTGTGTCTGGGTATACAGTGCATGTGCAAGAGCATGTGTGTATCCTATCAATTCATTGTTTTTTTTCTGTTTTGCTTTGAAAGTATAAATGAAAGAGAGAAGGGACATATTATATAAACAGTACGCACTTTCAATTTGGTTTAGAAATTAAAGAAAACATACTCTTTCAGTTTTGGTTTTCAGTGATTTTTTAAATTTTTTCAAGCAATCTGAAAAAACGAATAATGCTGTGACTTTACTGTGAAGTCACCTCACATTTTCTACCTTTTTCACTCCCACTGTAACTCTTTCTGTCGCGGTAATATGAGGTCAACTGTGTGTTGTTCTGTGTTGGCAGCCTTCCTGTCTCTAACTCTCACTGTCCAGGATTTCTTTTTGAGAAACAAGCCAGTGGACAATGGATTATTGTTAATTATGAAAAAATATGAATTGTTAAGATAAGGTCTATTACAGCTCACTCTGCTTGTCTCGACTCCAGCTTTGAAGAGTGGGTTTCCTCCCACATTAGACCAAAATACCTACCCGAGTGTGACAGCAGAAAAAGGAATCTGTTTAGGTGGATGTTAAATTTAGATGAAACATGATTGGCTGAGGAAATTTTGTGTCTCTTCTTTCTGGCTATTTTGAAAACAACTCCTCTAAGAATTTCACATAGTGCCACTTAATGTCATCTAGTATTGGAGTACAGTTATATACAGACCTAGTGATAGAACTTTTGTACTTGGCGTCTAATAATAGCTGCTTAGTTAGTTTTGATTTCGGTGTCATGCAGAACATTTAGCCCATCCCAAATGGAATTACAAGACACTTTTATATGTCAAACATTAAAAATATAAAAAGTAGGGTTGTCAGAGTTAACGGGATAATAACGCGTTAAAGCAAATTAGTTTTAAAGCCACTAATTTCTTTAGCGCATTAAGGCAACCTGTGATTTTTAAATTGTAGCTGGCTCAGTTTTAAAGCTAGAGTGAAGATACTGGCATCCTATGATACTATAAAACCTGAAGAATCCATTGGTACCAACCACTAATTGTCGCAAAGGAGGCTAAATAACGTTCTAAGCTTATACTATATTTTGGCGAAGAAAAACTGGCATTGCCATTTTCAAAGGGGTCCCTTGACCTGAAAATGGATTGTATGGGAACCTACGAGTCTCCCCTTTACAGACATGCCCACTTTATGATAATCACATGCAGTTTGGGGCAAATCATAGTCAAATCAGCAGACTGACACACTGACAGCTGTTGTTGCCTGTTGCGCTTGAGTTTGCCATGTTATGATTTGAGCATATTATTTCATGCTAAATGCAGTACCTGTGAGGGTTTCTGGACAATATCTGTCATTGTTTTGTGTTCTTAATTGATTTCCAATAATAAAATATATACATACATTTGCATAAAGCAAGCATATTTGCCCACTCACGTGTTGATAAGAGGATTAAATACTTGATAAGGTACATTTTAAACAGATAAAACATTTTTAAATGATAAATATTTGAATCGATTGACAGCCCTAATAAGAAGACCTCTTCAGGTAACATATACAAGACAAACAAAAAAATCATCACAAATACTACATTTCAAATAAATGATGCATTCACCAATAGCAGAACATGCATATGGTTTATCCTGATAACGAGCAAATATTAAACCCTTAAATGTTTCATACGGGAATAGCCACTCAGTCTCTGAGCATTGTCAGTTTTTTAATCTTACTAAACAATGTGTTTCGTGGTTCCCAATAAAAATAGGGCAATACAAAAAAATCCTTTCTTTCAGACTGATTTACTGTCCAATTTCAACTTGAAATAGCAGATTTCAACTGGACGCATGTCACTTATACTCCCTGACACTTCTGGTTCCAAAAACCTAAGATGGCCAGGGCCAATCTCCAGGCTTCAAAACAGTAGTCCACAAACCAATGGATGACGTCACGGTGACTACGTCCATTTCTTCTATACAGTCTATGGTATAGAGGAATGTTTCCTTTTTTTTGGTTTAAGAAAGTAAAGCATGTCAGTGCCGCTGGCGCCTTACTTAATGTTATTTGGTCCTGTCTGAATACTTGCTGTGTGAATACAAACACACACACATCTATACACTTACAAGCCCAGTGATATTTGGTGACTTGCAAACTGACCATCAGTAGCAGCTTTCATTGCTTGC
Organism: Sebastes fasciatus; assembly: GCF_043250625.1. Lineage (NCBI taxonomy): Eukaryota > Metazoa > Chordata > Actinopteri > Perciformes > Sebastidae > Sebastes > Sebastes fasciatus. The sequence continues at coordinate 17,051,451 of NC_133811.1, read as the reverse complement.
ATAGCTCAGTGTTGACAGGGACTGACACACACACACACAAACACACTCGCTCTCTCTTTCGCAGACATGCTCATTCTGCTCCAGTGCATCTTCGGCTCTGCACAGGAAACCATGACCCCGTTTCCAGGCTAGGCTGGTTACCATGGCAAAGCTTTCCTCTGAAAATGATGGTTTATCCTTCTTTCCGACTTGGAATTGGGACTCAAATTATACCTGTGTGTGTGTGTGTGTGTGTGTGTGTGTTTTTGTGTGTGTTTGTGTGTGTTTGTGTGTGTGTCAGTGTGTATGTGTTTTCATTTAAGAAGCTTGTTTTCCCTGAGCTGGGCTGGATATGGAGCAGTCTGTCTCCTCATAGAAAATCAGGGCCTCAATGTCATTTCTCCATCCCAGAAACAACTGGGTGGTTGAAAGTGAAACATCTGATCATCATATCGATGCAAAACTTACAGTGCCATTTTTGGAAGTATAAAACACATTTATCCTTTAAGATAACAGCCTTTTTATCCATGCTGCATTTATCCCTCCTCTTGCACTAATTAGTGACCTATTATTACACAATCAAATTAGAGTCTGTGTGGTTGGCCTTTATTTACTTCTATACTATATTGTGGTTTCATGCTTTTCCTTGTGTGTGCATTATTGTTTTGATTTTTGACTTGTATCCCTTGCTGCGGACACAATTTCTCTACTAATAATCTCTATAAAGAGAGAGTAATAGTACTTTTTCCACTCTACATGCCTATAATTATTAGTTGAACACAGTATGTGTCTGCAGGAATAGCTGTGGTTCCATATTCTAGTTTTCTGTTGACACACATACCTCTTCTAGTTTACTTTGGAGCCGTTGAAGTCGTGAGCTTTTTAACAGCTTTTGTCCCAGTTCTCGCAGTGTTACTCATGTTTCACATGTAGTCATTCTCATCTCTCTGTGTGTCATCTTATGCATGGGACTCTGCACACTGTCACATGGCTCTGAGTGGGAATATGTGACAGTGCCTGTTCCCCTGAAGATTACAGCAGATCAGCACAAACACACACGCTCTCTCTGTGTAGTAAATCTAATTCCTCAGAAGATATCGTTCAGTCGCATGTTGAGATTTTCAGCTGTAGTACGTGTGATGATGTCTGCTGCAGCTCCAGTTGATAGAAAGTGGTGCTTTTGTGTGATTCTTTGTGGAGAAACTCAGTTTTATCGAGTGATCGAGTGTTGGTCAGCTAAGAATTTCTTTTGTCGAGGACAGCCTTATAATTTATTATTAATATTATTATTATTATTATTATTAAGCAAACAAAAGTACAGTTTTATATATGCGCCATATTCAAGTTCAGCTGTTGTTGGTTTGTAGTATTGGCTTTTTTTATTTGAACTTGTGGTATTTTGTTTGCTTTACCTTGATTTCAGTGTCGTCAATTGAAATGCTTTATAATAAGTACTTAAATTAAAAAAATATTTGTATCACTCATAAACATTCACCCTTAAATAAAAAAACTTAATCTCATGATTGAGTTGTTACTGTTGAGTTGGGGAAGATTTGAGGTGACTATTTTATTCAGTATAATTCTTGGGACACACAAACACTCCCGCTCTCATTCCCTCTCCTGTCTGTGATGCAGTGGGATGCTGTGCCCCCTTTGTTTTTGGCACGTTTGATCCAAAAACAATAATTTGGCTAGAACAGAGCCGGTGCTGCCACCATGTGGTCACAACTGAATATCTGTTGGGAGTGTTTGTGTTCAGAGATCTGCCTTTTAAACACTACATGACTTTTGCGAGACTGTGATCAGATCTGTATGTTTCAGTTAGTCTCTCCTTCTATCCTTTTCTCTTTAGATAGGGACAGAGTAACAGAACAACAATGCATGTGTTTTACTTCACTCCCCCCAGCTTTCCCTGGGTGTGTTTCCCTCTAGGGGTCTAGGGACATGCTCCCCCGGAAGAAAATTGTGTACACTTTAAATGCATCACTTTGAGAGCAAAATTAAGAGGCTAGATCTATGAAGAACTTTGTGCTCTTGTAAACAATTTTGTGCTCTAGTGGTGGATTGTAACTAAGTACATTAAGGCTACTCAGGTACTGTACTTAAGTACATCCTCGGCCCCGTGGAGGAAATACGCCCTACGAGGGCCAGCCAGCCCACCCATGGTGTGAAGTGTAAAAATATTTACGGTTCATTATGGAACTGCGGTGAGACAAATACGACCATGGCGGGGGATCAGTCTAGGTAATATTTGTTGATTTGGCTGTGATTATTCCCACACAGATTAGGGATGGACACACTGGTGCATGTTTTTGAAGGTGTGTTTTAACATGTCTTTATTAATTTAACCACTGATTGGTTATTTCTGGACTATCAGATCTGTATATTTAAGCCAGTCGTCTTCTCTCCTCGTTTTTGACTCTTCTGAAATGGAGAGAGGAGGGAATCTCGGCCTGGAGTTTCCATGGCAACGCTGCCTGGTACACGGTGGAGCTGATTTCTCTCACTGTGTTTGTGTGTCTGTATGTGTGTCAGGACTTGTTGTTTGCATCTTGTGGCATATTATTTGGCGATGTGGTGTATCCTTGGAGACACTAATGCTGCTGGAGGAGCCTTTCCTCCACAATAAACCAGAATCCTAATTTAATAAAATAACAGGAAATTTGTGAATAAAAAGTAAATCCAACTGTTGATTAAACTAAATTGGAAATGTGTATGTGGGCATCTGGGCTTACTGAACATCTTATTTTCCCCTGTTTGCTGCTCTGTTCATTTGAGAAGCTGGTCTGCACAGGTCGCCATGGCAACAGCATGTGTGCAGTCTGCTCTCTACAAGGGTTTCTCTCTCTCTCTGTCTGTCTCCCCCTTTCTCTCTCTCTCTCTCTCTCTCTCTCTCTCTCTCTCTCTCTCTCTCTTCTCTCTCTTCTCTCTCTCTCTCTCTCTCTCCTCTCTCTGGTGTCTTAGCTCTGCACTTCACCCTGTGGCATTTACTCCCATGGGGTCTGACTACAGACAAAAGGATTAGATGCAAATCCTGCTGACAGTGACGCTAATCAATGCTAAGACCCTCGATGCATGACCGAGCATTGCTAATGTTAGAAAGCAATTCAATTCACTAAACTGGTATCTGATACTGTGAATTCATTCAGTTCTATTCGTGTCTTCATAAATGTACCTGTAAACATCACTGCATTTTCTTCTGCATACATTTTAGTCCTCATGACCCTTGAACTTTGACCCTGATGCTGAGTCATCGCATTTATTTAAAACCCAGGTTTGCAAGATGATGTGCTGTTACGTGCCATTGAAATGACTTTAGATTTCAAAATTGAGGGCATAAACTTTTAGATATAGGAGAGAAGAGAGAACAGAAAGAATAGTTGGTACCTGTGTATCAATACTGTGGAAAATGAGTGATGAAACCATTTCAAATATTCAGTATCAATACATATTGATATTTGACAACACTACTAAAAACATTTAATTCCTATATTCTTCACAATAAAAGTCCCCTGTTATTGTCGCTGCTTGTTCTCTTCTTCTCTGCAGTATTAGTAGGCTTGTTGCTATTAATAGCCGCGAACAAAGCATCGCTAATTTGGAGAAAAACATTTAATTTCTGCCGAACTACTGTACACACACACACCTCTACAAACAACAAACAACGATAGCCGTCTGAGAATAATTAATAATGATTCATGTTGAATAATGAATAATGTTGTGGGATTATTCCTTATCCCCGCCTTCGCCCAATGTCGTCTGGGATCGGCTCCAGCCCCCCCGCGACTCCTAGCGGGATAAGCGGTTGCAGATGGATGGATGGATGGATTATTCCTTATTTCATTGGCTATTTTGGGATTTATACATTATAATTACATACTTATTTATTAAAAAAAAAACGAAGCATTTGGATACTAATTTGGAGGTCGATTACCATGGCAACGGTCGAAGCTTGGAATTATTGGAGTCAGCCCTACCAGACTCAATGCAAAAATTCCCAAAACAAGCCAGAAGTGAAGATGGCTGCAGTACAGGTCTGACAAATGTTCACCAAGCAAGATACCAAGTGTCTTGCTGATGTCTGTAGGCTGAAGACCCGACTATAAAGGATTTATAGGGTTATAGTAAATTTGTATTAAAAGGGCTCCCATTTCTCTACTGCTCATCTGATGTGAATCTAAACACCGTCAAATTAAAGCTGAAGGTTGGCACTTTGAACCTTACAGTCATTGTTTCATTTCAAATCCTGTGTCCTGGACTACAGAGTCAAAACAGCCAAAAACATGTCACTGTCCACATACTCACAGACAGCGCTGTGTTTGTGTGTGTTTGTGTGCGAGTGGGAGGGTCAAGGCCTCAGATGGAGGGGTGTGGTCTCCCCCTCCCCTTGCCTTCACCCTCCCCACACGACCTCTTTTGATCATTGCTCCATCATCCTTTGTTCTGTTGTGTACGTGAAGAGGGAGAGAGTGAATGAATAAATGTGTTTCTTGTCTCACAGCCAGGTGGATGTAGCAACGTAAAAAGTGTGTTAAGAGGTTGTTGAGTGTGTGTGTGTGAGAGAGAGAGTGTGTGTGGTGTAAGAGGCTGGAGAGGGTGTGTTGTCAATGGTAATGAGTTTAGGTTAGCTGGTCTGGCAGGGACACCGAGAAGCCCTGTTAATATTCCTGGGGTGTCTGTGTGTGTGTCTCTCCCTTTCTCTCCCATCACACACACACACTCATAGTCCTGCCTCCGCACTGGCTGCAACACTATGATGTCACCTCTCGTGTGATTGGCTGTGAGGCTGCTGAGGGAAGGAGGAGAGATGCTGGGAGAGAGGGAGAGGGAGGGATAGAAGAGAGAGAGAGAGAGGGAGTGAAAGAAAATGCCGGCACTTGTATGGGTGGAGGGGTTTTCGGACAGCGGTGTGAGGGTGTGAGGGTGTGTGTGTGTGTGTGTGCAGCTTTAACCCCACTATGAAGTGTGTGTGAGGTGTGTATGTGTCTTTGGGTACGGCTTGGAGAAGAGGGGGGACCCCAATACCACGCCCTCCCAGAAGCATGAGGCGACTTATCTGCGAGCGGATCTGTGACTGTGAGTGCAGTGATGGAGCTGGGTGTGTGTGTGTGTGTGTGTGTGTGTGTGTGTGTGTGTGTGTGTGTGTCTGTGTCGATGACTGTGTGTCTGGTAAATGTTGTTTCATGGCAAATGATGTATATGCTTCTTTACATGACATTTGACACAATATTGTCTGCAATCACTGTGAACATGTGGCTATGTACACACACGCACGCGTGCCTGTCAATTGATTCTGCATGTCGACTGTGTGTGTAGGTAAGTTTGATGTTTGATTCAAGGTGCAGGGTGGTGGCTTTGGCGCATTTCGGTTGTCAGAGCGACCGGAGCGCAACTGCATTCCTATGCCAACAGTTTCATCACCACAGTCCACTTGTGTGTGTGTCTGTATGTGAGTCCTCATATCGTCTTCCTCAAGTGTTTGATGCACGTTCAAAATGTTGAACTACTGTTGCAAGCGTGTGTCTCAAGTTTCGGTGCTTGCTTTCTAGCTAGCTTAATTTCTGCTAGCATGCAGATTAAGGGTTTGGGCTGCAGACAGTTCTGCCAGTCACTGTTTGCATGGGTGGACATCTTGATGATTGGCTGATCGTATATATGTGTGTGGGTTTGCCTTTTTTCTTCTATCCAGTTTGTAATTAGTATTGATTTAGTGATTCCTGACCAAGCTCTCTGTGGACAACAACCTCCTCCGGGGTCTTTGCTTCTCGTCTTTACTTTTCTTTCTAGCGTATTCAAATGACCATAAGCTCTTTATGCTCAACATAAAAGGGGCACATAAAATCCAAGGTTCTGTGAAATGTTTCAGAAGGACCTGAGGGCTTGAATAATTAATGTGTTGTTATTTAACATTTGAGAAACCAGATTTCAACATAGTAATGGTGAGAGTAGATGTCAGTCTTCACTTGTGATTCTGTATTTGCTGATAGTTTATAATGACTCATGCAGGTTGTGCATAAATCAAATAATCGTTCCTGTGTTTAGACAAGTTATGATGTGTTTGATGATAATGATTTGCAATATTGTGTAAGATTGGTAATAATCCTTCCCCTGTATACTCTGGACTTGACTCAATAACAGTGTTTGCTAAGACTTTTGCAAAAAGTTTGAGTTGAGTGGACGGTAACACTCTTCTCTCTGTGCTCTCCTTCCAGATCGTAGTTTTGAAGATGATGACAGCGTGGATGGGAATCGTTCTTCCTCAGCCCAGGCTGCCTTCAAGGTCCCAAAAGTTCCCAAGAAGGCTGCAGAATCCTCCGCTGCACGCAGACCCAGCGCTACCGGTGGCAAGCTTGGTATTTAACTTTCTTTACATTTACACACACAATAAATGCAGACACCCAGTTTCCTCTTCGGAAAAAAGGAGAATGGGGTTTATATCATTCAATCATGACTGGTAGAGTCCTCTAGACCAGCAGCAAATGAAAAGTATTAAAGTTTTACTTTTATCCATGTGGAAGTCACCGTAACCAGTTTTCCAATGTGCATCACATGTCTATATGTCAATAAAATTGTCAATGAAAATTTGCTTATTTATAGCTTTTTGAATGCAGAAATACACGACATGCCACTGCTTGACAAGGAGTCAAAGGCCGTAAAGCATCATCAGGAATTTACCAATATCCTCCTTGGAAATGATAGGAAATGATTTTTTTTATACAGACAGGAACATGAATGACTGGTAGCGAGCTTCCAGGCTGGAATTATATAAGTCAAAATACAAAGCTAGACCACTACAATAGGAATTAATATAGATGATTTAGGGCTGCATCTAACGATTATTTTCTCGATTAATTGATTAGTTGTTTGGTCTATAAAATGTCAGAAAATGGTATAAAAAAATGTGGATCAGTGTTTCCCAAAGCCCAAGATGACGTCCTCAAATGTCTTGTTTTGTCCACAACTGAAATATATTCAGTTTACTGTCATAGAGGAGTAAAGAAACCAGAAAATATTCACATTTAAGAATCTGGAATCAGACACGTTTGACTTTTTTTTTCTTTAAAAAAATTACTCAAACAGATTAATCGATTATCAAAATAGTTGCCGATTAATAACTAATTGATTAGTTGTTGCAGCTCTGAAGTCATTGTTGTACTATTTCCTCTAATTAATTCAGACAGGAAATTTGAATCACATTTTGTAAAAATGAATTCCTAAACATTTTACAGGTACATATGTTTTCTTAAATCTTCTTACAAAATAATTGGGAGGTGAAATAATTTAACTCGAAAGATAAACAAAATCAGCCCTGTTAACCTTTAATGTCCTCAGAGATGATTCAGTGTAGGTCACATTTTTCCAGGATGTAGGTGCAGCCCTCTGTATAAAGGTTCTCTGATGATTTATTACTGCTGGTCACAGAATAGGAAGGACTATTGAGGCTGTTAGAAGAAGCAAAAGGACTGGAGTAAGAAGACGTTGCAGTACACAGTGACACACTCCCTCTGTGTCTCCACTCTCATGTTCTTATCAGTCTCATATCTGTGGTCGACTCAAGCCTGCAGAAACAGTTTATATCATCCTTCCTCCTGCTGGAGATGGCTGGACAGTTATGTTTGCTTCGTCTTTGCATGTATTGATTTCCCCCCTCTCTCTCTCTCTATATTGGAAGAAAGCTATGTTCCCATGACCATGCAGTCAATTTCCTGCCGCCTGCTGATGCATCTGTGTCAGCAATATCACATATACATGCACACACAAGTGTTTTACAAGCAAGCAGTCTGTCCTGATGTCCTGGTGCGTTGCTCTGTTGGTTGTGAAACACAAGACTGTGATCTTTAGTCACTTGGATCATTATTGATCGTGGAGCTGCTGTTAGAGGCTGAAGTCAAGGGCATGCTGGGTATTTTTCACACAGATCAGCTCTACAACCTTGATCTTATTAAGTTTAATGCGATGAAAATACTTGACTTGACCTTAGACAGGGATTTGTGCAATTAAATCGCTTCCTTCTAAGGTAGCAGCTGTAAACATTTTCTGTCATGTTGTTTTTTTATTTCATTTTTAGGGGAATTAGTTTGTTGGCTTTTACTCTGCTATGTCAGGCTAGTTTCCATGATGGCGGCGATGAGAGGCCCGTTCATCTGTATTTGCATTTAGATGACAGTACGGTACAGTACACACTCCTGACAACAGCCGACAGCAAGCCGCGAACAGAAGACAGATATTTCAATTTTGCCAATAACGGGCAGAAAAAACAATCTAGAGCCGTATCTGAAAGGATGAAGCACCAGGGCATGACTTCAGCAGTCTTCAATCGCAGTAGTACACATTGTTTTCACACTGCCAGTTAATGATCATTAGAGCTGCAACGATTAATCGACTCGTCAACTAGTAAATTAATCGCCAACTATTTTGATAATTGATTAATCGGTTTGAGTAAAAAACTCAAAATTCTCTGATTTCAGCTCCTTAAATATGAATATTTTCTGGTTTCTTTACTCCTCTATGACAGTAAACTGAATATCTTTGAGTTGTGGACAAAACAAGACATTTGAGGACCTCGTCATGGGCTTTGGGAAACACTGAAATACATTTTTCACCATTTTCTGACATTTTATAGACCAAACAACTAATCGATTACTCGAGAAAATAATCAACAGATTCATCGACAATAATAATAATAATCCTTAGTTACAGCCCTAATGATCATATCTGTACATTATGATCTCCCAAATCTGTTTATACAAGTAGCAAAATACTTTGATTGAATACATTTTATTCAGCCTAATAATTGCAGCCATAACTGCTCGCCCTGATAACATGCCATGAACATTTCCATTTCCAATAAATTAAAAATGGTGATGGAGTGCTGTTAGGTGAGCTGCTACCATTTGACTCCCTGAGAATAACAGAGGGTACATGTAGTGTCTGCAGACAGCCAGCTGCTCACATCGATGTTCCCCGGCTCTCTAAGGGCCATGTACATGGAGACTTTTGACATAACACGTCTTTGTGGAACAGCCTGATATTAAAGCCAACCCCGGGGAAAAGGAGGAAAGTTCGACTGCCTCCTTTCCACTATGTGTACACTTTCAATTCAGCCTCATCTTCTCCTCTTCTCTCTAACCCGTGTCACTTAATATAGCAATATAATATTCTCCTCCTTGTGGATTGCTCTCAGCTCCTCCTTGCTCGCTTTCTTTGTCTCGTCTTTCCCTCCCCTCCCTGCTTTCCCAGTAAGGAGTTGTAGGAGGTGTGGTCCACAGAGCTTCCAGCCCCCAGAGAAATATGATTGACATGCCCATTACTGCCAGGAAGTCCATTAGAAACACAGGCTGCTCCCACTGACTTAAGTGGGTGTGGGTGTGTGGGTGTGTTTTTCTGAGCTAAATTGGAATCACAAAACCAACCAGTGAAGGCTGACATGTTATCGCATAAATGCACGCGCACACATATATTAATTGACTCTGCTCTTATTTTCTAGTATCCAAGGAAAGTGGGGGAGTTGATGAAGATGACTTCATTAAAGCCTTCACAGATGTCCCTGTTGTCCAGGTACACTGCACACAGGAGCATAAATGCAGACAGTCACACTCTTTCATCCCATTTAATAACCAAACTAGACAGGTTATCACAGCCAGACTGTCTTGAGACTTTTATCTGTCCTTGACATTATTTGCTCTGCTCCCCTCCCTTCTCTCCTGTTTTCCTTCGCCGTGTCTCTGTGCAGATTTACTCATCGAGGGATCTTGAAGACAACCTGAATAAGATCCGTGAGATCTGCTCCGATGACAAACACGACTGGGACCAGAGAGCCCAAGCTGTCAGTGTTTTCACATTCAACGCATTTTCCTTTTTTCACTTATATTAATGAAATTACCCTTTTTGCTTCGTTTGATCATTGCTGGTGTCTGTAATGTTTTTTTGTTTTTTTTTTTACAGATGAAGAAGGTCCGCTCACTGTTGGTGGCGGGCGCAACCGGCTACGACTGTTTCTACCAGCACCTACGGCTACTGGATGGAGCCTTCAAACTGTCAGCTAAAGACCTGCGCTCACAAGTAGTCCGAGAGGCCTGCATCACTGTGGCGTGAGTGTTAATTATAGATACTGCTGTTGGCATGAGGAAAGAAAATCATGAGAACCTGTACAATCCTGGGCTTTGTCCAAAATCATTCCTCAGACACTTGGTAGTTTAATTTATCAGGAATAGTTAGGGTTGGGTACCGTCTAGGTTTGAACCAATGCCAGTAATACCGGGCACACACTGCACAAGAACCAAGCTGATTTTGGGCCAGATTCCCACCCCCCCGACAATGGTCAGCAAAGCCCCAATTTTTTGATGGTTTTAAAGATTATCTTTCCAGATATTCCTGTAGTGTGAGGTATGTCAAGAGTGATTTTTACATCCTCTGATCGGCTCAGAAGTCCATCCTGGTCGCACCGATTTCAAATCACATTTTCAAAATTTGTGTGTGGGGAACCGCGCGGAAAACACATAAAATATTAGTAAGATGGACCTCAGAAATGGAGGACCAACTTGTTGATTTGAGGCAACGACACAAGTGTTTATTTATGGTGTCTCCATGATTTCATCCATATTTGTTTCTTTTTTTCGTTGTGAATTTTCAGTACAAAGTAGTGCAAAACATCAGTAATTCTTCCTGCTTGTCGTCCCTCATATTTGTTTAGACTAAAGTCAGGAATGATCGTGAGATATATTGCAAGATTTCCAGTTTTGAGAGTTGGGACTCTTGTTGTTCATGGCTGGAATCTGTTAGTGTGTGGCGTGCTGTTTTGGCCAAATCGTCGCTCACAACACACTATAGGAAGGAAACTGTTCAATTTAACATGTCGTTGTGTGTGGGGTCTCTCACATTTTCAAAATCAGTTAAAATTTGAAAAATCGGTTAGTGTGGGCCAGCCTTGACTGGAATTCGGTACCGGTACCCAGCGGAATCTTGTTTTGGTACTTTACTCTCTCTGTAATAACAACATTTTTTATTTAATTTGTAAAAAATAAATCCAAACTTCTCAATTTCAACATTGTTATTTATTTAGAACATTTTACACTCCACACAAAATAAAACCCCTCTCCCCTCCCAAACCCGTCCTTACAATCTCCAGCCTGTCACAGTCTGGCCAACTTTGCATTTCACATTACAAATATTGCAGCGAGCGCTGTCTGCGTCGAGTTTTGAAAAGTGTACCCACACTTGAGACCGCTTTCAGCTCGCCATTGCCCTGACTCACTGTGACTTGAGCAAGTTGCAGCCGACTTAGTCTTGCTGTCTCTCTTTCTCTGCCATCGCTGTACACGCCCAACCCTTACTCTCTCACCCAGATGTGCTCTCAGGTACCGAAATTTGATTGATTTAACACAAACTAGTTCTTGCTAATGCCCACATAATTCCACGTAATTCCAAAAAAAGTACCAAGTTCGGTACCCAGCCTTCTGAACAGTAAGTTGAAACTTCTTGCACTTATTGGTTGTAATTTTTTTTGTCATTACTGACCGATGAAGAGTTGCACAATGGTCATTTTCACATCTGTCAAATGAATCATTGCATTGTGGGTTTGTTGGCAAAAAGTGCTCATAGCATGGACACTGGTGGGATTTCTTGAGCACTATAAAGATAATAAATGTGTGATTTTGTACACAGACCTGATTATTGAGATCACACTCAACCTTTAGTATGACGTTTACCACAGTTTTGATTGTGTTCTGTGTTTATAACACATATTTGTTGTGTATTCTTGCAGCCACCTGTCAACAGTGATGGGGAATAAATTTGACCACGGAGCGGAAGCCATCGTTCCCGTCCTGTTCAACCTCATCCCCAACTGTGCCAAAATCATGGCCAGCTCCGGTGTGATGGCTATCCGCATCATCATACGAGTGAGTTTTGCAAACACACTAATAAATTCTTTCAAGAGTCTGGTTGAGGCTCTTTATGGTCAGTGTTACGGCTATAGTCTGATTATTGGATTATTTTCCCTTTCACGCTCTGCTTCCTCTCCTGTCTGCAGCACACCCACGTCCCCCGGCTCATCCCCCTGATAGCCAGTAACTGCACATGCAAGTCTGTGTCTGTTAGAAGGTGAGATTAACAAAGGCACTGATGATGTTTACACTACATAGACAAAAAAAGGTCTTGTTTGGTAATGAGCAGGACTCAAATAATTAACAGCTATAATATCATAAAATGCTCACGATGTGTTTCATGATAATGATAATGATAAAAATGTGTCATCTCCAGGCGCTGTTATGATTTCCTGGACCTTCTGCTACAGGAATGGCAAACCCACTCGCTGGAGAGGTGAGGATTGATTCCAACGTGGTTCAGATATTTAAACCTGCTTTTCTACTTGTTCACACTTAACGCACCTCTGTGTCTCTCCCTGCAGGCACACAGCAGTTCTGGTTGAGAGCATCAAGAAGGGAATTCGAGATGCAGACTCAGAGGCCAGAGTGGAGGCCCGCAAGTAAGACACACACACACACACACACAGGCATTTCTGAAAATGTAATTATATGAAAGATGAGATCTGAATCCCTTGATTTCACTCTTTTGCCTCCTCTTTTACATTTACATTTGTCTCTCTTCATCTCTCCTCCTCTCTTTCTCTGTCCACCTCCGTCTCTGTTCCCGTCTTCCCTGCTGCCTCTCTCAGGGCCTACTGGGGTCTGAGGAACCACTTCCCAGGGGAGACCGACGCTCTCTACAACTCTTTGGAGCCCTCGTACCAGAAGACCCTTCAGTCCTGCCTGAAGAGCTCTGGCAGCGTGGCCTCACTTCCCCAGAGCGACCGCTCCTCGTCCTCCTCTCAAGAGAGCCTCAAGTAATCAACGCTCACCTACGTTCCTCCATAGTAGACTGCCTTTGAGTCTTGAAAATGAAGATTGATGTAATTTTGGCAGGAATCATTTTGTTTTTATAAGACCCCATGTGAGGACCTACACACCCCCGCTGCACATGCATCTAATCTCCTCAGTTTACTTTCCCTTTTGTCCTCCTATCTCTCATATTGTCAGACTTTCTTTCGTATGGGTCAGTAAAAGAAAAAAATATAAAAGTCAAAGACAAAATCCCAGTAGCTTCATCCACTGGTGTTAAAGCTTCGCAGAAGTTGAACAAAGAAACTCATAAAAGGTTATTCAGGGTATAATATCTTCAGTCTAACACCAGGATTTTGGATTTGTCATTGTTTCGTGTCCTCTGCATTGTATTTCACCGGCAAACTTAATACCAAAGCAAACTGAAATTAGAGCAAAGTAGAAAGACGTGCTTTCCTGCTACACTGCTTCATATTATATAGTTGCTGTCAGTGAATAGTGTTCAGTGTGGACGTATATAATTAGTTTGAATTCTGTGGCTCGAGCCTCAGAGAATAAGCAGCATTACAGTGCTGGCTACAAAATGTTATATCAAAGATGCAGTGAACATATTTATTATGATGTATTTTGTCTTCAGTTCTTATTTTTCTCCAATATTAGAAGAAGAGTAATACGTCAGAGGAAAAAATTATATATTTAGATAACTAGATTATTGATTAGAAGAATTCTAATCCTTATCTTTGTGGAACATATGTAAAAATGCTGGCTTCAGGGGACAACTAAACAACTGACCTCTGTTTAGGTCACCATTAATAACCGAAATGTTGTCAAACTACTGACGTTCAGATAGATTATTTGAGAGTTTACGCGTTATCGCATTAACTTTGACAGCCCTAATATTAATACCAGGTGTAAATGTAATCAGGTTATATATCTAGATTAGACACATTTTAATGCCAGGTGTAAAGGGGGTCTATGTTAGGGTAATAAGTCAGTTCATTTGAAAATAAAGATTTTCAAAGAAATATGAGTTATGGGCCTTTAAATATTTATTCATTTTATCAAGTTTAGCAACCTTTCTTTAGTGTTTTTACATTTGAAGTGGATGGACTGAGCTGTGTAATTCTACTCTACTTCATTGAAAAAATGTTTGAGCTGTTTATATTTTATCATTGAGAAAACAAAGAAAATTAAAATGTTTTTATTTTTCTGTTTGCACTACATTAGCATTGTGATGTTGTATGTGTGTTGTTGTTGTGGTGAACTGACCTACTTTTATCTCTCTTCTGTCAGTCGTCCTCTGACTTCTAAATGGTCAGCAGCTCCAGGGCGAGGTGAGTCAAACACACTAACACTCGCACACATGCTCTCTCAAACACATAATCTCACTCGCTCCTGTGAAAACACACACACACACACACACACACACACACACACACACACACACACACACACACTATGACAAACATCAGCTCCCACAGAGCCATTTCCCATCATTCTCATTCACATCTGCCTGCGTCCGTGCAGCCACATCCCGTTACGTTGTTTCTACAAACATGTACGCACACATGATGCGTATATGTGTCTGGCTGTTTGTGTACTTCTGTATCAGTATTGGGTAGTGTGGTGCCTGCATGTGTTTGTTGATGTTTATATATCCCCTCATCACCTCCCATCCCTTCTCCCACATACTCCTCCTCCTCCTCCTCCTGCTGTCCTATCAGTCCCTGCGGGTTCAAAGGGTGGGGTGTCGTCGGCCTCCCTGCAGCGTTCCCGTAGCGACGTGGATGTAAACGCAGCAGCAGTCGCTAAGCACCGGCAAGTCGGACAGACCAGGGGAGCAGGGCGTCTGCCCCCTGGCTCCTACTCCTCACTGGGTAAGGGCCTTGCCAGTTAGAAGTTAGATGACTAACCAGACAGTGCAGACGTCGGTCAGCATGTGATCAGCAGGATGAGTCTGAAGAGTCATCTGAGATCAGCTCAAACGTAGAGCTTCTAAAGCTTCTGACAGGTTCAAGCAAGGAGTAAAAGTCAAAACAGTGTAAAAAGATGGACCTACTCACTCTCACTTCAGTGTTTGGACTGGCCTTTCTCCTCTTCTTCTGCCTCCTCATTGCCTGTTGATGTGTGTCCTGTATATGTTTTGGTGTGGATATTCTCTGTGTGCATGTTCTGTTGATGAATATCGTCCTCTCTGTGTTTGATGTTGACCACTGCATCTGCATGGTTCTCCGTTTAACAGATGTTCTGTAACTAATACAGACTGTGCTCCTCTCTTCTCTCTCGTTTCTCTCTTCTCTCTTTCATTCTGTCTTCTTTTTCATTATTTTGTGACACTTTCTGTTTGATTTTCATTTCTTGGGCTCCCTTTCCTTTTGTGTCTCTTACTTTTAATAATTTGTATCAATCCTTTTGTTTCCCTTCGTTTCTTCCCTATTCTTTCCTCCACCCTCTCTCTCTCTCTCTCCTCTTTCTCTTTCTCTCTTTGCCACTAAAGATGATGCCTCTGATAAAACGGATGGTAAGATCATCTCACTCTGCTTCACCAGCGACAACCTACTCATGCTTTTCTTTATTCTTTCTCTCCTTTTCCCTTTCCTCACTTCATTCCAGTCCACCAGTCCATAATATCAGCTCCTTTTGTTGCAGTGTGTGGCCACAGCGCCCCCTGCTGTCAGACATTCAACCCTCATTTGTATCACCTTCCTACTCATCACATCATGAATCAGATTAATTACACATCTAAGATCATCTTCTGCTTTTCTACAGTTTAATCTTATTGTTAATATGGAAATGGTCTAACCTTCAACACCTGCGTTAAACTGTAACATTCAGTTATTGAGGCTTTATTGGGATACTGAGAATGTGTTGTTGTTGTAGTGCTATTATACACATATTAGATTAGATTCAGAGTACAGGTACTGTGACAACAAAGTACAGTTTAGCATCCGACCAGAAGTACAAAAAGCGCAGAGTACAGAGTAACGTACAGAATGAACAGTACTATATAGAATAAATACAGAATGTAAGGGGAAAACATGTATATGCTAGTTAATACAGTGTGAACAGTATGAAACTTGTGCAGGTGTAATGTACTATTTACGCCCTGCTCCTTCTTTGTTTGTCTGTAGGGACCAGGTCAGACAATGGTAAGGTTGTGGTTAGGTGGATGTGTGTATGTGTGGGCTTGTTTTAGGGATGTTCTAGTTGGGAAAGTTGAATCAAATTGAGTTCAGGTTTGTTGTCAATTTAAAACAGTACAAATATATAGAATAAAAGGTTTTTAAATCTTGAAATTTGCCATCACAGATTCAACATTAATACAGCATATGAAGTATTCTAACAGAAGAATGGCTTAAAGGAATACTTCACCCCCAAAATGATCATGTGTATATCAATTACTCTCCCTGTGTTACCTTGAATTCTTGAAGAAAACTTTGTATTTCTTGCATGCCTCCACAATAAACAAAGAATCAGTAAACAGAGAATATATTTAGGGGCCACAAAACTATATCAAAACATCCATTTACAACTTCGCACACAACTCGTGCAGTATTATCCAAGTCTCATTTATCCAGTTGTAAAACACTTCGGACTCGTCTGTACGAGTAGCACGTCTGCGCAAGTGTGAGACTGTTTATACATGTGTTTTAATTAGTAAGTAATTAGTAAGGTTTTAGCATACATGCATGTGTTTGGGAAGTACTGAGCATAAGACTGGATAAACAAGACTCGGATTATAGTGCACGAGTTGTGTTGTGCGGCCTCCTTTTACTTCAATTCATCAAGAATTTTCAGTTTTTTGATTCACCCTGGAGGCATGCGAGAAAAATATGTTTTCTTCAATAATTCAAGCTTACACAGGGTGAGTAATTGATACATAAATGGTCATTTTGTGGGTGAAGTATTTCTTTAACATGAACAAAAATTGCAGTTGTACGCGGATCGGATGATGCACTGCATGGGGCTTAAGTGAACGATATGAATGACCTGTGGGTTGCAGTAATATCTAACAGTGACTCACAAAATGTTGGCTGATATTTTCATCAAATCAATCAATCAATACTTTAAGATAAATAACTAGCCCGGTCATGACAAGTGTCAGATTACTGACTTCTAATCCACTGAAACATCCCTGGTGTCTGTGTGGCTGAATCTGGGTGTTTACTGTAGTTTAGGATCTGACGTTGGTTCAGCAGCTCCCAGCATTAGTGGCCTTTCGTCAGCTGTAGTGCTTCTTAGATTCCGGCCTTCATTCGGCTGCAAACTAGACGTGTAGGAAGTACAGCAGTGTGTTGTTTTTACAGTATTTTCCCCTCCGCAAACATACAGGCCGTGTACGTACCAAGCAGCCCTTATCCACCGCCAGCAGCGTGTCCAGCCAGGTGGACTCACGAGGACGCAGCCGCACCAAGATGGTCTCCCAGTCACAACGTATGTACCCCCTCCCACCGACACACCGCATGACTTAAACCCAACTGTGAGTGGGTATCAAGTCTACTTACCAAACGTTACATACACACAGCAACAGAAATGGTATGGGTGTGTGAGCTTCTTGGAGTGTGTGTTTGTAGTTTCTCAGGCTCTTGTTATGGAGTTTCATTACTTGTTGCCTTCACGGTGACGATAAGCTCTGTGTAAATGTCTTTGTGCCTTCAGGTTCCGATGAATCCGATTGCACACCAGGTATTCTGTTTGTGTGTCGGAGTAAGAGTGTGTGTGTGTGTGTCTCTCTGTGTACCACAGTGGGAATGGTGGCCCACCCGCTATCGCTCTCATTCTGATCAAGGTGTTTTGTGAAAAGAGGAGTGAGTGAGTGTGTGTTTTTAATGTGTGTGTGTTTTTCTGTGCATGCTGTGTCTCATCACTGAGGATGGTGTGGTGGACAGTGTAATTTCACTGCTCTGGCTGTCATTGAGTTTATTAAGAAAACTTCAACAGACATGAAGGAACACAAGAAGCCACTGAGCCGACTGCTACTACTGCAGCACATAAGGCAGATGTGTGTGCACCTGCTTTCCAGGATTACTTGCTGCTTATAGCGTGATGGCTTTGGTGCCGGTTTGAAAAACAGTTTAAAAGTGGACAGTTATTGGACCACAGCCCACTGCACCAATCAGATCTGGACATTTAGAGACCAAATGGAAGCATTCAAAGCCCAAATCTCAGAGCAACAGACAGAAAGGTTACAATCAGCATTCATTCCCCGGGACAAATGACTGCGGGAGTCACAGGTATTTATCGGCTCCAGCGCCAATCGTCAGTAATGGAAACATGATTGACACGCTTATTTTCGCCCCTTTTTCCAACGCAATGCTATTTGATGTGCATTGACGTGAATTTATAATAGATAAAATCAACAGGGATTTGGAAAATGTTTACAGGACTGGGCGATATGGCCAGAATCTTCTATCTTGATATGGATCACTTCATATCTTGATAACAACATATATCATGATATAGCAAGTTTTCCGGTAATTCAATAAATAAATAGTCTATATGAAATAACCACACGGTAAAGCCTATTTTTTTTGTATACTTCTGTGTGAATTAAATACTTGATAAATGAAAAGTACTGAGCATTTTCTCCTTTTAAGAACTTAAATGTAAAATGCACATAACAGTTTTAAAGTGAATTTATAGAAAAAAAATAAATAAATATAGGCCTAGCCTATATCGCGATAGAAACGATAAAAAATATATATACGATAGATATTTTTATATTGTTTTGACGATAAATATCGTCTTATTGCTCTGCACTAATTTCTTAACATACAAAACATAGAATTAATATGCTCTTCTCAAAGCCACCACACTCCAGTAGACAAAAGTAATTTTACCTCGTTGATCATCGAAACACACCTCATTCAAACAAAATAAAACTCATCAGAACTGTCTTTGTTAGTCTTTCCACTCTTCCAATAATCACCAACTCTGGTTTGGTGGAAATAAACCCTTAATTCACGAGTTGGATGTGAAAAGAAAGCCGTTATATGTGCTCCTTAAAGCCACCAGACTCCATTGACAGAAACAGTGATTTTACCTCGTTGATCATTATAAATTGCATTCGAACTCAACAGAAACAAAATAAAACTCATCAACACCGTCTCAGTTAGTCTTTCCACTGTTCCACCAATCACCAACTCTGGTTTCATTGAAATAAACCCTTAATTCATTCAGTTAGATGTGAAAAGAAACATCCGTTATATATGCTCCTCAAAGCCACCAGACTCCATTGACAAAAACAGTATTTTTACTTCGCTGATCATCGAAACACACCTCATTCAAACTCGACAGAAACAAAAGAAAACTCATCAGAACCGTCTTTGTAGCCTTTCCACTGTTCCAACAATCATCAACTCTGGTTTAAGAGTTTGAAAGAGAGACTGAATAAGTAACGGATATAAAAAAGTACTGGAACATTTTCACGGTTTAGTAACCCTGCTTCACGGCACCTTCATGACATTGAACGTGACACACCAGAAAAACAAAACAGAAAGGCAATGGGAAAGGAGTCTATTGCCTATTTTAAGCAGGTTTTCCCGCATATACGTGCTAATTCTGGTAGGAAAAGGGTATACCAGAAACAGAGGAGATGGCAGCTGAACAGAGGCTTAGACAGATTTCGACGTATATGTGTGTGATAGAGTGTATGGACATTTTTGAGCATATTTACTTTGAGGCATTTTCTTTTCCTCATTGCAGGCTTTGCTTGGTACATACGCCAGCTGTCCCAACATGCACTGCTTTTCCCAGGCTACCATCTGCAGCTGGTTCAGTGTGTGTGTGTGTGTGTGTTTAAGCAACACATTTTCAATACTTGTTTTCTCTTTAATAAATGGATTTATTTAATCAAAGTGCTTCAGCTTCGCCTTCATTCTTGATGTGGAACACCAGGATGCGCTCCCATCGTACTCTGTGTTCTAACTCCCATGACGCTTTTTTTGCGCTAACACCCATAATTCACCTGGTTTAATCTGCTATTCCTTCCCCCCCTCGCCTCTGCTTCCCCCCTCCTCCCAACCAATGGGCTTAATGGCTCAGGATCTCAGTCTGCTACCCCTGTTGGTGGTAAGATTACAACGCTACTTCTTCTTTTCCGCTCTCTTTACCTTTCCTCTGTTGCCCTGACTTCTCCCTCCTTCACATGCACCCAGAAAGGTCACTTAAAGCTCCTCCCACTCTGGCATGCTGGGATTTGTAGTCACAGACTGTTAACATGGCTGTTTTATGATCATGCTAAACACACTGCTTTGGGAGCCTCATGTTTCTGCACTCTTATGTGTGCCTGGAAGTAGTCTAAAGTTTGAGACGATGTTTTTTTTTTATCCCGATAAATAGGACAAACACATTTCCCTACTGGAATTGTGTTGTCCAATATGCATTTTTAGATCCCAAGCAAATTATTTCTGAACATTTTGTAGTTTTGTTTTACTATTTTTCAGTAGTTTATATATAGTAGGCATTTATAGCATCCACATTAACTTTGTGTAGGAGTAAATATAAGAGACAAGAATAGAAAGGAAGATCAAGAAGGTCAAAGAGAGGGTCAAGTCTTTACGTGATAAAAGTATAAAAATGAATAAATGATCAGCTACTGTATATCTGTAAAGTCACAAGTGATGATCAAGATAATAGAACAATCCCAATTTAGCCTTTTCCCCGTCATTTAGATTGTATTTAGCTCCATGTCACTAGGTACTAGTACATAGAAACTCATTTTTTGTGTGTGTGTGTGGCTTTAGTCGAGTTGTGTCAGTGAGAGAGCGAGCGAGAGAGAGAGTCTGGTCTGCGTGCTCATTTTCAGTCATGTTGAAATCAGTTCAGCTTCATGTGTTGAGCCCTGGAGCTTGTTCTCCAAAAGTCTGTTTACACGCTTCAATTTCAGCACTGCAGAGCAACTTCTCCTCTATTTGTCTTAAGGTTGATAGTAATGGGAGTCCTTGTAGATTTAGAAACACTGTGGGCTTTGCATTTGGAGACAGGATGTCATGGGGAGGAGAAATTGAGACCTCTGTTATCAAATGTTATTCATTTTTGGGCGAAAAAAAAATTCTTCAAAAAGACAGGAGAGCTGTCTGTAAATCATCATCGTGCTTTCACTGAAACGACACATTTATTTATTTTATTTAAATGTATTTGTTGATTAATCGATTAGTTGTTTGGTCTATAAAATGTCAGAAAATGGTGAAAAATGTTGATCAGTGTTTCCCAAAGCCCAAAAATGACGTCCTCAAGTGTCTTCTTTTGTCCACAACGCAAAGATATTCAGTTTATTGTCACAGTTGAGTAAAGAAACCAGAAAATATTCACATTTAAGAAGCTGGAATCAGAGAATTTTGACTTTTTTTTTCTTACTCAAACCAATAAATCGATTATCAAAACAGTTGGCATTTAATTAAATAGTTGACAACTAATCAATTAATCGTTGCAGCTCTAGTAGAAATGGGTGTCAACACTTGTAAAATGCTCTTTCCTCTTTGGTGAGGTGTTCAACTCTCCTCGCCCCAAGAATCCTCTTTCCAACGACATCAAACACTGTAAAGTTTGCCATTAAGTTCTGTGTAGTTTCAGTAAATACAGTATAATATATGTTATTTGCTAAAAAGTGTTTGGAAACTAGTGCCACCAAGTGAAGGGCCAAAGCAACTGTCTTTGTCATATGTATACAAAACTAGTCCCCATTTTTAAACTAAGCTCCTCACATTAGAGGGAGATTGGTTACGTTTCACTGTTAAATCCCACTTGTTGCCTGAGTAATCCTCTGACTCTACTTCCTCCCTGTCTTTGTGTTTTGTCCTCTTCTCTCTGTGCGTCTCTGTGTAGCTGGCAGTCGGAGTGGCTCCCCGGGTCGTGTGCTCACGAGTACGGCCCTGAGCACCATGAGCACAGGGGCCCACAGGGTGCTGGCTGGGTCCAGCGGGGACAAAAACAGACGCAGTCGCATCCCCCGCAGCCAGGGCTGCTCCAGAGACTCTTCCCCCACCCGTCTGTCTGTCGGTAAGTCCTGCATCAGTTTTATAACAACAACTCAAATGTTATATGATGGTTTGGTTTTAAAAACTTCACTGCTTACAATCGTCCACGTACCCTTGAGTCTCAACTTTCTTCCCCTCCTGCTCCCTTTCCTCTTTTCCTCCTGCCCCTGGTGCTTCTGTCCTCTAGCTCCTTCCAGCATTAGTTCCATCTACAACGGAGCGAGCAGAGGAGGTAAGGCTCCGACCTCGACCAGACCATCCTGTTATCCATCTCTTCACCTCAATCTATCATCATCATCTAAAAATCACCCCTCATTCTCTATCTCCATCCATCACCACAAATCTCACGATCTCTCGCCGCCTTCCCAGTCCCCCCCATCAAGCCTCATAGTGCCCACCTCTCTAACCTGCCTCTGACTTCATGGCTGTGTTGTTATGGTGATGGGTGCCCGTGATCAGCAGATCTCTTTACTAACATGTTGTCAGTGGCTGGTAAACGAACTTCCTAGCAGGATCAGCGAAGCTGCATCAGGGCTTTGTAACCCTCTGGTAGGCTGTGATTAACCCTGATTGGCTGGGTAGATGCTGAGGCTGATGAACTGAGCAATGAACGGTGAAGTTGATTCATTGCGATGCTACTGGATGATAACGCAGATCCTCCCCTCCTCGCCCATCCCTCGATCGCTTAATTCATCTCAAATCACTTCCTCTTCTATTCTGTGTGTTTGTGTGTGAGATGACCACCCCGAGTGCATGTGATTATCAGACTGTTTGTTTCATTTAAATGTGAGTCCAGCAGTCCTGTGCTTCCGGGTGCATCTCATCTACAGCTGAAACAATTAGTCAATCATCTGCAACAATTTTGATAATCAATTAATCATTTAAGTCATTTTTTAAATAAATATGCCCATAATTCACTGGTTCTAGCTTCTGCAATGTGAATTTTAGCTGTTTTGATAGTAAACTAGGAAACTATAATAATGAACCCAAATATAACATATGACTGTTAGTCGGACAAATCAAGCAATTTTAAAGACGTCACCTTTTGGGGCGAAACTCTTTCTCCCACTGTACAGAAGTGAAGCCAGAATATCCCGGCTATGGGAGCTGCCGCCTTGAGATTTTGACGTAATTTGGAGCCAGAGTCTCCGCAGTAGTGATCGGTATCGAGGTCCCGCCTACACACCCGCATGAGCCAATCTCGAGGAAACTCTCACTCCTCGAGCCGAGGACAGCCGCAGCATTTTAGCTGAGCCACCCAGCTGCTACGTTAGCACCACGGTAGCTGTTTGGCTGGAAACAACTAACCATAATATTTCTATAACTACATTTATGATCATATTGACACATGTTCTATTACACAGACTCGTGACGGTTATGGAAAGTTAAAGTCACAACTCCTCTTGAGCCTCCGGCTGCGACTACTTCACTCAGAGCAGCTGTCAATCATGACGTCTCTACCCCTTTTTTATACCATCAAATAACTCATTAAAACCAAACTAATCAGAAAAATGAACACTTGAACAAACATCAGTGTGATAAGAACTACCTAAAATGACAGAAACCATCTTTGGGAAAAATTTATTTGAAGTGTACTTTGACTTTTTAGTTTGGCTCATGTCCCATCCGCTTACATGGAGAGGGCGGGATTTATGACCTATACTGCAGCCAGCCACCAGGGGGCGATCCAGATGTTTTGGCTTCACTTTTGGGGAGCTGTCATGTCGTCCATCTCTATATACAGTCTATGGTTGCTTCCAGTATTTGTGGCATTTTATAGACGAGCTGAAACAATTAGTCAATCAACAGAAAAGTAATGTGCAACTATTTTGATGATTGCACTTTTTCTTGTTGCTCGAAAATCCTGAAAAAGAAGAGACTAAAATCTGTTGAGATGCTCTCTCGGAGCCAGTAGACCTGTGCTCGTATTCTCTCGTTTCTCTCAGTTTGTCACTTTTGCCTGTTCTGTCTTATTCATGTCTTTATCCATGTACCATCCCCTCTCTCTCTCTCTCTCTCTACTTTGTCACTGCTCATGTTTGTCTTTCTTCTTTGTCTTTTTGTTGTCTTCTTCATGTCCCTTCCCCCTTGTCCTGTGTGTTCTTACTACCACTTTTCTTCCCTCCGCTGCTCTTCCTTCCCCCTGTTTCCCCCCTTCATCTTTCCCTCTGCTGCGGTGCGGTGTTGTAACCCGGGTGGCGTTAGCTCGGGGCAGTCGTATCCCTCGGCCCAGTATGAGTCAGGGCTGCAGCAGAGAGGCCAGCAGGGAGAGCAGCCGGGACACCAGCCCTGCACGCTCCTTCACTCCCCTTGGTGAGTAGCAGGAGCGATGACTAGTAAACTCAGGGTGATCAAAGGAGAAGAGAAACCTTTTATACATAAAACATAGGCTTTTATTTTAATTCAGTGTCTGATTTAATCAAAATCTCAACAGTTTAAAAGGTTGAGGTTGATTTAAAAAAAAAAAAAGAAAAAGCAATCTCTTGCATGTTTTTCAGCCTTTCTTTCTACTCTCACACCCTCAATCAGTGTTAGAGTTGTGTGTGTGTGTGTGTGTGTGTGTTTGTCTTGTGCGTGTGCGAGTGTTAAACTCTGTATGTGTGTTTTAATCTTGGTTGCAGCAACGCGGAGCTACTCTCGCTCCACCGGAGCTCTCCACACACCTGACGTTTTTGGTGCCGCAGGTGAAGGCTGAGTACATCTATTTCTCCGTACCTCACCCACCCACGTCACCTTACTTTGTGTTCGCTCACCCGTATTTTTCTTTTTGTTCTCTTTAGTGCCAAGCATCTTCTCCTATGTTATTTGTCCGTTTTCTTTTCTTGTCCATCAGCCTCCGTGTTTCTTTTTTTTCTTTTTTTTTATTCTGCTCCAGGATGTCGAACCTTCCAGTGGAATAGCATGTTTCCGCCCGTTCAGTTGCCAGTTGACAAACCATTCTCCCAGTTTCACCATTTGTTTTTCTTTATTTAGCCCTGCCCCTCTTTTTCCGCAAGGACACCAACATGTTCTTCAGTGTTTTCTGTCAATCATACTTTCTCCCCCAGCGGCACCTGCAATGTCACCTAACAAGTCATCCCATCAACTCACAGGGTTGGCTCATGGGAAATGTAGTGTGTGTTGATTGTGAATGGATGATGGCGACCATCAGTGGACGAGTGAGACAAGTAGTAATTTTTTAACATGTTCTCTCCTGCTCCATCCTTCCACTCTTTCTATCTGCAGGATCAGGTTTGGGCATCAGTCAGTCCAGTCGTCTCTCGTCTTCAGTCAGTGCTATGAGGGTCCTCAATCCTGGCTCAGACGTAGAAGAGGCTCTCGCAGATGCACTGGTATGAACACAACACATATACATTAAAAAAATGCATAATAACTCTGTTCACTTTCCAGTAAGCAGCTCACACCTCCTGGAGTGTGTGTGTGTGTGTGTGTTAACTAACCCCTGGTTCTACCTCTGTTTAACGCTGTCAGCTGTTGGGAGACATGCGGTCCAAGGTCAGCTCCTTCTCCTGCCTCTTACCTGTGTGTAGTGTTGTGTGTCTTTAGCTGTGTTTGTGCTCTATAAAGCAGGTGTGTGTTAGCGCATGTTTGACTAGCCTGTGCCTGGTGTTACTCCCGTCTTCTCGTTCAGCTTAATTTCATCTCCTTTGGATTTCTGTCCTCCAACCCGCAGAAGAAGCCAGCACGGCGGCGGTACGAAAACTACAGCATGTACTCTGATGACGACGCTAACAGCGATGCATCCAGCGCCTGTTCAGAGAGGTCCTACAGCTCCAGGAACGGAGGAGCCATCCCCACCTACATGAGGCAGACGGAAGACGTAGCTGAGGTTGGCGGCAACAGCAGCATTGAAAAACATATTAAAATGATTATGTTGTGTTTTTTGTGGGGATCTGTACCAAACAAAGATGTTTTCTTAAGTCTGTAGAATATGATGTGCAGGCCAGGACATCTCTGCAGCACAACAATATTTAATTTAAAATGGTATCTTGACACACATTCTGCCTTTAACAAATATTGCGCCTCCTGCTATTTGAAAATTGTAGTAGGCCATATTGCGATTTCGATAAAATTGATTAATTGTGAAGCCCTAGTACAATATAGTATAGTATAGTATGAGGTACAAAATATAGTTTAAGGTGCAATGTGATAGTAGTAATATTAGTAATAATATGATATAGTATAGCGCAGCAGTATAATAGAATATCAAATGTAATATGGTTTAGGGTGGTACAGTATAGTAAAGTATGTATATACGATTGAGCTATAAACATACAAGTTGGGTTATAAGTCAGTGAAATTTGGATTTTTGTCTTTTTACACTACTAGTTTGAGGTAAGGATTGTGAGGAAATTAGTGCCAGTAGTGCAAGAAATGGAAAGCAATGACACTTCAGTATCAGGCTCAATATGTCTTGAATCATTACTTCCTTTGTGCCTTTATTATACACTGTATATACAGAAGTCTCAACATGTGTGTCTGTATTTGTGGTTATAACCAGGTGTTGAACCGTTGTGCCAGTGCCAACTGGTCCGAGAGGAAGGAGGGTCTGTTGGGGCTGCAGGCGCTGCTCAAGAACCAACGCATCCTCAGGTCAGCCACAGAAACAGGCGGATGTGTTTTCAAAGAATAAAAAAACGGTTGTTGATTTTCATCTAACTTTGTTTTGTTTGTTGACCTGCAGTCGGGTAGAGCTGAAGAGGCTGTGTGAAATCTTCACCAGGATGTTTGCAGACCCTCACAGTAAGGTATGAGCGCATACAGCGCAAGTACTCGCACAAAGATGCACACTCATTTACAACACCATGCCAAATAGATTCATCATTCACCCACTTTGATTTTACCTTTTGTTCCAAATGTTTCGTTTACCCCCACCATCCTCCACTGTACCGGATTCTGCCAAAACAAACACAAGGATCCATTTGTTCACACGCACACACAGACGCTCACATGTGTTAAATATGAATAAGTTTAGAGATAAAGACGGGATAAACGGGTCAGAATGCATTCCCAGATGTAAACACATGGATAGTCACACTCAAACATAGCATCACAGGCATGCAGAGTGTGCGACGGACTGTTTTCTAACGGCATGCCACGCCTGAGTTTGCGTGTGACTTCACACCTCTCCGCCGTCCTGTGGGATTGCTCTGTCACTGTAGCGGCCGACCCGCAGGCTGTGCTCGCTGCATCCAATGCCACTCCCCTCTCTTTCCCCCTCCCTCCCTGCAATCTGAGGCGACGACACTGACCGCACACACACTTAAACATACACACCGATATTTGGGGCTGCCAACTCTTCTCTCTGACTAACCAGCTGCGTTTCGCCCTCTCTTAACACTGCCACTTTTCTTTCGGCGTTTTTTGAGTGCCCGCTGCCTCGCACTTGACGTAAGGTGTGTGAGAGCCTCTACCCTTCCCCCCCCTTCGTTTGACGTTTGACGATTTGATGAATTTCAGCGAGACTGCGGCAGGGTGTACGGCACGGCAGAATCCGGTATAAGCTCAGCCTCCTTCAAGGTACTGCATCTCACCATGGATCCCTCTCCTGCCTTCATCTCTCTATCCCACTTCCTTTTTCTCATCTCCCTTGTTTTTCCAACGTCTTTCTCAGTTTTCTTTCCTAGTGTGCACAAAACATCACTTTTTATAAATGTTTTTGCTCTAATGTATATGACTTTATTTCCATTTTGCAAATGTTGGATTGAAAATGGAGATTTTGAGCGTGCACGCAGACGCCGAGTTCATTCAGGTCGTCTTTGTCAGGATGCTAACAGATGTGTCTCTCTCTCCCCCATGCCACCCCACTCTGGAACTCTCTGTAGAGAGTAAGTCTGGCCAATCAGTGTTATCGTATTTATACATTGTGTTTGGATGAAAATCTCACTCACTAACCTGCCTCACATAAGGTTGCCTGTAACTACACTGTCCTGCTGAAATCAACCATGTAGAGATGTCAACCACACAGTCTCATTGGTATTTAACTGTCTCATTGTGGTTGTCTTCTAACATTATTATTATTATTATTATTAATTTGGGTATTTAAAGTTTGATTGGAGATTGGGATTGAAGGTGGGCTGCTGCAATGATGAGTGAATAACCACTAACTTCACAATGGGAACTAATGCTACTCTCACATGAGCATAACCTCCCTGTATCCTGTAATTACACTATAAATGCAGGACTAATTGTGTGCATGCATGTGTGCATGAAACATGTGTAAAATGGTTGAGTGACTGAGTCGCTGTGTGACCCAAACTGTGTGTTTGTGTTTAGGTGTTCAGTATGTTCCTGGAGACGCTGGTAGATTTCATCCTGGTCCATAAGGAAGATCTACAGGACTGGTTGTTCGTCCTGCTCACACAGCTGCTGAAGAAGATGGGAGCCGACCTGCTTGGCTCCGTACAGGCCAAAGTTCAGAGAGCCCTGGATGTCACACGGTGGGTGTCACACTATCACACTACAGACTGACATAGAGTGCTAAAGGAATGAGTCCTAAAACCCAGAAATGAGTTAGCACTTCCAGTTCCCTCGTGTGGAAGTCAATGGGTATCATCACGCCGACTCGTCCGCCTTTACAGCCCTGTTGTGTATACTCGCTCTCCTTTGACCGTGGTGTAGTTCCCTTACAGCCTAGCTTTAGCTTTTTACTTCTGGAGATTGCATTCACACTTCAAAAATCATAAAAGTGGTGTTCATTTGTAGAGAATATCTTGCTGAACAAAACGTGTAAGTATCATAAATGTTTGTTTGCCACAGAGTACATTTCATTTATTCTGGCTGATTAGACGTCTGCTCAGGTTAAAGTTGGGCCAGAGCTCTGATGGGAATTTATTATATTACAAATCTTCATCCACCAATAAGAACGATAAAGGTTTAATTTGTCCGGCCCTAACAGGTTCAGCAAAGCTAACAGGAGACTCAGTTAGTGTATACACGCTCACACAGTCCTGAGCAGAGGTCTAATCAGCCAGATTAACTGAAAACACCTGTGTGGGTGTTCAGAGGCTTTAATTCCTGATAATGGACACCTCGTCGGGCATTAACCCCTATACATATAAAAGAATAGATACGCCTCTGAGGATCAACACTGCCTTCTCTGTCTTATGTTTTTACACATACACAAAGGGAGGATAATAATACAAATTATTGTTTACCTCTGACTTTTGTAGTAACACAGTAATCTTTTTTTTCCCCCCTCTGACAGAGAGTCTTTCCCCAATGACCTCCAGTTTACTATTCTCATGAGGTTCACTGTGGACCAGACACAGACGCCCAACCTCAAGGTAAATGTTCATTTAATGTGTGTGTGTGTGTGTGTGTGTGTGTGTGTGTGTGTGTGTGTGTTTATATGAGAAAGAGAGCGGAGTGTGTAAAGGTCGGAGTAAGGGAGGGGCGAGATGGAAGGATGGAAACTCAGAGACTGTGTAACCATGGTAACTATGATGTACTGATATGACCTCATGCCTGCCCGAACCCCTGAATCCTGGGCTGTGATTGGATAGCGATTGATCTGGCTTCTCCACCGGCTTTTTGCTCTGCTACAGTGTGGACACGCCCTTCAAGCTTTCCTCCTCCAGCTCCGTATCCATCCTCTTGTAATTTCCTTCTCACTAACCCTTCTGTTAGAGCAACTTCTCGTCTCACCTGTATGACCTAGCCCCTCACTCCTTACCTTCATTCCTCACTCCTCGCTCTCCTAACCCCTTATCTGCCCCCTCCCACACTCGTTCCTGCCCGATATTTCACCCCATTCTCACGACTGTTTCATTCCTTATCAGTCCTTCTCTTCCTCTGCCTTCCAACTAGATTTGGGCAATGAAAGATATTATCAGCATCCCAATTTCACCGAAATATAAATTTCCTCAAGGCTATTCTTGCTCTCGATTTGACTTGGCAAAATGTCTCTGCTGTTTCAACACCTCTGTCATCTAACAGGTAGCTTGCTGTTGCTTTTTGTTATTGCTGTCTGCTGTCAGAAGTGACTGCTTAAAGCACAGTTGTGGAACGTGGACCTACTCTGTGGCCTGAAGAAACTCTTAATAGTAAAAAAACACAGACTCAGTTGGCTCATAGTCTGACGTTACAGCTCACAGGGGAGGGCAATATGACGATATATTAGGACTGCAACTAACGATTATTTTCATTGTCAATTAATATGTCGATTATTTCTCGATGATCAAAATAGTTGGCGATTAATTTAATAGTTGACAACTAATCAATAAATCGTTGTAGCTCTACAACATATACCGTGAGACAGTAGAAACATGTTTGTGTGGGGATTTTGCAAATCAATTTGCCAATCTTGGATTTATAATAATAATAATAATAATAATAAATTCAACTTAAATAACGCTTTACAAAGACTCAAAGATGCTTTAACTACAGATTTGATGCGATGAAGTACCTGGATTTTTTTCTGATACGCAATTCACTGGACTGGATCTTTTATCTAAAAGCAGTTTCTCAGTTGAATTTCCAGAAAAATGTATCAACAACAGACAATAAAAATCAAATATCACCCTAAATATGCTGCCTGTGGTGACTTGTAAGGTCAAGTCAGACACTTTCGATGCAACACTGATAAGTGTGCACACATTATAAGGATGTTGATACAATATTGAGCATTTCAGCAGCGTAGAAGTCATTATCCATCTTATAGACTGTTGCATGAAGCTTCATGAACCACTGTTTCTTGTTAAACTAACTAGCCATCACAGCTCTTTGCTGCCATCATGTGGCCTAAACGATTACATTGTGAATTTCAGAATATCATAAAATTTCAATATCGCCCAAATTTACTTTCCAATCTTATTACTCCTCTAAACTCTCCTCCCTTCCTCCCTTCCTCCCTTCCCTCCCTCTTCCCTCCGCCTCCTTTTCCCCTCTTGTCTCCCCCTGCCCTCCCCTGTCCTCGTCTCCCTTTCTCCCTCCGTTGATTGACGCGGTGCTTCTCCTCTTTCTCTCTGAAGCCTGTACGGAGCTCGTGTTGCGGGCGAGGGCGAGGGCGAGGGCGAGGCAGGGGAGGGTCCGGTGTAAAATTGTTCCCCCCCAGAGTGCGGCGCCACGCATGCTCTCTAGACGAGCAGGCCGCAGCCTGGAGCCAGTCCTCCCAGGTCAGTGCGCTCCGGGGGGAGCAATTATATGGCCCGCGCAATGCTACTAAGTGATTTGGAGGACGTTTCTGGTCCTTGAGGTGCAAATGAGTAGAGAGAGGGAGGAAAATCAGGACAGGAGTCAGTTGTTGTGGCGTTTTTCGGAGCCTGCGGTGAATGTTTGCATTTATTGGTTCCTTCGTGTATTATTTGTCATCGCTTTTCTTTTTGATTGATTTTGTTTTCCCTCATGATGCAGCATGACCATGAATGCACTTCTCTCACTGATTCATCAGATCATTTGATTTTCAGACCTGCAAGAGATGCACAATCTGCTGCGGTTGTTCATGCTGACTGTGAACATTGGTGGTCACTTTTTCATGCGTGTGTGTTTTGTAGTTTTTTTGTTATTACTGTATTTGTGTTTTTGCAGGTGAATATTGGCCATTCAGTTTCGTTGTTATCAGTCAACTTACTAATGATTTGTGTAAATGCACATTTTTGTGTCGCAGGTGAAGGTGGCCATTCTGAA
The DNA here is from genome assembly GCF_043250625.1 of Sebastes fasciatus. Taxonomy (NCBI): domain Eukaryota; kingdom Metazoa; phylum Chordata; class Actinopteri; order Perciformes; family Sebastidae; genus Sebastes; species Sebastes fasciatus. The sequence continues at coordinate 17,020,028 of NC_133811.1, read as the reverse complement.
GTATATCGACACGCTGACATTACAGATGGAAGCTCCAGACTTTGTGAACTCCAGTGAGACTCGGCTGGCCATCTCCCGCATCATCACCTGGACGACTGAACCCAAGAGCTCTGACGTCAGAAAGGTGCAGACACACAAACCTCCACTAGCTCAAAACATTTTTCCATTAGTTAACTCTCATGAGATAAACCCAGTAGAGTTTTTCTAACTGAAGGAGATGTGTTTTGTGTGTTACAGGCAGCCCAGTCGGTGTTGATCTCACTGTTCCAGCTCAATACTCCAGAGTTCACCATGCTGCTGGCAGCTCTGCCCAAAACCTTTCAGGACGGAGCCACCAAGCTGCTTCAAAACCACCTGAAGAACACTGGCAACGCTGCACAGGTAACAAAGGTTTTGTGTTTCAGCCACACATGGTACACTGTGGTTGTGAATCATTATACTGTAACATTAATGGCGTACTTCTTTCTAACTTAACTTAACTTGTGTGTTTTTTGTCACTTCTTCAGGCAACAATGGGCAGCCCTCTGACGCGCCACACGCCCCGATCTCCAGCAAGCTGGTCCAGCCCGGTCACATCCCCCACCAACACCTCCCAGAACACCCCCTCACCAAGGTAACACACACTTGGAAAATCCATCTAACAATCATTCACATAGACTGAATGAATACAGGCCAAGATGTGCACAGTAGAAAAGAGTAAAGTCTACAGATGTTCGTTATGAATTAAACCACATTAGTTAGAGACAGTATGGCTCAGTGTGTTGCTGCTCCTTCTCCTTTATGTCTCTAGGTCACAATTTAAAAAGAAGGAAGTCTGGGGGTATATGATCAATACTGTTTTTGTACTTTTTATGTAACTAGTGCAGTGCCCGTTCAAAACATGCCTGTTCAGAACAGGCTGAATGCTTGGCCTGTGGTGTTGCTGCTTGCAGCTTTCAGGAGAACCGCTCATACGAACAACTTCACACTTGACGCTGTGCTTCCTTGGTTCCTGAGCAATATACCTGCCATGACATAGTTGCATCACACACCGAGGCCATGTTACTCACCATCAGAAATACACTTGGTGGAATACACTTAGCAGAGGTAATTTCCAAATAGGTATATGTATTAGTCGCTTGCTTTGACATAACCTGCGCGGTCATAAAGCAGAGCATGGATTTAATGAGTGGAGGTGTTTTGCCGGCGGTAAAGTTATAAGTTTGTATGCCAAAAACGTACACAATTTGAGTTGTAATGGCAGAGTGGCGCTGCTCCTGTTGACTTTATGCTTGTGCTCTTTGACCCAGGGAAGTGAAGAAAAGTTTGATTGTAACGTTATCCAGCATTAGCGTTCGCAGGCTGTAGATCCAGGATCCAGCCGCAAAAGTGACCTGCAATGAGCCGCGGTCTGCCCGCTGCAGACGACATGCTCGTCTCAGTCTGCAATCGTAATATTGAACGTGTCCAATATTGCACCAAATTTGAAAAAGCATTCCCCAGCAATACATCCGCCAAGTGTGAATTAGATCGGATTAACGGTTCTCGAGATATGCAAATTATACACAGACAGAGATTCCTTTTTATAGTCAGATTTTTTTAATTTTGGTAGTACGTTGAAATTTTTTTTTTTCACATTTATCTCAATCAGATTTATTCTAAATGTGTAGTAGAAAAACATGTGATTCCATATGAAATGTATCATAAGTGGGGGTATAACAGTTTGATGACTGTAATCGTGCAGCCTTAGCTCAGTGTCCTTTTTTTATTCTCCTTTGTGTGCAGTGCATTTGACTACGACACAGAGAACATGAACTCGGAGGACATCTACAGCTCACTGAAAGGTGTCACTGAGGCGATCCAGAACTTCAGCGTCCGCAGCCAAGAGGACATGAATGAACCGGTTCACCGGCGGGACGGAGACGAGGTCAGTAGAGCAGACGGATTGATAGTGTGTGTGTGTGTTGATGTGAAGTGTACATCAGTATGTGTCGAGGCTGATATGAAACCATTAGAGCTGCTGGTCTAACAGGAAGGAAATAATTTTTTTTCCTGTAATTGTTGGCAGCACCATTTAGTTTTAGGTAACATTTTACATAGTGTGACATTTTCTTCCTCAGACACGATGACATGACTTTGACTGAGAACAAAAGTGAAACATTTACAGACGATTGTGTGAAGGAGAGCAGCCAAGATTTGCAAACAACCGTGTTGTTGAAGAGTAGACTTTAAAATGACCAAGCTGCCAACTTTTAGGAATTCTTTCATGAAACTCCCCAAAACCAGTTTCACACTTCGTCTGTTTCGCTTGTCGTGAAGGAGCTAGTTGTTGTAGTCAGACAATATTATTTGATGAAACTTGAGCAGAACGCTGCCACAAATACAAAGAGTAGAGGTGTTGGGGGAAGCGTTAGGAAAAGAAAAAATTAACTTGAATGTAGTTTAATGTTCAATCAGTTCTTAGCGTTCATTCCTCAGAAATACAATTAACTTTGATTCTCTGTTGTAGGCAACACTTTTATTAGGTGTTGTGCAACAGGGTGCGTCGTGTGTTGACGCTGACTGATATATAAGATGATAAATCAATAAACTTGCTCAGTGTTGCCACATCGCTGTGAGCTGTTCACACTGATTGGTTTATGACATAGCCAGTCCTGTTTGTGGGGAAATGTTTTCAAAATTTTACACTACTTTCAGAACGATGCCTTTTTTTTGGAACAATACCAAAACAATTTTGTTGTTTTTTTGATTATTTAACATAAAAGAAACTTCTCAAACAGTAGTGTTTAATACTGTTTTGACACAAGCAGCCGTACAAGACCAATGCCACCGTTTGACAAAATTGTCAAAGTTCTGATTTAAATCAGAAAATATCTGATCACAGAATAAACAAGATCTGACAAAGTGTTCGATGCTAACTTTTGATGCACTTTTGCTACTCAAAGCTGCAGACATATCTCACTTGGTACTCAAACAGTAATGGGTTTTGATCCATAGTGTTGTTCAGCCTTGCAGCATGTTTTCCAAGACGTGCAAAACACACATGCACAAACATAGCTACCTCCATTAACTGTATGTGACCCTGACATCTGATCTGTTCCACCGCTCCCCCTGCAGCGTGGGAACTGGGAGGAGTACATTAAGTGTTTATGGGACTGACGACTGTGAACTGGATCCTCTATAGCCACTGATAAAATCATGTGCATTGTTTGTTGTGATCCCGGTGGCTGAAAATCACACCGTGAGGATTTTCTCAACAAGAACCTCCCCTTTAATATTTTCACCAGTGCTTATCTAGATACTTGTTAAGTCCAAATTCATGACTTCAGACGTCATGCCAGGTCTTTTTACAGTCCCTCCAACACAACCCCGGCCCCTTTTAAGGACACGGTGTACTCTAGTACAGAGGTCAGACCCCCTGACATTTTCCCCATGAGATGCATCTGAAATCTAACCAGCCCACATGTCATCATCCTGCCAAAGTGCACCTGACCCATCAAACCGCCACTCAGACAGTGCATTTAGTGGTTTGAGTGTAAATATACACAGAAACAAGATCACCTTAACCAGCTTCACCCTGCTCCACCTCTCACCTGGTGGTCCCAACACTGGGTTGTTTTTATCACATCTAAAGAACTACATGCTGTCAACAAAAGAAGTGATCCAGATGACTAAATTAAGAGTGTGTGTTTCCTTTTGTTTTGACCAGTATCTGTACCGGCTGAAACGGCGTACAGCCCAGCATTTTAGGATGCTTTTATACCCAACCTGTTTAGTGCACGGGGATTCTGGTGTGTTGCTTGTTTGGTTTGGTATATTTAGACCCTGTTCAGACCTGGCATTAACATGCGTCTCGGGTGATACGGTCATAAGTGGACAGCTTTAAGTACGTCTGTTGACACCTGGCATTAGAATACGTCTCCACATGGCGTCTCCAGTGACCACTAGTGATCGGATCTCACTTCCCTGCTCTATATGCAAATAAACACATACATCATTTCCTTTCGCAAAGACCAAATGCATTGTTGTTTTTAACCGACAGGAGACAGCGGAATTAATATCCTACATATTTGTGAATTACATTACATTAGTACATTTTACGAACATAAAAATATGAGGTTATTGGTGGTCCCTGGAGACCTCCGAACCGAGCACAGAGCTTCAGAGAGCTGCTATATATTAAGCTATTTTGTTGAGTTCCCTCTGGATGCGCAGTGCAGGCTATATGTCTAGGTTTTTTATCATGAAAGGTCAGAACGAAAGTGTGAAGCTGTTATGCGCTGCTGTTTACAATGGGGGAGTAATAAAGTATTTGTCGTTATTTTATTACCTTCATAAAATACCTTTCTCGAGTAACACACAGGTCAGTTGAGTAGGCGGTCCTTCATTGTGCGCTATGACACATTCGTGTACACACTGCTAAAAGAATGTGGCCATAGAGGGCCCAGACCACCTCTGAATGTGGTCTGAGAGATCGGATCTCAATGCATCTTGAGTGCATTCACACCTGTACTTAGAGCTGTCCACTTGTGATCGGACCACTCAAGACGCATGTTAATGCCAGGTCTGAACAGGGCCTTAGTCTGTTGTGAAAGCTGTCATTTTAACTCTAGTGCGGACTTAACAACTGGACTGAGACACCCTCAAAGCTGGGTAGTGGTCTGGTTCAGGCAAGCTATATAAATATGCAAGATAAATTCGTATGCACGTCAGCATGCGTGCAGGAGATTTTAATTAATACATCAGAAAGGAGATGAAACAGTGATATGATGTGATGTTGTCCTACTTTGAGTATTCTAGCAATTCCTGATCAATCATGTCATCTAGACCCTCAGTTTGGATAAGAAAAAGCTCAGACAAGAAGCCTAATTTTTTGTCCTTTTTGACAGATGAGGTCAAGTTGCAGTCTCAACTAATAGTGTTCATAATCAATTAATCTTTTGTGAGGTCTGTATGACAACTAAGAAAACGAACACAAGGTGCAGCATGAATTAATGTCAGTCAAAAGCTTGATTTTTGTTTTGTTCCTCTGTGACACCTCTTGGTTTCGTTGGTTGGAAATAAAAGCCAACAACGTTAGATTGTTTTAATTTGGTCTCGGGCCAAATGAGCCAAAAAGTGACCTGAAAGTCGGAGCCTCTTTAACAATTGTTATTGCGTTTCTGCAGGGAGACAGCGGGACAGACAGCAGAGTGTCAGACTTTGTGGACGGAGGCCGCATGGCTCTGGACAACAAGACGTCCCTCCTCAACACCCCCCTGCTGTCCTCCAGCCCCCGAGGAGCCCGCGACCACTTCTCCGACTCTCCCTTCAAACACAGAAGCAAAGACACCAGCATGGACGACTCTGAGCTCCTCACAGACGGTACACAGACGCATTGTGACAGAAAAAAATATATAAAAAGAAAATATAATAAATATGATAATTGCCCCATATGTGTTTTTTGTTTATCTATTAACAGACAGCAGCCTGGACCAATCGGAGCTGGTGGCCGAGCTGCTGAAAGAGTTGTCCAATCACAACGAGCGCGTTGAGGAGAGGAAGGCGGCGCTGTGCGAACTGCTGAAGCTGATTCGCGAGAACACCCTGCAGGTGTGGGACGAACATTTCAAGACCATCCTGCTGCTCCTGCTGGAAACGATGGGCGACAGAGAGGTACACACACACACTCGCTTGGTTTCTATGATAACACCGTGCTAAATCTCCTTTTCCTTTAAACTTCTAAAATCCTTGTAATTCTCCCAGCATGTGATCCGAACGCTGGCTCTGCGGGTGCTGAGGGAGATTCTCAGCAAGCAGCCGTGGAGGTTCAAAAACTACGCAGAGCTCACCATCATGAAGGCCCTGGAGGCTCACAAAGACCCCCACAAGGAGGTACTCAGAAATTAGTTCTCTTAAAAACAAATTTTTATCAAGAGGACTTCAGAGAGCGTGAAAAGATGAAAGTTGTTTTTGAGTTTATATATGGATGATCAAAGTGTTTAATAGATTAAAAACATGTACTCATCTGCTACGTGATTATGAAATGCTAATATTTATTTCAAATGAATAGATCAAATTACATAATGACTGATTTTTTGCCCAATTTACTCTTATAGAGGATCAGCACTGATAATGTTTTTGTCCTGCAGGTGGTACGAGCAGCAGAGGAGACGGCAGCCATGTTGGCGTTGTCCATCAGCCCAGACCAGTGTGTCAAGGTGTTGTGTCCCATTATCCAGTCAGCTGACTACCCCATCAACCTGGCTGCCATCAAGATGCAGACCAAAGTGGTGGAGAGGGTTCCCCGCGAGGGCCTGATGAGCCTCCTGCCTGAGATCGTGCCAGGACTCATACAGGTAACACACATACAGACGAAACTTAGTTTTTGTTTTACGATCTAGCACTATTAGAAGTATAATGTTGGGTGCATTATTTATTTAAAAGTAAGAGGAATTGTTTTTATCTTTCGCTGTAGAGGGTTAGGGGCCGTGTCTACTAAAGTGTTTTTTTCTGAGGCCAAAGTATTCTTTATATTATTTGAATTGGAGTTCCGTGTATTTACGCTATGGCAAATACATCCCGTCCTCACACACCATCCACACATTCATACACGGATACTTTCTCTGACTCCTTTGTTTTGTCCAAAGTGTCCTGCAGGTTTGTAATCCATTGTATCTGGTTAAACAGGGTTACGACAACTCTGAGAGCAGTGTAAGGAAAGCCTGTGTGTTCTGCTTGGTGGCCATTTACGCAGTGATCGGAGAGGACCTCAAACCGCACCTCAGCCAACTCTCCAGCAGCAAGGTAACCTGACCTATAAGCATTTGAAACGTAGATTTAGATGTAGATTTAGCACAAGCCAGTTGGCTGAAAAATGTGTCGTTTCTCATCCATGTCTTAAAACACCATGTTTTGGCGTCTTGACAGGTTGAAATGTGGCATCTTGGGATATGTATGTGTTTTGAACACATTAAAAAATGGGAGCAAACACCTTTTGTGTTCTAGTGGGAGACCAGTGTGGTCTTTTTGTTGTATTTTTATACAATATCATAGCACTGATTTACTTTCATCCATTCTTTATAATGTATCTTTCTCTAATAATAACTAATATTTGAATACTTGCGATTCTCACCTCAGTAATACACCTAGTATGACTTCCTTGCAACCTCTAGAGATGCATACATTTACATATATCTATCCTCTTTCTGTTTTTCTGTCCGCAGCTGAAGCTGCTGAATCTGTACATCAAGCGTGCTCAGTCCGGCTCCGGCGGCGGTGAACCCCCGACTGAGGGCCTATAGGAGATACAGCGCCCTCCCACAGGGCAACCACAGAACTGCAACTCTGCCCACCAAACATAAACAACCCTTCATGAGCTCACACCCACACAGACCGAGAACAAAAACACACATCCTAACACTCTTTCACCGGAGCTTACACCCACACCTACGCTTGCACTCTGGCCAGCAGAGTGACACACACACACACACACACACACACACACACACACACACACACACACACACACAGGTACACACGGTCCTCATACATTTCCTGTACAAGATGGGAGTTGCGGTGCAGAAGAGAGGAGTGTTGTAGTTCTCCTGACCATCGCTGAGGATCTCAGACTGAACTGAACCCTTAAACACACCAACAGATAACACACATCCAGTCACACCCGGTTTGTCACTAATCACTCAAGGATGAAGAAACGTCCGTCCTCTATCCCGAACACTACAGTATCCCCTCTGAATAACATCTCGATGTCAACAGTAAGCGGTGCGTCTGCATGGTTCTCATTTTTAAGGGGGTAAGGTTCATAGAACAGGGCTGAGACGAACGAATGGAGCCGCCTTGTGTCTTTCTTGAACAGCGAGTAACCGGGGCCAGGTAGACAGGAATGTAAATTTACATTGTGTCATAGTTTGGATTTATTTTACGCGATGAGGTTTTACTGCAGCGGTTTTTAATGTTTGGAGTTTTCTCTCGCTCACACACACATATACACACACTTTCAAAAAGGTGCTGATTAGCCTAAAAGGTACGACCAACCAACCAAGCAACCGTGCACAGCACTAACACGAGTCACAGCGGGTCACGCCTGCTCATAGCGAATACAGTACATCCCGAGGTATAAGAGGTGTTACGTGCTTGACTATGCATGAGACTAAATTTAAACGTTTTTATTGGATCGACAGTCAGAATAGTGTGACTGGGGTTTTAAATTAATGTGAACGATGTCCACCCCTTTCAGAAACATTCACGGTGTACTCCGTTTTCTCCCGGCTCATCTCGGATCACTCCACTTTTGGGCAACACGGGGAGGAAGATGTGTGCGTGCTGCTTACTACATGAAGTATGACAGGACATGGCTTATTATCACATAGTGGATATGTATCTATACATGATATTAAAATGGGATATCCAATAACTGTGTCATTTAGGAGAGTTCCCCGGGGGGTGCACACGCGCACCTGTGCCCATCCTTGTTTTTATTTTCTCTCTGTCGCTTTAGCCGTAGTCTCTTTCTCTCTCTCTCTCTCTCTCTCACTTATTTTTTCTCTGCTGAGAAATTTGTAGAAATGTATTATTTACAGCTCTGAAAACGAAATCGTCACGTCACCCTTTTTCTCTTCTTCTCTTCTCTTCATCGTGTCTTTCTTTCCCTCCTCTTCTTGTAACATTCTAGTTTTCACTGTTGTGTTTCCTCCGTGCATTTACAAAGCTGTGCTTACATTACAAATAAAGAACGTGTACAGATCATGACGAGCCCTGCTGTCTCTTTTGATTGTTGCAGTGGAGAAGAGTCCCAAAAAAAGAGGTGGATAGAAATGTTAATGACAGATGGGATATATTAAACATCTTTACTGATTGCAATTCAACACTGAAGACTGATCATTTTGGTTGCAAACTATTTGTCGAATTGACCCAGGATCAGTGATAAACCATCTCCAGTATATTTTCTAAAGAGCCACTATCGCCAGCCGTACCGTAAACCAAGAGATAGTGAAAAACATGTACGATTAGTTAAAGCTTAAAACTGCAACAAAGACCTCTGTCCTTTTTCGCAGTAACTCTTCTTTTATATCACAGCTGATGATAAAAGGGATAAGATTGAAAGAAAAAAAATGTATACACAAAATTATGTGTATTTTTGTAATTTGTTGTGAAACACTGAATACTTTTCTCTCTTTGGGCATCTCGTAAATCCTCCAAAATATTCTGAGAAATAACAGCTAGCTACTTAACAGATTCAATGCAAAACATGATCAGTTTATAAAACATGATGCACAAACTGCTGCAACAGCAAATGCATGCTTACACATTAAAGCATGAGTAATAACAATCCAATAATATTATGTATTTATTAATAATGTAAGATTGTAATTCTGCAAGTGCATTTTGGCCCATTATGTTTGATCTGTCCTGAGTTGTTTGCCCTAAAGTCTATTGTGTGTTGAAGTCCATGTCCTGAAGTCAGACGTGGGGACAGTAATTAAAGTCCTGAGGCGGGTCTTCCCCCTCCTTGGGGCCAAAATAGCTCTGAAAAACTTTGCCAGCCACAAGACTTGACTGTGAGCCATGCTGCACGTCCAGGGTCCGACCGGTGGATAATTATTGACCAGACAACAAGACCAGCTCCAAGAGACTTCTGTTGTGCAAACTCCTCTTCAGCACTGACATGAGACAGACATGACCTCCTGTTTGGACCTCCTCTTCCTCCTCCTCCTCCTCCTCTTCCTCGGTACCAGGCTGGGTCGTGTTTATCTGGAGTGAGACAGACAGACAGGAGTAGCGACAGACAGCTGTTTTGTGGGACATGATGTTGTTCTGGCAGTCCTACACTGAAAACTTCAGAGCCCCCGTCCAGAGACACGATGGCAGCAGTTACACACGGTAACTATATGAAATAAAATAAGTGTTTATTTAGTTCTAAGGACAGATCAAACATAATGGGCCAAAATGTACTTGCAGAATTACAATCTTACATTATTAATAAATATTATTGTATTGTTATTACTCGTGCTTTAATGTGTAAGCATGCATTTACTGTTGCAGCAGTTTGTGCATCATGTTTTATAAGCTGATCATGTTTTGCATTGAATCTGTTAAGTAAACTAGCTGTTATTTCTCCCTGAATTGTACTGCAGTAGTATAGAGTAACATAAAATACTCAAGTATCTTATAATTTAACTTTTTGAGGACAGACAGCACATTAAAGCTGCAGTGGGTAGAAATGGAGAAAATATGATTAAAAAAAAAGTTGTTTTTATAAAACAGTCACTGGCATCTAAAAATCCTTACAATGAAACTGACTATTATAGCAAAAAAATAGCACCAAAATAGTCATGCATTAACATCCTAATCAATAACTATATTGGTTATATGTCGTGTGCATGACATAGAAAGGTTGCATATATACTGTTTTGCTCTCAAAGTGTTCATCTTTAATGACTTCAATTCAATTTCAATTCAATTTGATTTGATTGATCATGAATGTCAGGTGAACAATATTGCCAAAGCGTCAATTCAATAATAAATAAAAATAAAAAACAAGAACAAAATAAAAACAAAAACATGTATATATACATATATACAATTCATTAAGCAAATTACAATATATAGATATTTAAAAAATAACATGCATGTAAATGGAAGAAAACAATAAAGAAGTAATTAATGTTTGTTGTGTCAATAAAACAAACAAATAAAAAAACTAATAATATATTGCAATATCAAAGGATAAATGTTTAAAAAAAGAAAAAAACATGAAGTACGGGAGTAAATAAAAGGCAGAGTGTGAGTTACAACTATTATGTGTTGTTGTTGTTGTGGTTGTCTCTTAGGCTGTGACATGCACTGACTTTCTAGTTGCATTTATTACACTTCTTTCTGGTTAGGAGGTGACTTCAGGCTGGTGCTGTATCTGAGATCCTCTTTAGCTGCACTTAAATTTACAGCAGAGAGCAGATGCATATATGATATTCAGCACCGGTCTGTGATGCACAATACATAAAAGTTACATTTTACACCACATATCTGGATTAGTGCACTTTATTAACTGCTGTGCACATTTTCCTGCAGGTGCATGCACTGACTTTCTATTTGCATTTATTATTACAATTCTTTCTGGGAGGCAGAGCTGCAAGTACAGTTTGGACACAATGACGCAACTTCGGAGGCCAAACTGATTGGCTAATCAGAAGCCGTCCAACTAGAAAGTCAGTGCATGCACCTGCAGGAAAATGTGCACAGAAGTTAATAAAGTGGACTAATCCAGATATGTGGTGTAAAATGTAACATTTATGTCTTGTGCAACACAGACCGGTGCTGAATTTCAGATATGCATTTATTATTACACTTCTTTCCTGGAGGCAGAGCTGCAAGAATAGTTTGGACACAATGACGGAAGCTCGGAGGCCTCTGATTGGATGACTCGCCCTGCGCTGGGCACAGAATACAACATTCTGATTGGCTAATCACTCTGCGCTGGGCACAGAATATAACTCTCTGATTGGCTAATCGCCCTCGGCTGGGCACAGAATACCCCCCTCTGATTGGCTTATCGCCCTGCGCTGGGCACAGAATGCAGCCCTCTGATTGGCTGCCGGGTCGTCCTGGCAGCAGCCCCCTGCAGGCTTCACGGAGGCAGACAGTCTGTAATGTAACGCTGGGAGAGAGAGAGAGGGAGAGCGAGCGCGAGAGAGAAAGAGAGAGAGAGAGAGAGAGAGAGAGAGAGAGAGGGAGAGGAGCCATGTTGATGCCTGGTTTTGTGTCAACCGCTGCACTCTGGATGGTTAAAGGACTGCAGGAGTCTCGGCGGTGATTCCAGCACCGCGATGAGAAGCGGAGAGCGAGGTTGAGGTGGTAACAGGAGAGAGAAAGAGAGCGCGAGCTGCTCTGAGCTTCAACGGGCGATTCAAGAAGCAAGTTGTTGCTAGGTAGCTTGGTTGCTAGGTAGCTTGTCTGCTAGGTAGCAACAGCTGTGCGGGACTAAAGAAATCACCTTCTTCTGCTTGTTGCTTTTTGTTGGACTAACATTAACTAGACTGCTTGAAGACCTGGAGTAACAACGGAGCTGCTTGGAGACGAGCTAGCTTGCTTTAAAGTTGCCTTTCATAAAGCTAGCTAGCTCGCTAGTTAGCTAACGTTAGCATGCTGACAGTCAGCTCGCAGCTTCAGTCACGACTAAACATTAGCTAGCTGAGTGGACTCTCATTACTTCCAGACAGTTGTGGATATATTGGAGATATGGCGACACATCCAGTCTCTGTGGACCGATTCGCTGCTTCGCCCAGCTTGCCAAGGAGCGGCTAGCAGGGTTAAAAGCTAGCAGCATAACTTTCCCTTCTCTTGGTGTGTCACACTGCACTTCCTCGCTAGCCAACCCTCTCGTACCTGCATTCAAGCTGGCGGCCCTCCGAGTAGAAGCCGAGGACAAGGAGCTGGTGCCTTTGGCCTGGGTGCTGAAGATGGACGACGCCAGCATCGAGTCGGGGCTGGTGCACGACTTCGATGCCAGCCTGTCCGGCATCGGGCAGGAGCTGGGGGCTGGAGCCTACAGCATGAGGTTAGAGACACCAGGAGAGAGACAACCACAGCTTCATAATAACACAGTAGAGAGAGGACAACTCTGTCTGGAAGTGTTCACATTTACACCCCCCTCATGCCTGTTCTCTTTGTACTGATGGCTGCTCTTTGTTTTGGGATTTCATCGCAGGGTGCCACAAGATCAGGGACAAAGATTAATTTCCCCTAAGCCAATACAAAAAGCAAAGGACACGTGTTACACTGTTGAGGGACAAAGACATTATATCACTTCATGCTGTTTGCTCAGAGAGAGAGAGAGAGAGAGCTAAAGTTTGTGTACATATGAAGATAACACAGAGGAAGTCTGCAGAAAAAAAAGTCCCCTCAGAGTAGGTCTTTGTTTCTAAAGACCTGTTGGGTGTGGAAACAAAGAGGTTATAATATTATGTACAAGGTGATGGGTGTGATTTTTAGTATTTTTGATTAGGAGAGCTTCTAAAAGAGTTTGCTCAGATAATATGTGTGTGTTGCCCCAAAAAGAGACCCTAAACTTTGTGTACATATCAAGATAACACAGAGGTAGTCTGCAGGAAAAAGGCCTTGTTTAGACCCCTCAGACTGGCAGAGTTATCAGGAGCAGGTCTTTTGTTTCTTAAAGACCTGTGGTGTGTGGAAACTAAGAGGTTAAAACATTATGTATAAAACAATAATAAATAAAAGGATGGTCAGGTGTTTCTCTTCAATAACTTTCTACTACAGGATAAACAGGAAGGCACTCCGAAATATCAAAAAAGTAGCAACGAGGAAGAGAATATATTAAAAGGCCTTTATTGTGTTGGCTGAATCATTTAAAAAGCCAACATGTTTCGACCACTGTAGGTCTTCGTCAGGGCTTACAAACAAACAGACAAGGCGGATATGGCCTCACCTGTATGGTATCAACAACCAATGGGAGGCAATCACATGATCATCATAATATTACAAAATGTAAAGAAAATATGAGATATCACAGAAATATGTAATTCATGTCCTTCATAAATGAACCAACTACTACTTTGCAACAGAGGCTGTAAAGCAAACATGGAAGCCTATACAGAAAAAGAAAAATATATATAATTTGTTTTAAATATTTATTATTGCTCACAGAAAACATGTAAAATCTATATCCTCATTAAGACCAGGATACTTTAAGGCATCCAGCAGATGGATCCAAAAAGTCTCCCTCTGGTAAAGTTTAGTAGTTTAGTAGTAACCTGTCTCCCCCTGACCAGCGGTTAGATATGTTCAATGCCCTTTATGCGTAACAAGGAATCATTAGCACTGTGATACTCATTAAAGTGTCCAGCCATGGGGTAGTCGTGATTCTTGAACTTTCTACTACAGTAATGATCTATGCTGCGACCGTTGCCATGGTATTCCACCTCAAAATCACTATTCGAATGCTTAGTTTTTTTGTTTTTTATATACAAGTATGTAATAATAATGTATAAATCCCCAAATAGCCCATGAAACAAGGAATAATCCCTCAACATTATTCATGATTATTATTATTATTCATTACAATAGTGCGGCAGCAGTACTGAAACTGGGGAGATGGAGACAGACAGACAGAAGAACATGTCAGCCTGCTGCTCCGCGAAGCTTCGAACACCTTCGACGATTTCTCACCGAAGCTTATACAGACACGAGTAGATAAGTAGTAGTTTATAAGACACTAGTGTTGCTGACTGATAATCCATGATTATCAACGTTCAGTTAGATTGCTTCAGCACTGTTGGCTTTCCCTAACTTCTAACAAAAGATGTCAAACTGCGTAACGCATCAGTGTTAAATAAGGATCTCCCCCTAAAAATACCGTCCGAATTTAGAAACGTTTCCTGATTTTTATATGTGAAAATGTCTGGTCAAACAGGCCTATGACTTTTTCTTTCTAAAGACCAGTGGTGTGTGCAAACAAAGGGTTATAACATCATGTACAAGGTGATGGGTCTGATTTTAGTGTTTGTGATTAGGAAAGCTCCTAAAAGAGTTGGAAGTGACAGAAGCTTCAGCACTTCGTACCACTCTCATGCAGCTTAAGAAGCACCTGGCCGTCCTTTTATTGGAAATAATAAAGGATTTTTCTTCAATAACCTCCTGCTACAGTGATGATGTAAGAGACAATAGGCGTTTCTGACTGATAATCCATGTTTATCAAAGCTCAGTTAGATTGCTTCAGAACCGTTGGCTTTCCCTAACGTCTAACAAAATACGCCAAACTGCATAACGCATCAGTGTTAAATAAGGATCTTTCCTTCAAAATATCGTCTGAAATTAAAAAACGTTTCCTGATTTTCATATGTGGAAATGTCTGGTCAAAGAATAAGTAAACAAACCTAACAATCTGACCAGGCATTCACTGCCAACTCTTGACACGTTGACACAATACCACAAGAGTTGTTGGTCAGATTACTCAACATTGAACAAAACAATCTCCCCACAAGGTTCATGAATAAGTTGCTGCTTTTGATCGAATCACACAACCTTCCTCAGCAACAGAGTCTGTCCAGTTGTCATTGCATTTTTTATATTTTCATTTAAAAAAAACTTGTTTATATTACCCAAACTATGGTATTGGAAAAGGGTTGTTTTGGTGTCACTATTGACAGAACAGGTATTTTATTGGAACACAATCTAATCTAAATTTTTCACATGATAACCAGCTCTAGTAGCCACACACAATCTTTGTCACTATCCCCAAAATGGAAAACATGCAGCCCTCTCGTGTCACATTTTATTAAATGACTTGTGATGCCATGCCACAAGTTTCTGGTCACTCAGGTGATTCCAACTTTTGTCCCTAAATGTGACATCTTATGACTGACGGAAACACTGGTTAATCAGCACTACTTGTTGTGTCTGTGGAGGATGGATATGTTTTTGTGTCTGCCTTTCTTAAATGGTTAAAGAAGGAATGCGTTTGCATCACATGGGGGTATTGTTGTAAACCACCTGTTCAATTAGTAACTCTCGGTATGAGCGCACTGAATTGTGTAAGAGGCAGGTTATGGGAGGTGTTGACATTTAAGCTCCCAGGACTTGCATGTGTCTTATCAGCTGCCTCCTCGTCCATCTGCTTTTAGCGCATATTTATCTGAGCGTGACGTAAGTGTGGGTCAGTCTCTTATGAGGGGCTGCAAGTTTACCAATACTGAAGCGATGGGTTGCATGTAATTGAATTAGTGAAAACAGAGAGCGTGGTGTCAGTGGCTCCAGTGGCTCCAGGAGCAGCGCTATCTGTGGTGTCGGGGTGGGTTGCTTGCGGGGCATGTTTGGAGTCAGCAGCTGGTAGGAACAGAATGTTTCAGTGGAACCAGCGCCTCAGATTTCAGGAAGCAGATGTAGTTTTCCTGGGCAGCGGGGATTAACAGGGCTGTGGCACCCAGGTTGGCTCTGTGTGGGCACCCACTCCGCAGAGAAAACACAGCAGCAAGTGATTCAGAGAGAGTGGTTTGAGACTGAATAAATCTAGCAGATTTGAAGTCTGTTGTTTGGAGTAAGGTGCTGCAGGAATACCTTGAAATTGTCAACAAAAAAAAAGTTTGGCTCAGGTTTAGTGCAGCATCATGACTTGCCAAAATGTTTCCCAGGTAATGAGACTCCATGATCGGCATTTGTTTGCATGTATAAGACGCCTTTTCTGCAGAGCCACTGATATTTACGCACACGCTCCTGTTCACCGTGCACCGGTTGACACTCTTGCAGCATTTGTCAGGGTGAGCTGAGGACGGGTCGGTTGTCTAGAGTGGCTGCCAAGTGTGAGAGATAGTGTGTGTCAGCAGCTCAGGCTATCTCTGGGTGTTTTTGTTCATTTATCCTGCCGCGGTCTCATGCATACATAATGAGAGAGGGCCATTTGATCGATGGAGAGCCCTCATCACTCCTTCTAAAATAAGCCGATCCATTTAATAATTCCACACTATGAGGAGGTAAAGTATTGTCTTGCCAAAAGTGGAGCGTGCAACAGTTTAAATGGCACAAAGTGTGTTTTTAGAGGTAACTGCAAAGTGGAGAAAACCTGAGAAATAAAGGAAGGCTTTGCTTTAAGGGAGGTCACAGTGAATTTGTTGCCATCAGGATGGTATTGGAGATTCAATAAGAACTTTTAATAGAAAAATAAAATAATAATATTGCTGTTCTTTCATGATGGTTTTCTTCTCTCTCGTATCCTTTCTGCATCACATCCATGCTGACTTTCTCTTTGTGTTTCTTCTGTCTCTCTCAGCGATGTGCTGGCTCTGCCCATATTCAAGCAGGAGGACTCCAGCCTTCCTCCTGAAAGCGAGACCAAAAACCCCCCATTCCAGTATGTGCTGTGCGCCGCCACCTCGCCGGCAGTCAAGATGCACGACGAGACGCTCACATACCTGAACCAAGGTGAGACACACAGTACATGCACTCAAGAAAAAGTTTTTATTTATTTTCGCCTCATTTTATCATTTTTTTTTGTAAAATATGATTTATATTTTTCTACTTTGCTACGGTCGCTAAGGTGGTTTGTACATACGCAGTCCACTTCTTTGTTCTCTGATGCTACACACCCATCGTTTTAACATTAATAAATAATTCCCACATTAATTTATTGCACATTAGAATAATTACTGTAAAGTAAAACCGTTGCTGATGCGAATGGCAGCCTCTTCTGGCCTCTACTCAGCACTTTAATGTGACGCACCACCAGTTTGACTTTGCTACACTGCTTTATGGCACAAATAGAGATTAACTTGCCAATTCACTTTACTGGAAAATAATCAGTTGGCATGTTCTGGGCTAACTGTACTGTGTTTTGTAGATCTGATAGAGAGGGGAGTCGTTCTGGGATGCCAACATTTACTGTTGAGCCTTATTGAGATGGTGTGAACCTGGTCAAAATACCTCTGATGGGATGTGTTCACTTGAAATCCTTGATGGCATTTCCACAATCAAATCGATACAATTAGTAAATTTATTTAGTACAAGGAATGTAGTCATTTTTTGCAACTAACGATTATTTTCATTGTTGATTAATCTGTCGATTATTTTCTCGATTAATCGATTAGTTGTTTGATCTATAAAATGTCAGAAAATAGCGAAAAATGTCCATCAGTGTTTCCCAAAGCCCAAGATGACGTCCTCAAATGTCTTGTTTTGTCCACAACTCAAATATATTCAGTTTACTGTCATAGATGAGTAAAGAAACCAGAAAATATTCACATTTAAGAAGCTGGAATCAGAGAATTTAGACTTTTTTTCCCCTTAAAAAATACTCAAACCAATTAATCAATTATCAATATAGTTGGTGATTAATTTAATAATTGACAACTATTCGATCAATCGTTGCAGCTTGACTAGTTTTTTGTGTCATGCGCATACAAGTGCCCGGCCTACAGTACGTGGACACCAAATATACCGCTGTCAGGTTATGGGATGAATACCTGCAGCTCTAGAATGTGAATGAAGATAAAAAAACGATGTAAGCAGAGGTATGGCATCAACTTGCGTCATCCATCTGCACCACTCCCATATTTTGAAAACAGAGCGAAACAATAAACAAGGTTCGGCCATAGTGGTGGCACTTCTATGCATCAAAAAAACTCAGAAGAGGAGGAAGAGGAGGCTGTGAAGCTTGTCAAGGTGTGGGAAAAGAGACAACATGAAATGCTGACAATCCAAAACCAAAGATTTCCAAGCAACATTTCTCTCCCATAGGCCTTTCTCACAGCAGACATTTTGACTTCTCATAGCTGGAAAAGCACAGTTGTTACTAATAACACGAACGATGGCTCTGCTCTATTCAAGTGTGACAGTGAGAGTGAGCCAGCATGCACGATATCAGGACCATGAAATCAAAGCAGTTAAATGAAATTCAGCCATCACTGATTTCACCATTTACACCTGTGACGACTTCAGTGAAAAAGGCCGATTCAACTCCAAATCACACAGTGTAAAATGTAAAACATTACACTGGAAACCTAGAGCTCTGTCTCAAGCTCTACAAATAAAGTTTGCCACGAAAATGTTGCTTGTTAAATCTTTTATAATCATACAATGTGAAACCATATAATGAGCTATAAAAACATAGAATGGACTTAGCTTAAATTACGAAACAAACAAAAAAACATCCTCTTTGAGGTGGAGACGGTTAAAGGACAGGGAATAGTTGCATTCACTCCACTGTTTGTTTTTAGTAGCTCTCATTTTTCGCACCTCTCATCATGTTTTTGGCTGAGTGAGTGACTTAGTGATGAAGTTACACGATTGGTCGGCCGATTGTTGGAGTTTCCTCATTGGCTGATGCTCTTTCAAAAAGAAAAGGTGGGGAACAGTCATTTATGCAAATGAGCCCGTCCACCACGTCCAGCTCACAATATATAGCCATATACTCGGTTTTGACCGAGTCTTGTTTTCTTTCTTCTGATGTTGTGATCTCTCTCTCTCTCACTCTCTCTCTCTCACTCTCTCTCACTCTCTCACTCTCTCAGGCCAGTCTTACGAGGTGCGTATGTTGGACAACAGGAAGCAGGAAGAGTTACCAGAGCTCACCAACAAGATGGTGAAGGTGAGAGGATCCTCACACCTGGAGGGAACTTTTACTTCTTACGTCAATTACACTTCTTACCTAACATGGTGTGTGTGTGCAGAGCATAGTGCGTGTGGTGTTTCATGACCGCCGGCTGCAGTACACAGAGCACCAGCAACTGGAGGGCTGGAAGTGGAATCGTCCTGGCGACCGTCTCCTTGACATCGGTAATGAAGCCTGGCGAGAAATGTTTACTTAAACCGTTCCATGTGTGTGATTCGGAGTTCAAATATCTGTGTGTGTGTGTGTGAGACAGATATCCCCATGTCAGTGGGCATAGTGGAGCCGAAGACTCACCTCTCCCAGCTCAACGCTGCAGAGTTCCTGTGGGACTTGAACAAAAGAAGTTCTGTTTTTGTGCAGGTAACACACACACACACACACTCTTCAGCTCTCTTTTGTGCCATCTGTTGTGCATGCCACTGAATTTCCGCATCAAACACACATCTTCATCACACTCGTACTCGTGTCTCCCCGCTGTCTGCAGGTGCACTGCATCAGCACAGAGTTCACTCCCAGGAAGCACGGCGGAGAGAAGGGCGTCCCCTTCAGGATCCAATTCGACACGTTCGCCCAGGGAGACTGTGGAGAGTACACAGAGCACCTCCACTCTGCCTCCTGCCAAATCAAAGTCTTTAAGGTGCACAGTCATTCTCTCATGGCGGGACGTTTTTTACACCACCTCATGCGTCGGTCCCTCTCTGCAAATTAAACCCGTCTTCCTTTTTTTTTTTTCGGTCTCTTCTTCTCTGCTTCCTGTTTAGCCAAAGGGGGCGGACCGTAAGCAAAAGACGGACAGGGAAAAGATGGAGAAACGCACACCTCAAGAGAAGGAAAAGTACCAGCCTTCTTATGATACCACTATCCTGTCAGAGGTCAGTATGCAGTACAAATACGTGGCTTTAGCACAAGCTAGGCTAAAGTACTAGCAAGTGTCCAGTTTTCATTTCGGGGGGTTATCCATGTTAAACTGTATGCACCCAAGTAAAGCAAAGCGATACTGGTGCTCTACAACATTACTGCCAACCATTTTCTCAAACATGTTTGAATGCTTTAGATTCATGAACATTTTGTTTTTTTACCATCCATTACACGGCTGCGACTAACAATTATTTTATTAGAGCTCAAAGTGATGTCTTCAAATTACTTGTTTTTGTCTGTCAAAAACTCCAAATATATTAAATTTACA
This sequence comes from Sebastes fasciatus, assembly GCF_043250625.1. NCBI lineage: Eukaryota > Metazoa > Chordata > Actinopteri > Perciformes > Sebastidae > Sebastes > Sebastes fasciatus. Next base: position 16,999,749 of record NC_133811.1, on the reverse strand, counting down.
TTGATATAAAACAGAAAAGCAGTAAATCGTCACATAGGGCTGGGCAATATGGACAAAATCTTTTACCACGATATAGGTCATTTCATATCCCAATAACAATATATATCACGATATAGCATGTTTTCTGGTATATCAATGAATATAGTATATATGAAATAACTACATGGTAAAGTCTATTTTGTATACTCCTGTGTGAATTAAATACTTGAGTGCAAAATGAACATAAGTTTTAAGTGAAATTATAGAGAAAAAAATTATTAAATATAGGCCTATGTCGTGATAAAAATTATATAGAAAAATATATACGATAGACATTGTTATATCATCATTTTGACGATATACTATAATACCATATTGCCCAGCCATATCATTACATTTGAAAAGCTGGAACTAGAGTTTTTTGGCATTTGTGCCTGATAAATACTAACTGATGAGAATCTATTGTCACGATTGTTGACAATTCATTTTCTGCCAACCAATTATTGGATTAATCCAGTGAGAAAAAAACTACCAAATAGCAGTCATTTAAATGCAAGAAGCTACCAAATTCACATGATACCTTTTATTGCTTTGCCATTCTTATAGGCCCTTTTAACAGCAGCCATTTTGACATGTCATAGCAGGGTAAATACAGGTGTAAGTGCCATTTCGGTGAGCCAGCATGCACAATATCAGGGCCCTGACCCCTATAAATGGAACTGGGCCATAGTTAATGTTGTCAATTACACCTGTGTTTACTCTGCAATGAAATGTCAAAATAGCTGCAGTGAAAAGTGGCTATTGTTTTCGCCTACAACATTTAGCTCTTGAATTAAAATGCCGTTGCTGATGTTAGATGGCGATGCTTCTCATAGGAACATCAATAAACCACCACAGCAATCTGCTCTTGAACTGCAGTGCACCAAACTGTGGTGGTGGTGATGATGATACAACCTGACACAACAGTCAATGTGACAGGTGTGATGGATTATCTGTCTCAGCCAGGTATTTCATTCTGTAGTAACATGAACTGAAACAAATTGGGGCGGTTTTTGAGACGGTATAGTGTCTGGTATGTTTTGGAAAGTGGCTGGCAGTAATGTTGAGCGTCAGGGTTTCCCCAAGTAATGTAAATAGTTTAGCTGAGTTGGCAAGCTACCTGGATCCTGATGCGTCTCATGATCAAGTTTGTAGAGGACAGTCTAAACAATAGACAAAACTACATTCATTTGTATGATGTTAGCAAAGGTTAGATGAGGTAGCCCACTTCCACTATAATAACACAGAGGAAAATGCTAAAATTTACAAAAACACTGCTCCATTGATTGGGCTGTTGAAGGAATAGTTTGGGTGTTTTGAAATGGTGAGTTGACGGGTGTTACCGCACGGAACCAAAGCAATGTACTGCTGTGGACGGGGCCGGCAGCAAAACGTACTTTAGACACCTTAAAGAGAGGCTCACCTAAAAAAACAATATCAGTTTAACTGAATGCTATGTTTAGAATAATTTCACCGCTTTACTGTGCCGTCAGACAGCCCTTTTTGATGGAGTTTTGAAGCAGTTGTATCCATCGATGCTCTCCTCAAAGCTACCAGACTCTATCGATTAGTTTCTTTGTGTTTTTGTGTGACTTTGGTGAATCCAAACTAACCAAAGTCACACAATAACACAAACAAACTAACCGATTGAGGCTTCGCAGACCAGCAACTCCCGTGTTCTGCGGGGTCAAATTAAAAAAAATTTCAATGGAGTCTGGTTGCTTTGACAAGAGCATAGATAACGGCTTCAGTTCCCCGTCGGAAACATAGACTGTATAGCTGTCTGACTGCAAGGTAAACTGCTGAAAATATTCTAAATATAGCATACACTTAAACTGATATAGATTTTTTTTAGGTGGCTAAAAAAACGTTTGGCTGCCGGCCCCGTCCACAGCACTACATTGCTTTGCTTTGTGCGGTAACTCCTGTCTGTTTCTCCAAACTGGGGGCGTGCCGACTGTCATCTACAGTAAGACTAGACAAGAAAGACTATGGATAAGTACCTCATACAACCCCACTTCAAAATACCCAAACTATCCCTTTAAACGTCTTAATCATGAAGTATATATTACAATGTCTTCTGTGTCACAGAGGGTTTTTATCATGGCTTTTATTGTGGGGAAAAAAAACAGTAATTTTATCTACACTTATATGCCAGAGTAAGACTGCCCTCAGGTTATTGGTTGTGTTTGTGTGTTGGTCGCTGGCTGGCTAACCTCTGCTGTGTGTCTGTATGTAGACGAGGCTTGAACCCATCATAGAGGATGCGGGTGACCACGAGCTGAAAAAGTCCAGCAAGCGAACACTTCCCGCTGACTGTGGCGACTCCTTGGCCAAGAGAGGCAGTGTAAGCACCCTGCTCGCCTCTCCTCCACTCCTCCTCCCCATCACTCCATCCACAGTCTGCCCCCCACCCCCCCTCTGTAGACACCTGGCTGTAGGGAAGGAGATGTTTTAATGTATCTGACATCTGACATAGGCGGGGTGGAGACGGTGCATAGCTAAATTCCCCAATCCACCCTTGACTTTTCTTCAACCTTTTATGCCTTTTCTTTTGGGATATTTTGAGTTGGTCTACAGTGTTTATAACCCAATATGTCTGGTTAATTGTGTGTTCATATACATGTGTCTCCTCTCAGTGCTCCCCGTGGCCAGACAACGCCTACGTCAGCCCCAACCAGGCAGCTACTCCCTCCTTCACCTCGACCCCGCTGTCCACCTACACAACCTCCTCAGTACCGGACAGGTAAGTGTGTGTGTGTGTGTGTGTGTGAACTTTTAATAGGGATGTCATGGTGAGGAAATTTCCCCACCGGTTAATATACTTGTGACAACACCGGTGTTACCAATTACACCGGGCATTTTACAAGAAAAGACGGCGCTCTATATTTGTAGAGCGCTTACTTTAATCTTCACCGTTGGGTGGCTGTGTGTCCGGCCTCTCCGGTCCAGATTTCGCTGCGAGGCTGCAGGTTTCCACCAGGAGCTGCATCGCCATGCACACCGGCTGTGACCGCTCCATCCACCGCACGGCGATTGCCCTTATTAACGTTATGGTTCCCTTATAGCATTGGGTTTAAATCCGTAGTATTGCCAAATAGGTGCTTTTGCTTTTCGCTTTGACACCACATCCTCCGCCATTGTCTTGTCCGTCAACTCTCTCTCATCCCATGTGTGAAATATGACACCTGTTACTCTGTGCTCAGACTCTGTACGGAGCAGACACTTTCACTTTCAGTTTGTAGCGTCCGTCGTCCGACTATGTACTGATAACACGCCGCTGATACGCCAAAAATGAACTAAATGGGTTTAATTTCTATTTTAAAAAAGCAAAACGGCGGTGGGTATGGTGGATACGCAATGTAATCGTTGTGTGCCCGACCATCGTGTAACACTGACTACCGCGGCAAGCCTACCTTTTAACTGTGTCGGTCTCCCCTCTTAATTGTCGTCTCTTGCGTTCCAGTGACTCGTCCTCACCCAATCACCAGGCAGACCCTGGTAGCCATGGCAACTCGGAGATTAGTCTCCACTCTTCTCACCTGTACGAAATGGTGGAAAAGGTAAATGATTAAATGTTGTTTTTCATTGTAGACCTTTAGACATGTTAGGCAGTAGGAGAAGCACGGATGTTGTTTTTGACATTTTAAATACTTAACCAATGATAGAAAACAACTGGTAGATGAGTGGCAAAAGAAACGCATCACTAGCTGCATCCCTGCATACATTAACCATCTGTACCGTATTGCATTGGTTCCCAACCTGGAGGCCTTCTAGATTTAAGAGGTATAACACAACTTATTAAAAAATATATACAGTTGGCCTATATCTCAGCATCTTTGATTAATTTCTGTGAAGAAAACTATATGAAATTGTTATTTTCAAGTTTGAATTATTATTTAAGATACAAACTTTACAAACAAATCTCAGGATAAGGGCACGGTGAAGACTTGAACACAAGTTATATTCACAGAGCCATCCCTCTCTGCTAAACAGCTTCATTCTGCATTAGAAAAGTATGCATTTAAAACATCCAAAGAGCCAATAGAGAGATGGCTAAACACTGAATTTGTCAAAAAAGGAGCGTATTAATGGTGTATGATTGTCAAAATTTTTAAGAAATACATAATACAGACAGAGAATTGTATTAACAGTTCCTAAAAATAACTCACATCTGATGCAATATTCAAACAATCTGCTTAAAATGCATTCAAATTGCTTCTTTTACACAAACTTTCTGCAGTTACTGTGTTAACTATTCGGGTTAATTGTTTATCGGTTGTTCTGTACTGTCGTTGTTATGGATTGAATATAATATGAAATATCCATAAAACATATCACTTAGTCAGCCAATGATAGAAAAGGGGTCCCTTAAGGAAAAAGGTTGGGAACCACTGCCGTACTGTGTGATTCCTCAGTGGAACTGAGTTAGTGTGGAAACTGAGATCCAGGTGTGGAAGTGTGTTGACACCATATGTGCGTCTCTTGTCGTCCTCTGCAGCAGTTGAGCACCACGGCGTCTATACAGGACGCACAGAAGTGGCTGCTGAAAAACCGCTTCAACTCCTACACACGGCTCTTCTCTCACTTCTCAGGTACACACACTGTCAAACACGCTAAAACGTGGATGTAATGTTGTAAACTCTGCAGTACAAGTGACCGGTCCTCTGACTTGTTCCTTAGGTTCTGATTTGTTGAAGCTAACCCGGGACGATCTGGTCCAGATTTGTGGGCCAGCAGATGGAATCAGACTTTTCAATGCACTTAAATCCAGGTGTGTTACAAAGTTTGTGCGTGTCAGTTTTTGTGGTTGCGTACACCTGTGTGAGCGTTATGAAGGTGCCAGTGTGTTTCATTGCATTCATTCTGATGTGTGTGTGTGTGTGTGTAGGTCTGTGCGTCCCAGGTTGACAGTGTACGTCTGTCAGGAGTCCCAACAGGAGAGCCCCCTGCTGGAGAGACACGCCACCAATGAAAATGGAGAACACAGCATTTCCTCTAGTTTACACGGTAAACAAGTTCTGAGTTTGACAGTAGAGCTGCAAAGATTAATTGATTAGTTGTCAAGTATTAAAATAATCTGCAACTATTTTGATAATCGATTAATCGGTTTGAGTAATTTTTTCTCTGATTCCAGCTTCTTAAATGTGAATACTTTCTGGTTTCTTTACTCCTCTGAGACAGTAAACTGAATATCTTTGAGTTGTGGACAAAACAAGACATTTGAGGACGTCCTCTTGGGCTTTGGGGAACACTGATCGTCATTTTTCATCATTTTATAGACCAAACAACTAATCGATTAATCAAGAAAATAATTGACAGATTAATCGACAATGAAATCAATCATTAGTTGCAGCGCTAATTGACAGCAGTGTAACATATTATTCCGTGGAGAAATGCAATGTGTGAATATTAACATCTTGTCTGGTCCGTTTCTGTGTAGTGTATCATGCTCTGTACCTAGAGGACCTCACAGCTGCAGAACTGATCCGCAAGATGGCGTGTGTGTGCAACCTTCCACTGGGAACCATCAACCAGGTGTACAGACAGGGTCCTACAGGCATACACATCCTGCTCAGTGACCAGGTACCAACACACGAACACACACAATCTGTTCCTCTCTACTAGCACTTTAATATTTGGAGTATCACACTCTCATCTGTGGAGGGCTCTTTATTAAGGGGGGTGTTATAATTAAAAAGGTAAATGGTGGGATACACTCAAAACTCTCTGCTATAACCAGGAGAAACCATCACCATGAATACTTATCAACACTCTGCTTGCTCAGCTTTTGAGATACATTTCGTGCTGCTGTTATAAATGTATAGCATCTGCAAAATGATGAGCATGTGTGCCAAGTAGATGGTACTTTTTTTTTTTTTTACTTAGATGTAATGCGGCCGTCTCCTAAAAATGACGTTCCCCTACAGCTAATCTGCATTCTCAATTATGTTGGGAAGGGAACGTATTTTGTCGTGGATTACATTAGTCTTTGACGTATCACAAATGCATTTGTAAGTCCACGGACAGCTGCAGAAAGTGACGTAGTTCAACGAGCGACGTGCAGAGCAGGTGACGCAGTATATCGAGCAACCATTAATGAAAGTTAAATGGAATAATAAACGTTATTGGTATAAAGAGTATAATATGCGAGAAAGTCCACTACTAGTGGGGAGGTGGGTGGGTCCAACAAACACAGGACTTTCCCTCAGGAGACCGCTGTTCATGTCCCATGTGTCATTTTAAGCCAAACAATAATGTTTTTTATTAAACAGTAGTTTTGTTGCCTACACCTAACTAAGCAGTGTTGTTGCGTTTTTTTGTTTTGTTTTGCTTAAATTTTTGACGTTACCCACATGTTAAAAACTGTTTCAAACTGCAGCCGTAATCCGCAACTGCAGTTTAGTTGTATGGGAATGTAATTTTGTGGGAGACCAGGTTGTGTCATGCACATATTATAATACGATGGGTTTAAGATCTTTCCCTTTTTCATTTTAACTTTACTACACTTCCTGTGAATGTTGTCTAAATCCTCCTATCCAAACCACTGATGTCCACCAAAGGTTGTTTTTTTCCCCCGAGGCCAGCATATATAGATTTTTTTAACGCTTTTCAATGGGAGCGCTGCGTATTTACACTACGGTAAAAAATGCCAGCAGCGTGACGAGGTGCTGAGCGTCTATTCTGTGCTGAGCGCTGCACATTTGGCATTTCTTTCAGGTCGCATAATATTGAAAAATGTTCAACTTTGGGTAAAACACGACGCTCTTCACTGTCAAATTTTACCCAGCTGTCCGATCACAGTGGAGGAGGGGCAGGACAAATAGCCTACCACAAAGATGTGATCAAATGTTTTTATTATTATGCGTAGGCCTATATTTGTGGTGGACCAAACACATTTTCCTGTGTTGGATAATAAAGTTGATCTGAATCTGTATATGAACCAAACAATCATACAGTCAAGATGTTTCCTCGCCCACAAAATCTCATGAGCCCACATAGATCGGCAGGTCCGTCCTCTCTCCTTACGTGCTTCAGAAATGTATGTATCAGTATTGGTGGATGGGGCAAGAATGGGATTGAGACTCATCCTGTAGAGAGGAAGAAATAAGATGTGCGTCACTAATTTGTGTGCAGTCTGACCAGGAACAACAACTGTCACTTATTTGCATGTGATTTACATTCTCTCACACACATACTGTACTGTATCACTCCTGCTTTTATGACCACCTCTCCTGTCAGTCACCACTAAAGTACCAAGAACCCACTATGTATTTATAAGTTGAAAGGGACATTTGATTTAAGCCACATTTCTCTGTCTTTTTTTTGTCTCTTCTAGATGGTTTACAACTTGCCTGACGAGAGCTGTTTTTTGATCAGCACTGTCAAAGGTGAGCTCACAATGCATCAGTAGCCTTCAGTCTCTTGCGTTGTAATTTGGCCTGAAACAAGGCTCACTAGATCCCTTATTTGACAAGGATTTAATGTGCCTCTTCTTTCCTCTCCAGATGAACTGGGCGAAGGACTCCATCTAATCCTGAAGTAGTGAGGAGGACAGATGGCATCACTAATACTCCACCCTCTGTTTTGGAGCAGAAGCCTCCCTCTGTCCCTCTCCGCCTGCCTCTACTCTTTCCTCGCACTTCCTCCCGCTCTCTCTAAACGATCGCTCGATGGGAAGCAGTCAGACTGCGCTAAAGCCATGTAAATGTTAGAATCTGACATGGGTGTGTCCACTGTTTCATATTGAAAACACTATTAATGGAGAGGTTTAGTTGAAAGAGGAGAGACTGGGGGGGATATGGGGTTAGGGGAAAGATAATGATGTATGTATTTTGATTTTATTATTTTATTTTTTGTCTTTTTTATATGGTTTCTGCGGGATAAGGGGGTAGGGTTGCTCCAGGAGAGAGGGGGAGTGGCATTCTGGCCGCCAGGAGAAGCAAAGAAAGCAGAGTTTCCTTATTGCTCGTTGCCCTTCTTACACAACCAGCACTAGGCCAGTATTTGATAACCTGTACTGCTGAACAGCATGCGATCTCAACATACTAACCTGCTTCAATGAGAATCCCAGAATTTACTCTGCTTGTTTAACACTCTTGACGGGGTTGTCTTAATAATCCATTTATTGATCAGCTGAGCTTGGTAACCCTTGAAATATCCAGGCTAAATTTGTGGAAGTGGCGTCATTTGTGGATGTTGACACCAACGTGATTTTTTTTTTTCTTGGACTCTGTCAGATGGACTGATTTCATTAACTCTTGTCACATAGTCATTCTATGTGACTTTAGACTTCCAGCCATATCTCTCTGTCTGATCACACTCAGCTCAACTCTCTTCACGTACGTCCTGTTTGCGCTTTTACTGTTTTTAGTTGATGCTTTATTTATGGATCAGCTCGTTCTATTGCTCTCATTGAATTTTACTTGTTTCTGGTGCCATTTTCGCTCGATCTTTTCCTCACTTTCACAAACACAGTGCACATGCACCTCGTCGTCGACTCCTCTGCTTTCTGTGCGGACTTTGAAACACTGGTTTAGAGGAATGCGGTTTACACCTTCTGGGATTTTGGCCATAAATATGTAGAAAATGAGGAGCAAACCTCCATAGAGGACTGACATGCAGAGCATTAACGCCTATCCAAAAACCTTCTATAATGTGGACCAAACGGGTTTCAGATTGATAGGCATTTTTTTTTTAGGAAAAGCCTCATTGGCTCTGTACATCTTGGTCATTAGAAGCATTCATAGAAATGATCAGATGGCGAAATAAACCCTCATCTAGTGGAGTTGCTTGTGCGCTGCATGTACATAGTAATAAACCCTCCATTCCAGGATCTGCTCTGCAAGAAACAACCCATCACACAGCAGGCTGGTAGAAATCCAGCGCCACATCCATCTTCAAAATCTTGTGTTTTTAATGTAGCCGAACACAGGAAGTACAGGTCGTGCCCTTTTGGAAAGTGACAGGAAATCTCACACAGGTCCTCGGAGTCGCCGCTGGTTTAGTTGACCCCCCTTTAATTTTGGTACACAGTGTCTGGCAGTGTTGCGAGTGCATACAGTTTGCACGCCTATAAGTGTCAGAATGTGTGTGAGTGTGTGCATGTGTATCATTTTTCATTCTTGCAAAGAAAACTTAATTATGTCAGTCAGTAGTTGTCATAAACTTTTTCCTGTTGGTTTGATGAAACTGTGTTTAGCTTGCTGTTTAGTAAAGAGCATGTGGAAGATGGGGAAATGAGGGAGGGAGGGATTGATTTGTCGAGTCCTTGTTTTTCCATTTGTTAGAGACCAAGTCTGCACTGAGAAATCACAAAACTCAAGCTCGATGTGTAGTCGGTAGTCTTACAGCCACACCCTTTTCTTACCCGCCTATAAGAAGGAGAACAAAAAAAAAAAGAAGAATGTCGAGACTAAAAAAAGCATCTGTGTTTTTGTCTCACCGTGCGCCAGAGCCAGGACTGTAGCTCTTGTGGTGTTTACAAGGACACGATGAGTACCACAGCACAGTGAACTGTGTTCAGTAACAGAGCGGCTGTGATACCAAGTCAGGTAAAAACTCTGGTGAGCAGTTTCGGTCCCCCTGAAGGCCTGACCAGTCGTCTTGTTTGTCCGTGTGAGACTGAGTGTGTGTGAGAGAGTGTGAGCAGGAGAGGTGACCACTGTTCATGTACAGCCTAATGTCAATGATGATGCTTCTTATGTGCACAGTATCGTATGCTGGAGATGTACACAACCACGTGCTGGGAATAAATGATTTCATAACTTTCTCTTGTGTCTTGCTATATTAAATTTCCTTACTTTGAATCGTAGCGTAGGTTTGACTCAAAAGGACATAGAAATTGATAAAAGGGCATGATTGTTGTACCTCTGCAATTTAGTATCTTTGCGTTAGACCCATATCTGCCTTTCAAACTGCATATATACATATGGTAAAGTAGGCTTTCTGTTATATGTTATGTTAGAGGTCTTTCAAAGACAAACAGGACATTATACAACTGTTTCCACAAGCTGAGTAGTACTCTGATTGCCCCTTTAATGATCATTTAAAGGAATCCAGATAAACTTGTTCGTACACCTTTTGGGGCACTTATGAATCTAAATTACCTATTTTTTGTCTTAATGATCCATAAAATCATTAATTTGCTATGCAGGAAAATCATATTTGGACTTGCCATAAGGCACAAATATAACAATTAATCTGTTGTGCGGTATTGCATGATAGCAAAAGTGCAAAACAGTGGCCTTTTGTTGCAGGACAATTAGATGACAGCACAGTGGGTCTTTCCCATTTGTTATATACGGCTTGACTCTTCTCCTCGTGTCTTAGTCCCGCCCACGGGAGATGCGAGCGGAGGAGGCGAGGAAAAGACTCGAGGACAGAGGAAACGTGGAAATATGTTTTTAGAGACATGAGACGTCGTTTCCTCTGAAGCGTCATGGGAAGCGACGTCTGTTTCTGATGACAGCAGCAGCTGATCACAGCCAGTCAGTCGGCTTTAACAGCTGTTTATGTCTGAACTGATCTAATACTAATAAAAACACAGTTATTCTCAGTGGGAGAGCAGCAGTGTTTCTCTCTGTAGTCTGTTACCTGTTTAACAAACACCTGCACATGAATAACAGCTGCAGTCTGTATTTCTACTGTGGACTGAGTCCTGCTTAGAGAACCAGGAACCATTTCAACTGGCACAATATCTTTATATTATTTATTCATTATTAGCGTCTGTAGTTATTGATATTCTGATAGAAGTTATGTATTAGGCTGAATGTTTCAGGGAAAAGTGAAATGGTAACTCCAACACTATCAAACCCGACGCTCAGGAATTATCAGCCTCATGTGACTGAATGCAAATGAGGATAAATGATGTAAAAGGTGTAAAAGAGAGACTCTCGTTCTCTCTCTGACTTTAACTGGATCCATAATAAAAGTTAACGGGGGAAATAACAGATGATCAAAAGAAAACTTTCTAATAAATGAAGAAAGTTATTTAGGTCTGTTCGTTGTCAGCTATTATAAACCCCTTTCAGTGTCAGACTCCTTCAGTGACAGTGTGTGAAGTAGAGCTCCTGCAGGTCCGTCTGCTGCTGGAACACTTCACCATCAACATGGTCCGTCTGTTGTTCACACCTACAATTAACACTGATTATAACTAGATGGTGAATAAGAAGACAACTAAACTATAAAACGTTTAATCTGTGATCTGTCTTCACTCCGGTATGAAACTCCAGTGATGTTGATGTATCAGATCAAACCGATCAGCAGCAGCGTCCAATCAATAACTGATATCCAATAAGGGGGCGTGTCGGTCGGTAAAAAACATCCGTGGAGGACACACTGGAGGATACACTGGTGTATCCTCGCTCATGGCTGCTCCGGCAAGCCTCCTCGCTCCTCGATCCTCGCTCCTCGATGCGCATTTTATGAATTGGGATGTCCTTCAAGATGGAGGACTGAGATCGATTTCCAGGTCACAGCTGGAGGAGCGAGGAGCGAGGAGACGAGGAGGCGAAAAATGATGAAATGAGAAGCACCTAGTGACTCAGTCTGTTGAGCAGATTGAGAGCACAAAACACCTGCCAAGGCCTCTCCCAAAGCAGATGTTTAGGACCCACAATCAGGCTAATTTTCACCCCAGCAATTGTGTCAGACTGGCTGAATCACATCTGGGGTGAAGCGTGAATACAGCTGTTGCAATCAATTATCAGACAGGACAGAAAACTAGCAGTTTATCTGCATCCTGGTGGACCGAAAACAGCTGGTAGTTCACGCTTGAAGGGCGTGTTGTTGAGTGTATGTGCTGTTTTACAGGTCACCCAGTTGCTTCTGCATTATAGCCTTTTTAATTTTCCATCTGGTTTAACAGTCTTAACTACATTTATTTTACATATGTTGTGTTTATACGGTGCATATTAATATATTATCGAGTGGGCAACTGCTCTGGGACTCCGGGCCCCCTACTGGGCCCCCAAAGTCCCGGGTTCATTGTGTAGCAGCTGGTTTGTGGTAATTTGATTAATTGTTTGAAAATGTAACACTGTTTGGGAATACAGGATTATGCATTATTAAAACACAATAGAAACTGACATGATAAGGCCTCATGTGTGGGTCCTGTTAGAGTGTGTTCAAAAATAGTTTTAAGACCTTAAATATTACAGTTGATATTTATAGAGATCCAAAGTGTTCATATGTAAATAAATAAATAAGACATTAATAAATATAGACAATATTAAATATATGGCTGTTGGCTGTTGATGTTTTATTGTCTTACAACATTGAATCAAAATAGATTTAATGGGCCTTTTTTGACATTGATCAATAGAAAAAGACCTTTTACTGTCAAAGTGAAAACAAATCAATCAATTACAAATAAAATATTTGCTTGCTTAACTATTCACCCCCAAGTCAGTATTTAGCAGATGCATCTTTGCAAACATTGGACCTTCCAGATACAGGCGACCGACAATGTTTTGTGGACAAATGTTTTGTCCGAATAACATTTGAGCATTGTGATGAAGGTAACACATTTAATAGTCTAAGTATATAGTATATAAGACTAATGCAGTGAGGGCCAAAGAGCTAATGCACTACAGAAATTAGTGCCACATTGAGGGGAAAAAAATCTGAGATTTCCAGAATAAAGTTGTAATATTACAAGAAAAATGTCATAACATTATGAGAATAAAGTCATAACTTTACGAGAAAAAAAATCGTAACATTACGAAACTAAAGTCATAACTTAACGAGAAAAAAAGGAAAAAACACGTAAAATTCGTACTTTATAATATTATGACTTTATTCTCATAATATTACGACTTTTTTTTTCTTGTAAACCTATTACTTTATTCTCGTAATATTATGACTTTATTCTCGTAATATGACTTTATTCTCGTAATATTATGACTTTATTCTCGTAATATTATGACTTTATTCTCGAAATCTCAGATTCATTATTTTTTTTCCTCAATGTGGCCCTAATACTCCATCATGCCGTCGTACATTAGACCTACAACAATGTTAAATAAAAATGAAAATGTAAACAAAAAACAGTTATTCATTTCCGTTTTTAAAAATCCACAGGAAGCCACTGGAGAGGGGTTGAGGAGCCGCATGTGGCTCCTGAGCCGCAGGTTGCTGACCCCTGGACTAGTCCATTACTCATTAAAACGATTGTATGATATTATGCTTTGTATTTATTTTGCATTTGTTTTATGTTGTGGTTTCTGACACTTTAACATATGTTTAAATGCTGCTGTCCTGGCCAGGTCTCTCTTGCAAAAGAGAGTCTTTATCTCAATGAGTAATTCCTGGTTAAATAAAGGTTAAATAAATAAAAAAATAAAAAAATATTGCTAAATTATTTGTGTTAAATCAGACACCCTCGCAGCAAACCAGGGGCCAGTTTACAGTTTGTCCCCCGAGCCATCAAACTGTACAACACCTCTTTAGGGAGGGAGGGGTGCAAAGGAGGACGGTCTGCAGGACAGATAATAATGCACACAGTGCACTTTAGACTAAGCTACTGGAGTTACCCTGCACTATACTCATTTTTAACAGTCTCTTCTGAACTTTTTAATAGTTGTGTATCACAGCTGTTACCCTGCACTATACTCAGTTTTAACAGTTTTCTTCATCTCCTTGTATTTTTATATCTGGTATATTTTTTTGTACTTTGCACTACTCACTTTTTTACTGCCATTTTTACTAACATGTATTTGCACTATGGAACTGTGATGCTGGAAACTTGAATTTCCCTCGGGATCAATAAAGTTACTATCTATCTATCTATCTATCTATCTATCTATTGTAATGGCAATTTTCATATCTGCAGTTTAACACTGTACCTTTAGATAATCTTAGGGCCTCACATGTTCAACTTTGTCACCATAGGACAGTGACCTGACATTTTAGTTCTCTGTAACTGCAAACAACAGATTGCTGAAATACTTGTTATGTCTTGTGATGCTCTGTTGTCTGCTGTGTGCTGACGCATTGATACACTTTCTATCCTTCTCTTCTTTTCTTCTTTGCACTTATCTTCGTGTTATGCTTTAAATGTATAAATACTGACTACTATTTGTATTCGGGGCTCACTTGCCACAGTCCACAACAGGTGGCTGTGCTCGTGAGTCCATCTGCAGATGTTTTAGTTATTAATGTATGCCTTTTTATTAAATTCACTGAAAGACAAGTTGTTACGTTGGTTTGTGTCTTGTTTTAACAGAAACTGCCACCACACTATCTGTGTAATATTCTGGCATAGAAATGCTGTACACATTAAGATGGAGAGGAACAGGGTGTTTATGGGGCCCCTCCAGCTCCTTTTTGCACTTGGGCCCCTTAATATCTTTGGGGTCAATTTGACCCCATTCAATGTTTAACATCTAATAAATGATTGACCACATCATTTTTTTTGCTTCATATTGAATGACTTTTCCTAATTTAATGGGGACAACTGGGTAAACATAAAATTAAAATGATGATATGTTTTCAATGTCCTGTGTACATGCTGTACGCATCGGTGTTCTTTGGGGTCAATTTGACCCCAGACTGTTTTAGCTGTATAAAACATATAAAAAATATCAACATTTTACACACATTTGTTTTGGATGATATTGAGGTCACTATAACATGCAACTTTATAATCTTCAAAAAGCTTTAGGGCCCTAACCTAACATAACCATAACTGTAGTAGTGCGAGAACCACTGATAGTTCACACGACATGGGGCAGGGGAAACATCATTCTCGCGAAAACCTTGATATTTCCCCACGTTTTGGGGGCGGCAAAATATGGTTCCCGTGAAGATATTGATTTTATTTAAAGGGCTATTTAGGTAGTCAACAAACAAACATAAAGTACCTGACACATAAACTCGGGTAACAATTTGAATTATAATCATTTTCTGGAGGTTTAAATTGCTGGGGTCAAATTGACCCCAAGGATAAAAGATGTTAGTAAATTTGAAGGTAACAGGAGGGTTAAAAGATTAATCCGGCCATGGTGTGGCGTCGTGGGAATGAAAGACTGTAGCTGTGAGCAGATAAAGCTATTATCTTCTAGTCTAGTCCATCACTCAGTAAAACCATTCTGATTCTGCGCAGTGCGCCTCTCCTCTCTCCGCTTCCCATGACGTAATTCGACGCGCCTGTCAGAAACCAGGAAGTGGCAGTCTCTCGGCTGTTGTTTGTGTTCGTCGGCTCTAGTCGGCTGTGTTTTTACGGATCTTCTGCGAGGCCGAAATGGCGACGTTTATTTCAGTCCCGTTAAAGAAGTCGTCTGAGGTGGATCTAGTGAAGCCTCTGTCTAAGTTTGTGACGGCTACATACCCGGCCGGAGAGGAGCAGGTCGAGTACCTCCGAGCCGTGGAGGAGCTCAACAAGCTCCGCAGGAACGCGCTGGGGAGGCCGCTGGACAAACACGAGAGCTCCCTGGAGGTCCTGCTCAGGTTAGAAAACACTCCTTTAACAACTCACTAACACTATCCACCGTGTTAGTATCACTCAGAGAGACCTTTCTTCACCTGTCGAGGTGAGTTAGTGAGAGGCACTGCCGCACCCAGATGTGTTAGCTTCTAGTGGCTAACATGGGAGCTAACGTGGAGCTAATTATGCTAACAAGCTAATTATGCTAGGAGACTTTTACAGATTCAAAGATTCAAAGATTCAAGATGTTTATTGTCACCAGCTGGTTATACAGTTATACAGGTACAATCAATGTGGAATACTTTTTGCTGGGAAGCTCCATTAAAATAATAAGTTATATTACAATTACAATTAGTTATATTACAATTATATTACAATTACAATTAGTTATATTGCAATTATAATTACAAATACTTTAAGTTATATTACAATTACATTATATTCAATTACAATTAGTTATGTTACAATTAATTATATTACAATTACAATTAGTTATGTTACAATTAGTTATATTACAATTACAATTAGTTGTATTACAATTAGTTATATTACAATTATAAAAGGAAATACTTTGTACAAGGGCATATTAAGAATATATACATTAAGAACATATACAGTATATACATTATAAGATATATTTTTGTGTGAGAAGGTGTCGTATGAATTATCTATTTAAAAGTCTGATGTCCTGGTTAGGCTTTTCTCACCATAATAACTGACTCATGTGAGAGCCATGCCAAGTTTCCCCTGAGAGGCTGACACAGACTCAGCTAGCTTGTTTAGCTTCTTTAACTGAACTGTCAGTGACTTATATAATGATATTAGTCATGTTAGTTGAGCTAACTTAGTTATGTATTCCCAAGTTACATGGTTTACCTTAGCATTAGCATTATCTTCAATGCTAGGGTTACACATGTTTATGTTTAAACTGTATGTCGCCAATGTTTCCCTGAGTTGTGTGCCTTAAGGTGTTTATTTATTTTTGTATTTTTTGTATTTTTTTTGTTTTTGTTTGTTTTTTTCCCTTTAACTAATGTTCTTTTTTAAAATTATTATTTAAGGTTGAAGGAATACATACACATACTTGTAAAGGGACATACAGACAACAACATATATAAACAAAAAAGAGAAACATAAGGAAAAGAAAAGAAAAAAAAAGTACTACCCGTTGTAATAGTGCAGTGTCAACAGATAAGTTCATATTCATATACATACATATTCATATACATACAACCAACCTCATATATAGATATATATACATACAGTATATACATATGTCTATATCTACGCTTACACTATTATCTATTCTATTATACAGACCAAAAAAAGGACATATTTACATCCCTTTAACTACTTATGTTCTTTGTATTTGCTTGTCTCCATTTTTGTTTGCCCTTAGTTCCTAGTATTGTCTGTTTTTGTTGATATATTTATCAGAAATGAAGCACGATACACACACACCACGGAAGTCTGTATCAGTAACATACACATGCTTCATAATAAAACATTTTTGAAACAGAATTAGCTTCAATGTTCAAGATAAACTTTATTCTTCCCACGATGAAACACAGACATCAAACATGATAAAATGTTTAAAATATAAATATAATAACACATGCTAAAACTCACCACAAAAGCTTAAATAAAACTATACGTCAGTGACAGCATTTCATAACATTTGGAGTACATACAGTCATCATTATTACATTTTTAAGACTGAGCATCCTCTGACTCATCCTGTTCCTGAGTTTGGTTATGACATTAACAGAGGTCACAGCTACTAACAATAAATTAGGAATATACCCAGATCACCAGCCTTCAAATCCATTCACACATATTCAAACCCATGAGCACCTTACATGAGCTATGTACTGTATCTGCACAGCACCGGTGAGGAAGTCCAAGCACAGCCAGCTCTCCTGTCAGATGTCAGTCACATTCAGGTTCCCACGTTAAGTCCAGACCTTCAGTCCACGTGTAGCCACATGATCAGACATCCAGGGTGGCTGGAAAAGAGAACTACAGCTTTTCATATCAGCAATCGGAGATGAATACGATAGAGCATAACAACTGTGTGTCTAGGAGAGTCAGAAGTAAGATAGCAGGAGCTACAGAGAAGGCCTGTACATTCTCTGCCAGTGGATTTTATGTTTTAAATAGCTGCTCTGGTTGGAAAATACTTGTTACATACAGTATATACACAAAGAGCAAAGGAGGGTCACACTGCCAACCACTTTGCGTAGAGGAACCGGGACAGAAATAGGATTTATGTTTGTTTAACAAAGTTCCTCTGTGTCTAATGCTCCATTCACCCCGCCTAGCTGTTGTTGACTGCTTTCTTGCTTTTATCCAGTTACCAGTAAACAGGCTTATAATAAATTAATGACAGAGCACTAATGCACTAATGCTCTTTATCCTTCATATCGTGTATGAAAACCATACACTTATTAATAACCCAACATACTGAAATCCTAGGTGACATGCAGATGCAGACTTTGCCCTCTCTCTTGTCAGTCTTTCTTCTCTATGACTCATTAGTTATTTAATGCTCAGGGTTTGCCCAGATTACGTCAGGCAGGTATGCACTTGCAGGGTGCCGGTCTTCCATTTTTCTCCACTATGAGCTTTTTCCACCCACAGTGCAAAGGGGAATTGTCTAGCAAGTGCCAGGATTAAACTTTTTATACTAAAAATTATATGAGCTCAAGGTGCTGACTAGGGATGAGTTATGATTTTCGATTTTTCGATTAGTCGTTATTTATTAAAACATTTAATAATTAATGCGACTATTCGTCCCATCTTAAAAAATATTTATATTTCCCTTGTATTAACCGTTTTATTATTCAAATAATAATCGAATAATACCAAGTGATTTTCAAATAGTATTTTTGCTTAAAATGCACATCACTAGTGCTGACTCTTAGGGTTGGAAATTAGCACCAGCCACCAGCCAAATGCTTGTAAAATATGCAAGTGGCTGCTTCACTCACCAGCCAAAATAACAATGGTAATCTATTGAGTAGATTTGTAGATTTTGGAGTCCACCAGCCACAGCGGCTGGTTGATAAAAAAGTTAATTTCCAGCCGTGGTTGAGTGTTAAAGTCCAACAGCTACACTGGAGTAATGCAGAAAATGTACTTTCCTTTTAACACAATGGGTTGTTTTCACTCATGTGACTTTGTAATGCTATCCTGTGAGATTCTAAATTTAGGGAAAAGAGAGAGCTGGTGTCAGATCTATTGACATATAACCTGAGTTGAGGTACCAACATTTGTATCAGGAGACTAATTGTTGGATAGGTGTATCCCTGCCTGGTTTATGTCAACGGTTTATAAGACAGTATTTGAGTGAAATAGTGACAGAAAATCCAGAAAATGTCATCTGTAGTGCCTGAAAAGGAAATATTTTTAACAGGATCTGAATGATTTGCCCACTGTTTTAATCTGGCGATATAACTATGGCGTCAAAACAGTCTCACAAACAAATGTCAAGTTTTGTAAGTTGTAAAACACAATGCACAAATAAATGCAGAGTGATTTGTACCTGTAAATATCTATCTTTATCTATGCCTTTAATTCACATCTCGTATATCATCATTTGTACATCAACTTTGCGTTTTTCAAAGGACATATATTTGTGAATTTCCACCTTACTTTTGTGGATTCTTCTGAGACTGTTTTACTGGGTTAGTAGTCGCACAGTCATGGTATTGGCAACAAGATGGAAGCTATCATGTTAGCATTGCCACTCCTTGGCTCTCTGCACATGTCGCCCGTCAGCCATGTGCCAGGTAGCCTGGGCGACGGGCCCTATCCTTTTCAAAGCCGGCTGACACACAGCTAGTGAGTCACCATGGTAACCATTGTTTTGTCCAGGCTGTTTCTTTTTCTCTTTAGTAAAATGCTAGACACACCTCATCTCAGCTTTCCTCTGTGCATGTGTGTCCTTGTGTATCTGAATGGGGGAAACATAAGGATAACACACTCTATATGTTTGTAGTTCTGTATATGAAGCCAGTCTTTGTTTAAGTTTGCACATAAATATAGACTGGCTTTGGATGGGTGGATGAACCGGTGAAAGGGGATTCCCAAACCGGCCATTATGCATGTTGTCATTTCTAAAAATAACTTTCCACATCACCGGTATAGATACTGATAAGACAAAGAGCTGAGGCAGCCGTCACTGACTCTGTGTCTGTGCACACTGCAGTGTGTTTGCCTGTCCTGATATTTTTTCCTGACTCATTGTCAAGTGTCTCTGAAATGACAGAGCTTCCTCAGACCTCGGATCTGCAGTTATGTCATAATAATTACTACCCTTTTACCCAGTTTCTCAATTATGATTTAGTGTACAGACTTATCCCTTATTTATTTCCCTTTTTTAAAACTTAACTTAACCTAAACTTAAGTTCAAATGATCTGTAGAAAACAATTAGAGCAGGTATGTTTAGGTTTACACGGCGCATAAGAAAACATTATTTTAATCCTGCCATTTCTTTCTCTCTCCAGATACTATGACCAACTGTGTGCTGTCGAGGCCAAGTTCCCCTTCTCTGAAAACCAGGTAACTGATTGGACAGCACACATGCGGGTTAGACTTAGTTCCCAAACAGAAGAACTTGAACACAAAGCGTCTCTCTGTTTCCACAGCTCTGCTTAACCTTCACATGGAAGGATGCCTTTGATAAAGGATCGCTGTTCGGTGGCTCAGTCAAGCTCGGTAAGCGCAACCTCACATACATTTGTGTCCATGGAAGTAGATCAGTGCATTCTGCATATCAAAACAAGTTCATGCCCCCAGGGTGCATATCTGTTATACTATCTCTTACTATCTGTCGCTTTGTGTGTCTATCTGGCTCTATCTCTCTCACACACACACAATGAGAAACAAAGCTGTCTCGCATAAATAGGTTTTATTCTGCATCCAGAAACAGGTCTGACAAGGTGCCTTATAGGGTTTGAATACAAATTATCCACTGAAGATAGTGTGTGTCAGGGTCAACAGCAATAAACAAACTAAATAAAAAGGAATAACGAGAGAGAAAAAAATATTCCCATGTTGAAGACTGCTCTTTGTTGAGTTCAGTCTTCACTGTTCACGCTTGAATCTTTTGTCTACTGTGGTGAATTGTGGGAGCTCATGACTGTGGGGATTTCTTTCCAGTGTACTCTGAGTGAGAAAAATGTAGAATGAAGCAGTAGAAAGAAAGTGTTGGTTGAAGAAAATGCCAACCCCACACAAAAAACAAGCTGTCAGTATCCAAGGAATGAAAGATAGATGTCAATTTCCCCCTCTGTCTTCACTTTATAGCTGTGGGAACAAAACTACAAATCAGTCTTCAGTTGAAACCGGCCAGCATGTTATGAAAGCGTATTATTCTGTAAATCAAATTATCCCTGAAAATAACCAGAATGCATTTTAAGACTCAGATGAAGACAACAAAAAGGCACTCCGACAAGTAATTTCTTGTTTGTTTTTGTTTTTGTGTATTGCAGCTTTGGCAAGTTTGGGCTACGAGAAGACATGCGTGTTGTTCAACGCAGCAGCTCTGGCCAGTCAGATCGCCTCCGAGCAGAACCTGGACAACGACGAGGGACTGAAGGCTGCAGCCAAGTTCTATCAGGTGGGCCGACTAACACACACAGTAACATGTACTGCTTGATTTAAGAAAACCCAGTGGAAATTACTGTATGAATTTAGGACTGTTATACTGTTTAATCAGATCTATGCAGATCAACTCTGTCGTGGTTCAGATGTTCACTGGAAGCATCTTTTAGGAGTCTGTTCACATTTACAATATTGTTTTGTCAACATTTGTTGTTTTACAAGCATATTGAATATAAATTTGCATTTCCGATTTGTAACTGATACTACAGTTATTTACGCCTTTTAATATGATATAATCTTTTATGCTCTTTTTAATCCCCTGCTTCTCAGACTTGTGAGAGGGACGTGACCTAAACAAACAAGAAATACTAGTTTCACTCTATGTACACGTCTGTTCAAAAGTTTGGAATCGCCCATTATGTCGATTTATTTCTTCTCTCCTTCAATAATGTTCATTTAACAGATGTAAAAACAGTATAATTCAGACATCAAATGTATTATTTATTTGAAAGTTGTGGCCTATAAATGAAGAATAATTAATAATTAAAACTTCCATTTAGTCGTTGTCCCCACAGTGTAGTGTTGCATGACGGGGGAATAATGTTGGAACCATTTTTCCCTCCAAATACCCTCCAATTTTTATTTTTTTTTCCAGTCCAGAAAAGCGTAAGTAACCCTAGATAAATATTGAGCTACAAGGATGCAATTGGGCTCTAAATAATTTGGGAACCTGCTTTTCTTTGGGCCCTAGTGCAAACCCCAGACTAACCTAAGTTTTAAGAATAGTTTTGCTAAAGCAATACGCCATGTACAATTACAACATTACTTTTTTTGCAAACCCGTCATACAAAATAAAATCTATGTGTACTTGTACAACCTAAAAGCATGAAAGAACATTCAAAAATATAGAGTAGTACCCAATCAAGCTACTGTGGGAGGAGATTCCAAACTTTTGAACGGTAATGTATGTAAAGACAAGTAAATGCATCACAATGCGTTTTAGGTAAATTGTCAGTAAATTTTGTCATTGATATACATTCATGTGAGATCATTGAAGTGAATTTTGCGGTCCAGAGATGTAAGCTCCTCTGGCAGACATCGACCTGGGGCACGTTTCAACAAATTCGCAACATGAGATTGTTTCCCCTCCTGTTAGTTTTGAAATGTTTCACTAATCAAAATAAACTCCATACTTGTGACTCGAGCATGTGAGAGGTCTTGCAGTTTAATCTGCTATTTTGTGACTGACAATCAGTGACAGTGTTGGCAGTAGTTTCTCATCTGTTTCTCTCTTTATCTGTCTCTCTATTCAGCTGGCCAGCGGAGCGTTTGGCCACATCAAGGACACGGTGCTGTCAGCGCTGAACAGGGAGCCCACCATGGACATCTCCCCCGAGACTGTGGGCACCCTGAGCAACATCATGCTGGCCCAGGCCCAGGAGGTCTTCTTCCTCAAAGCCACCTCAGGTACCAAAGGACAGACACCTCAAGGGTCCAAACCACAGACTGTATATATAGATGATATACTGATATAGATGGGCGACACGTCTCCACTTCCTCCCACTGTACAAAAGTGAAGCCAAAATATCCCGGATACGGAGCTGCCATCTTGAGATTTTGACGTCATAAGGAGCCGGAGTTTGCGCAGTAGTGATCGGGGGGCTGGAGCTGCGGTATCGAGGTCCCGCCCACACACCCTCCCGGGCCAATCACGGGCTGCAGCTTGATAGCATGAGCCACCTAGCGGCTACATTTGCACAACGGTGGCTGTTTGGCTAGAAAGACACAATAACTAACCGTAATCTCTCTATAACTACATTTATGATCAAATTGACACGTGTTCTATTACAGACTTGTGATGGTTATGGAACGTTAAAGTTACATCTCCTCTCGAGCCTCTGGCTCCGCGACTACTTCACTCAGAGCAGCTGTCAATCACAGCTGTCAAACTTGACGTCTCACCCCATTTTTATAGCATCAAAATAACTAATTAAAACCAAACTTATCAGAACAATGAACACCTGAACAAACATCAGCATAAGAACTACCTAAAACGACAGAAACCATCTTTGGGAAAAATGTATTTGTCGTGTGCTTTGACTTTTTAGTTTGGCTCAAGTCCCATCCACTAACATGGAGGGGATGGGATTTATGACCTATACTGCAGCCAGCCACCAGGGGGTATCAAGATGTTTTGGCTTCACTTTTGGGGAGTTGTCATGCGTCTATCTTTATATACAGTCTATGGTCCAAACACAGTCTTCACTTAGAGACTATCACATCATAAACTGCTGTAGAGACTTTCAAGCCTTTTCAGTGCACTATTATGATTATCTAGTTTTAAAAGTGCGTCATAGACGTGCTTAGTCTTTTGCTTGGTAATGTTTATAAAAAGTTTATGGACACTGTTGTCACAAATCTGCCAGCCCCCCAGATATAAGGGAAGCAGAGCAATTGCACTTTGAATAAATAGCATCTTTAATCATGCACATTTTTTGCTTTAAGATCATTTATAGCGATGCTAGTAGGCAGTTTTGATCCAGGTTGCCAACAGCCTGTGTCCCAGTTCTGTCTGCAAAATGTTGCTTATTAGAGTTTTTAAGCACAACCGTTTTGAAGGTTACATCATAAATTAAGCTCACATTTATAAAAAAAAAAAAAAAAAATTCTGCTGAGGGGGTGAGTTCTTGTTGTTAATAGTTTTTACACTTTGTATAATGTAAGAGTAATTTCATCAGGGCGATGTAGAGACACTGTTGTGAAATGAGTGTATGCGTAACACAACAGACAGCAGCAGCAGGCCGCTCTGAAAACCACTTGGAGAAACTAACTGAATGTATAAATGTCAGTAATCAGTTAGCAAAACAGATGTTCTGATCAGCTAGTGACGATGTGTGGTTTTCAAGAACACAGCTTCTTATCTTGAGTGCGTTTTGTTTGATATGTACTTGTTAAAGTGGCTTCTCGTTCACCCAATAGATAAGATGAAAGATGCTGTCATCGCCAAGCTGGCCAATCAGGCAGCAGATTTCTACGGCGACGCCTACAAGCAATGCCAGTACAAAGAAAACCTTCCCAAGGTATGTGAAGGACACACACACAGCTACATACTAACCTATAACCGCAGGTATGAAACAAGGCAGTAAATCAGCCATGTGTTCAGTGTGGTGAAGATACATACAGAGTTTGGATTCTGTGTGGTTTGGCGAGTGTATCGTCTGTCTGATAGTGTGTATTACTGGTAAATAGACTTGAAGAGTGGTACTCAGGCTGTGGGACTGTCCAAATTGCAACTTCTCTCTGTTCTCATTGGTCCATTTCCATCCCGTCTTCACTCTGATTGGTTGGTTACTACTGAGCTGCAGTTTGACTTGTTTTCATTCTTACCATCTAATCATGGGCATCTGAAGTACTTACAGTCTGTCTAACACTGTGACTGAAACACACACATGCACACACACTACCTCAAGTTCACACTACGGATTTCATTTTTTGAGGTTAATTGAAAAGCAGGAAATAAGTAACTTGAACCAGCTGTTAGTGAGTTCATAATTAGCCTCGTTATAATGGTGCGTTTCAGACAACTCGGAACTCGAAAATTTACAACCTGCTACTAGATAAAGTGCAACAATGCAACGCCACGCAAATTCGGAGTTCCTACTTGTAAACTCGGAGCAAATCCATCTACCCCGACTTCACGGAGAAACGGTTGTCTGACGTCACACGACAACGGTAACGCACATTGTAAATGGTAAACCATTAACTGAAAGGCAACGTAAAGTACATTTGTCTGTATAAGTTCAAATAAAACATACTATCGTATAGTAAAACCTGTTCCGCGTGTAAATTTATGTCAAATTATGTCGCTTTGAGCCTTTTAGTTTTTTAATTCTTTAGAATAAAGATGTTGTTCAGTTTGGACACAGAAAAAAAGGACAGGTAAATCGATCCATATTTGAAAATAGCTGTGTGCAAAAAATCAAACACACACACAGACACTGTCAATGTCAAACGCACACACACATACACACACGCACACACACACACATGGCTATGGGACGTTTGATGAGGGTGTAGCAGCCTTTGCTGCAAGATTAAACACTCATGGCCTGTTCTGTTTTCTCTCTCGTTGTCTTCCTTTCCTTCTGCATCCCTCGTGGCGGTGGCGGCATTGGGTGTGCGTGTGTGTGCGCGCTTGTGTTGTGTTTGCGCACCTCCTGACCGCTTGTGCCTGTTTTGTGATTGGCTTTCGTGGTGCCATTTGTGATTTGACCTCGCTGGTGTGCGTCTGCCGTTTTGTGGTTTGCCTTGCCATCGTGCGTGTGCCTGTGTATATATATCTGTTTGCGTGCCTGCGTGTTGCTCTGTGGTTGCCTCTCCCTGGTCAGTATTTTTATTTTCAGGAAGTGCTGCCGGTGCTGGCGGCCAAGCACTGCATCATGCAAGCCAACGCTGAGCTGCACCAGAGCGCCGTGGCCAAGCAGAAGAAGCGCTTTGGAGAGGAGATCGCTCGCCTGCAGGTACACATTGATTCCTATCTCTCATGTCTTATGTAACCTTCAAAAAGTGGACATACATGCCTTGAAGTTCCACATCAAAAACTAGAAAACTTTTTCATGAAGCAAATTTTGTTCCTCCGTTTTCTCTCCTCTGGTCTGTTCATCCCTCCAGCATGCAACAAAGTTGATGAAGACGGTGGCGACTACTTACGACGAATATGTGAGCGTTAAGGACCTGAGTGACAAGATAAACCGAGCCCTCACCGCAGCCAGAAAAGACAATGACTTTATCTACCACGACCGCGTGCCTGAGGTCAAGGATGTAGAACACATTGGCAAGGCAGCTCTGGTCAAATCCACCACCATCACACCTCCACTCAGCCAGAAATTCACAGGTACAATACACAAACACTCAATACAGTCCATTTATTGTCAAGACACTTTGACACACTTGTAGATACTTTTATGTCTCTCTATCTGAGTATAAGAGATGAAAATGTTGTGTCAAAGTCCGTTTTTGATCCAGTTAACATCAGAAACTTTAAATGAATAGTTTGAGATTTTCCGTAAAATACACTCATTCTGTTATTTGTCAAGAGTTAGATTTCTCTGCTGGTTGCCGGGCAACCTCATGGGGAGAATTTAGTTACTGCTTTTGGTCAAGAAAAAGACCAGCACACAAAACACTGTAAAACTGCAACTTGTCGTTTTTACACTTCAGTTTTTGTACAGATTAAAGGTAGGGTTGGTAAAGATTTTAGATGGGGTGCACCGATCTGACTTTTTCAGTCCCGATACCGAGTACCGATCCCATACCAGTGTTTAATTAATAAGCTGTATGCCTCACTGTGTGGAAGTGACTGGGATCATTCTTTTATGTGTAAGGCCATATCAGGCTTAACTTAAACATTGCTTTCCTAACTTTACAAAACAAAATGTAACAAATAAATATACAGATAACATATCATAGTCAATTGTTATTTATTGTTAAAATAATAAAACAACTTAAAATCTTAAAAATTAACAGAAATTACAATTCAAGTGTAAAAAACAACAACAAATTGGTCAAAACTTAAACAGAAATTAAAATTCCAGTATATAATGTTTATAGTATATAAACATAGAATTTAATTGAATAGATCCGCCCCATTGTCACCGATATCCGATCTGGTATCTGTGCGTCCCTAATTTTAGAAACATTTTTTGTTATATTAGCTGCAATTATCATTCCATCCCAACAGTAATCAGACAGTGTTGCCAACTTGGCGACTTTCTCGCTAGATTTAGAGACTTTTGGAGCTAGTGCTGCTAGTTACTGTCATTGAAAAAGGGTTGGCAACACTGAACTCGGTTTTTCGGTTGGATCGTTTTTTTTAAATCTAGTGTACTCTTGCTAGTTTCTCAAGATCACAGACCCTGCCTTTAAACAAACAAGATGTAATATGTCATTAGTGAGCTTTATAGTTGCTGCTAGGCAGATTTTGTGACCTTCAGATAGAGCCTGGCTCGCTGTTTTCCATTCTTCATGATAAGCTAAACTAACAGCTGCTAGCTGTATTTCTCACAGACAGAAGAGAGTGGTATTGTTATTCTCATCCAACCCTTGGCATGAAAGAAAATAATTGTATATCCCGAAATAGAAGCTATTGCTTTAATGGCATATCTTTTGCTTGTATGCTTGTCTGCATATCTTTAATGTAATGCTTGTTGTCACATATAATGCTTGTTGTAATTGTATGTCAGTAGTGGGTGTGTTTGAAATATTTGGATGTGTGCTGCAGCCTTTTTAACTTTTGACATTTCTTTTTTCGCCCCTACCCCCTTCCCTCAAGAGGCTTTGCCTTTTGCCAGGCCGCCATTGCAAATAAGAATTTGTTCTGAATGACTTGCCTGGTTAAATAAAGATGAAACAAAAAAAATATCTGTGATAATTTGTCAGCATTTATGCTGCCCAGTCAACTCTCATTCCTCACAATTTGTTCAGAAGTTTTACTTTAACATATTTCCCAATGTTTTACTCAGATGTTGTAAAAACAACATGAGAATTTCTGAAGCAAATTCCCATTCAAGGACATTAAATGTAAGACAGCAGCGTCCCATTCCATTTAAGTTGCCGACCCTCTTTGTTTTCGCACAACCCCATCCGAACTCTCTAAAAACATGACCCCCAAACTTATTGTAAAGGGACTGGATGACTCCAGATGGGATCTTAACTAAAGCACTCTCCGCCTGGCTTGTTTTTTTTTTTAATCAGTTGTTTATGTTGTTCTTATCTCTTCAGACTTGTTTGAGAAGATGGTCCCCATGGCGGTGCAACAGTCCATGAGCATTTACGGCCAGAGGAAGGCTGAGACTGTTAACAGACTGGTGGGAACGATGAGGGAGGCCACCAATCTCTGCAACGGGTATGCTGTCCTGTGTCTATATGAGTGTTGCTTGTTACTATGCAGGTGAAATTGTCTTCCTATGGACATGTCCATAAGCTCTTGTGTCTCCATGTATGGATGCGTTTATTAAGAACGTAATGATGTACCAGGCTCCATTAAAATGTCAATAGAAGAACTTGTGTATTTAGTATAGTGCCTTTAATAGCAGTTAAGTACTTGTATCACTCTATTAGATGGCGCCAATAAGTGCACAATAGTGCACAAGTTGTTGTTTGGAGATCATAATAACTGACCGATGCTTTGTAACTGTTCATCAGGGTGTTGGCATCCCTAAACCTGCCCGCTGCCCTGGAGGACCTGTCAGGAGACTCTATCCCACAATCCATTGCTGAGAAGGCCCGAGCCATCGTGCAGCTGGGAGGACTGCAGAGCATCGAGCAGCTAATCAGAGACCTGCCCGAGCTCCTGACCCGCAACAGAGAGATCCTGGACGAGGTCAGACACCCATAAACACACTGAATAATAGATATGCTACTGCACATAACCAGTGATCTAACCGTAGCCACAAATTAGTTTTAAAAGTAAAGCAGGCACTTTTAGAATTACAGCTTTTGTAACAGCTTGTTTGTCATATGGCTTTGCTTTCCTGACAAAGAAGCATATGAATGTAATGCTGGTTAGCAGCTTTTCTGCCATCACTACCAGAAGAACACATGAATGCTAAAAACTCATAATCGTCCCTAATGGCGGAAATCCCAGATCAGGATCATCACTGAAATCTAATCCACTGATCTTTGGGCCAAGGACTGTCTGTCCACCAGCTTCAGCCAACCCATTTTTTTAGACATCTTGCTGACAAACAAATAAACAGACGGGAGTAAAAACATAAAACTGCTTCCAAGTTTGTTGGCAGAGTTGAAAAGTCCACACCCAAAATGTCCTTATTTCCCCCCAAAAAGTAGTCGGTTGTGTTGTTTTAAAGGCAACGAGCAACAAAGCCGCCCACACATGATGAATGATAAAACCGCTCTGTGCTGGCTGTGCCATTGTTTTCCTATGAGGAGAGTGGTGCCGCCCGACTAGGCGGAAGCGTTACTCTGGCCGTGGCGCACCGCTCGAAATCTCTGAGTGCTGCGCTCAAAGTACAAATTATTTAAACTTTGACCTCGGTTGCTGCTGACCTTTCAAAGCGCAACCAATAAGACAACAGCTGCAACTGTTGTTGTTGTGAATGGCGTTCCTTGCGCACTTATTTAACCGGCTAAAACACACTAAAGTACATTTCTGCTGGCCAAAAAGCCAACTTTGTATTATTTACTAGCATTTCTGGATATTACACATGAAAGTAGTGCAGAAACAATTAATCAGTTGATTGAAAGAAAATTGAACAGACACAGAAAATGGTCAACAGTTTTTATTATCGCATAATCATTGAAGTTATTTATCATGTAAAAATACCAAATATTTTCCAGCCTCCAGTGTGAGGGTTTGCTGCTCTTCTGTCTTCTGTCAATGCCAGTCTAGACTTTTATTGTGAAATGGGAGGAAGGAGTGGATCTGGTCTGTGCTGCCAAGGTTGTCAAGGTTGAAACCAGTAATACAGTTTGCTGTCTTGCTGTCCGTGTTGTTGTTTCATAAATATAGGAACAACTCAACCTGTTCCGCACAACGTGATTTGTTGATGCCTTAATTTGCGGTGCAAAAGCTCAGAAATCGGCCTTGTTCCGGAAAAAAAATGTATGCTTTTTCACCACGTAGTATTCACACTCTGTGTGAAAGTAGACATTTCCTTGAGCTCTCTGAACTTTACTATTTTCTTACAAATTTATAGACAAAATGCTTCATTGATAAATCAATAAGATTTATTGATAATTCTTAGTTGCTGCCCTACAAGAAGTTATGGTCTGTATAGGTGCAATGAGATGGCTGAGACATTCTACTCTAAAATAGTCCTCCAAAGTCAGATACTACTTAATATCACAAGAGAAATAAAGGTGTAATCATCTGAGGCTCTACTGTGTGTGTTGTTAAAGTCTTCGGTATGTTTGTGTGTCGTGTTCGTCTTCAGTCTCTGAAGATGCTGGATGATGAAGAGACGACCGACAATGATCTGAGAGCCAAGTTCAACCAGCGCTGGAACAGAACCCCCTCTGGAGACCTCTACAAGCCCCTTCGTGCAGGTACACACACGCACTTAAAACACGTCAGTCTTGTTTCCTTTTTTCGTTCATGAAGTTTGTCTCCATTTAATCTACAATGCTCCTAGTCTCTTCTTCTTTCTTTCCTCCTCCTCTCTTGTCACCTCTAACCTTACCTCCCTTCCTCCCTTCTCCCCCCCAGAGGGAGCCAACTTCCGCAATATCTTGGACAAGGCCGTACAGGCGGACCAGGTGGTGAGGGACCGCTACAACACCCACTGTGAGATGATCGCCCTGCTGTGTAAACCAGAGAACGAGCTCAACGCCGCCATCCCCTCCGCCAACCCGACCAAGACACTGCAGGGCAGCGAGGTCTGTCCGCTTGTACTAATGTCTTTATATCTTTGTATTGCCAGATAATGTAAAACTTTTTTATTGTAATGGTTAGTTTTTTAGCTCAGGGTGTGTCACCTCATCCCAAGGTATTTAGTGTGCCACGTAAACATAGACTCCTGCTGTACAGAAACACCCAGTGGACATTGTGTGCTTTATGGCCCCGTCCCTCCTCCCAACAGTAGCTCCATTTTTCATTTTGTTTGCTGACTTTGCATTGTGTGTCACTGGGGAGCTTAAACTAACGAAGCAAGCAGAACTGGGAGAGCACGAGGAAGAAGTGCACGTCTCTGCACAGCTACACTGTATTCATGCTAAAGTGAAAAACAACAGTGTATTGCAGTCATCATAAGGGCAAGAGGTCAGGGATTCATGTAGGATAGAGCACTGAAAGGGATGAAGCAGTCAAGATGTATGTGCATGTCCAATCCACAACTTGTCCATCTTCACCCAGGTGGTGAACGTGCTGCGCGCCCAGCTCGCCCAGCTGGACGAGATGAAGAAGGAGAGGGAGACCCTGGAGGGAGAGATCAAGGGTGTGACCTTTGACATGTCTACCACCTTCCTGACAGCGCTCGCCCAGGACGGAGCCATCAGCGAGGAGCAGCTGTCACTCTCACAGCTCGACCAGTTGTACGGCGCCTACAACCAGAGGGTACAGGCCACCATCCGCACGCAGGAAGAAGTGCTGGGACAAGTTCAGGTATATAAACACACACAGATGGGGACATTGATGTTATTTCAGAAACAAAATATTTATTGAGCCATTAGAGAAGTTAAAGAGAAAGTTTCTTAAGGCCCTGACGCACCAGTTTGGGGCTGACGGTGAGCGTCTGTCGGCCTAGTTTTTGCGGTGTGTCCCGCACCGTCAGCTTTAGTCTTTAGGCTCTTCTCATTTTTCATCTTCATCTCATCTGATCATTCCAATACACGGATATTTTCACAACGACGTGGCCATTTGGAATGAAGCCAAGTGGTGATTGAGGGTGGTGTGAAAATAGTCGGCAGACGCTGCTTAATCTCATGTATGCATCATAACCACGGTTTGTATATCCGCCGTCCTAGATTTTCCGGTTTCCCTTTTTGAATGACGAATACATACTACCGCGACCTGCTGGTGAGGAGAGTTATTTCATCTCACGCAGGCGCAGAACGTACGTGCTAACTGTCCGTCAGCTGTAGTCTTTGCAACTTTTTGGCCAAGACAAAGGCGACCTGAGGCGACTCAACAGGCGGCCTTCGTCGCCGCTAGTTCTCTGATGTGGGGTTGGTGTGTCTGATCTTTTTTAAGGCTTTCACACACCGGGGGAGTGACGAATAAACAACACGAAAATATGAAATACTCGCCTGCGAATATTATATGTCATGGGCTTTTATTATGAAAAAAACGTGCTTATTCGCAACACAGCGTTCTGTGTGAAAGTACTCATGACAAAATCAACAGTTCGAAAAAATATATTGACCTGTCAATTAATTGCATGAAAAAAACGCTGCCAGTGTGTAACGGCCTTTAATCAGGTCATGTGTCAGCATTTTTTCTACCCTCTACCAGCTTAAAGAGTGAGCTAATAATGACATTTGACCTTTGACCTTCTTGTGAAGTACAACAAACAAAATATGAATTTCCTTACTGGAATCAATGAAGCATCTATATCAAATAAAAAACACATGCAAGCAGATCACACAGGTGTCAGCGGTTAATCTGTGATCTCCTTCCAGACGTCCCACCAGGAGTTCAGCAGTCTGAAGCAGTCCAACATGGAGGCCAACCAGAGGGAGGAGGTCCTGAAGAAGCTGGCTTCAGCCCATGACAGCTACGTTGAGATCAGCAACAACCTGCGCGAAGGCACCAAGGTACTCACTCAGCACAACGCCCCGGCACACACGTGCCTCAGCGAGGATGCACTGTACTGCAGTAATGCACATCTTGTC
Source organism: Sebastes fasciatus (assembly GCF_043250625.1). NCBI lineage: Eukaryota > Metazoa > Chordata > Actinopteri > Perciformes > Sebastidae > Sebastes > Sebastes fasciatus. The sequence continues at coordinate 16,967,347 of NC_133811.1, read as the reverse complement.
GGAAACTTTCTACTTATATTTGTTTGCAAGCCAGATGATTTATGTTTTTCCCCTTTTGTTTCTCCCTCCTCAGTTCTACAACGACTTGACAGAAATCCTGCTTAAGTTCCAGAACAAATGCAGCGACATCGTTTTCGCTCGCAAGACAGAGCGGGATGAACTACTTAAGTATGTACTCTCCTTGTTTTTGTCTATTTGATGGTTTGTGTGACAGTAATATGAGCTGGCTAGGGAGTAAATGTAGGCCAATCAGCAGTTTTATATATATTTATTGTTTCTTTGTTGCCTGATTTAGCTTTTAACACTCTCCGCCAATTCCAGCCTTAGTTCAAAGTGTGTTGAAGTGTAAGAATGAGAGCAGATAAATGCATGAACATGAAGGAAACGGCACAGTCATTGTTTGTGATTGTTGCTTCAGGGACCTGCAGCAGAGCATCGCCCGAGAGCCCAGTGCTCCCTCCTTCAACGTTCCTGCCTATCAGAGCACCCCAGCTGCCCCCGCTGGTGGCCCAACCCCTGCACCCAGGACCGTCTTTGTAAGCACACACAAAACAAAGCCACACGTTCAATACCACTGCAGCAGATGTGTGGCTGATGGCTAGCTATTGATCTGTCTTCTTTCTCTCTACCTGCCAGTCCCAGCAGCCACCTCAAGCCCAGCAGCAGCCCCAGGCAAAGCCCATGCCTCCAGCCAGGCCTCCTCCACCGAGCTTCACACCTCAGGCAGCCTCCACCATTCCCACCAATGCACCACCCACTGGCCCTCCCAACAGCAACCCACCACCTATGGCCCCACCAAACCAGGCCCAGGGGCCACCTTACCCCAGCTATCAAGGCTATCCAGGGTGAGTTTCCCATCACAACATCACGATTTCTGAGTACAAAACGACCCGCCTAACTGATGTCCACAGGATCCATCCTTTCCACGCTTCCTATTCATTGTTTATGTAAGAAGTTGTGCAATGCATTCTGGTTTCGTGGTGGCTCGATTCGAGAGACAGGGTGTCACGTTGCCCCCTCCTCATTTGCATAAAGTTGAGGTCTAGGCTACTTTATGCAAAACACAGGCGTCCGGTGAGACTTGCCATCTCTGGAAAATCCTGAAAAACTTTTAAATTAACTGTTGTCGATCTAAAAATTAAGACAGATTCAGCAATTTTCACATAAGATGTTTTCAGAAACACATTTTGGTGAACTAGTTTCATCATATTATTAGGGCTGTCAATCGATTCAAATATTAATTAATTGCAAATTAATCAAATTTTCTATCTGTTCAAAATGTACCTTAAAGAGAGTTTTGTCAAGTATTTAATACTCTTATCAACATGGGAGTGGACAAATATGCTTGCTTTATGTAAATGTAGGTATATATTTATTACTGGAAATCAATTAACAACACAAAACAATGACAGATATTGTCCAGAAACCCTCACAGGTACTGCGTTTAACATAAAAAATATGCTCTAATCATAACAAGGCAAACTGAAGCCCAACAGGCAACAACAGCTGTCAGTGTGTCAGTGTGCTGACTTGATTATGACTTGCCCCAAAATGGGCATGTCTGTAAAGGGGAGACTCGTGGGTACCCATAGAACCCATTTTCATTCACATATCTTGAGGTCAGAGGTCAAGGGACCCCTTTGAAAATGGCCATGGCAGTTTATCCTCGCCAAAAGTTAGCGTAACTTTGGAGCGTTATTTCGCCTCCTTCTTGACAGGCTGGTACCAATGGTTTTCTAGTTGTATTACTCCAGCTTTAATACTGAGCCTACTACAACCTAAAAGTTGCAAATTGCGTTGAAAAAATTTGTGGCGTTAAAACGAATTATCATTAACGCGTTATTATCGTAAGTTTCCAAACGAGCCACCATGTTGGTTCCAGTTTGAAAGCCTGGAGCAGCAGCCTACAAGGGAAAGCGTTCGTCCAATCAGGTGCCTAGTGCCTAGTGGCAGCCCATCAACCAGTCCAATGCTGGGAAGCGAGGCGATCCCCTCGCGTCCAAAAACGCCCCTGTGGACACATACCATTAGTGTATTGATGTCAGGATAGAGTGAACATGATTTCATCCTCCTACTAGCTCCTTCTTAGAATCCAGAGCTCTGAAAACACATGACTCTGCACTTGATTTGCTCTGATGCATGTTGTGGCTAGAAATTACTTGTAATGCATTAAAGGAATAGTTTGGGAAATATGCTCAGTTGTATTGATCTTCTTATCTTACTCTTGTAAAGGAAAAGCAAATAAGCATACTTCCCAAAATGTTGAACTATTCCTTTTACGCTTTAATTTTGGTTAATATTATTCTCATGTTTGTTTTCTCTGTTGTGATGTCCATGCAGGTATTACCAGATGCCTATGGGCTACAGTGCGTATGGTTACGGCCAGTTCAACATGCCCAACATGCCCAACATGCCCACCATGCCCAACATGCCCTACATGTCCTACCAGCAGACTGCAGGACAAGGCGGCTACCCAGCAGCCCCTCCTACCGGACAGCCCTACCCTGGCTACCCCCAGCAACCCCCTCAGCAGCAGCCCTACTACCCTCAGCAATAACTCCCCTCTAACATCCCCTCATTCCTCTTCTCACAAGTTAACACCAAATAAAAAATACCCCCAGCAATAACACTTCATCTCCATTAGCTCCCTCCCCTCTCATCTTTTTGTTTTCTCACACTAACAGCAGCTATAGAAACCCAAGACCCTCAGAGCTGCTTTGCACTTCTCTCTGAAACCCTTTATTACTTTGCCACCTCTATCCTTTTTCATTTTCCTCTTCTTTGTTCTATCCAAGCTCATGTTTTCTGGGTTCTGACTGCACTTTTCCTCAACTTTCATTAATGCACTAAACCCCTCTTTTGCCTGTTATTTTTTTACATACTCATTTTCTAATGGTTTTGTTAATTGTTTAACTTAAACCTTTAACTGGTTTCCACGGACTCTGTCTGGGCTGGACTGCTGTAAACACTCATGGAGGTGCACGAATCCTGGGATGGCTCTTCGTTTCCTGGTTTGGGTGTTATGTGTTGGGTGGGCGGACAGGTGATCATTGCTAGTCTGATAGGAGGGCACAGCCACATCCTCAACCCCCCACCCACTCAATCAACCCCCATATCAACTATATTCCTATTTTTGTAATGAATACTGACGCCTCGCTGATGTATAAACCTATAAAAACGAATGGCCTGTAGGTTTTCTAATGTAGATTATGACTGTTGAGAGATCTGCTCTCTTTTTCTTTCTCTCTCTCTCACCCAGGGAATGTCGGTTTATTTCTGTGTTACAATCAGATGCTATACAAGTGGGAGAAATGGCTCTATTATATAAATATATGTATAAATAAGACTCTGTACGTGGTTAACCGAGACACTTTGTGTGCTGCACTCTCATGCTCTTTGTGTTTATTTTTATTCCTCAGCTCTAATGTGATTAAAAAAACATCAACTGCCAGCCATAATGTGTCCGTCTTTACATGTTGGATGTCTTTAATTGTGTTTTCACAATCACAAAGTGTGGAGGTTTGTAAAGCAGCCAGAAGAGGGCAGTCCTGCAGCTCACAGAGGGAGCTGTTCACCTGCCATTGTCTCTCCTTTTCAGCCAATTGGGGAGTGAGTTGTGCCATCTGACTAATCGGACGCCCTTTGACCTCTCGAGCATTGGGGGCAGATCCCATTTAGATGACATGCAAATTCCGTTCCAGTTGAGGTCGTGATCTCATCCAATCATATTTCCCCGCAGGTGATTTCTCCACAGACAGATTTCATCCCCAGATATTTATTCAGTGTCAGGAGACGCTAATGATTTCACATATCTCCTCCTTGTGTATGTGTGTGTGTGTGTGTGTGTGTGGCAGGGAGGCAGATGGCAGCGCAGTGTGATGTCTGGAAGGATGCATGGAGATGTTGGCAGAGAGCTGCTGGTCCCCTGCCTGCATCCATCACTCCACCTCTCTCCATTTTACCCTCTATTCTCTCCGTCTAATCTGTTCTTCTCGAGTTCCTATCTGCTAAAAAAAACCACCATATTTCACTTCACTTTCCCCTCTGCGCTCTCCAATCCTTTGTTTTCCCTTTCCTCCTCATCATATGTTCATTTGCTTCGAAGCTTTTTTCTGTATACCACCTGTCTTTTTATATCCTCAGCTGCTGCTGCTCTCTTCTCCATTTATTTCTCCCCTGGCTCTGTTTTTGCTTACCATTCTCCCCCGTCCTTGCTTGCCCAAGCCGCAAATCGTTGGCAGTGCTAGTTGTCTTCACTGGTCAGTATCTCTTGGCTCATAAACGTCTCATAACATCACGTCATTCTCCAGTGTGTGTGTGTGTTTGAGAGTGAAACTCACACACTTTTAATCAGATCTAACAGCTCGCATCTCCCTACTGGAAGTGACAACAACACACATATACACACACACACACACACAGCCATGTTCCTCTCTATCTATCTATACAGCATGCCGTTGCTGCCAAAGCCAATTGTAGCTCTGGATGTGTTTATCAAAGGTGTCTCAGGCGCTTAATTTTAACAAGACGTTCTCCACCAGAGGAGTGTCATATTTTAATTGGTCTGAAACAGAATAAAGGCAGCGAACAGAGCACTGCGGTGACAGGTATTAATTACCTTCTGCCTAATGGCTCCCAAACTCAGCACTCAGCCATATTGGTGCTCACACTATTCATACTCCCCCACTCCTTTTCTCTCATCGCTTATCTCTCCTCCTCACCATGTGTTTGCCCGCAATAGGGCTGAATCGAGGGTTTTCTTTTGGCTATGATGTTGATAATTACACAAAAAAATGCTCGATTAAGGAGGCATATTATCTAATACAATGCTTCACAACAAGGGGTACTTGTACCCCAGAGGCTATTTCCGCATTTGCCAGTGGGTGTAAGTGTAAAGATTCTTAAGTGGCTCAAGTCATTTAAAATATAAATTATGATTAAAACATACAACCTTACAGTTTATATAGACTTATATAAGCTATATTCAGCTGTAACGATGAACCTAGCTAGCTAGGTGTTGCAATTGAGTGTGAAAACTAGTTAGCACGTAAGCTAGAAAAAAAATAAATAATGAAGAATCTGTTCAAATGGCTATTTATAAAAAGTAATGGTTAAACAGTTGGAATAGTTAGCTAAAACTAACGTTAAGGGTTGAAATAGTTTGCTGAAAATAGTCACATTGTTGAGATATTTAGCGGTTGGAAGAGTTAGCTAACGTTAACCAAAAATAACGAATAAAGGGTTGAATAGGTAGCTGAAATTATGGATAAATCATTGAAATATCTAGCTAAGAAGAATTAATAAACCGTTCAGATACAGTATGTAATTAAGAGTAATGGATAAATGGTTGCAATAGTTAACGTTAGCTAAAGGATAAACGGTTGAAAGAGTTAGCTAACGTTACCTATCCAAAAATAACGAATAAATGGTTGAATAGGTAGCTGAAATTATTGATAAATCATTGAAATAGCTAGCTATGAAGAATGAATAAAACCGTTCAGATATTTATTTAAAAGTAATGGATAAATGGTTGGAATAGTTAACTAAAAGTAATTAATAAACCATTCAGCTATTTAAGGTGTTTAAAAGCAACGGGCAACATGAAATGGTTGAAATAGTTAAAAGTATGGATAAATGGTTGCAATAGTTAACGTTAGCTAACGGATAAACGGTTGGAAGAGTTAGCTAATGTTAGCTAAAAATAATGAATAAATGGTTAAATAGGTAGCTGAAATTATGGATAAATCATTGAAATAGCTAGCTAAGAAGAATTAATAAACCGTTCAGATACAGTATGTAATTAAGAGTAATGGATAAATGGTTGCAATAGTTAACGTTAGCTAAAGGATAAACGGTTGGAAGAGTTAGCTAACGTTATCTATCCAAAAATAACGAATGAATGGTTGAATAGGTAGCTGAAATTATTGATAAATTATTGAAATAGCTAGCTAAGAAGAATGAATAAACCGTTCAGATATTTATTTAAACGTAATGGATAAATGGTTGGAATAGTTAACTAAAAGTAATTAATAAACCATTCAGCTTTAAGGTATTTAAAAGCAACGGACAACATTAAATGGTTGCAATAGTTAACATTAGCTAACGGATAAACGGTTGGAAGAGTTAGCTAACGTTAGCTAAAAATAACGAATAAATGGTTGAATAGGTAGCTGAAATTATGGATAAATCATTGAAATATCTAACTAAAAAGAATGAATAAACCTTTCAGATATTTATTTAAAAGTAGTGGCTAAATGATTGGCTAAAAGTAAATAAATAGTGAAAAAGCTACAAGTAACTTAGTGGACATAAATAGTCTAAATATATTCAAGCAATAGATTCATTCATTTTTAGCTTACAATGGTTGAAACAGATTGCTAAAAGTAATGGATAAATCATCATTATAATAGATGGTTGGTTGAAACATCCAGCTATGACAACATATGCAGACCAAACTGACCAAAACATAGGCAGTTAAATTGTATAAAATAATATTGAAACAATATCCACTTTTATTAATTGATAGTGTTAAATATCATCCAGTTTAAAATCAACTGATATGAACAAATTAAAAACATGACGGGTGGTCTCAATGAGGGGGTACTTTACTACATCTGACAGATCTGATCGGGCAGACAAAAAGGGTTGGGAAGCACTGCTCTAACATACCTGTTTATACCTGGTTGTATCGTTGTGTAATTGAAAGCAATGAATGTGATAACCTTTCTTTGGTGCAGCAAAGTGTTCAGATGCTCTGGCTGTCATTCCGCTTCTCGTCTTCCTTTCATAAAGCGCACTGTGAAGTAGAAATGTGAGAATCTTTTAAAAAAAAAAAAAGTAAGAATGATATAGTGCTGAAATCTCATTTATGGTGTTAATTTGATCAGTCTATCAGCTTACAAGTTGCCAGTATCAGTGCATGTGCGTTGGCTGATAATTTTGCCTCAACGGAACAGCTCTCTGGCCCTGGTATGTGAGTTTTTTTTTGCTTTTTTTCCATAGAAGCGAGATGCCTGAAATAGCTCTGATTGACAGGTATAGAGACTCAGTTACTATAACAACTACCTCCTGGCTCTCATGAGCACTTCTCTCTCTCTCTCTCTTCCTCCCCACCCCCCCTCACCTCTTCTCTTTTCATTTTCCTTTACCAGCTCTCCTTTTTACCCCCGTCTCCCTCTCACCCCCTCACTATGTGCATGTGTGGGTGTAGAGGGAAGAGATTATGAAAAAGAACTCGACTGCAATATTCCTTCACACGGAGATGTTTGTGTTGCACGATAGAGAGGCCTGGCACTAGCTATTGGATCTAACCTGTGTGGGTGAGGGTAGGCGAGAGTGGGAAGATGAAACATGCTTATACAACACGGGCAAATAAGCCTTTTATATTCTTTTCGTGTTTCCTTTTTGGTGCTTGTTCCTCTGTCAGGTTGAGATGCTCTGCTTGTATAATCAAGTCAGTCCAGACCGCGCTGTGTTCCTGCATGCATGCGTGCGTGCGTGGGTGTCTTTGCATGCGTGCACGCACTTGTGTCAGCGAGCGGCACAGTGAGGCCACCTGATATGATGAGTGAATTTCAAGCACGATAGAATCTAGTGGGACTGACACCAGAGAGCACAGAGCGACAGAGAGAAAGTGTGTGTGTGTGTGTGTTTGTGTGTGCTGCTGGGAAAGAAGACGGACGTCATTGCTGCCACCTGCTTTAGTGGGACAAAGGCCAGACACATACACACACACTTGCATATGCAGACAGCCAAGCAGAGGTCAAAGCAATCTCTTAACATGGCATTAATGATATGATTTACTTAACCTTCTTACGCTCAAACTATCTCGGGCCCTCCATCCCCTCCTGTCAGAGAGCGCCACTCCTCTCCTCCCCCTTGTCCCTGCCTCTCCTTTCATCTCCCCGTCTCTGAGTCATCACGCAGGGTGAGAGGTCTGAGGAAAAACAAGCTGCCAGAGTTGGACATGCCTTAACAATGCAGCACCTGTCAGGGTGTGTTTGTGTGTGTACCTGTGGGAGTACATGTGCATGCAGCTGTCTCAGAGTGTCTGTCATTAGGAGAAAGGAGGGAACATTTCCAAGTCTTACTGTAAATACAAAGGAACGGAGACCATCCATATGTGTATGTGTGTGTGTGCTCACTACTGTGACTTTCTCCAGAAGTTGTGCTGCCACTGTATTGATTGGTTGTCTCGCTTTGTGGCAGGAAATGAGATGGCGGTTCCCAACACCTGTGTGACCCCAGCCGCAGAGAGCTCCTCTAATGATCTGAGCTCGGCTGCCTGGGTCTTGTGCTGCAACCGGCTCCTCACTTGGCTCAGACCTGATCAATAGCACAACCATCACATCAGCCTCTCGCACCGCACAGATGACAGATACTCCTCCTGTGTGTGTGTGTTTCAGATCAAATAATGAGAGCACTTGTAGTGGTCTCATACTCCCTTTCGCTTGTTGCACAAGTTGACAATTTAAAAAAACTGAGCTGTGCATCAGGTTGCGTGCCTAAGTGCTTTAATATTGATCTACTCGATGCTGCAAATTGACCAGTGCAACTCTAATCTGTATTTTTTATGTAAACTTGATAATGCCGTCAGCTTGGTGGTAATTTGAGGGCATTTCTGCACCGTTCACACAGAGAGGGACGATAATTCAGAATTAATTAGGCTATGATACACAGGGGAAGGCACAGCCCATAATAAGACATTTAAAACAGGATGGGATCTGGTATCCAAGTGCAGGGTATCCATAGAGACCGTTGCTATGGCGGAGAGAAATCTCACCTCATTAGGAACAAATATAAATAGCCTTGCGACTCAGCTTATGGTCATGATGCCCACGGCTGAGCGAACAGGCTCAGAGTCTTCCAGGTCAACAATACAGGATGAGAGTAAGGATGCGGAGAAACGGGGAGTGATAAATGGAGGAAATGATTTTAAGAGAATTAGAAGGAAGGAAGGAGGGAAGAAGGTTTGGATGGAGGGAGGGAAAAGATTGAGTTCCTGAGGATGGAGGAGGATATATGTGTGGGAAAGAAAGATGAAGATAGATGAGAGAAAGATTCACTGTTGTCTGACGAAAGTGTCTCAAATGTCAACCTGTTTGTTTTTATGCTTGAACTAAAATTGTATAAGGGAGCTTCATGAGATTTTAGTAATAAATGGTTACAGTGAATTTACATTGTGCTTTACAATGAAATAAAATCACAAGACAGAATCAGGCAACATACAAGCAAGATAAAGATAAAATCCCAAAACAGAAGTGCAAAAGAAAGCATGACTAAAATAGCATAATGAGATGGTGTGAATGACTTGTGGAAATATGGCTGAATTTTTTTTTTCCTCTTCATCTCCAAGAACTGACTTTTGCAGAACCGGCGTTTTTTCTTATTCCCAGCGACGTGCATAATGAGCGAGGAGGAGAGGAGAGGAGAGGAGAGGAGGAGGAGAGGACGGCAGGAGCTGTGGGAGGAAAGATGGGAGTGGGGGCTGTGAGAGAGGTTGACAGCCAAGTGGAGAGGAGACAGATGGGAGCAAAGAGAAAACTCGAGACATCCACCACTGATTGCATCAACAGGTCTGAGCCTCTCCAGGTATGCTGCAGTGCACCACAGTATTACTACAGTATTGACTCATCCCATTGTTGAACGTCCGGGGGTCCTGTATGGACTTCATCTGTCTCACTGCCTCTTTGCTTCCTGTGTTTTACTTTCTCTTTCTCTTCCTTTGTAGCCTGCGGTCTCTCTTCAATGTGTGTGTGTGTGTAAGTGAGACATCACCTCTAAGATTATGTGTGTTTCTTTGACATTTTAGTCACCAACTCTCAGTGACAGCTGAAAGTCTGGTTAGTGACATAAGACCAAAGAGGCTGTGTGTACTCCTGGTTCCTGTTCAAACGTGCAATCTTATTATTCCTTACATCAGAAATCTCTTCATTTTTCAGTCAGTAGGCGTAATTATTGCACAACACTGGAACATAACAGCAACTTCCTCATCTCCCCTTTCCTCGCTAATTGCTGAAATTTATCCCTTTTAAATGTGAGATTATATTAAATCTTATAACACAATCAGACATCCATTTGCAGTTTTTGAATACCCTCGCATCAGTGGCCGCCGTGTGGCCTTTGCAAATTTTCCAGCAAACTGGTCAATTAAGGCAGAAAAAAGCAGAGAAACTCCCCTCCTCTCGATGCAAATAAACCTTAAAAGCTTGTGCGACTTTCTGTTCTTCAAAGCTAAATGGTTTTCTCTGCCTTTGTTGTGAACAGTGTGTTTTCAACTCGGGAACAATGGTGTCTGCGACTGAAAGATGAAAACCGCGACAACTGATGAAGATGGTATAGAGTTCAGACGCGCGTTTGTGTGGGCTGTCTAATTGAGGAGATTGTTTGATTCCTCTCCCTCTGCGTTTCGCGCTCTGAAAACCTGTCAAACTCGCAATCAGTGGAAAACAACATGCATAGAAGGATTGGAGAAGCGGGAGAGAAAAAGAGTGGAGATGGAAAGACGGCGTTTAGGAAGAAAAGGAGGGAGTTTTACGCCCACCGCCTAAAGAGATGAGAAGACAGGCAGAGGAGGGGAGAATGTGTGGAGGAAGCAGTGTGTGAGTGCCAGAGCTCGTCAGCCTGTCAAACATCCGTTATAGACCACAAACCCACACAGCCATCGCTCTGCTGAGGTCTATCACTTAACAGGTGCACTGCTTTCACCTTCACACACATTTTTCTTATGCACTCTACAGTATACGTGTGTAGGTGGCGACACATACGCACACTGAGTTTGAGCCTTGTCCACAGAGCACAAACCCATCTTGGATGATTTCCATGCAGCGGGAGGTGATCCACAGTGAGTCACTCTCATTGATCAGAAAATAAAACCAGTCAGGAGGATTCTTCACACCGATGCTTCCTTCACCTCGCTCCTGAGCTCCTAACTGTTTTAGCTCTGCGCTGGCACAATCTGTGAGTGCGCACTCTCAGCCCAACCCACGTTTGAACCCATATTATTCCTCACTGTGCTCATAGTTTTGTAATTCTGACTGCTGACGCACTGCATCTAAATTCATCATCCACTTCCCCTAGGGGGTTACATCAGGGCTTTGTGCGCTTTTTGTTTTTTTACCTCACATAACCCCATATATAGGTACAGTTTAGACCACAGGAGCCCCATCAAATGAAGCTATTTGTGGGGGGGAAATGAGGCACCAAATGATACCTCTAATTAGGATAGTCAATCCTCATGAAATCAGTGAATTGAAACCTTCTCAATGGGTGCCTCCTATATCCTGGATCCTACAATGCAATCTGTACTCCTATGTTTTGCTCCTTCTTTAGTCCCTACAGTGACTTCATTAAAAATTTCAACAGCTTTAGGTACATTTGGAGGCAAGTTCTCCATCCATGATGCAAAAAACAGCACATGACATCTGCCTGCATCCTACCAATAAGAACTGTGATGTCTCTGTTACTAATGTAAACACTGTTGTGATGCAGATTGGTAGATCACACACTATTTTAAGATCTTTTCAGAGGATCTTTCACTAACTGTTTACCGTATAAAACGAGCTCCTGTAGGAATATTAATAATAGTGATAGCATTCTGAAACCCATTAAATGTAAATTACCATGATTTTTTTATTACTTTTTGAATCATTTTAAAGTAATAGGTTTTCTGACATAAGCATTAATGATGCTTTATCATAGGGATTAACATTTTCTTTCATACATAATATATAATCAAAGATTTTTTACATTTAAAAAAAAGTGATTAGATTAGATTGAACTTGTAGTCATTGCACACAGTAGTAAGTACCAGTACAACAAAATTATTTTCATTATCGATTAATCTGTTATTTTCTCGATTTAGTTGTTTGGTCTGTAAAATGCCAGAAAATGTTGAAAAATGTTGTTCAGTGTTGTTCAAGATGACGTCCTCAAATGTGTCGTTTTGCCCACAACTCAAAGATATTCAGTTTACTGTCATAGAGGAGTAAAGAAACCAGAAAATATTCACATTTAAGAAGCTGGAATCAGAGAATTTTGACCTTTTTTTGCATAAAAAAATTACTCAAACCGATTAATCGATTATCAAAATAGTTGCAGACTGATTTAATAGTTGACAATTAACTGATAAATCGTTGCAGCTCTACAACAAAATGCAGTTTAGCATCTAATAACACAATATACAAAATGCACAGAACAAATTAATGCAGCAATGATATATCAGTAATATAATTAAATATGTACAGAAACCAAGAAATAGTATATGAGTCTGGTTATGTGATAAACAGTTCAAACAGAAAGCAGCATGTACAGTTTGGTCAGAGTTGAATACAATCAGTAAAACATAGATACGATTAAGCAAATTAAGCAAATTAAGAAGGCAATGAATTGTACAGTGTTTTTGTTAGTTCCACATTTTCCAACTTCTATGTGTACTATTTATATATTATTCTTGTGATCTGGACAGTGTGCAGCATTTGAATTAGGAAGCCTCCACTCAGCAGGTTTACCTCATTGGAATAGAGAAGCTGGAAGTCTGTTGCAAAACATCATCAGGGCCATTATTCTTATCCTGAGCCATAGTTCACATGAAAACAAAATCATAAAAATTATGTATTCTTAATTAGAATTAATGTAGCCAAAAAGAAAGGCCGCGCTGCTGCGTCTCGCTGAGGTTAAGAAGCAAAGGAGGAGGTCTATTTGTCTGTTTCTTGTCTGTGGCTGTCTAGTCACCCGGCCACATGCTCCATCATAGTTTAAATATTCATAGCCCGCCCTCTGAATATTCATGAGGCCCCTATTAATATTTATGAGCTTCACTTGTTGAGGTGTCACTCGATCTCTTGTACACACATGCACACACAGACATTTACACACACTGATGATCAAAGGAGATAGCTATGTCGACATAACCAATGGTGTAAGTTACTCTGGAGTGGTGATGTCATGGTAAATACAAACTGTGGCAATCAAATAACATCCATAAAACTAGTATTTATCGAGTAACTAACTAGTAATGGAATACTTTGACATTTTGGGAAATATGCCTGTTTGCTTTCATGCCAAGAATTAGATGAGAAACATGTTTGTATGATATTAGAAGTTAGTGCCAGCAGCTGGTTAGCTTACCGGCTGCTGGCTCTAGCTTCATATTTACTGTACAGACATGTGAGATCTTCTCGTCAAGACATTTATTAGGGCCCGAGCACGAAAGTGCCAGGACCCAACGGTGTCCTGGCACGAAGTGCAAGGAACCTATTGTTTTTCTGGGTATTATTCTTTTTCTGCTGGAATATCGCGTTTTTGACGACCTTAGCCATCCCCAAAACTCACGAAAAGTGGAGTATGCGTCAGAACTGGTGGGAAATTCAATGTTCTGGAGTGACTGGGCTCGGGTGTCTCCAGGGGGCTCCATAGCGCCCCCTAACGTACGCAGTTTTTCAGAGAAAGTTTCTTCGATCTTCACGAAATTCAAGTATGTCATTGCTCACGCCCTCATACCTGGATTAAATGATTTTGAGATTTTTTCGGCAAACAGGAAGTCAGCCATGTTGGATTTCCTGCGTGATTTTAGAATTTACGAACGCATATTTGAAGACTTTAGGATGCACAAAAATGTATGAAACTTTACACGCACATCCAAACTAGTAATTACTTAATTTTAGTGGTGAAATTTTGCTTGGTCGTGGCATGTTGGCTCTCTAGCGCCCCCTTATGTCTTTCAGATTTTGAACATACCTTTAGGTACTCGAAAACTCATGAAATTTGGCAAAATGATAGACACCTGTGAACTTTATTTAAATATATAGCCATTAGGCTCAGTGTGTTTAGCCGGCTCTATAGCGCCCCCTAACGCGTTGAAATTTTAACTTTGTCAAAGTTGATCCGATAATCATGAAATTTGGTATGCATATCCCACTCATCATTTGAAACATATTCCTCATCGGGTTTCATTAGCTCCGCCCACCCGGAAGTCGGCCATATTGGATTTCATGTCACTTTTAGCGTTTTATAGGCCGCGTACTTTAACGAACTCCTCCTACAGATTTAATCAGATCGATTTGAAATTTGGTCAGGACCATCTTAAGACCTTGAGGATGAAAAGTTATTAAAATCGTGAGTTTTCACTTAACGAGCGGAACGTGGCGTGGCGTCCATTTTGAGCCATTCGCCATGAAACAGGCAGTTATTGTAACTCAACTGTACATAGTCCGATCTGCCCCAAATCTCTCAGGTATGATGGTGGTCCAGTACTGATGACATGTATATGAAAAATTATACTCATAGCCCCGCCCCAAGACGTTAGCCCCGCCCCCTTTCATAACTCATGAACCGTTTGTCGTAGAGTCTTGCGGGAGGTGTCATATCACTCAGCAGAGAGTGCCTGTTTCATTGGTGAATGTTATGCTCGCCCTCTACACATTAGCCACGCCCCCTTTCATAACTCATGATCCGTTTGTAGTAGAGTCTTGTGGGATGTGTCATATCACTCAGCAGAGAGTGGGTTAACCCTAACTCAACTGTACATAGTTCGATCTGCCCCAAATTATCATTTGAAACATATTCCTCATTGGGTTTCATTAGCTCCGCCCACCCAGAAGTCGGCCATATTGGATTTTATGTACGATTTTCCCAATTTTTGCGTTTTATTGGCCGCGTACTTTAACGAACTCCTCCTACAGATTTGATCATATCGATTTGAAATTTGGTCAGGACCATCTCAAGACCTTGAGGATGAAAAGTTATTAAAATGGTGAGTGTTCACTTAACGAGCGGACCGTGGCGTGGCGGCCATTTTGAGCCATTCGCCAGTTATTGTAACTCAACTGTACATAGTCCGATCTGCCCCAAATCTCTCAGGTATGATGTTGCTCCAGTACTGATGACATGTATATGAAAAAATATACTCATACTCAATGAGCTCCGCCCACCCAGAAGTCGGCCATATTGGATTTTATGTACGATTTTCCCAATTTTTGCGTTTTATTGGCCGCGTACTCTAACGAACTCCTCCTACAGATTTGATCATATCGATTTGAAATTTGGTCAGGACCATCTCAAGACCTTGAGGATGAAAAGTTATTAAAATGGTGAGTGTTCACTTAACGAGCGGACCGTGGCGTGGCGGCCATTTTGAGCCATTCGCCAGTTATTGTAACTCAACTGTACATAGTCCGATCTGCCCCAAATCTCTCAGGTATGATGTTGCTCCAGTACTGATGACATGTATATGAAAAAATATACTCATAGCCCCGCCCCAAGACGTTAGCCCCGCCCCCTTTCATATCTCATGAACCGTTTGTCGTACAGGCTTATGGGAGGTGTCATATCACTCAGCAGAGAGTTCCTGTTTTATTCGTTAAGGGTAGCCCCGCCCCCTACACATTAGCCCCGCCCCCTTTCATAACTCATGATCCGTTTGTAGTAGAGTCTTGTGGGAAGTGTCATATCACTCAGCAGAGAGTTCATGTTT
This sequence comes from Sebastes fasciatus, assembly GCF_043250625.1. Lineage (NCBI taxonomy): Eukaryota > Metazoa > Chordata > Actinopteri > Perciformes > Sebastidae > Sebastes > Sebastes fasciatus. The sequence goes on along the minus strand of NC_133811.1, from coordinate 16,951,875 downwards.
CATTGGTAAATGTTATGCCCGCCCCCTACACATTAGCCCCGCCCCCTTTCATATCTCATGAACCGTTTGTAGTAGAGTCTTGTGGGAAGTGTCATATCACTCAGCAGAGAGTTCATGTTTCATTGGTAAATGTTATGCCCGCCCCCTACACATTAGCCCCGCCCCCTTTCATATCTCATGATCCGTTTGTCGTAGAGTCTTGTGGGAAGTGTCATATCACTCAGCAGAGAGTGCCTGTTTCATTGGTAAATGTTATGCCCGCCCCCTACACATTAGCCCCGCCCCCTTTCATAACTCATGATCCGTTTGTAGTAGAGTCTTGTGGGAAGTGTCATATCACTCAGCAGAGAGTTCCTGTTTCATTGGTAAATGTTATGCCCGCCCCCTACACATTAGCCCCGCCCCCTTTCATAACTCATGAACCGTTTGTCGTAGAGTCTTGCGGGAAGTGTCATATCACTCAGCAGAGAGTGCCTGTTTCATTGGTGAATGTTATGCCCGCCCCCTACACATTAGCCCCGCCCCCCTTCATAACTCGTGAACCGCTTGTCGTAGAGCCTTGCGGCAGGCGTCGTGGCGCTCGTCAGAGTTTCGGTTTCGCGTCGGTCGGCGTCCCGCCAGCAACCCCGACCCGCGAGCAGGGGCGAGGGCCCTTTCATAGCTGCGTGCAGCTCTCGTTGAGCTTATTTTTCTGAATGTCAAACTATCCCTTTAAATAGCTACCATGGGGAATAAAAAAAGTGCTTCTTAAAGTGGCAGTAGACAACTTTCCCCCCCGAGTGTTTCCTAGTGGTATTACTGTTGGCGCCACTGTCGTAAAGACAACCGGATCGCTTTCTGTTTTCCTCAAAGCCTAGCAATGGTTTTTTTCTTGTCAATATATTTTTTCAAACTGTTGTTTTTGTCCTGAGTACTTTCACACGGAACACAAATCAGTCACAAGAATGATGTCGATTTTCCAAGCTTTTGTACCGCAACCAATCACGTGGTGCGTGATTCGTTGAGTTGCGTCTATAATTAATAAACAACAACACGGACTCTCCGTAGTCCGAACAAGGACAGCAAACTTTATTACTCCTTTTAACCTTGACAAAGGCAGCGTAGACCAGATCCACTCTTTCAGTTCTTACCTTTCACAATAAAAGCCCTAGACAATATTGGCAGGTATTGGCGAGTATTTTGCATTTTTGTGTTGTTTATTCGCCACGCCTCCGGTGTGTAAAGGCCTTTACTTCGGTTGCTCCATTGTCCACCATTTTTGCTACTGGGGATAGTAACTGCAAAGAACTTACATTGATGCTCTTTGGTAACTGGGGATAACTACAGGGGGAAACAAAAGCGCTATCCTCTTCCTGTTATGGTTCCTTTGTGCTGTAAATGTAGCCTTCATTTTGCCAGGAGATCGTACATGGTGGCAGACAGAATTACACTGTGAAAGCGAGGCTTATAGGGAACCAATCTAAACGCAGGTGGTGTCATTATTCTATAGCCATTACAAAATGCAGTCAACATTTACTTCATAATGATAAATCAAAGCAAAAGAATTTGTCTATTGCCACTTAAAGTTAATTTTGAACTCACTGTTGAGTAACACAGACACATGCTAAGTCTACGCAGCAATGTAACATTGACAATGTACTTTAAAGGGTAATGTGTTGGTCGATAAATATTTGATATGATATGGACTCCTTTTATGCGTCTACCAGAAGAGGTAGTGAGTTTACCCTTCACGGCCTGCCTGAGAGGAGGGCCACTCTGATCCCAGTTCCAGTAAGGTCTTTAAACAGACATCCCAGCTCCTCAGCGAGGCTCTGGAACTGATGTAACAGTATGACACACACACACACACACACACACACACACACACACACACACACACACACACACACACACACACATACATACACAGTCAGCTGTGCACTTTCTAACGAGGTGTGTTTATATAACAAGCCACAACAGTAGCGGTATTACTGTGCACGCGCAATAGGAAATGAGCGCCATCGAGTCTCCTGTGTGCACGCATGCCAACCATAGTGCCAGAACCAGCAGACAGCAGGTGTGTGTGTGTGTGTGTGTGTGTGTGTGTGTGTGTGTGTGTGTGTGTGTGTGTGTGTGTGTCTGTCACAGGCCACTTTCTAGGGCAGATTTTAGATTATATACACACCAGTTGTCTGTGGATGACTCCAATTTGGGCTGCATTTGTGTTGCGCACGATGTAAAATCGTTCCTTGTAAGTCATTGAAGTGTCATTCAATCATGACAAACCCGTGTCAATGTGTGTGTGTGTGTGTGGAGAGAGAGAGAGAGAGAGCAGTGATGCACACACATCGCAATGTGTGCTTTTGGATGACGCACATCCTGAGGCCCGCGCTCAGTCATCTCTGTAGTTTGTGGTTATAACATTGAGTATGTTTGGTGCCCCTTATAGGTCATACATTGTACATTATGTATCGCCTATTGTACATAGTATATGCAGCATCATCGAAATTAAGGAGCTACCGATGCGTCCAGACAGTATTTATTGTCACTTAGGGATGGTTATGGTACGTTTTATTAAAATGGAATACAAGTAGTACCTGAAGTGAGACTGACATTTACAGTTTTCTAATAAATAATAACAAATAACATACAATTCAAGTGCAGTAATGCTCTTGATCTTGATCCCCACGATTATTGTTAGGCCTTTAGGTAATAGATGAGAGACTGCTAAATTTGATAAAACTCTAAAAGTCTGTCCTTTAACAAGAGCCTTATGCTTTCAAGGTGTACAGTGTTTTTTAGTTAATTAATTTAACCATGGGAACTTCCTTTTCGTGCAGTACATAAGAGGAATATTCTTAGCATTGATCAAGCGATAAGAGAGAATTTGTTGTTGTCTTAAGTGTCGAAATCAGTTCTGAGATTCCCAAAACTATTAAAACGGGGTCTGGTTCAATATAGATATTTCAGAAAGTTCAGAGCAGTAATTTTCTATCTTGGGACAAGGGCTGAAGCTGTGAAGTCGGTTTGCCTCCTCCAGGCTACATTTATCACATATCGGCGAGATCTGGGCTTATATCTCGTGTAATTTTGTCTTTGAATAATGGAGTCTGTGAATGACTTTGAACTGAATGAGACAAGAATTAATGGAACAAGAATGAATCTGCTCTGGACTTGATGCTCCTATCTCCTCACAGATCTGTGTTTCCACTTCATTCTGGTCTTCTTTCGTAGGAATTGTTAAACATCATAGAAGCAGGACCTGTTTATAAGACGAGACGTGCCAAAAACAGAGGCACTTTTAAAATTAGCTGCGTGGGCGTGGAAGTTGTTTTTCTGATTTGCAGGAACTTGAAGATGTTATTCGTATGAAGTCAACATTTCTCTTATAACTAAGCAAAAAAAGCAGAAGTTAAACACAGATGGCACCATAAAGAAACTGTACACATTGCAAGGGAAGGAATGAGAGATTAACAGATCATTTTTGACCCAGGATCCTAACAGGTTATTCCCCCCAATTAATCTTATTTGTAAAGGAGCTATCACTGGACTTGGACGTATGACCTCAGTATTTTTAAAATGGAACTGGCTGCGATACAGATATAAAGCTTGGTAACATTCAACAAGATGCCATCCATGTAAAAAGATATCTTATTACTTTGTGTCTGCTGTGGTGAAACCAAAGATAGATAAGACTTGATGATTCAGCTTCAGATGGGTTCTATGGTAAGTCCAAACAGACATGTGGGTAAGAATACCCTCGTCTCCTGCCCAAAGCTTTAGCTACCACAGAGGGCACTGAGGTCTCCTGCTCTGTAATACGTATTACACATGCTGGGTTTTTTAAGGCGCATTCTGATGATTTTTAGACAGAAGATCTTGAAATTTGACTGTTTATACACCCGGCGTTATCACCAGTGATGGAAGGTAAGTACATTTCTTTAAAGGTGCTAAATTCAATACCGAGAGCATTAATACAGCACCAAACAACTTATTTGCTATGTAAAGATATAGAGGAGTAATGTCTACCCGATCAGAGAATGAAGTCTCTGTGTGTGTGTGTGTGTGTGTTGTAATCCAAGCTTCTCTGTGCTTTGTTTGCATAGACAGGCTGGCCGTGTGTGTGCTTTTAGTGCATGTTTGTGCATGTGAGCGTACTGGCTACCTCACGGCCGCTGCTCTGCACTATGGCAAGCCCAAAGATCATCACTTTCTCCTCACTTTTCAATAAGGAAAAGCTGTAAAAAGTGGCGTACAAACTGTCAGGACGCTGCATTTTACAGCGTGTGCCGGTGAAATGCCGCTTGTTACAACCTTTTTCTTATTGAAAAATTAGGTAAAAGTGACGCTCTTTGGTATTTTGGGCTTGCCATACTGCACCGCTCTCATACGGCGGTTACAGCTGATAAAGCCGGTCCCGATCGATGGTTCCATTGTGGAAGCGTAGCACCCACCCTCCGGTTCCCCCTCAGGTAATCACTGTTAGCTCTGGCAGCTCTTTCGCCATTGTTTAGCATTGTTTAGGACTGTGTTGTACTGTTAAGCATTGTTAGTACCGTTAGCTTTGAGCTGCGGCTATCCGTTGCCATGTTGATGCTCCCAATCCCGTATTTAGTACAATTACAAGTACTTGTGTATTTCCTTTTTATGCTACCTTGTACTTCTGCTCAATAGTTTTTAGAGGGGAATATTATACTTTTTTCAATAAAATATGATGCCTTTTTATAGATAAAACCACTGATAAAAGAGATTTCCTTACTTGGATAAGGGCGGACCCAAATGCTTCGAAGCTTCGACCGTTGTCATGGTATTCAACCTCCAAATCAGTATTCAAATGCTTTTTTTTTTTTTTTGTAAGTATGTAATAATAATGTATAAATTCTCCCCCAAAAAATCCCAAAATAGCCCATGAAATAAGGAATAATCCTGAAACATTATTCATTGTTCATATTCAACATGAATTATTATTAGTTATTCTCAGGCGGGTAACGCTGTTTATCATGTGTAAAGGTGCGTGTAGTACTGTGAGAAAGGGGTGGAACACAGTGAATATAGAAAAAATATAGATCAAACCACACAACAGTGTATAAAGCAGTGAAAATGATCCAGTAATGTAGCGCTAAGACTGTTTTTTACTTAACAGCACAATCCATATTCCATAGAATATGATTCAAGTATCTCATTGTTATCAATGAAATGAATATATTTGAATATGACTTAGTAGTAGGCTACCTGTCATATTAAACCTGAAATGAAAGTGACATTCACAGTCTTTTGAATAGAGAATACAAATACCATAAAATTCAAATCTAAATGCAGTTCTTGATCCCAAGGATTAATGTTAGGTCTCTAGGTAACAGATGAGAGGCTGCCGAATCTTATCAAACATTACAAGGCTGTCTTTTCATATGCTTTCAATGTGTACAGTGTTTATTGATTTATTACAGCTTAATTTGACCATGGTAACTTCCTGTTTCTTCCAGTACATAAGAGCATTGGTGGAGGAGTTATTCAGATCCTTTGAAGTTAAATTAGCAATACTGTGCGACGATATAAAAATGCTAGGTTAAAGTCTTGCATTGACAATGTCGCTTAGGTAAAGTATATATTAGCAGGGCCGGCTTAAAGCATAGGCTATATAGGCGGTCATCTAGGGCACCACCTTCTGGGGAGGTGCTGGTCACCCTCTAAAAAAATAAATAAATAAATACACAATACGCGCCAATTGTTTATTTATGTTATAATAAATACAGTTATTTATGAAAATAAAAAATCTTAATCTTTACCTTAAAACCATTGTGATGGTTGATGTGTGTTGTGGTTTACGGGGCTAGAGTTAGGGTTCTGGGGGATTGAACCCCAACCCCAGAGCGGCGGCACAGGACAAAGAAAAACACAGGACTTTCACCCAGGAGACCGGTGTTCATGTCCCTTGTGAAACCACAAGTCAAAGTTGATTTATTTGTCACGTAACTTCCGTACTTAAGTTACGCCACTTCCAGAGTTATTTTAACCTGAACTGCGATCTTTTCCTAAAACTATCTAAGTAGCTTTTGTCACTTAACTTCCGTACTTAAGCTATGCCACTTCCGGAGTTATTTTAACCCAAACTGCGCTCTTTCCCTAAAGCTATCTAAGTAGCTTTTGTCACTTAATTTCCGCACTTAAGTTACGCCACTTACGGAGTTATTTTAACCCAAACTGCGATCTTTTCCTGAAGCTAACTATCTAGCTTTTGTCACGTAACTGCTATACTTAAGTTATGCCACTTCCGGAGTTATTTTAACCCAAACTGCGATCTTTTCCTAAGCCTAACTAAGTGGTTTGTTGCCTAAACCTAACCAAGTTGATCTTTTCCTAAACATAATTAGTTATATTTTGAAAAGAGTGGAGCGGAAATTAAAAAAAAAGGGAAAATCGTGTCTGTACATGAATCAAATAGATTACATTTCGTGACTATTGTGAGACTGTGTTGGAAGTTCACATAAATGTCTACTTACTGTATAGGTACTACACTAAAATGTCCATTCCACCAATGCATAAGAGGAATATGTTTAGCTTTGATATAACGCTATAAAAAAGAGAGTATTTTCTTGTTGTGTCCCCTCAAGTGTTGAAGTCAGTTATTGCAGTAATATTGCAGTAGTAAAGAGGAATGTAATTGAGTTGAAATGGAAGACAAAGAGAGAGAGACAGTATGAGAGAGAGAGAGAGAGGGACAGAGATAGAGATGAGTGGGCTGGTGGGCTCTCGTGCATTCCTCGCGTGTGTGTGTGTGTGTGTGTGTGTGGGCGCGTGGCTCAGGGTTCAGAGCTGTCGGCCGTCCTCCTCTTCCTCCTCTTCCTCTTCCTCCTCCTCCTCCCCACTTCTCCCCCGACAGAGACAGGCAAAAGGCGGAGGAGGAGCACACGGACCTCACAGTGAACAGACACTGGGGTGTACGGCAGTACAGTCGGTCGGTCGGTAAGGCTACACCGGCAGAAGCCCCACAGAGTGAGGAAGACATCCACCTCAACGGTAAGCTAACGGACACACCGCGAGGACACTAGCTTGATTCTAACGGTTAACTGATTCAAACGGACGCTTTCTTGCTAGACGTCTTTTCATGCTGTTTTTACCTCTTTCTTGTACTTTTACGATATTAATCACACCAGGTTATGAGTTAGGATGATACAAGAACACATTTGGGTTAAGAAAATGTTTGTAATTTAACCGAAAATCTACTGACATTACGGGGATCTGACTAACGGTAGCTAACTGCCGCCCGGGATTTAACTAACGGTAGCTAACGGCTGCCCGGAGCGCCGCTATCAGTCGCATAGTAACAGTAACGGTAGCAACACCGCTGAAGAAATGATAACGGTCATTTAGGGAGCCAGTAAATCTGTTATATTTTAGCTCACTGTTACTTTAACTATTATTGTTTTTAACAGATTTTTGACCAGCTATCTTTCTTGATATTGCTTGTGTGTGTTTTTGAGTATAAATGTGAGTTTTAAGGTGATTTAAGTTGCCTATTCGCCCCCGTATGTCTATAAGGAAAGTCCCCTTTCTTGTTAGTAGCTGATCTAATACTATGAGTTCATGTCGGTGCTCCATGCTGCTGCTGCTGGTGTTTGTCCACCGTCCTCTGAAGCTCCACATGCAGCTGACAGCACGGTGAAGTCCCGGAGCAGGAGGTCCACTCCCTGCCTGCCCCGGGTGTATAAATAGCCGGGTGTGTCAGCTTAGCCTGGGTCACGGTAATGCGACACACAAACAGTCAGACACCGGTTTTCTCTGCATTCATCCCGAGAGTAGATCACACAAACCCCGTTATGTCCCGTTATAATGTGGGTCAACAGGATGCCACAGAAGTTGTGCATGAAGATGACACCTGTTTGTTTTTATCGCATCCTTTAACCACAGTCGAGATGCCATCAGTTTTTGAGACTGAGCTATAAAGAGTTGTGAAATAGCCCTTTAACACCAGCACTATATACTGTGTGTTGTGCACCTTTAAGGCAAGGCAAGGCAAGGCAAGGCAGCTTTATTTGTATAGCACATTTCAACAACAGGGCAATTCAAAGTGCTTTAACACCAAACACTATATACTGTGTGTTGTGCACCTTTAACACCAAACACTATATACTGTGTGTGTGTGTGTGTGTGTGTGTGTGTGTGTGTTGTGCAGGTTTTTTCTTCCCCATCTTGAGGTTTTTGACTTCAGCTGCAGAGACACACAGCTGTCGCAGCCACAAGTCACTTTGGTATTAAAGCTTGCGGTGGCTGCCCAGGTGCTGATGACTCAAAAGGACGATGTAACCTAAATTTCCTCTCACGTGTGTAGCCTACTTTCTGCTCTTCACTTTGTCTTAAAGTGTAGGGCGTAATAATGCATTTATTTTTTTACTTAAATATGAAGCAACAGCAAGGAGATAAAATAAAAATCTGCCCAGGAGGGGAAGGACTCAGCTGCAAATGTAAAAAAAAAAAAAAAAATGCAGGTACAATATATATAAATAAAATAATTAGTAAGTGAAACATCAAAATACCCTATACTGCATATAAGAGGGAAAAGGAAAGCAGCCCAATTACTGACTCCGGGGCAAAGCCTGCACAGATTATGGATAAACAAAGCGCTGGATGCTTTTGAGTTTGCCTCAAAATTCTCAATTATTATTTTAAACCGGAGAGACCTGCTCCCTCGTTCAGAGTCTGAGTCGCTGAATCATTTCCTAATGAGCTGCCGAGCTGAGGGAGAAAACATGAAATCCCCCTTTTTAAATTCAGCTGCAACCTCAGAGACACAACACAATCAGCTCTGCAGCCATAGGCGGGTGATGATTTCTGTTTTTTCTTAAAGAGATGGAAGGGTGAAAATAAAAAAAAGAAAGCAGAAAATGTACATAAATGTCTACAAGTACAGAGAGGGCAGGATGATAAACCCATGCGTACAAGGTACACAATGGTACACTTTAGTGTTAAACGATGCAAGAGCCACTGATAATTATAGTCCTGATAGATTTTTCAGTAGTCGTGATTACAAACAGGATTGTACTGGGCTTATAAGCACTCAATGTAACTTGGTCGAGCTGACAATGGCCATCTAAAGTAGCTTTTGGATATTTTCCCACTGGCCTGCCTGTGAGCCAGGCAGCTTTTGGCTGGAGAAGAAAGGTGTCCTGGTGAGTAGGTGGCTCTGAGGCTGGAGGCTTCGGGGAGAGCAGCAGATGGATGATGATGTAGCGGGTACTGGCGCTCCCTGCCTCCCGCCGCCATCCGTCACGCGCTAATGATCGTGTCACACCTTCTCCCCGGGCGGCCGGCCGCTTCTGCAGCGCTCAGCTCAAAAACTGGTCGCTCCACTCAAATCCCCTATTCACGGCCATCGGCTGAAAAGCCCGGAGACAGACTGTGTGCTGCAAGCCTCTCTATCACCAATTCTTCACTTTCCCTCTTTCTCCGTCGTCTTCCTTCACCCCTCTTCACCTTTAAAGTCCCTGCAGACTGTTTCCTCATCTCTCTTCATCCTCTGCTTCCCTCGCCTCCCATTCATCTTGTTTTTCTCTGTAGTGCATCTGCTCCACATCAGTCTTTTTCCCTCTCTCTGCCCTGCTTATGTCATGTTCCCGTTCTCTGGTATTGCTCTCAATTCACACCTGTAACACAGTTCAAGCTTTCTCTTATTTTATACACAATTTTTCTTTGATCGTAATGATTAAAGGAGATGTTCTGTGTTTTCCTCGCCCCCTCCCCTCTGTGTAGTCTAAGGTCAGGGTCAGTTACAGTGCAGCACACATGGAGCTGGTCTGCTTGACTGAAGGACAGCTCAGCAAGAACTCGCCAACTGCACATGCACTTGGGAGTCTCCCAAGTCATTATGTCCTATATAGTGTTTAGGGGTCCTCACTAGGCAGTATGCAGACGCCCATCAAGCTAAAACAGTGATACTGGTCGGCAAACTACAACACTTCTGCTCTAATAAATTTCAGATTATTTTCTTGATTAATCAGTTATTCATCTTGTCTGTAAGAAAAATTCCTTTCACGTTTTCCCAGAGCCCAAGGTGACATCTCCGAATTGTTTATTTTATCCGACCAACAGTCCAAAATACAAAGATATTCTATTTTCTATTATACAAGACAAGGAAAAGCAGCAACTCTTTACATATGAACAGCTGGAAATAGGAAATGTCTCGCATTTTTGCTTGAATTATGACTGAAAAGGAGTTGCCCATTCATTTTCTGTTAATAGATTAATCGACTAGTTGTTACACGTCACATTACATGACTAATTTCTTTGGAAAACGTCAATTAATATATCAATAAAAACATTGTGAACTACAGGGTTTTGTTATGACACTTAACATCTGAAGTACAGTATGTTTTAAACTAATTATACTGTAATTGTAATAATTTTTTTCATATAATTTTGATGATATTCCCATTATAAAATGTTAGACCGACACAAGCAGAGATTTCAGGCGCCTCTCTACCATACTAAGAATATTTTTGCCGGGTGGAATCACTGCTGTCGTGTATTGTGTTTCATTGAGGCGGCATGGGAAGTAAACACCACTTTGGTTGCACATGGACTGACAGGTCTTTTTTTAAAAAGGGCTATTATCTCCAGTCGGGTGTTAAATAACCATGTTATGGGACTCTGCATCCTCCGAGCTCGTTATTCTGTCCCAGGTGTTACAGGAATAAGTGTCCCCTTGAGCTCCGTGTTACAGCGGAATGCGTCCCCACTGAATGCAGTTGGCCCTTTGGAGAAGATGGTGGAATGCCACTTCCTCTCGTGTGCGCGTCTACCTCTTTGGTCTCAGCAATATTCTCACCACCGGGATCAGAGACTTGAGCTCGGCATTCTGGGAATATCAGTGCTGGCGGATCGGATGATACTCCCCACAGCTGCTGTTTCTAAGAAAAGCTCGAGGACACACACTCACGCACACACACACACACACCAGACATGCGTTCACATGAGCTACACGCATGTAAATACGCAAGCAAATACCACGTCCAAGCACAGGACTGTATGTTACCGGCACGCGCTTTACAGTAATACACTTTAAGCTGCAATTAACTGTCAAGCCAGGAGAGCATTTGGGAAGCCTAGACAGAGGTTAACACATATACACACAAGCTTAGCTACTTGATGTCATTTCCAGCAACTATGCTTTTATGCTCTGTTTGATATAAGTGTGTGTGTGTGTTTGTGTGAAACAGCGTAGTGGTGTTTCTGTTGTACACAATGACCGCTAACACTGTTTTTTTCTCCTGTGTTTTTCGATCTCTTCAGGCTATTTTCCATTGACCAGTAAAGAGCCGGCAGAGAGAGGAACAGTAGAGAAAGCGAGCACGGGCGGAGAGGATAATTGCGTTTCTGGCTGCCCTGTGGGAACATGGGATATATGACCTCATCATTCACCTGTGAGGCTCTCCAGTAAACAACTCCAAATAGGTAGGAAAAGCATACACACACACTCACACGCACGCAGACTCATGCAAATGCAGGCATCTATAAACAGCAGTAAAATATACAAATGCAGACCCACACACAGCGTCATGAGTCCATGTTTTGCATTGTTTAGAAGGATGACTGAAGCAGCTGTAGAAAGCGCAGATGTCCTCCTAAAACCCTGTGATGTGACATCATGTGATGTCATCAGCTGCTCCTCCCCCCCGCCATGTCCGTCCTCCAATCAGAAGGAGGACGAGGAGCATCACCATGACAGTAAGAAGCTGGAGCAGCAGGTGAGCGACGAAATATAGCGTACCGCATTCAAAATATACCACATTAAAAATTATGCACCACCCCCACTACGACTCCTCACGTGCTCGCTTTATGACAAATTGTGTCCTATCTCGCAGAAAAACTGTAACCAGGTGCAACCAAAGAAAAAAGTGAAGGTAAGCTAAAACAATTCTGCCTCTCATTATTCATTCTTACCGAAACATCTATTGCATTATACTCTATGAATTTGTAATATTGCTTGCTTGTGTGTATTTCAGGCCAAAGGAAAGTTAGTGCGGAGTATGGCTGTCTGCGAGGAGTCCGCGCCTTTTGAAGAAACCCAGGTAATACACACACACACACACACACACACACACACACACACACACACACACACACACACACACATTGCCAGATAATCATCCACCTCCTCATCATCAGCACACTTAAATTACTTTTTTTTTTATTTTCTTCCCACTCAGACATCTCCAGACGCAAACATCACATCTAGCTGCCATGACAACGAGAGAACGTCCTGTAAGGAGGAAGAACCGGAGAACAGCACAGATCCAAAGAAACATTCACTGTCCAAAGGTGTGTGTGTGTGTGTGTGTGTGTGTGTGTGTGATTGATATCTCATAAAAGAGAGACAAGAGAAAGCAAATAAAATGTAATAAAATGGGATTCAGTGTCACTATTTAGATGTAGTTCTCCGGGGGTGTTTAATATTGCGGTGTGCTTTTTGTATTTTTATTGTCTCGTAATACATCCTCCCTGCCTGTGTCGCTCTCAGAGTCCAGCGTGGAGTACACCGACTCCACCGGCATAGACCTGCACCAGTTTATCGTCGACACCCTCAACAGCAACCCCAGAGACCGCATGATGCTGCTTAAACTGGAGCAGGACATGATCGACTTCATCACCAGCAATAGGTGTGTGTGTGTGTGTGTGTGAAGGAGAGTATAACCTTGGGTCCTCATTGAGCTATCTACTTGTTTAAACAGGCTGAAATAAAAACTTGTATGCATGCTAAGACTGAAGACGATTTTATGCTAATTTAAAATATGTTTCCAGCCCCTGTATTATAATTCTGTCCATACAGCTTATTTAGTGTACTGATCAATATATTGAGCCAGCTATGTTAGTGTGGGCGTGATTGAGCCACCGGGGATGAAACTGGACTTAAGCCAAAAAATACAACCAGTCTCAATCTACCTCCATCTATCGCCTTCTGTCCCATCTCTCAGCTCTATCTCTTTTCATCGCATCCTTGTTCTATAGTTGTTTTCCTCTCTGTCTCCTTCCTTCTTTCCCCCTTTCATTACGTTTTTTTTCCTTCCTTTTTCTCTCTTCCCACATCTCAGTCCCTTTAAGAAGTTCCCTCACATGTCGTCCTACCACCGTATGCTGGTCCATCGGGTGGCGGCCTACTTTGGCATGGAGCACAATGTAGACCAGACAGGCAAGTCTGTCATCATCAACAGGACCAGCAGCACGCGCATGTAAGCAGCATCTCCGCCCGTAAATCCTTGCCCTTTCAGTATTTATAGTGAAATAACGGCGGTTGTTACTTGTTTGTCTTCAAGACCGGAGCAGCGTTTCCTGAACGAGGTGCATAAGGACAAAACAGACGAGATCCACCGGTGGAAAATTATTTTGAAGAGAGACAACAGCTCCGATGACCAGGTCTGTCTGTCCTCCAATCTCTATAGCTACCCGTCTCTGTGGAGTTTCCTCTATAATTGGCATTGATCGTACCCTATCAGCGTTTTGACCCGTTCTCGTTCCTTCTCCCTGCAGACCCGACTTCACCCCTTACGGGAGAAGCAAAGCAAGTCAATGGAGGAGAGAGAGGAGGAGTACCAACGGGCACGAGACCGAATCTTCAACCAGGAGGTAAGACAGGGAGAGAGAAGGACAGACAGGCAGATATGACATAGAGACATATAGGAGACTCACTAATTTCTCCGCTGTACTTTTACAGCCGGTCTGCACCCAGGAGAGCGCCCATGCAGAAACCAGGTAACCTTGCCTGCAGTATATTCTCTCCATGTGCCTTTTCAGCTTTTTATATTTAGATGAGGACATTAATATATGTCTGCGTGTGTGTGTGTGCTGTGTGCAGGGCTGTGGAGGAGTACAATCCATATGCTGAGACCCAGAGGAGAAGGCAGCTCTTCAGGTAGAGCTCCGTCTGCACAGATGCGTAGTCATTTATCATCTTAATCTGGTCAGCCGGGCTGCAACAGAGCTTCTCACAATCTGCAGAGGAAACAAAATGAAGACCTAGATTTTTTTTTGGGTTGTATCAGAGTTTAGTATTCTTGGAAATCTTGTACATTCTGAATTAAAATAACGGAAGGAGAGTTTTTATAGATAATTTATGTCAGTGAATAAATTCATGGGCTTCATTATGTGTGGCATATCAGCACTTTTGTCTCCCATTCACATAAATGGCATGCAGTGATAAGGTTGTAAGATAACTGTGGATGTGCCTCACAGGGGGAGCCGTGACAACTCAGGCTCCAGCTGGACAGGCAGCAGCAGGCAGAGTAGCACTGAGACTGACTGTCGCTATAGCAACGACCCTCGACCTTGGAGCAGCACAGACTCCGATTCCTCCTACCAATGGACGAGTCCCGCCCTGAAACCCCGCCAAGTTGCCAACCACAGCTGGGACGCACGTGGTTCAGGTGCGTCTTTTTTTTTTTTTTTTTTTAAACCTCGAGTCAGAATGATATTTTTCAACACTTCTCTGTCGCACCTTAAAGGTGTAAATTCAGTCATCGAGAGTGAGACTCTTCACTCCTCTCTACCTGTGTGAAAGCAAACTTATTAGCAGATTTAATCAGCACGCCACACTTGGGAAAAACGCTGTTTATTAAACGATGTCTGTTCTTTAGTCAGCAGCATCTAATTAACAAAAAGCAGTGGAAGTTCTCCTGGTGTGAAAATCTCAATCCATGAACCTTCACACCATAGCTGTAAATTTTCACACAACACTTCCAATCTTCTTCGCATATTCAGGAAGAAAAATACATCATTGCTAACGGGCTGCACACAGTATGTTTGAAGTTCAAGTTAATTGTCATATACATTAAAAAGTGCCTTGGTTCTCTCATCCCTTTAAAACTATATTTAAAAAGTAGGGCTGTCAAAGTTAACGTGATAACACGTTAACACAAATTTGTTTTGACGCCACTCATTTCTTTATACGCATTAACAAAACTTGCGATTTTTAGATTATAGCCGTAGTCAATTTTAAAGTTAGAGTGACGATACTGGCATCATATGAAACTAGAAAACCTACTGTAAGGAATCCATTGGTACCAACCATGTCATAATAGCTTGTCGAGAAGGAGGCTAAATAACGCTCCAAACTAACGCAAAATTTTGGCGTGGAAAAACTGTCATGGCCATTTTCAAAGGGGTCCCTTGATCTCTGACCTCAAGATATGTGAATTAAAATGGGTTCAATGGGTACCCACGAGTCTCTCCTCTACAGACATGCCCACTTTATGATAATCACATGCAGTTTGGGTCAAGTCATAGTCAAGTCAGCACACTGACACACTGAGAGCTGTTGTTGTCTGTTGGGCTTCAGTTTGCCATGTTATGATTTGAGCATATTTTTATATGCTAAATGCAGTACCTGTGAGGGTTTCTGGACAATATTTGTCATTCTTTTGTGTTGTTAATTGATTTCCAATAGTAAATATATACATTCATTTGCATAAAGCAAGTATATTTGCCGACTCCCATGTTGATAAGATTATTAAATACTTGACGAATCTCCCTTCAAGGTACATTTTGAACAAATAAAAATGTGCGATTAATTTGCAATTAATCGCGATTAACTATGGACAATCATGCGATTAATCACGATTAAATATTTTAATCGATGACAGCCCTAATAATAAGAATAAATAAAAGACAACAGAAGAAGAAATTCTACAACAATAAACAAATCATCATCGTTATTTAATGTGCTCGTGTGATATTTTAAAGCGCTAGCTGTTCAGTAGTCTAACCGCCTGGGAGTAAAAGCTATCTTTGAGGCGGCCGGTCAGAGCTCTGAAGCTCTGTAGGTGTTTTCCTGATGGAAATAATAATGAGAATAGACTACGTGCTGGATGGCTGGTGTCCTCCATAACACCTAAGTCCTGAATCTGTGGCGGTGATGTTCCCATGATATTTTACTGTCTTCCTCAGTCAGTTTTTAGCACAGACGGGTGGAGTGTTTAGTTTTTTATCACATTAAGGTGTTGAAATGTGAATTTGTTATGTGCTGTGATAATAAAGCTCTTCCTCTTTTTTTTTTCATCTACTCTCTCTCTCAGGCTCCATCTCACTTTACAGACTGCCATCCACTTGCCCCCACCCCCCTTCTCCTCCCATCATAGATGAGCAGCCTCCTAACTCTGCCTACATCATAGAGAACGGGATCCCACCGGGAAGCATACTAGTGAACCCACATACTGGTACGTAACACACTCACACACCAGTAAGATCACATACACAACACATACAGATTTATCATACTCAACCCTTTGACCTTTTAGGGCAGCCTTTCCTGAACCCTGATGGAACCCCCGCTGTGTACAACCCTCCGGACAGCCAGCAGCCAATCAGGAGCCAGTCTCAGCTACAAGGCTCTCCCCCTCAGCACCAACAGCAGCAGGTAGCGCACGCACGTACGCACACAGCAGGACGTGTTTGACATGCAAGACGTGTTCAGACCGACATTCGTACATGTCGCTCTTTGTGTCTTTATCTCTGTCCCCCATATGTGTGTCTCTCTCAGGTGGTTCAGTACTCATCTGTCTCTTACACAGCTCCACAGATGTTGCCTGTCACTCCCTCACAGCCATACACCACAGTATGTATCACTGTACACAGTCGTAACTGCTGCACATAACGTGCGTTTACAGTATGAACGCATGTTTACGGACGTCCATGCGCGTGTTGACCTCCTTTCTCTTGGCCGACAGATTGAAGATCTCTCCTCGCAGTTTGCTCATGTGAGCTGTCAGTCGACGGGTGAAGCGCCGCCTCTCTACCCGGCCAGTCAGGGTTACATCTATGCAGCTCCGCCCCCTCCTCCTCCACCTCCCAACCCCCCCAGCTACTGCCAGCCCTCACCTTCGGTACGGGTACTCATGCACTTCATATTTGTCATGTCCCCTTTTTTCATTAAATACATGAAACGATAATTTTATGGTCATGTAAGATACTTTAAAATATTAAAACAATATGTTTAAATTCTGCATTGAGTAGCTTAAATTCTGGTCATACAGTCAAATTGATTTACCAATTAAAGGAAGAGTTTAAGGTAAATGATAGTAAGATTAAAGCTAGTATTTTTCATATTATTTTCCTATAGTTGCCTGTGTATTACTACGGCCAGTACCCTACCTCAGCTCAGCACCCATGCAGGCCTGTCTCACCAAGCCAGCACATCCACAGCCAAGCAGCACAACCAACAGGTACTTTCCACCTGTGTGTCTTCGTGTGTGTGTGTGTGTGTGTGTGTGTGTGTGTGTGTGTGTGTCAGACAGACAGACGCAGGCCGTGGCAGTAGAGGAGGGGGCCGTTACACTGTCAGAGATGTAGTCTGAGGGTCTCACAGTGAACCGGTCTCTTTTCCTGCTGCTTCTATTCAACGCAACGACAAAGACAGAGGAGAGGAGACACGTTTTAATATTGTCGTTCATTCGAATTTAGAGCATCTTAATGAACGAATGTATCTGAAACAGCTGCAGACCGTCCGTCAACTCCTTCTAAGCAACAACAATTAATGTATATAATTATACAAGTCTCAAAGCGGCGACATCGGAACAGAGATACAAATGACTCCATCAGCAGGAATGGTGGGGAAAATATGTATGTATTTCCTAAGAAGGGCTTTTTTGCTGCTTTTATCATTTAATGTTGCCAATAAAGATTGATAAATTGATAAATTAAAATATATCCAACCAAATACTACTATGTGAACTAGATATGATTTTTATGTCGGTGTTTAAGTTAAAATGAATAGTAATAGAAACGGAAAGTACACAAGGTCTTACAGCCAGAAAATAATGAATCAATGTGGGTTTTTTTAATATTCATTTATCAAGAATTTCTGGACCATTTGCCCTCTTTATTACATTTTCTTTGTTAACGCTGTGTTGAAGCTTCCTCACGACTCTTCTTATTTATTCTAAAATCAATGTAAAACTCTCTCGTGGCTTAATGCTTATATTAACCTTTTGCTAAACAAATTGCAGTGATGAAATATGTTGTTAATAATCTCGTATATAACTGTGTTTTGCAGCAGGTTACGCCCCTGCTGTGGGGGTGCAGCCGTCCTCACACTCCCAGGCCCTACTGGGGACCTACTCACCGATGGCCTCTCATCAGCGTAGCATAGTTCAGGTAAACACAAAGAGCACCCAAAGGTCTCGTTCTGCGGCAGCCCTCCGACAACTCAGCCCTCCGGAAGAAGCAGTTCAGAAAGTGCTTGTGGAAGCAAATTTTTCACTCCAAACTTTCTTTTTTCTTCCTTGCAGGGAGGTGTTTCAGTGTCCTATCCGCAAAGTAAAGTTGTGACCGCGGTTGGTGGGGAGGCGGGTTACTGCTGCGTGGTGCCCCCACCCCCCCACCACGGCAGCTGTCATCCTCCCAGCTGCACCAACCTCAGCGCCCCGGCCTGGAGCGCACAGTACTGATGATGCCTCGAGGGGTGGAGTGACGACGTTCGAGTTCCTGCGTGAACTCACATGCACACATTCTTAACACCCTTTTTTCACACTCCCTCACCTACACCCACCTTCCCCCTGACGATGCCCACAGGGTGCACGCCGTTCACACTCTTAACAAGCATGTGCGCACACACACACACACACACACACACACACACACACAACATACACCCACACCCACACACACACACACACAGAAATGTACCACTGTACCAAAGCTTAATAGTATATATCAGAGCTGCTGTATTGAATGCATAATTTATATACACAAATGGAGTTTTATATTGATATTAAATTATATATTGTGTTCCAAGGAAATGCACTGTGTGAATAGAATAAAGTGCTGTGGCTGGATTGACGATGTCACATTTCTATATCATCCTGGCTCTTTTGTTTCCTCTCATGTTGACGATGACGTGGCGAGATACATACACCGGGAAAATAAAGTGCTCTCTGTTCACAACATGATAATGAAAATGATGTGTGCGCTGTGGGAAAGCAGAGATGGTGGGTTGTTAACCTACCACTGAGTTCATAAATGGGAGATGAATGTTAATGTCTGAATAACTAACAAGCATGTGAAAGATTTTTACATTAACACAGTTGATCATTAAGGGCATTTAGTTTTAGGGAATCTTGGTGTTATGAGGAGACTAATACATTCATAAATTCGAGCAATAACGCTCAGGTTTTCACAAAAAAACATCAATGTGGAAAATTTTAAATTATATAAACAGCAGAGACCAACAGTTACCATATTCCAGCAAACCACTGAAGGACTCTCACTATAAGATGTTAGCGCCCCCTGCTGCTCAAAGACTCAGTGTACTGTCCTCACATGTAAAACAATGCAGGTCATTTCACCACTTGTTCATTCGCTCATCAGTTTGCACGGTGTTACACTCAAATCTGTGACCGCAGAGAGCCAGCAACACATGAGGTCACCATTTTCTGACGGCTGTCGTCATAAAATGTGACCCCCACTGTTACCTGTATGATAAACAAAGCAAATATGTGACAGAAAACACCCAAAACAAAATTGTTTAAAAAACATAAATGTATTTTAATGTTTTTAATTTAAAGATATATTCACAAAACGGAAAAGAAAAGCAAAAGATAGGTTCAGTGGGGGTCACATTTTCTGAAACCTTATGTGTTCCTGGCTCTCTGCAGTCACAGATTTCAGTGTAACACCGGCTCTCGGGCTGCAACTAACAATTGGTTACACTCCTGATTAAAATATTTCACAATTAACTGATTAATCTTCTGCAAATTTTCACATTTGAGAAGCTAGAATTAGTCAAATTTGGGTATTTTTTTGCATTAAAAGTTGCCTAAACAATCACCTAATTATCCAAATTTGTGCCAATTAATTTCATGTCGATTGACTGATAATCATTTAAACTCTTATTTCTATATATGGAGAAATAACGTACATTCAATCGGCCTTTTTCACAGCAGACATTTTAACTTGTCATAGCAGGAAAAGCACAGGTCTAACTGATGAACACTAACGATGGCTCCAGTTAGTCATGACAATGTGAGACAAACATGCACAACACCAGCCTGAGGAGCCTGAAACTGAAGCAGCTACATGTTAAAGTGCTTTTCCTACAATGATATGTGAAAATGGTCTACTCAAATATACAGATCAATATCAAATTAAATTAGTCTTTACAGAACCATTACATTCTATACAATGCTCTCTTTTAAGTCTTCAAGATTTTACACTACTCTTCTCTTTCACGCAAGCAACAACTGATAAGCCAATGGGTTATTTTTCAGATGCCGTGTAATTCATTTTGTACTGAAAGTGATTCATATTCCCTCCAACAAATTCAATGAAACATATCCATCATCCGGCACGAGGCTTTAAATTAAATTCGGATTTCATAACTGCGGCGTCGTATGCAATATTTATACGAAGAAAGCCGGCTCTATTTTTGTCCTTTCTACATTCAGACGCACAGAAAAAGAGCAGCCGAGCCGTGCAGGTTCATGATCTTTAATAAAAGGCACATGTACAGCCATAGTGAGATGAGTGAGTCCACTGGCATAGAGACGAAGCATTAAAACACAGAAATACAGGAAGTAGAGGTCAGGAGGAGAGAGATCTATCTGCTTTACAGTAGAGTCTACTTAAGTAACATCTTCTCGTTCTCGTTCAAGTAAGTCTAACACTAATATGTCACCGTGGTAAGGTTAAAACCCCCCCACCCGTCCCCACCCATGCCACACACACTCTCACACACACACCATCCAACCATCACCACCCACAGTCTGATCTTCCAGAGGAGTCTTCTTCGTCCAGATCGGTGTTGACTCGTCCTCATGGGCCCCCGTTTCCTCCAAGTTCAGTCACACTATTGATGGTGTCTTCATTATATTTTGCACAGGGACCCAAAATCCAATTTATACTCTGGAATAAAACATGGCCCAGTGTTTCTGTATGTCAAATAGTTTGCGGTAATTTGAAAGAAAACCTCATTAATAACACTGGATTAGAAAAGCTGGAGTTTTTAGTAATATTTTGAGGAGCATTTCAATCAAATTCATGTATAACTAAAAAATAATCTTTCTCCCATGATGACAGGAAATAACATATCAAGTGATTGGGGAAAATATAATACTAATATAGTCCGACTGACACGGGATCTTTAAAAATATGATTATTTATTTTAACAAACCAATAACATAATCAAACAGTCTTGTTACAGATCCCTTAAGATTATTTTTTTGTGACCGAGATACACACTGAGAGGGATGTTTTACAGTTAAAAAATAAACATGTCAGTGCTCTCTGGTGGACAAAACTACTAGTTTTGCATTTCTGTACTGCAATTTCTTGTTAATTATCAGCCAACATACACTGATACTGATATAGCTGCAATAAGTTAACATCTGCTAATATATTGCCCGGGCTGATTTATAAATCTAGCTAATTACTTGTTAAATAAGAGCATGATATAACTAGGGATGCACCGATATCGGGCCGATACTGACTCAAATAGCTGGATCAGGTATCGGTGACAATGGGGCCGATCTATTAAATTCAATTCTATGATTATATACTATATACATTACATACTGGAATTTTAATTCCTGTTTAGGTTTTGACGAATTTGTTGCTGCATTAAAAAGGTTTACCTCCTGAATTGTAATTCCTGTTAATTTTGAAGATTTTCTACCAAGTTGCTGGTGTACGATTTATTATTTTAATATAAATAACAATCACTAAATTTATATCTGTGTATTTATTTGTTACATTTTATTTTACAAAGTTAGTAAAGCAATGTTTAAGTCAAGCCTGATTACACGTAAAAGAATGATGAGGCATACAGCTTATTAATTAAACACTGGTATCGGATCAGTTGATCAATTTGCAAATAATCAAATTACCAAAAAGCAGGCGACACACAGTGAATCTGGGCTTTTTGGGGCCCCTGAAGGTCCTCAAGAATTGTACTTGTTTTTCGTATAGGGACATGTTCACAAGAACCTCTCAGTTATGATCTGTTTACACTCACGCAGGCAATCACACGCTAAAACCCAAAAGAAAAAGAAAAGAGTTCACAGGTATTTAAATATTTAGGGTTAAGAGAAATAAAAATGGTATTAGTGTTGAAGGTTAAATATAACCACAGCTGGAGGAAGAAGAATTAAAATATGCATGCAGCCAGGCCGTCTCTCCTCGTGTTGAAAGATAAAAGGGGGTCATCGGGGGGGATGGACGCCGTCTTTTCGTCTGTTCTGGCAAAGCTTGAGACACCAAATGGACGCTTTTACCAAAACAGAAAGAAATCGTTGACTAGAATCAGGCATAAAGTGTGCAGAGGGAAGGGACAAACACACACACACACACACACACACACACACACAGGCACACAGGCACACAGGCACACACGCCGTCCACATCCATTCACGTGTCCAAAGAACAGCTCAGTAGAGTCGATCGCTCCATTTTCACATTATCATGTCTTTGGGACATTTCAACATAAAAGCAGAGTTTGGGCCACACCACAAGGTCCGTCACTTAACTCTCTTTCTCTCTCACACACACACACACACACACGCACGCAACTAATGCACCCAGCAAATCCTGCTATGTTTGGTGTGTGTGCTACCTTTGGCTGCGGGGTGTCAGGGATGAAAGGTCAGAGACGACCTGACCTCAGAGAGCCTCCACAGGTACACACCCGACCATCCCAGAACCACCTCCCTCACCCCAACACCCCCGCCTGTGCCTTCGCAGGTTTCACCCCCATCCCATAACAATGCCCACCCATCTCCATAGCAACTCACAGCTCCCCGAGCAAGGGGTCTCACTATCTTGTAAAAGGAGGTAAGTGTAATTAGTGATGTGTGTGTGTGTGTGTGTGTGTGTGTGTGTGTATGTGTGTGTGTGGAGGCGTGTGTACCCTGCGTGAATGTGTGTGTGTGTGTGTGAGTATATTTGTGTGTGTAGGTGTTAAGAGGTATCAGTGGTTCAGTGGTGTCTCTCTTCATTCTTCATCTCTCTCAGCCCCTCGCCCTCCGTCACCGTTCATCTTCTCCTCGTCCTTTCCATCCCTCCTCCTCCTCCTCCTCCTCCTCCTCCTCCTCCTCCTCCTCCTCCTCCTCCTCCTCCTCCTCCTCCTCCTCCTCCTCCTCCTCCTCCTCTACACTTGCTCTTTATTTTTGGACTTGGAAGATGAACAGGCGCAGGTTGATGTTTTTGGCGGCCAGCAGTTTGTTGCACTCCACCGAGTCGGAGATGGGCAGAGGGACGTATTCGGTCTCGTTGGCGTCGTTGCAGAAGGAGTGGTGGTGGATGACGGGTTTGATCCGCACGTCGTCGTACGGCCCCTTCAGCAGCAGGAAGGAGCACTCCAGGGCCGAGTTCACCTGCACTCACACACACATCCACGTGTTGCTGTATTAGCCACAACATCTGCTGACTAGGGATGCACCAAGTATGATAATTATCTTTTTTTTCTTTTGATAAGAATCCTGGCAATTTGGCTAAAAAATAACTTGTCGGTGCTCTCTGGTGGACAAACTTCTAAATGACCTCCATCATACAGTATGTTTGCTATTTCTGTACTGACATTTCTTGCTACTTATAGGTCGATATAGATCGATATCTGTGATGTATTTGTCACAGTGCACTGCTAATGTAATAACTGATCTCAGAAGACTCTATTTTTGGGGGGGTTTGTAAGTAAAGGATAATGTACAGCGAATCGGTCATTGTTGTGAAATAAACACAAAAATGGTCCTCCAGAACCCGAGATCAGAACTGCGTCCATACAGTACCAACGGTTTGTTATTCAAAGCATATATCACATAGCAATTCATTTTACTATTATCGTATCAGTCTACTCTGAATATACAACATCTATTGCATGTCTGTCCATTCTGGAGGACAGATTCCTCCTCCTCTCCTTTTTTGTCATTATTCCTTATCTCAATTTAGGGGTGAAACATTAAGGTGCCGTTCACATGCCGTGGTTTTTGCGCCCTCAAATCCATTGTTGTCAATGTAAACGCGCAGCAGGCGTGCTCAAAAGCAGAAGCGACGATGTCGCGACGCACAAGCGTTCCCAAGTGACTATTTCTCAGGGCGCGACGGGTGCGCACCGAGATAAAAACAGTTCCAACTTTTGGAACGCTGCAGCACGCACCGCATGTCATGAGACGAGAAACAACCAATCACAGCCGGCAGATATCTTTTCTTTCTTCCGTAACTATCAGTCTACGGTAAATATATAGAGGATAAGTTTAGCATTTTAGTGCAGGGCTACCCGGAGCTTTACCATCTGTCCCACAGACTAATTTCACTTATGGTACGTGTCCACACTTCCCATTCGTTGTCTATGTAAGCAGCCGTGCAATGCATTCTAGTAGCGTGGCAGCGCGATTCGAGAGACGGGGTGTCACGTTGACTGAAAGTTGAGGTCTAGGCTACTTTATGCAAATCACGGGCGTCCGATGCGACTCGCCACCTCTGGAAACTCCCTAGAAACTTTTAAACTAAGCGTTGTTGATCCAAAATAAAGACAGATTCAGCAACTGCATGGCTTATTTCTCGCATGAAATATTTTCAGAAACCCATTTTGTGAACTTTTTTCATAATATAAGTGAAGAAAGTTTCCAAACGAGCCGCCATGTTGGTTCCAGTTTGAAAGCTGGGAGCAGCAGCCCACGAGGGAAAGCATTCGTCCAATCAGGTGCCGAGTAGCAAGTGTCTGGTGGCAGCCCATCAAGCGTCCGATGCCGGGAAGCGAGGGGATCCCTCGCAATAAAAAACGCCCTTGTGGACATGTACCATAAGGGTGTCGTAACATGTACAGATTTGTAAATCCGTCTGAGGCAAATTTGTGATTTTGACATGAATGAGAGAATGGTAGAGCTCACACACGAACATTAGAGCAGGAAGCGCTACCGTCAGTGTTTACTCAACTTCACCAAAGCGGATGTGTTAAAGTTACGGGCTTATTGCTTTGACGCAATTCTTATTGAGAAATAACCAACTTGGATGGCAGCAAAAAAAATAGCTCCTCAATTCTGCTAGCTGTAGTGATCACTCTGTAACTATCAGGCCGAACAAGCACCCACCAGAAATAAACACGGACAGACGGAGCAGAGTGTGTACCTTGCTTTTGAGGATGAGCTGGAAGGAGAGGGTGCGCTTGCAGGACAGGTTGGGGTTGCGCTCCGAGTCGTTAACGCGGGCCTTCAGCACCCAAGTCTGGTTGAGAACAGTGAAGCGCGGTGTTTCATAGTACAGGCGAGTGATGAAGTCATCGGTGCGGTACGGCCTGAACTGCACCTCTGGATGGACGAATAAGTGGAGGACAACATTAGAAACAGGGAGAAAGGACACAAGTGGGAGGGAAAGAGTATAAAGAAGCAAAGGGATATAACATCTGAAGATAGAGTTTGTCTAGTATAAGGAGGGGATGTGCTACATTAAGATAATTTCTCACACTCCACAGACGTATCACCTCACTCTATTTGTCTTTGTTTTCATATATTTTTTGCATGTACCTGTAAACCCGATCTTTTCGTAGCAGAGCAGGCTGAAGATGGTGTTATAGAGCTGCATGTCTCTGCGGTGGCTCTGGTCCATCTCTCCCAGTATTCCCATCAGCTCTGTACCAGTCTTAGTGGGATGGGAGCACTCGCTCTCGTGTGCTGGCAGCTCGTGGAACGGACCTTGCCAAGGGCAGCCAATCCTCTTGTACTTACACTGCGTCACCCTGGCAACATGAGGTGAGTTAACAGACAAACTGGAGGAAAGAAAGACGTGGCTTTCTATAAATTAGATCCTTTACAGAGGTGCTTTGTGACGAATACATGTACTTTCCTGCAGTGAGTGGAGGGTACTAATAATATCAAAAGCTGCTTATTAACCTAGGTTGTGAACCAAGGCTAATTAATACTGTACTAATGATACGTTTGTGCTGAGAGCCAACCTCAAGGAAAGAAAGACTTGGATTTATATCAATTACATCAGGTGCTTTTCATTGAATACCTGTTACTTTCTCAACAGTAAAAGTGAGGCATTAATAAAGTGAAAGGTACTAGTTAGCCTCTGTAGTGAACCAAGGATAATTCAAACCACACTGACGTAATTCACTTTATGTTCACTGCAAAGTTTTGTCTTATACATATAACCAAGTAGCTGGAAAGGTTCAGTAGTCTGTCTGTGGGTATGTCCTTCACAAACACATTTCATTTTAATAAACTTTGAATAAACAAGCAAACGGCGCTCTCTCTGTTAAGCAGCAGAGGGGCGCGGCTTCAGGGCTCTGCGCAGACAAAAACATATGATTGGTTGACGCTTCACTGCATCATTGGAGCGCCCTAAAAAGTTCAGACCAGCTCAATGTCACGTGCGCGTCATGCCTATCACGCAGCACAGGTTATGACAAAAGA
The DNA here is from genome assembly GCF_043250625.1 of Sebastes fasciatus. Lineage (NCBI taxonomy): Eukaryota > Metazoa > Chordata > Actinopteri > Perciformes > Sebastidae > Sebastes > Sebastes fasciatus. The sequence continues at coordinate 16,925,512 of NC_133811.1, read as the reverse complement.
AAGCGACTAATACGCCTATTTGGGAATGAATACATCCGCTAACTGTACGCCCTATTTCACCGGTGTTTCTGACCGTGAGTAGCCACACTTGAGTGTGTTTTTTCCCGTGAACCACAGTGTATTTCACCTGTGTTTCTGAGTAGCCGTGAATGTGTGTGTTTTTTCCTGTGAACCACAGTCCTTTTCACCTGTTCCAGGGCAAAGGTCTTATTTTGAAGTCTGTTCCCTCGTCGAACAGTGTCTCCCTCCTGTTAAAATGATAGCGCCCCCGGTAGTTAGGGTTGGGGAGAATGGTGCCTTCAAATGGGGTCGTGTTTACCGTGTTCACGAGAAGAGTCCATATGAACGCCCCCCCTCTTGCGGTATTCACGACCCCGCAAGTGGAACGTTTCTGACAGCTACGAGTTCACGAGTTGCGACATGTTTGTTGATGTTGTCAGAAATAGTAGAGATTGAATATATTGTAATTTTAGTCATATATTGTTTTTCTTCGTAATTTTATAATAGGTTTGAGGAAAATGTTGATATTCCCAACGGCCTCATCCTTTTCCTCTGTCGTTACGCCTTTGCATTTACTGCATTGTGTTACCTGCTTGTTAGCTTGCTAAATTGTTAGGCTCTGTAGCTTCTAGACGCCGACAGTAACGTTAATATTGCCGTAGCTTAGCAACGTGTTCTCACGGCTTAACCACTTGAACGTCAGGCATATTGTGTACACGACTTCCCATGTTGTAAACACGAGCTCACGAGTTTCTTTTGAAGGCACCAGGGTTGGTTCAGGTTTAGGTAGGGGGGAACACATATCGACGAGAAGCAGTACTCGACACAACACCGGTATCGTGCATGCTGGCTCACTGGAGTGGCTGTGACACTAAATAGAACGGGACCGTAATTCAGTTTATGCTGAGGACCTAAGGAAGTGCAGTGTCGAGTGTGAAGTTCTATGAGCGGTCCTTGAGAAAACTGCGAACATTCGGTCTGTTCTGAACAGGCATGTTTTCAACGGGCACAGCACTTGTAACGTTATATATATATATATATATATATATAAAAATGGTGGCATTCCTGAGAAGAACAACATCATCTTTATGTAAGAAGCAGTCACATCCTCAGAGGAGACCAGCACATTTTTCTGTCTGACCTGACCAGAAGCCTGGTGACTGCCTTGGCCGTTGTCATGGTAACATCAGCACAGGCACAGCTGTCCTAAGCAGGGTCACCTGTTGCTATAGCAACAACCCCATAAGATTTCATGCATGCAAATTCAACTGAGTCTGAGCGTCACACGCAACGAGCACACAATAATCACATCAGCTGGTTTTCTCCTCAGCAGAAGCAGGTCACATGTTCCCCCATCTTCCCCCAAATTAACCCCGTGAGATTCTGTTACCACACACCTATGCATCATTATGTGTGTGTGTTAGGTAAGCGCACAGCTTCCATTTTCATGTTTCTGTTTCACTCCTTTGTAATCTGAAGAGTCTGCCCTGAACTCGCTTACTGAAAGCGTTTGTCGCTGTTTGATTTGTGAGAAAACTGATTGAAACTCATTTTGAGCTGCTTCTCACACGAACGTTGATTACAAGTTTGGTAGATTTCTTCTAGGAAAAAAGGTGTTTTGTGTATGTGTGTGTGTGTGGTGTATACCTGTCTTGGCACTCCTCTTTCTGGTGTCTCTCTAAACTGGAGCGGGGGAACTGTTTTAGGCAGAAGGTACATTCTGTCGGCAGCTCACTGACAGCCTTCTCCACGGCGAGGTTCCTGCAGCACAGGTTCTTGCTGATCTCACACCTACACACGCACACACAGGAAACCACATATCATAACTCAATGCAGTGATGACATTTGTGGTATGTAAAGAATGTTCATACAAGTTCTTGAACAATGCGCAACCATGAATAACTAGTTATGCGTTTACGTAATGCTTTTCTCAATTCTTGGTGGTGAAATTACTGTCGAAATGCAAAAACAAATCAATCAAGTTATTTTTCCCTGTGCCCATGCATCAGTAATGAATGCAAAAGTAATTTGGTAAAATTTAGTTTTGTCAAATAAAATATTGAATCCAGATTAATCGTATGATTGTCGATAGTTAACCATGATTAATTGCAAGTTAATCGCAAATTTTTTTCTGTTCAAAATGTACCTTAAAAGGGAGATTTGTTGAGTATTTAATACTCTTATTAACATGGGAGTGGACAAATATGCTGCGTTATGCAAATATATGTATGTATTTATTATTGGAAATCAAAACAAACACAAACACAAAACAATGACAAATATTATCCAGAAACCCTCACAGGTACTGCATTTAGCATAAGAAATATGCTCAAATCAGAACATGGCAAACTGCAGCCCAACAGGTAACAACAGCTGTCAGTGTGTCAGTGTGCTGACTTGACTATGACTTGCCCAAAACTGCATGTGATCATCATAAAGTGGGCATGTCTGTAAAGGGGAGACTCATGGGTACCCATAAAACCCATTTTCATTCACATATCTTGAGGTCGGAGGTCAAGGGACCCCTTTGAAAATGGCCATGACAGTTTTTCTTCACCAAAATTTAGCACAAGTTTGGAGCGTTATTTAACCTTCTGAGAACTTTATTAAGTTAACAGTCCAGAGTGGCTTTTGGGGGCATCTCACACTTATCAATGCATTCATGTTTTTCCTGCTGTTTGATATTATTCTCATCTTGCCTTGGCTCTATTGGATTTGTGATTTTTTTTATGCTCTAATTGCTTTTAGATAGCATCACATACTCAGTGACTCAGAACTTGCAGAAAGACAAATCAGAATTGTTTGGATCAGTTATTTAATTGGACAAAATATACAATAACATCTACATTATTTGGCTGCAGAAGTAAGTATTTGTAGCTAAGTGTCTGTGGACAGTATAACTGTTTTGACACACCAGTGTGGGAACACTCAGAAAGGTGCATATAACCAAAATATCATATTTAGATGTATCAATATCCGTACACAATGCTGTTCAGATATACAGCCATTAACTAAGGTAACTAGCTTTTGCTTCTTGGACTGAATAGCTAGCTGGTATTTCTATGTGCACTAACCAGGAAGTGCTCGTGTCTGCAGGGAACTTGGTGTACCTGCAGTTGGGACACGTGGCCTGTTCCTCCTTCAGACGAGAATCAGCCAGGAGGTGGATAAAACAGCCCGTACACATCAGATGTCCGTTGGTACACTGTGGTGGGAAAAAAAATAGTTGAGGCGACAGTCAAACAAAGTGTACGAGGAAAGTGGGGAAAAAAAATCATTACTGTGGATCCTAAGTGGGAAGAGGCAGAGGGAAAATGGCAAATATATTTGAGTTAGTGCAAACTGGAAAGGACTAAGTTGGAAAATTGGAATTAAACTTTCTCTTGTTGAATGTTATGACAAAAATGTGGACATCATTTGTTACAGTTGTGGCGTATTTAAAGACTTATAATTGGGATTGCTTTAAAAAAATTCAATTTTTCGGAAAATACTTCAGAAGAAACGGACTATTTTAGGATTGTATATTCAAATCAAAACATAATTTGGGGGAAATGTCATTACACATGTTTAGCTAAGATTAGGCGTATTTCAGTCTGTTTTAAGTTATTTAAGTTAAGTTATAATAATGGCTTGGCTAAAGCCACCCAACAATAATAGTTACCAGCAAAAAGACTGGCTGCGCCATTGGAAATATACCAGCAAGATTACAATGTATGATGTATTTTTATAGAGGAGAGAGATCTGGAGTTGTATATTGTTCTATGTGACAAAGTTCAGTGGGATATATATGGATTAACTGGCACAATGTTATTTAGTTGTTATGCTTCTCTTAATCAGTACGTTTTTAAGATATGTACTGTATCTATGTTAAGGGCAGAATATTGTGAATGGAAAGAATGTCAACTTGTGTTTTACACAGTATTGTTGAAAATATATTAAAACATGTGTGCTGCATGGTGCAGGAGGGCATATACATGTTTTAAGATTAACTGAACAATTATTAATTACAAATGTGTTCCACTTGACATTGGAGAGCAGTTTGAGGTCATTAAAGAGGAGGTTGGTGTGAGATTGAAAGGAAGGGCAGAATTAAAATTTAGGCTTTGGTTGAGTTCTTGGCTGTGGAGGTTTGGGGGTGTGGCTTTTCGCTGAGGGTTATTTGAGGATAATTCATAGTATAATGTTATAATGTGGGTCAAGTTTAAAAAGGCGAGCATGCATAAGCTTCAGGTTGCCTACAATGACTGCATGCGGATATTACTTAAGAAACCCAGGTGGTGTAGTGCAAGCGAGCTGTTCTGTAATGCAGGTGTCAACACTTTCCAGGCTCTGTTGAGAAACCTGATGTATAAATTTATATGTCGGCTAAACGATTCTCAGAACGCTATCATCATGCTACTGTCTTTTATAAAAAAGTGGCAGTTTCTATTTTAATGTATGTATTGTTGTTTGTGTTGTATGTTTTTTAATGGACTTCGAGTGTGTCAATAAAGATGAATTTAATTGATAAACTTGGTCCAACACACTAGGCTAATCGGCCTGGGTGTGTCTCAGTCTCAGCTTGCAGCATTAGACACTTGGGGCCTGTGTTGTATATCTAATATCGCTAAAAATAAATGGAGCTGGCCAACATGTTCAACAGGTTGACTCTGGGGATCAGTAAATGTTTAAGACTAACTGAATAATTATTAATTACAAATGTGTTCCACTTGACATTGAAGAGAGCCGTTTGAGGTCATTAAGGAGGAGGTTGGTGTGATGTTGAAAGGAAGGGCAGAATTAAAATGTAGGTATTGGATGTGGAGTTTTGGGGATGTGGCTTTCGCTGAGTTTTGTTTTTAGGATAATTCATAGTGTAATGTTATAAACTTTGTCCAACACACTAGGCTACTCGGCCTGGGTGTGTCTCGGTCTCAGCTTGCAGCATTAGACACTTGGGGCCTTATGTTGTATATCTAGTGTCACTAAAAAATAAGCTAGCCAGCATGTTCAACAGGTTGACTCTCTGGGGGATCAGTAAATGTTTAAGACTAACTGAGCAATTATTAATTAGAAAATGTGTTGACATTGAAGAGAGCAGTTTGAGGTCATTAAGAAGGAGGTTGGTGTGGGGTTGAAAGGAAGGGCAGAATTAAAATTTAGGTTTTGGATGTGGCTTTGGTTGAGTTCTTGGATGTGGCTTTTGCTGAGGGATATTTGAGGATAATTCATAGTATAATGTTATAAACTTGGTCCAACACACTAGGCTACTCGGCCTGGGTGTGTCTGATCTCAGCTTGCAGCATAAGACACTTGGGGCCTGTGTTGTATATCTAGTATCACACAGTATAATGTCATAAACTTGGGCCAACACACTAGGCTACTCGGCCTGGGTGTGTCTCCGTCTCAGCTTGCAGCATTAGACATTTGGGGCCTTGTGTTGTATATCTAGTATCACTAAAAATAAGCTGGCCAACATGTTCAACAGGTTGACTCTCTGGGGATCTGTTGGGACACATAGGGAGCCTCTCTAGTATGAGTTTGCTGTTGTTTTGACGGTAGGGTTATTATGATGAAGGGGGGTAAGGTTTGTGATTGCCACCAACGTTTTTACCTGGTATACAGACGCCTTGGGCAAGTCTAGGCACACGGTGCAGCACAGCACTGAGTACAGTCTCTCCTCCAGCTTGCCTGACTCTCCCTCGAGCAACCTCACCCTCTTCTTGGGTGGCGGCTCGTCTGGGTCAGGCTCGGGCCCTCCTTCTCTCCGGATCATCCCCATCCCGATCCCGATCCCGATGCCGACGTCCTCCTGCATGATGGCTGCAGCGACCCCGGCTCCGACAACAGACTCCACCGCTGCTCCTCCTGCTCCTGCTGCCACACCACCGACACCCGAGGAGGAGCCAGGAGCAGCCACAACGTCTCTCTCTTCCATCCCAGACATGACGATGGAGATGGAGATGAAGAGATGAACCTGCTGCTAAACCAGGAGGTGCGAGAAACCGTTGAGATACTAGCAGTTGGTGCTAACTGTCAAGCTAACGGTCAGCTGACAGTTAGGCTAACGGCTACTGTCAGTTGCTAAGCTACTGAACAGTTGCTAAGCTACTGTCAAGAGAATAGTATTATTAATACCACCTAACTCCACTTTACTAACTCTGTATTTAACAAGCCGATATAATAGTGTAACTACCACTTAATTGACTAGTTTAGTAGACTTACAGTTAGCTAACACAGCAGTCTTCTCTCTTTAGCTCAGCAGAACAAAAACAACCACCGTCTCTCTCAGCTGTTGTTGTTGTGCTCTCTCTCTCTCTCTCTCTCTCTCTCTCGCGACGCCGTTATTCTCGCAATGACAGTAGATTTACAACGATGTTACAACCCAGCTCGGGTGCTCGTCTAAACGTCCCCCTGCTCCGGTAACCGCCTGACTGACTGTCCACGGAGACCTGGTGATTAAAGCCGAGGTGGTTATAGGACACACAGTTCTGCTGGTGCTGGTGCTGGTGCTGGGACTCCTCTCCTCGTCTCTCTCTCTCTCTCTCTCTCTCTCTCTGGCTACACAGCCATCTTTGTTTTTCTCCTGTCCGTCCTCCCCAGACTTCACCCTTTAACGACTCCGGGTCAAACGCGTTGTTGTTATTACTCAGGCAGCAGCTTCTCCTCCGGTTAATAACACAAGCAGCGTCTTTAAAAGTAAATATTGTGGCCTCCTCTTGAGTGCTTCTTCTTCAGCTCAGCCGTGTGTGTTGGCTGACAGCGGAATGTTTTATTGTGGCAGATGACTTGGGGGGTATTTAAAGAGTTTTTAACAGCGCATGCGCAGTGAGCACCTGCGGGTCAGTATTATATGGCAGGCGACTTGGAAAGGTGACCAAAACCTGATATGCGACAAATTTAGTTCCACTACCAAACATCCAACAGAGGACAACATCCTTTATACATTATGCAATGCTTATGAATCACATCCACACCTTAATTACACTAATCTGTGACATCAACAACTTTTAACTGTATTGGCAAGAATCTGGCGATAACGATATGATACAGGATAATGTACAGGGAGCCAGTCATTGTTGTAAAATAAACCCCAGACAGGCAGGGGGTTTATTTCACAACAATGACATACTAGCTGTAGATTATACTGCCTCTCACACTACACATTATAACACCTTAATTACACTAATCTGTGACATCAACAACTTTTAATTTAGGGCTGTGTATATTGGCAAGAATCTGGCGATAACGATATGATACAGGATAATGTACAGGGAGCCGGTCATTGTTGTAAAATAAACCCCAGGCAGGCAAGGGGTTTATTTCACAACAATGACCGGCTCCCTGTAGATTATACTGCCTCTCACACTAGACATTATAACACCTTAATTACACTAATCTGTGACATCAACAACTTTTAATTTAGGGCTGTGTATATTGGCAAGAATCTGGCGATAACGATATGATACAGGATAATGTACAGGGAGCCGGTCATTATTGTAAAATAAACCCCTGATAGGCAAGGTCTTGCATCGCCCTGAAGGGGTTTATTTCAGAACAATGACCCACTAGCTGTACAATATACCGCCTCTTACACTACACATTATAATACCTTAATTACACTAATCTGTGACATCAACAACTTTTCACTATAGGGCTGTGTATAGGCAAGTATCTGGCGATAACGATATGATACAGGGGTAACGATTCAATATGTAAAGGATAATGTACAGGGAGCCGGACCCAATTTATGCAATTCCAAGACTGTTTAGCGAAAATAACACATTTATACTGCATGCAAAAAACTTCATGTGATTATCATAAAGTGGGCATGTCTGTAAAGGGGAGACTCGTGGGTACCCATAGAACCCATTTTCATTCACATATCTTGAGATCAGAGGTCAAGGGACCTCTTTGAAAATGGCCATGCCAGTTTTTCCTTGCCAAAATTTTGAGTAGCCTTGCGTTATTTTGCCTCCATGACGACAGGCATGTATGACATAGTTTGTACCAATGGATTTCTTAGGTTTTCTAGTTTCATATGATGCCAGTATTTTCACTCTAGCTTTAAAACTGAGCCTGCTACAACCTCCGAAAGACACATTTTTAAGAGGTTAATTAAAAATCGATACAGCGTTTCGCAAAACATAATATCATGATACTCATGTGTATCGATATTTTCTTACACCCCTACTTTTAACGGAACTTCATAACAAAAACACCTTGTTTCTGCTGACAGGTTTATGGCCCTATCTATGACAGTGGTTCAACTGGTTGTAAGGAGGTTGTGTTTGTGTGTTAAAGGATGCATAAATAATTCAGCCAGAAAAACAGGGTGATCGAAGAAACCTTGGTTACTGATACTAGGTCAGAAGCATTTATAAGCTTTTTCATCTCTTCAGTAACCCAGATATTTGGTTTAGCAGCCTCAAGGGCTCGGAGGGGTGCATTAGTGTACACGATGGGGGGCTGTGTGTGTGTCCTTTGGGTTAGGTGGGGCAGGATGTTTGTGTCAGCTGTCTGCAAGCCTAACCACTCCCATTGGACGGACAGATATGCCTTATTTGGGCTGTGTGGAATGGCAGTGGAGCCATACCACCCTCAGCTATGCACACACAGTTTAGCCAGTATGTGGTCCTGAATGCCGGGCAATTCCCATTAGTGTCCACTGGAACTTACCACACAGTAGTTTGTCCACGAATATTGCCACTGATTGCCACTGGCTGTTAATCATCACAGGGTTATTAATGTAAATATGTATAATAAACACATTGTCAGAAAGATGGCATTCAAGAGTTTAGTAAATATGGCAAACTTTTACCAGGACTAAAACGAAAACTTCTTGGTACAGACATACAGACGTTTAGTTTATGAAGGTATAGTAAACAAATGTTGCTCGAAAGACGATCCTAGCACAGACTTCTAGGAATTGACTTAAAGGGGAAGGGCGATAAAAAAGGAGGACGGGTCAGTGTCGTCACACAAGCAAGTCAAAAATAGCTACCACTTGGCAGACACGATAACATATCATATCCTCAAAGTTAAACATGGCTTGCAGAAAAATATAACAACCAAAACAAAAACACTTCAGAAATGTACTACAAAAAAAGTATTTAAATGAATACACCACAACATTAGAAACAATGACAAACAGCAATATGTTTAAATCCAAATTGAGTCCTACTTGATCAACTCTATGTGCTCACAGTGCTTCACTACTTCCCATCCTCATACCTTGGTCATTATTACACAACATCTCATCATTAATTTGTGATTGCAGGATACATGGATTACGCACATTTATGAGATTTATCTAGCCTCATCAATCAGACCCTATTCAATCTCAAGAGACAAATCACATCATCTACAGGTCATTCAAGGATTCATCTGCCGGGAAATCAGCGGTATTGTCCGGAACAATGAAAGTGATGACCCTGATCTAATCACACGGTTAAACAGGAGATTGACAGTGAGGTTGAGACTGCGTGGGTGGGTGGGTGGCGGTGGTGTGAACGTTCGCCTCGTCATGGTTTAGAGCGGTGGCGGTGGCAGGGTCGTGCAGGGGAGAGGTGAAGTTCTGCTGATGATGGAAAGAGGGAGATGTCGAAGCCACTGCTGGTTTGGAGGATGGGTGGTGTTGCGTTGAGTGACCCGCCGTGGTTCGTTGCGCTGTATTGGTGGGAGGTGGTGAATATGGAGGTGATTGCTGTTGGCTGTTTTGTTTTGATTGTGTTTTAATCTGGGATGGAAACTCGGTTTGATTGAGTTCAACACTTGGGCTGCCACAGTCTGGGGGACCTGGATCCTGTATTTCTGGCCTGCTGGGCTCCCCGAAGTCTGTAGTGGTGCACACTGGTTTCTGTTGACCAGGTGTGGCCTCTGAAGGTGTGTGTACTTGGGTCTGTGGAGATATGGTGTGAGCTGCACTTGTCTCTTTTGATTGTGGCCGTGGTGGTTTGTCCTCATCTTGTGTGACTTCTCCCTCACTGCTGGTGTGTCCTGGTGTTTTGTCTGTCATTGTTTTTGCTGCATTGGTCCGAGCTAATGTCTGGACTTGTCTGGACTTGTCTGGTTCTGCTCCAGTATCTGCTGCGTCCCTCTGAGTTGTGTCTGTGAGCGCCCTCTGCCTGCAGATTGAAGCCATCGCCTTCACCCAGGGATGCAGCAAGGTCTGCTCTGCTGTCAGCCTCACTGTGGGATCTGGCTGAAGCAGAGCTCTGACAAGGCCTCTGGCATCTGCACACAAACACACACACATGAGTAAGAAACAGATTGCTTATTTGTGTTTGTGTGAATAGGCATTTGTGGTACTTCTCACCTTCTGAGATGGTGTCCCAGTAGGGGGATAGGAAGTGGAGTTGTCCCTGTTTTATTAGACCGAACAGCTCTTCCTGGTCTCGATCCCGACTGCGAAATGGGGGAAATCCACACAGCAGGATATAGAGAATAACACCCAGAGCCCATACATCCACTGCAACACCATAACCTGTTGGGTCAAACCACAGTTCAGTTTTAATAAAATATTACTCAAATTCAGATTGGAAATTGATCAAAAGAAGTGTTTGGAAGAATTTCAAATTAAGAAACACACAAATTTAGTGATGAAATACTGATTTAAAAGTAAAAAAAGGAATGTAAATCAGTGATTTATGCAGCAAACAGCACTAACCTGTCTCACAGAGGATCTCTGGAGCTACATACGTGGGTGTGCCACATATGGTGAAGACTGGTTCAGTCACCACCATGGCAAGACCAAAGTCTCCCAGCTTCAGCCTGCAGATGCCAGCATCCACGTGCTCTATCTGAGACAGAACAAGAAAAACAAGACAGACAGAAACAGAGTCAGGAACGGAGAAGTCGAGACTCAAAACTTGTGGGTTTTAGTTGAGATTTGCTGTTCTGATAGAAAACAATATGGATAATCTTTGATGTCCATTTTGGATATAAGATGTTATGAGACAAAGAAATAGATTTGTAAGGAATCATTTTGCTTTTTAAATATTAAAGACACTCATTTTAAACAATTATATCTTTGGCACTCCCTAGTGGCAATATAAAGAGTTGCCTAAACTTTTTACAAACAAAAAGTATGCCATCAGAATAATTTTTAAAGATGCAACAATCACATACAAATTCACATATAATTCTAAATCACAGTGACACTCACCAGTAGGTTTTCTGGTTTGAGGTCTCGGTGGACGATACTTTTGCAGTGCATGTAGTTCAGTGCTTCACTCACATCTGACACCATCAGTCCTGCCTCCGCCTCTGGAAACTTCCCCCTCTCACTGATGGCCTCAAACAGATCCCCCCCACTCACCAGCTCCATCACCAGGTAGGAGTGAGTGGGTGTGTGGTGGTGCTTAAACAGCCGCACTATGCGAGGGTGACAGAGGCTACCCAGAAGGCTCAGCTCGTTCTGCATCATGTGCTCTCGACCAATCAGCTTGGAGCGTTCGACAATCTTCGCGGCGACGGTTTGTCCGTTGTCGCGGCGGCGGCACTCTCGCACGACTGCAAAGTTGCCGTCTCCAACCACGCGCCCAAATTCGTAGCAACGCTCAATATCTGCCAGGGTGACATCACTGCCGCCTGAGGGGAGGTCAAAGGTCGTCCTCTGCTGTATGTCCTTGTGTACTTGACCCACATGTGGAAGTGGATTTGAAACTAACTGGGCAACACTCTTCTCCTCCTCATCTCTGCTGATTGGCTGAGGTGGAGGGCTGATGTGAATGTACAACTTTCTCACTTCCTGTTCTATATACGAACTTCCTTTTTGCTTCCTCGACACAGGAGGAAGTGGGACCCTCCCTGACAGCTCATTGAGCCGTTCTGGACCCTGATGTTTAACTCTCCTTGCCAAGCAGTCTTCACACAGCGTAGGAGAAGGTATGTCTGCTTCTCTAAGAACTTCCTCATGTTTAAATGGACCAATGACAGAAGGCTGTCGCTCTCTGACCCCGCCCCTCACACGCAGTCTCTGCAGGTGGTTGGGCAGGTTAGCCGGTTTTCTGCATGAATTCTTTTTATGACACTTCTGAACATCTGGGTTGTAATTTTCAGGCCGGTGGGTGTCTATATGGTGAGGCGGCTGTGTACTTGTGTGTGTATTAGTATGATTTTTGATATTTGTGTCCTGCTGTGTCTCTTGGTTAGTGCGTGTCTCGCTGCTGTCCGTCCCCTCACTGTATCCGCTGTCAGCCTTAGCTGCTTTATCTGGCGCTGGGCGAAGTCTCTTCTCCCAGGCCCGTAGTGCGTCAGCCCGGTAATGGGAATGTTCTGGAAACAGCTCCTCCAGAGCCTCCTGCACACCGCTCAGCTCTGGACGAGACTTTCCCAGCGCCAGGAAGGCCACCTCTCCTCGGAAGAAATCACATACACCTTTCACCTATGAAAAAAATAGAGAAAAAGGGACAATTAAAGACAGGCAGAGGGACCAGATCTGGACCACAAGACAATTTCATAAGGCCCCTGAGAAGTCAAGTCAGTTTTATTTGGATAGCCCAATATCACATATCACAAATTTGCCTCTGTGGGCTTTACAATCCGTACAGGATACAACACCCTCTGTCCTTTATTTAAATCAATTTAATAAATACAATAAATTAATAATAATAAATTAATTTAATTAAATAAATTAAATCAATGCTGCAAAGTGTAGAAATTCCAAAATGTCTTTTTCTATGTATTCTAAAAGAAAAGTTGACCTAGAGCACACAGCGTTTCAAGAAAGGTCAACAATAGACCCTTTTTCACAGCAGACATATTGACTTGTCACAGCAGGAAAAACACAGGTGAAACTAATGACATTAACGTTGATGGCTCAGTTCCATAAAGTGTCCCAGTGAACCACAACACCAGGACCTGCCCTAAGTGAAATGCAGCCATCATTAATGGTATTAAATACACCTGTGCTTTTCCTGCTGTGACATGTCAAATGTTTTTTTTTTTATTGTTTTTTGCTAGAGTTTAATGTGACAGAGAGGTGGAGAAAGTGGCTGCTCTCCAGGAATACAATCTCAGGAGACATTACTCTTCTTCTAAACATGCAGTATGACAGCAGAAAGAAGTGGCGCTCCCAGGAGAGAACGACCAGGTAATTTGATTTTGAGAACCGTCATTTAAGAGCTTTGTAGCACAACTGCAAGCAAGTTGTGAACATGACATTTCTAAATTCTCATTGGGATTGTGATAGTGTCCACATTTATTTCTCTTCCTGTGGTGCCCTTTTTATTTATTTATTTGCCCCGCTCAATATATGGGTGTCACCTGAAGATCAGTGCATTACAGAAGGTGTGTTAAGCTCAAAGCAGGACAAAGGCCTGGGGCCCCATGACTTCAGGAGCCTCAAAAGCTCCAGGTCCACAGCGTGTCAACTTGTTTGAGCTACTTTAATTGAACATAATATGGGAGCACCTGACATGCTGAGGGCCACTTTATCACCTAATCTTGAAGCCCTGTTATGAAGAGAGTCTCTGTGTCAAAATCTGCTTTCAAGACCTTCATTATTTTGGTTTTGTGCTTACATGCGTCATATTCCCAGTGCCTTGCAGCAAACCTGGGAGCCAAGTACTCATTGTAGACGATGTGGGAAGAATGTGTGAATAATTCAAATAGGGGCCCATCAGTATGTTTTTGCCTCGGGGTTAATGTGGCCGTGGTTGAGCCTCACCTCCCGTGCGTGGGTCGTGTACAGGCGTGTGACTCTGGCTCTGTGCCAGCGAGGAAACCCCAACGCCTCAGAGATATCCAATAGCAGTTGCTCGAAGGACACCACGCCTCTACGGTTCAACAGGACTGTTACCTTGAAAACAGAGAGACAAACATTACAGTTAAGTTATGTAATCCTTTCCCATGTAAATTACGCACTAGATGGGTTGTGGTTCTAATGGACTGCCAAACTGAAAAGTACTTCCAGCTAAATCCATTTAATAACAGCTTATCAACATTTAAAACTGCAGGCCTGATGGCTTATTAGCAAGTGAAAAACCCATGAGGACTTATCAGTGTGTTAAAAACATTTATGACTACATTATTACCTGATAGAAAGGATAAACCAGCTGATTAGACTGTTGTCAGGCTATTAAATAGGCGTTATCAGTCGCTATAAGCCCCATAGATGTTGGTCAACAGGAGCCTACTAGCCACTATTTTAAGCCAAAACACAATGTTTTTCCCTAATCTTTTTTATTTGACTAAACCTAAAGAAGTTGTAGTTTTATTGCCTAAACCTAACTGTTTTTTTTGCCTAAGCCTAAAGAAGTTGTAGTTTGTTTCTTAACCTAGAAAAGTTGTAGTTTGTTTCTTAACCTAAAAAAGTTGTACTTTTTGTTGCTTAAACCTAATGAAGTTGTAGGTTTTGTTGTCTAAACCTAAAGAAGTTGTAGTTTTTATTGCCTAAACCTAACTGTTTTTTGCCTAAGCCTAAAGAATTTGTAGGTTTTGTTGTCTAAACCTAAAAAAGTTTGTAGTTTTTGTTGCCTAAACCTAAAGAAGTTGTAGTTTTTTTTGCCTAAACCAAACTGTTTTTTTTGCCTAAATCTTAAGAAGTTGTAGTTTTGTTGCCTAAACCTAAAGAAGCCTTTTTGTTTGTGTCTAAAACGTTTCATTAAGTTTTGCAACATGTTAGAACGTGTTGCTTTTAAGTTTCACTTTCAGTTTTACAACATAGGAGGTGTAGTAGGCACCTAATGACCCACATCTATGGTGCTTAGAGCGACTTATAATGCCTATTTAATGGCCTGATAACACCCACAACCTCTAAACCCACACATTGGTTTTATAATTAAATATTAGTAAAAGATTTATTAAAAGAATTGCGCCTTATTTTAAAGTGCTGCTGTAAATGGTAAATATTGAGTTCACCTTGCGTAGTGTACTTTGACCACAGGGGCGGATGATGGTGACCAGATGGGGCCTCTCTGCACTCTCTTCTGCATGGCGGGTGTGGAAGAGAGGAAGGTGAGGAGGAGGAGGAGGGAAGTGGGACCTGTGGACGTGTCCCGTAGGATGGGGGTGAATGGGCCATGGCTGGGGTGCCCCACCAGCACGCTTCAACAAGGGGACTGGAGGAGCTTGAAGCAGGGAGAAAAGGAGGACAGGGGTGGAGGCACAAAGACAGAAAGTGAGAGTTGGATTATTGACTTAATAACAATGATGTCATCACAGGCTTGTATACAAAGGAAAACTCATAAGTAACACAACACCAGCTCCACCTTATCCTGTGTTAGTGTGCGCGCGTGTGTGTGAAAACAAATCCGGCTGATCAGATTTGAGTGTTTTCCATCACATGGAGTGCAAGAGGCCATTTGAGATTCTTCAAGCACCTTGCTCCAGCGGCTGAATTATTTAGGCTTCCTTAAGTCATGCAAACCCACACACACACAACTTAACAAAAGCTTGTGTGACCTGGTTAGGGCTCAGCTGAATCTGCATGATTAATGAAGCATTAGAGACACACACAGCATCTTTGACGTTTCACTTTCTGGCACTGAGGGAGACAGAGAGATGCTATCCGTCCAGTCAGTGGGAGGTTGTTTTGTTTCCAGATGCAGAACAACAGACAGAAACACAAGACCCCTATACCTCTAACAGAGCTATTCTCAACCACTGGGAGGTACTAACAAATGGTTAGATTAACCTCTTCAAAATCCAACGGCCGCTGCTCTGTTTTTCAGAGGTTGTAGCGGGCAGGTTTTAAAGCTAGAGGAAGGATACTGGAATGATATGAAACTAAACATCCTAAGAAATCCATTGGTCCCAACCATACCATGCTAGCTTTTCAGGAAGGAAGTTAAATAACGCTCCAAACATACGCTACATTTTGGCGAGGAAAAACTGGCATAGCCATTTTCAAAAGGGGTCCTTTGACCTCTGACCTCTGTGAATGAAAATGGGTTCTATGGGTACCCACGAGTCTCACCTTTACAGACATATATTTCTCGGATGCAGTGACACAAAATGGAGCATTTTTTTAAACGGAAAGTGGAGAGTTGGAGAAAACCCTGCACCAGTAAAAGCTTGAACGCGTGTGGTGAGGAAATATGACCCTAAATAAGTTTAGATTCATAATGGCAGGCAGTGATGGGTGAGGGTAAGCTGAATATCTATGTGGGTTATTACACCTGACAGTGGCATAACACATATTTATAGTACAGTTTGTCATTTATTTGGGAAGGTGGTCCTCAGAATTATTTTAACAATCAGGCGTGGACCTCAAGTTACAAAAGGTTGAGAACCGCTGCTCTAACGTGACCAGTGCCCTCCTTTTTAACACGACACCACTGGGCCCCCTGAGAGTGAGCAAACAGCACACACACTTAACAATAAAAGCTTTTCACAGTGGACACAGGAAAAACATCTCATAAAGAGCCAGCTGTGACCAGTCAAGAAATAACATATATATATATATATAATAATAATAAACTTTATTTATATAGCACTTTTCTAAACAAGGTTACAAAGTGCTTTACAGAAAAAAACAAGAAAAGAAAAAAATCAGCAAAGAATAAAATACAATCAACAGAGGGATCATAAAAACAAGAAACATTTGGGGGTAAAATACAATTTAGAAAGCAGAATAAAATGGCCAGAGATGGATGATAAAAACCAACATCATATTAATTATAATAAAAAGAAGTATAATATAATAATAGTAGTAGTAATAAAAATAATTTAAAAAAGAAAGACTGAATCAGCCTTTTCTTGGGGGGTCCTGGGACCTCAGAGGACCTTTGACTGTGTGTGTGTGTGTGTGTTTGTGTTTTTGTAGTGGAGGATAAATAGCCTAACAATTTCAGGACGCTTCTTTAGTAAAACATCACATAAATCATAATATTTAATGTTTTTCTCAGCTCAGATGGGGTCAAAATATTTAAAAGAGTTAGTGTGGTCTGGTTAATGCATAGTAGCCATTCCAGTTTAAGGATTATGTGTTAAAGTAAGGCTTGACTGTAACACTCAAAGTTGTTTTAATTAATTTAACTGTAAACTAAATCCATTCAATCAATCCATCGACTCACCTGTTGTTCTCCATTTAGTGTTGCATCCATACCGGGCTCTCTGTGAGGGCGTCATGACTCTCCAAAACAACATATGAACTAAAAACAAATTGCTTTTATTCCTCCATAAGTCGCTGCTGTCATCTCCTCGGCTGTTATCTTCCAGTAAAGGTAACGGGATGAACGGGATGCAGCTCTGAGAGGACCGGACCTGCTGGTGTAGCTACAGTGGTTACCATGGATACACGTCAAGAGGCGGAGAAATACCGGAAGTGGAGCGATTTTGCCTTCAAAATAAAATCTTTTTTTTTTTTGGAGAAACTTAGATTTCCTGTCAGCTTACTACTGTCACAATAAAAGAAAATTAAACTAAACTAAATTACTGAAAGCTAACAAACCCACGATGTAGCCTGTTATTAGTGTGTATTTGTAGAAAGTAAACTCCTCCTCAGATTGTTAAAACCTCCAAATTCATAGAAACAACAAGGACACAACTTTATGTCCTCAATGGTAGCTACTGGCCTTAAAACCCTGTCTCTGTTAGGGATGCACCGATACCGATACCGGATCGAATATCGAGCCGATACTGACTCAAATAGCTGGATCGGATATCGGCAACAATGGGGCCGATCTATTCAATTCAATTCTATAGTTTATATACTATATACAGTACAGTATATACTGTAATTTCAATTCCTATTTAAGTTTTGACTTAGTTGTTGCAGCATTAAAAAGGTTTACACTTGAATTGGAATTTCTGTTCATTTTGAAGAATTTCTACCAAGTTGCTGGTGTACAACTTATTATTTTAATAATAAATAAAAATTCAGTATCTATTTTTATCAATGTATTTATTGGTCACATTTTGTTTTACCAAGTTAGGAAGGCAATGTTTAAGGCAAGCCTAATGTTGCCTTACACATAAAAGAATGATCCCAGTCGCTTCCACACAGCGAGGCATACAGCTTATTAATTAAACACTGGTATCGGATCGGTACTCGGTATCGCCCGATACCCAAAGCCCAGGTATCGCTATCGGTATCGGGACTGAAAAAGTGCATCCCTATTCTCTGTGTCAACTGGAGAGTTAGTGAAGGATTAAAAAAAATGCATCACTTATCACACAAAACCGTTTGTATCACAATGACTGGAAGAAAGTTATGGTGTAAAATCACACTGACAGAGGGGGGAGAGGAGCTGCCAGTCTGAGGGTTAGTTACCATAGTTTCACTGATGGAATCCAATACTCTACTACTACACACACACACACACACACACACACACACACACACACACACACACACACACACACACACACTTACACACACACACACACACACACACACACACACACAGTGTCCGGTTGATCTTTTAATACGCTGCCCCCCCATGGCTCCATCTCCAAGGATACTGTTAATATTGGATCAGGGAACACTAACTCCTATTCCGGCTTCTTATCCTGGACTCAGACCCAACAGTGTGTCTGCTGTCTCCAAAGTATCTCAAAAACAAAAGTGCTGAATAGCGTTAATCCATAATCATTCATTTATTTTCCCCTCATAGTTTAAGGTGTTATTTCTACTGTTTTTAAAGTATTTTCTAGAGTATTTCTACACCTTTATTACAGAGTGATAGTAGAGGAAACTAGGGGAGAGAGATGCAACAAAAGTCCCCAGACACATTTATTCAACATTTTAAGATTGTGGTGAAAACAAGTTTGGCTCTGGGTGGAATAATGTTGATTATTATTTGTTTTATTTTATGGGATGTTTACGGGTCATTTTGTAATTTTACAGCACTAAGATTTCTCATTACATGGTCATAAAAACACTGATAATTTTTTGGGGTTGAAATCTTAGCTAAATAATATTTTCAAATTTTATGAGAGGTGGTAATTTTAATGTTGCAGTATCTCGCCCAGAGCTGCAAATATACTAATGATGCACTACCAGTGTGTGGCCAACAGAGGAGGCCAGCGTGTCTACTGTGTTTCCCAGCAGCCAGAGAGCAGGCATGGTAAAGTAGTTCCCTGGAAGAACTACCCAGCTGGATAAACATGAGTCAATTTATCTTGTAGTTAAATCATAGTAGGTTTATATTTTGAGATTAAGTCGTAAAATTCCTTAGTGGCATGCAGTGGTATGATACAGGTTTGATTCTGACAACTACACCATAGAAATTTCCAAGAAGAGGGAGGGAAATCTGACTAACTAAATGCTGACTGACTAAATGTGGTGTCCTTGAATAACCGTCTGTTTTTTTTCTTTTTTTAACTTGCTGCTGGCTCCACAGAGGATTTATGGACCAAGTCAAGGAATGCAGTCTCAGGCCCATATGCAGAGGTAACACAAAACACACACGCATACTCTGCAGTAGTTCAGTGTGTGCCAATAACTGCTAACACAATAAATGGTACCACTTTCTAATAAGGGTTGCCAGGTTGTAAAACAAATCCCCCTTGTTGGTAACATCAATGTACCAAAGTAAAGGTACTCATTATGCAGAATGGCCCATTTCAGGATGATATATATTATATCACTGGATTCCAATTAGTGATGCATTAATGTGTTCATCACTTTAATGTTACAGCTGGTAAAGGTGGGACTAATTTTAACTACTTTACATACTACCAGGTAGCTTAATCCATAATAATATATCATAATTGATTAGATTTATATTTTGTAACTAAATAGTTCAGTAACTTAGTTAAGTAACTAACGTTATCATATAAATGTAGTGGTGTAAAAAGCACCTGGGAGGAGTTTGCCAGAAAGGGCTTATTTTAAGTAGACCAAGTAGGTTTGTTGCCTAAACCTAAGGAGATTTCTGGCAGAAAGACAAACTTCTCCCATGTCCAAGTATTTAATAATTATCAACATGGGAGTGGGCAAATATGCTGCTTTATGCAAATGTATGTCTATATCTATTATTGTAAATCAATTAAGAACACAAAAAAATGGCAAATATTGTCCAGAAACCCTCACAGGTACTGCATTTAGCATAAGAAATATGCTCAAATCATAACATGGCAAACTGAAGCCCAACAGGCAACAACAGCTGTCAGTGTGTCAGTGTTCTGACTTTACTATGACTTGCCCCAAACTGCATGTGATTATCATAAAGTGGGCATGTCTTTAAAGGGGAGACTCGTGGGTACGCGTAGAACCCATTTTCATTCACATATCTTGAGGTCAGAGGTCAAAGGACCCCTTTAAAATGGCCATGCCCGTTTTTCCTCGCCTAAATTTAGCACAAGTTTGGAGCGTTATTTAGCCTCCTTCTCGACAAGCTAGTATGACATGGTTGGTACCAATGGATTCATTAGGTTTTCTAGTTTCATGATGATGATATAATGCCAGTATCTTCACTCTAGCTTTTGGCGTTAAAACAAATTTGCGTTAATGTGTTATTATCTTGTTTACTTTGACTAGTAGAAACTGAAAATATGAACCTGAAAATAAGCATAATAGGTCCTCTTTAAGTAATCAAAGTTATCAAATAAATGTAGTGGTATAAAAGGTACAATATTGGCTTCCAAAATGTAATGAAGTAGTATAAAATTGCATAAAATGGAAATAATAAGTACACCTCAAAATGTACCTCTTGTGTAAATACACTTAATTACGTTACACCTTCTGCTTGTAGAAAAGAGCTGCAGAAAATCTGGATAATTTAACATGGATAGATTCGATGGCTTGTTCTAAAAAGTCCTGTTTTAATGTGTTGTTAGCCATCAACCATTAATAAAGCCATGAGTTCCAGCTTACAGTATATACTGTTTATAAAAGGTGCCTTATTAAAAAATGGCACCCAATAATAACCCATAAATGCATGTTTTAAAAGTCTACAATTTGTTCTGTAATCTGAGTCATGCAGAGTCCTGATGCTGTTCAGGCACGCGCCTCCATTCATGTAATTAACTTTCTAGCTTGCCACTCGAGCTCCATTTGGACAAGGGAGTGAGAAAGTGTGCAGATGAGCGCAGCCGGAGAAGTGTAGGGAGT
The DNA here is from genome assembly GCF_043250625.1 of Sebastes fasciatus. Classification (NCBI taxonomy): domain Eukaryota; kingdom Metazoa; phylum Chordata; class Actinopteri; order Perciformes; family Sebastidae; genus Sebastes; species Sebastes fasciatus. The sequence goes on along the minus strand of NC_133811.1, from coordinate 16,904,529 downwards.
GGCTGCGGAATGAAAGACTGTAACAAATAAGCGTGTGTTAGAAAAGGGAGGGTCCAGATGTTTATCTAGTTGTATTATTCCCACAGTCCCACAGATGTGCAGGAAAGCCATAAGATAGCTGGAAGAAGTATCAACATTCCTCGGTTTTATGGCGCTCCCACTCTTCCTTCAGCTGTTGGAGGATTTAACCCTGTTCCAGGCTGACCAGCTTTCTGCTTATGTCAGCTCAATGTATGATTTTAGACACACACACTCATGCCTGCTTTGATAAAGTAGTGTGTGTTGAGGCCAAACACAAGCAGTCAACTTGGTCAACAACCTCAACAGCAGTCTAGCCTGAAAGATTGATTGTGTTTGACCAGACAAGTTAATAATAATGATAATGTGATTGCTAATACAAATGTGACCATCTGTGTTCATTCGTGTGATGGGTAGTGCTTATTTAGCACAAGGAATGTGTGGTTTAATCCAGCATAGCTAAAGCTTTCTCCACACGTGTTAGAAGCTTTAATGAAGCAAGAAATTTCTTGCCGGAAATAAATCCAACTTTACGACCTCAGTGGCATCCCAGAACACTATATCATAGGATTGCATTAGATCAAACACAACACACACATGGTAACGCTCACTTGCACAGTCAGCCTGTGAACGCATTTAAGGCCAGAGCTAAATGATTTTGACCTTTCACCTCCTCTCTCACACCTGTTTAAGTCAAATGACAGGCCACAGATTCCTCACACATGTGTCAGTTTGATTACGCCAATAGACAAGAGGTCCTTCAGTTGCCTCAACTGAAGGACAAGGGCAGTGGGACGGGGGGTGTGACACCGTGTGATGTGATGTAACAGCTATTGACTATTTTCCCCCTCAATCCCTGCTTTTTCAGAGCGTGTGTGTGTGTGGTGGCACGGGGTGTTAGTTTTAATGTGTGTGCGTGTTATTACACAACTTCCAGAGATCATCAGACCATCTGCAGATTTCATCAGAGACATGCGGGCGATAAGTGGACATTTGTACTTATCAATCAATGCTGCTGTGTGTGTGTGTGTGTGTGTGTGTGTGTCCTCTGGTACATTACAGCATGTGAGGACCGATTTCAATTTTATCTCTTGGGAGTGGGGAAGTGTTTGGCAAGTAAGGACGTGTTGGCCTGTCCTCACTACTTCAAAGAGGTAGGACTTGGCTTTAAGGCTTTAGAATACATTTTAAAGAAATAGTTTGACATTTTGGGAAATACACTTATTTGCTTTCTTGCCGAGAGTTAGATGAGAAAGTTTATGACCAGGCCGCCATGTTGAGATCAGTTGAAATACCAAGCACCGCCCACCAGCCGGAGCAAACGTTCCCCTTTTACAGCTAAACAGTACACTACGAGATGCTTCTGAAAACATTTGAGGTGAGAAATAGGCATTACAGTAACAGAGGATTGATTCATTTTAGATCAGCGTGGCCTAGTTTGACCGTTTGGTCGAAGTTTGCGAGTGATTGACAGCTGCCTTTGTTGAATGAACAGCCAATAGGAACGCTCTCTCTCTGAAATGACCTGTGATTTGGCCCAAGTCTCCCATCAAGCCTGAAAACAGCCATGGGGAGGTGCAGAAGTCTAGTTTTCTCTCAGAACACTTGAATTACAATATACTGAAAGGTTATTATGGAATTTTTGCCCAATGATACCAAAAATATTCTTCTAACCCCACTTTAATGTAAGTCAGTGCAATGTCACCATATACAACAAAAACAAGTTTTTCTGTGTGTGTGGTGTGTGTGTGTGTGTGTGCAAAATAAGCACAGTAGTAATGAACCAACCTTCCAACACCCTTATCTTGACACTAGAGCTCAATCACGTGCGAGTGTGCACGTGTGATTTCAAGGCAATGCACAACACACACACACGCACACACGCACACACTGTACTTGTCACCCTCTGTGCTCTGGCAGGCCAGACGGAGGTCAGTAAAAGTCAAACTAGAACAAAAGCAGGTGGGAGAACCTGGTGAAGAGGGGTCACAGAGGAGAAAAGTAGTGAAGCAAGAAGAGAGGGCAGTGAGGACTATCATGAGATTCTTTTCAACCTTCAACACCCCCCTGCAAGACAAATCAATCATTCCCCCTCCTTCCCCTCCAGGCTCAATCTGTTTTTCTTCTCTGACAGTGGGTGCTTGTTCATCAACCCCTCCTTCTCCTTCTCCTCATCCTCCCCCACCTCTCTTTACACTGCCTTTTATTCTCTTAAGCTTCGGTGTCTTTACGGTGGCCCTGTGGCACTCAATGATCCTCCCTCTCGTACTCTAAAAAATGTACATTTTTCTATAAATGAGTACAGTGTGGCCAAGGGCAGTACTACATAATTCACATTCAAATATACTTAATTTGCAAGGTAGACATTTTTGCAAAAATAACAGTATATCACACACTCTGCTTGTCTCTTTGTCTCCATCCCCCTCCTCCCACCATCCCTCCTCCCCTGCGCTCTCTGCACAGCCTGATGACATCATGAACAGCCGGTATAAATCCAGCCAGTAGGATTGCAGCACAGCTTGTGGTGCTGACTACACTCTCTACCTCTTCTCTCATTCTGCCTTGCTTTACCGCCTCAAACACACACACACCCTCTCTCTCACAGCCTCTCACACCCTCAGGCCTCCACACCGCTGCAGAAATGGCAAACGCTTTCGTTGGCACATGGAACCTCAAGGAGAGCGTGAAATTTGATGAATACATGAAGAAGCTGGGTAAGTGTGTGTGTGTACACATATGTATGCATGTGAGTGTGTGTACGCATGCGTGGGTTAACAGGAGAGGATGCAGTGTTGCATGTGAGCACATGTGAAAATGGGGCAAAGGAAAGATGAATGTTTTTAAGGGTGTGTTTGGGTTTAACCTGTTTAAACAGCTGTGGGAAAGGTAAATATGATTAAAGGAGACAATGAAGGGGTAAATAAGGGAGGAACCAAGATGGAGAATGGAAGAAAAGAGAAACATGGGAGGAAAGAGATGCGAGAAAGAGAGAAAATGGGGGAGGATGGGAACCAGAGGGGGAGGAAAAAAGAGGAAGAGTGGTTGACCGCATGGCCTTAGTGCTGGAAATGAGGGAGGGGCTCTCTTTTAGTGGAGAACCCCCCAACCCCCCCACTGTGAGAAACTCTGAATGGCAACAAACTGGCATTCACACACTTGAGCATAATGTGGGTGACCTTCGCTGAAAGCTGCTCATTGTTAGAGGCCATGGGAGGGGTTGAATATTAAGATGGTCCCAACACCGAGGAGCTAATGGGACGAGAATGTACAGTGGGCTTCAAAATATCTCACACACAGTTCGGTGTGTGTGTGTGATGGGGGCAGGTGCTCGGACATTTACAACCATGAAGAATGAGGCCACTTGTGAGTGTGAGAGAGAATCATGCCTACTGATCTCAGAGCCACATCAACCTGCTTGCTCTGGTCACCATAGAAACAAGAGACCCTTCAACCTCTAACCCCAATAATCAATGAGGCGTCTACCCCCCCCCTACACACACACACAAAGTGACTTTTTGTTGTATTGATTTGTGAGAAAGGAGCTGTTTTAGCTCTTGGCGATGAACTGGATCGTCAGCCTGGAAAAGAACAGATCATTTGGTAGAAAAGGGCGTGAGTCACTATTACCCAATGAAATAAACTCTCTTGATCCCACACACACACACACACACACACACACACACACACACACACACACACACACACACACACACACACACGCACACACACACACACACACACCCTAAATGGAAAGCGATTAATCATTTGCACACATACATGTCCAGACATGGCAGTCAGGTCAGGACCCTGCAGTATTTGAAGAACAAACTGCAAGTTTGGACAGCCTACAAATAGAGATAAGAGAGTGTGTTGGCTCAAGGAGACCCAAAGGACAAGTGCCCGGCTACTGCTTTGAACTTTTTTTAAATATTGCACTTAATATTCTTAATTTAATAGTTTCACCACTTATTAGATGGATTGCCATGAAAATAGGTGCACACATCTAGCGCCACCAGCAGGTCAAATCATTATCAGTTTGTTTGATCTCATTTGTTGAGCTTTACAGCCTCACAGAGCTGCTATAGCGTGGCTGGAGGCTCTTAGTCTTGTTTATTATTTCATTGTATGCATCAAGGCAACAATATCCTCAGGGCTTTTCAAAGTCTGAGACTGTGGGCCTCCGTTCAGACAAAGCTTTCGCTCAAATCCTGGATGCCTCTGAGAGATCATGATGATATTATTTGATCCCATAGAGACTCAACAACTGAGCCAAGATAGCTTAACCCATTTGTGCCCAAAAGACTATATTTAGTATGATAAGGAAAAATGACACAACATTTGTTCTGATTGGTCAAAAGTCTTGAAATTTGGTACAGACATACTTTGGACAAGTATCTAACAGTGCAACATTACAATTTTTAGATCACATGAAAAATCACTTTTATTAAAAGTCAAAGTCAGGATTTTTGAAAAATGAGGGAAAACACAATGATTGTGTTTTCCCTCATAAAATATTTTCTTTACACTGCATATCCTTAAGAAAAAAGACCACAACAACCTAAACCTCAACATATAAAATAACATGTGCATATTACAGATAGTAACTGTAAATTGAGAAACAAACTATTCAAAAACAAAGGGGAGAAAAAAAGGTAATAATAATAATAAGAAAATAATAATGATAATAATATAAAACAATAATAATACAAAAATATTTAAATAAATACAAATTATAAAATAAAAAGTATAATTTTTTTTTTCTTCAAATTTATGAATAAAAATAAATAATTTGATTGTGCTCCTTGTAGTTTCTGATATACAGCCATTTTCCTATCATACTATATCTAGTCTTTGGGCACATGGAACGACTGTTTTTTCCTAAAATATAATAGATTATTGCAAAAACAGTAGTCCCATCATGTGCCCAAATACTAGATATAGTATGATAAGAAAAACTCACTTTTCTGCCAAACGGTTTGACCCATTTTAAAAATGTCTTCACATTTGTACTAAAGCAAGCCCAGAGAACACTTCCACTAAAGGAAATTAAAGAATTCAGTTGTGGGCACAAATGGGTTAATATTGCTGTTTGGCATAACTTCGGCCTTCAGCAAATATGCAAAAAGAGGTCTATCCTAAGGCATTTATTAATGTCTGACTCTGGAAACGTTGGAAAAACAGTCAAATTCCCCAAAAGTGCTGCATCTCTGAACTACCTCTTTAACCAAATCACACAGGCTAGTCTATGTGATCTTCTTTTGATAACTAATGTAATATTTTTTCTCTTTCATTCACTGAGCCTCCCCTGAAAGGCCCGCCTCACACTTTGAACACCCTATATACTCTATATTATACTATATCCGACCCCAGAACAGTAACATATCCCATGTGTTTTCTACAGGTGTGAGCTTTGCTACACGTCAGGTGGGATGTCTGACCAAGCCCACCACCATCATCTCAGTGGAAGGCGACAAGGTGACGGTGAAGACCCATAGCACCCTTAAGAACACAGAGCTCTCCTTCAAGCTGGATGAGGAGTTTGACGAGACCACCGCCGATGACAGGAAAGTTAAGGTGAGAGGTCAAAGGTCAGGTTGCTCACTCAAGGGCAAAACCATACTTTAACAAAGTGATTATTGATAAAGAGTCTTTAAGTGGCTCTCTGTGAAACCCACTATACACCTAAAAATGCTGAAGTATCCATAAATATATAATTATAGATAATTCCAGTCATGAGGATGATTGACTGCTAGTCATTCTTGTTTTGGATGTGAACAGGAGGAGATGGGTCAGAGAGGTCAGGGGTGAGAGGTGAGGGTCAGAGAAGATGGATTGGTCATAATTTGAGACCTAATACACAGCAACCTTGCCTTATTCTAATATAGAGGGTAGGGGGGAATTACCTGTGGTTTAAGGGTACAGTAGGGTTTAAAGTGGTCATATTGGAACTACGGAGAAGAAAAGAAATGAGCAGATGAAGCCACAGACGGGAAACATCCTTATTTGTGGCTCATTGGGAGTGAAATCTTTTCTCAGTGTGATTCAAAACTCTAAGACACAAAATGGGCAAAAAAACTGCAAAAATAATTTTTTTTTTGCTTGTATTAAAGTAGCCTATCAAAAGTACAAGCAGCATGTTTGATTGTCACGTATATTATTGGCTTATTATTACTGATGTTTTAAAGTGACACTGTATATTTTGAGAGAAGAAATAACACCTTCTTCCTTTTACAAACAAAAATCTAAATTTACAAGCGATAAAACGCACCGTCTGGAACTACGGTCCGGTATGACCAGGAGCTTAAGGTGGCTAATGTCAAGCTAACGTTTGCAAACTTTAGATGTTGCTGTGGGCTATAACTGACATTACTGACTTTGAGTCACGACTCTTCTCTATTTATGCTAAAGTTACATTACGTTTTTATCCATAGAAATGGAATAGGAGTAGAACAGACATTCCCATTCAAATCAACGTAGCAGGATGGTCAGAGCAGCGGCCATTTTTATGTGTACCCTTGCCATTGCGTATAAATTTTCGTATAAACTGAACCGACTTACGGAAAGTCGCGTACTCACTGAAACAAGCAATGGAGTAGTAACTAAGCACAGAGAGCCAGAGTAAATGAGTAAAATTTAACGACATAATGCTTCATCCACACACTCTTGTCACAGCGTAGGGAAGCGCATTGCTATCGCCAGATGAGTGATAACTTTGTTCGGCTCATTCTCTGTAACAGCGTAGCATTAAATGGTGGAATTAGCAAGTTGGCTAACTAGTGTACAGCTGGCTAGTTAGCTAGCTTGCTAATTTCACCATTTAATGCTACGCTGTTACAGAAAAAGAGCCAAACATTGGGCTGCTGTGTCTAATGGTCCCCACCGCTCCGGAGAAAGAAAATCTACCGGTGAACTGCGACCACACTTTGCAGCCCCGCTGATGTGTTCGGTTGTCACCATAACAACTAACAACAATCGCCATTTACTTTTATACTAGTCTAGGGCTGCCCCCTCTTAGTCGATTGGACGACCAATCGGTCAATTAGTCAATTAGTCGTTTTTCATGCTGAATGACTTATTTCTAAGAAACTCATGACTCTGGTAAACACCAGATTTTAAAGTGGTACTTTTGTGTGATTCTTTGAGGAGAAACTCAGTTTCAAATCAACTAATCGATTAGTTGACAAAATCATACGAGTGTTAGTCGACTAAGAATTTCTTTAGTCGAGGACAGCCCTGTACTAAATGACCACGGAAAACAGTTCAATGTCCGTGCTACTCCTATTCTATTTCTAGCGTTTTAGCATTAACCATCATCTTGTAATTGTTACTTGTGACCACAGAGGTCGCTGTTCAGCTAAATTTACATTCATTCGCTAAATAAGTTGCATATTTCTGTTGTAGCTGGTCTAGGCAGAGGTAATTTTAACTACTTTATAGACCTATTGTTTGGTAGATTAATTTGTAACTATGCACAATATTTTACAAGACCATCATATGTTTTACATGTGAAAACTTAATCTACAAGTTAGGCTAGCTATATCCGTCAATTAAATGTAAAAATACAGCATTTGCCTCTGAAAAGCAGTGAAGTAGAAGTATAAAGTAACATAAAATAGAAACACTCGAAGCAAGTACCTCAAAATTGTAGCTACATAAATACATGTACTTAGTTACATTCAATTGACCGAAACATTCATTCATGATTAATATGATCTTGTACGGTTGGGTGTAATAAACTCCCTGTGTTTGTCTCTCTGCTTGCTGCAGTCCATTGTAACAATAGCTGATGGGAAGTTGGTGCACGTACAGAAGTGGAACGGCTTGGAGACCAGTCTTGTCAGGGCCGTCGACGGCAACGCCCTCACGCTGGTCAGTGCTCACACAAAATTCGTACATTCAACAATACGTGTGCGTTCGTTGTAATTTAACCGTCTTTCTCTCTCCATCACAGACACTTACAATGGATGAAGTTGTTTGCACACGTAACTACGTGAAGGCAGACGCCTGAAACCTCCCTTCAGCATCTACTTGCGTCAGCTAAAGCCCTGCACCCCCAAACTCCTCAACACCCCTCAATGTCCCTTCATACTGTACGCTCAGTATTAACGTTACTGCTGACTGTGACCTCCCTGTTCTTTTCTTTATACTGTTGTTCCTCCTACTGTAAGAAACACTGAATAAATTCCAATGATTTGTTGTTGTTTTTTTTTCTCTAAAAATCCAGTTCTGCATAATTTCTTTTCTTTTTTTAAAAAAAACGTGTTATGCACTGTGCCTATGATAAACCTGGAAAAGTGTTTGAATTTGAAAGTTTCTATATTGAGACCTGAAAAAATAAATAAAGCATCTACACAAACAATGAAAATGCTCCGGGCTGTTTTTTTTTTTTCTTGAGATGTTTAATGTTCGTATATGGCAGTTGGTAGGTCCAGGTACAGGAAGTTTACTCAACTGGGAATGAAATGAGCAAATATTCTTGAGGGAAATTTCCCATTATTTTCATTTATTGTAGAATATTAGTTATAAAGTGTCATGTAAATTAATGTCTGGGCAGCTGCGATCAGTCTGAGCCATGGTTCGCTGTGTCTCAAAGAAAACAGCAGAGCTAAAGAGTTCAGTAGGGCAACGCAGTTGTACAAGTATGAATAATGTGACCAGAGTTTCCATCACAGCTGGTTTTACTCAGGGACTCAGTTAAGAATAGCTCCCTCAACAGCTCCAGCTCCTGTGTGTGTACATAGAAGTGTGTATCGTGTTCTTGCCCTGGCTAGGTGAGAGGAAAGTTTTGTTAAGGCTTGTAGGTGTATGGGTACTTTTATGTTCAGTATTTATACATTAGGTGTGCGTGTGTGCTTTCTAAATTCAGATCATTCCCTTCTATAATAGATTGATGTCATCATGTGTTGGCGACAGGCTGCCAACTAGAGGCAGGGTGAAGGGGTGAAAGGGCTCAGACGAACTCCTTCTGCCTCCAAGTTACCTAGAGGCCACAAGAAGCCATACACAATGCATTAAATAAAGATTATGAGTATAGCGTTCTTGTATCATATACAGCATATACTGTAACAATATCCACATATTTCTGTTTAAAAAGAAAAATACACAGAAAGCATGCGAGCAGAACATATAAATAGCTAAAAGTAATCCAGTTTCTGACACTCGTATGGAAGACCAAACCTGAATATTGTTAATGCCAGGATTACTAGGGGTGTAAGAAAATATCGATTCACATGAATATCACAATATTATGTGTTTTGATACTGTCTTAATTCTCATAAACACTATCGTTTTTTTAATGAACCTTATAAAAATCCGACGGCCCGGATCAGTATTAAAGCTAGAATGAAGTTATTGGCATCATATGAAACTAGAAAACCTAAGGAGGAGGAAAATCAACCAGCCATGTCATTCTTGCATGTCGCCAAGGAGGCAAAATAAAAGTTACGCTACATTTTAGCGATGAAAAATTACCACGGCCATTTTCAAAGGGGTCCCTTGACCTCTGACCTCAAGATATATGAATGAAAATAGGTACCCACGAGTCTCCCCTTTACAGACATGCCCACTTTATGATAATCACATGCAGTTTGGGGGGAAAAAAACATGCATTTTTTTTGCATGCAGTACAAATGTGTTATATTGGCTATTATAAAATGGTGTATTTCTGGTGTGTTCTTTATACTATGACAGCTATCCTAAAATTTGATTTAAACTATTGCAATACAATTGCTCTTTCCAACACTGCAAACATTAACTAGATAAATGGGTTATTCTCTAATGGTAGCAGAAATGTTACACGTTTCAATGATGTCCTTTACGGTGGGAAAAACCCCTCCAGATATCTCCCAAGGTCAAATCAAACATTGTAAAACAAGTTGAGCAAATATGTAGAGTAGAGTTTACTTTTTAACTTTTTATGTTGACTCATTGTTGCATTCAAATGATATGCAAAAACACACAACAAGCTCACAACTCTTTGTTGTGCAAGCTCGAGATCATTTAACTAGCCCAATAAAGTTCATCTTCAACATCTGTCTGGTGCAAATAAGAGAAAGGAGAACGTAAGAAAACAGAGAGGAGTCTTGAGACCGACTGAACTGGAGTTGTGTCAAATCACTGCAGCTGGAAACGATCACTCCACAATCAAGTGGGAGGTTTGAGACAAGGTCAAAACAGCACAAAAGAAACAAGACGCTGATTCCTTAACACCGCCTTATCTTGTCTTACATTGTCAGGGGGTTATCTTACAAAAGCAACTCTGTCAACTTTTTGCAACTTTCACCTATTGGGACATGACCTGTTGTGTAAATACCTCAGCTCAGTCCTCCCCTGAGACAAAATAACCCCAGGGTGGACCTGACCCAACCTGAGAGTTTCTGTTGTGTGTGTTTTGGTCCCTCATTGACTCACTTTAACAGCAACATTAGGAGTTCAAGGTCCAAGAACAAAGACATCGAGACTTTTTTTTTTATCTTCACAAATAAAAACACCTTTAATGGAGTTAACAGCTGACATGCAGGAAGGAGGGGTTGTGTGTACTGCAAGCAGTCCCAAAATACATGTACACAAACGGACAATAAGCGGCAGACAACCTCAGGATATCATAACAGCTTCAAGTTCCTTTCATGCTCACTTGTGCTGCATTACACATCCTGTTTGTCTTTACTACTTCCTGTCTGTGTGTGTGTGTGTGAATTATTTGAAGGGTTTTCATGTTAGACCCCCCCATGATTCAGCTTTACCGTCTCCTTGTCGGCTTAATGGAACCGGATAGCTGTAAAACAATATCTTGATTCCAAGAGGGATATCCATTCACTGACTTATTGGTTACACCTATCTGGTTACATACAGTATGATGTGTAAACACCTCCCTCTGAGGGGGGAGCCTGAGGTTACTTAAGGACAAGTGGGCTATGTCACCTGATTTTTGTGTTTGCAGCACTTTCTCTCTACTGTGATTAATTAAACTTGACAGGAAGTCTGAATGTGCTTCCAATAGCATGGAGAGACAATAAGGAAAACTTAACTTAAATGGATGAAGGTTTCTATAATGAGCTTTCAGTGGCAAGATTATTGTCTGTCACTCCATCCGCTACCCACTTCCCCTTTCGCGTCTGTCTGATAGCTGCAGTGTGAGTGTCTAGAGCTGTCTCAGCTGTGTTTGTGTGATCTGTGTTTCTTGTGCTTCTTCTTCTTTTTGTCCTCTTTGTCGTGAGTGTGCTCGTGGCGCCTCCTCTTGGATTTGCACTCGCCACTGCTGCTGCTGCTGCTGTCGCTCTCCGACTCCTTCCTCTCCCTCTTCCTCTTCTTCTTCATTTTCTTCTCCTGGAGGATGAACATACAAGAGGAACATTTTGTGTTATGTGCCAAGAAAAGGAACTTGAGCAACGACAATGCAGAAATACGTAGCAAGCAGAGACACCAGTTTCAATACCTCAAAACCCAACCGCTAAACAATTAGTCAATACACTTTTGGACAGTTCTCATGAAGCTGCCTTGTATCTCTCAGTGTGAGCAGCTGAACACACAGAGACGTGTGGGTTGTTGCATCAGATGACTCACAGCTGAGAGACAAAAGGGAAATGTGGAGGAGAGCTAAAAAAAAAAAAAAGTAAGTGATAGCTATGCCAGTAATAGGACATTAACTGCATCATATTGACCTTCTTTTTCTTCTTCTTTTTGTCTGAGTCTTGCTGTGGTGCAACCGCGGGGGTCTGCTGCTGTTGCTGCCGTGGCTCTGCAACGTCCTCATCAGGCAACAGAGCGTACTGCAAGCCCGGAGCAGAGAAACAGTCCTTTGTGAAGTGACCTGAAAAGAGTAAGGATTCATTAAAAATGCACCACAAATTTAAAGTAATTTCCAAGCAAATTTCCCAGTAGAAAGTTGTAGGGAACAAATAAAATCTCTGTGTTTTGTTCTTTTAAAATATGATTGTTGTTTCGTTCACACCGCCGTACCCTTGCAGCCGCACTTTGAGCATGTTGTGTTGAGTACAGCCTCCAGTGTGATCCTGTTTCCTGTGTGATCTCTAAACTGCTTACGTCGCCTCGCATCCTGCCTGCAATCACACACAGATGATAATAACACACACTTGTCCATGTGGAGACAAACACACATGTATATATATATATATATATATAAATAACAAAATAAAACCGTAAGCACTCACTCTGCATTAACATTGTTTGGGTCCAAGTCCTGCCCCGTTCCCTGATTGACGGCTTTCATTGAGAAGGACAACTTCACCTTGTCACCCTGAATCTGAGAGACGGGGGACAGAGCTGCAGTCATCTTGCTCACTTCACTGACACAATATGGTGTGTGTGTGTGTGTGTGTGTGGTTACCTCTCTCCCAATGACTTTAATCCACACCTTTTCCCCCATATCGACAATCTCTGAGGCATTCTCAACCCGCGAGGCTGACATTTCACTCACATGCACCAGGCCTGTATGTGCAAGTGAAAAATGTAGATATCAATCTAAAAAACAAATGAAACGCTGAACAGATATTGCTTTCAAAGGATTTAAACACGCAAGAATGACTTTGTTTTGCTGATGATGAAATACATGCCTTCATTTCATCAAGACTCAAAGATTCAAACATTGTATTTTCTGGCCATTGGAAATCTTTAAGACAAACAACCCATTGCGTCCATTCTGAACTCCCTTCACTGACTTACAATTTAAACCAGGTCTTCTTTGTTGCATTTAAAAAAAGATAAATCATTTTGTCAGGATTTGAACACCATGGTTCAATGCAAAATTCAACCCAGTAAACTTTGCTCATATCGCCCTCCAGTGGTGAAAATGAGCAGCAGATATTCAGTTTGACATGCAGGACAACTGTGCCACAACAAATCATAATCAAAAAAGAAACCCATGAGTAAATATAGATCATATAGATGATGTTATAGACAGTTTTGTTTTTTGTTTTAGTCAAATAATATTGGCACCTAATGGTGACCTCTGTAGGCCATAGACCATTATAGGACTACAATTCCCACAGGGCTCCAGCCAATTAATGGAGTCAGGTATGGGCAATTTGAGGCTGAAGAAGCCGACAGAGACAGTTCTCAGCTGTTTACCGTTTAACATAAAAACTATTTAAGTTTGCTTATCATTTTATTTTATTTGGTTTTGATTGATGTAATGGGTGTTGGAACAACCCTGATTTTTTTTTTTATTATTAACCGCACAAGCCATGCAACATCAAGCCAGCCTGACGAGCCAAGCAGGTCACCACCGTAAGTAAAGCAAGCCAAATAACGTGTTGGAATTGGAAATGTCTATATCTACAAGGCGTCTAAAGTAGAGCTGCAACGATTAATCAATTAGTTGTCAACTATTAAATTAATCGCAAACTATTTTGATAATTGATTAATAGGTTTGAGTCATTTTTTAAGAAAAAAAAGGTCTAAATTCTCTGATTCCAGCTTCTTAAATGTGAATATTTTCTGGTTTCTTTACTCCTCCATGACAGTAAACTGAATATCTTTGAGTTATGGACAAAACAAAACATTTGAGGACGTCATCTTGGACTTTGGGAAACACTGATCGACATTGTTCACCATTTTCTGGCCTTTTAATAGACAAAACAACCAATCGATTAATCAAGTAAATAATCAACAGATTAATCAACAATGAAAATAATCATAAATTGCAGCCCTAGTTTTGAGTGGCTTTTAGAAAGCAAGTAGAAGTAAGCCACGACAGATTACATCCCACTTCATCAATCTGTTCCACTTCTTAAAAACCCTGGCCTAGCACAAACTCCTCCCGCACAACTTTTACTAGGAAGTCATAGAACTCAAACTGGGTGACTGTGCTAACATATAAAAAGTAAGTAAACATATTAAAACATGGGCTTGCACTGTGTATATGTTATATGCTGTGTCATGCCCATAGATTTCAGGATGCTGGCTATCTTACAGAACTAATAATCATCCAACCGCTTCTTGCAATCAGAGAAGGAATTCTGTGGAAATGTTGAAATCCAACTCCGGTAGCATCATGTTGCATCGGTGCCCTGCGATCTCTTCTCCAAACTGTCACTGAAACAGCACTGTCATACACTGAAACAGACACTATGCACTATACTTTGGGAAAGAGGGCTGCCTCTTGGTTCCTGCATTATCTGCACTCACTCTGCATTATTTTTGGCAAAGTCCCATCTCTGATGCAGTGGTTTTACCTGGCAGTGGATGCAGCTGTTGACTTTGCATCTTTCTGCCACTGCATGTTTCTCTGCTTTATGATTTCTTATAATTGTCCTTGTTACTGTAGACTTAACTGTTTTCACCCTTTGCAAGCTCTACAATATTTCCCTAATTAGGTTTTCTATTTGTTATTGTGTTGTAGCTCTGCTACTTACTCTTCTGCACTTTTACAGCTCTATTTCTTCATGGTATTGTGATTAATTGTGACTTTTTGCCCTCTGATCTTTGTAAATGTTTATAATAAAAGTCTATAGGAGATAAATGAACTTTTTGCCAACCTTCCTTCTTGTATCCTGGCAGTCTGACAAAGGCTCCGTAGGTCTGCACAGAGACCACCTCTCCCTTGGAAATGCTGTGTATTGGAGGCAGACCTTCCAGTCCAGCAGGCTCATGTGCCGGGCCATCACTGTCAGACATCGTCTCAGCCGAAGTGGACCGCAGGTATCAATAAGTGGATCTAGAAGATTGATAATGAAACATATTTCATCATTTGTAGTATCATAAAACAGAAGAGAATGCTCTTTTTTTCAAGATTGACATCTAAGGTTGTTTTTGTCCCTATATGTAATCCTGTAGATTAATCAAGAAATCAAGTGTTTGGGTGCAAAAGCTACAGAAAACACACACTAGTGTCTTCTTTAAGGAAAAAAACTAATCAAGAAGGTTCATACAAGAGGCCTTCAACATTGTTAGTAGGGCTGTCAATCAATTAAAATATTTAATCGTTTTTTATCTGTTCAAAATGTACCTTAAAGGGAGATTTGTCAAGTATTTAATACTCTTATCAACATGGGAGTGGGCAAATATGCTTGCTTTATGCAAATGTATATATATTATATTACAATATTGATTTGATATAGTAAATACTCTATTCCAGTGCATCTGTCCAACTAGTCCATTCCTTCCAATTTAACTGAACTAATAAACCTGTGGTATAACCTCTTAGAAGAAGAATCAGCTTCTAAGAGGTTATAAAAGGAGGAATGGCATTAAATATGGTTTGAAATGCAAGCAGTGTAATATAAACACTGTACTTAGTTATAAAGTCTTCACAACTTTATAAACCGTAATATTTATAAATTGTTATAAAAAAAATACACATTGCGTAATATTACATGGTTCAAAATGGTTTGAGGGTTATATAGAGAAAAATCTTAAACATGATATGCTGATTTTTTTTAATAATTTTGACTATTAATTTTCTTTGTCTAACATGTATGTATGTGCATTTGTTTAAATAAAGATGAAGAATTGTGGATATAGAAACAGAATAATAGTTTATGTTACTTTTAAAAAAATATTTAATTTTCTGTGATTAACACAATTAAATTCCTCTTTGAAATGTAACATTAGAAACATTTAACATCTTCTCTCGTCCACAGTATTTTCCTTGTTTAGATGCTGCTCAGTTCTCCCACATAGGGATATAATATAGCTGAGTAGTACAGTATGAGATTCAGAGAGTAAAAAATGTGCACAGAGGAACTTGGTTATGATAAAAGCTGCAGTAGGTTAAGTTAGTAGAGCACAAAACTGACAATAACCTGATTTTTTTCAGGTGGAATTTCATTAATTCATTTCATTCTCACTGTGCAATATAACTTTCCACTTGTGCAATTTTGTTAATAGTCTGTTTATTGTCAATACCGTATATACTGCTCCTATTTTTATACTTCCTCTTATTTAAATGGTTCATATTTTGTTACACTTTGTTTAGCTTTTTTTTTTTACTGTGTTAGCTGATGCATCATCTGCTTTTTTTGCACTATCCCCTTTGCTGCTGTACACTGCAAATGTCCCCACTGCGGGACTAATAAAGGAACATCTTATCTTATCTTCTCTTAACTTTCCTCCTCCTGCAACAGAGCAGCTTAGTTTGAATAGCAGCATTGAGGCTAACAATAGCTAGCTAATGAAGCATTGTTTTATAGCTAACTAACCTGGTTAATCCGACAAACATAAACATCATAATTAATCCGTACGTGAAGTATGAATCATAATCTGAAAGTATAAAGTGCACAATGTAGCGCGAATTTAGGAGAAAATAAAGAAATAAAACAGTGTTACCTCTCGTAGCAGAGCTGGTTCAGATCTACATCCGGGGCACATCTGTTTAACAACAAGCCTGATGGACCAATCAGAGCAGTCGGCTCAGGCCTCGACCAATCAGAGCAGTCGGTGCAGGCTTCGACCAATCATACGCCTCATAGCAACCGGAAGTACTTCTCTGTTCCTTCCGTTGGTGTTCCGTTGCCCCCTCAATGATCGACGTCCATTCATTTTTATAAATTACAGCGTTAGATTCAACACTTTTTGCTGTTTCTTCTCGACTAACTCGTCATGATTGAACCTAAGAAGAGAGCAGCGGACATGGCGGTGGTTCCTACCGCCGTGAAGCGAGCCCGGACGGAGCTGGTGGCGGCGGCGCAGTCACAGCAACTCGTGGCCATGGTGAGTAGAGAACGGTTACTGTAACCCTGGTGACTAGAGAAAAGTACCCATAGCAACGTGTTAAAGAACATTAACACATATAGACCATCAGAGAACTACTACCTACACATTTACACATCTTCTTAAGGGCACTAAATTAACTAGAAATGGTCTTTTAGGTGCATAAATGGGGCTATGATGCTAGCATAAACTGATGAGCAGGAAGAGTAAACAACATGTTCATCTAGGAAATGGTTCAATAAACTCAGAAAAGAAGTTTGGAAACTTGTGTTTGGTGGGTTATTTCTCTGTTGTTACAATGCTGATTGGCATTGTATTTTACATGGCTGGAAAGCCTGTTTATTTACCTTCACAATGATGTCCAACTTGTAAGGATCATGCATTTGTGCAAACAACTCACAACAAGAGTCAACACCAACAGGAGAATACACTGTTTACCATTGGCAGAGCATTTTGGCAAATTTTTCTTGGGCTTTACCCACATAATCAGCTGTGCTGCTCATCCCACAAATGCATGATCCTTACAAGTTGGACATCATTGTGAAGGTAAATAAACAGGCTTTCCAACCATGTAAAATACAATGACCATTAGCATTGTAACAAGAGAGAAATAATCCACCAAACACAAGTTTCTGATCTTTTTTCCCCCAGTTTATGTAGAATTCAATGTCTATCATGGTAATTATCTGGTGGGAGTTTTGTAGGTGACACACATTAAACTCTAAAATGCAGTTTGCAGTCCACTGTGATGAACATCAACTGGATCTGACACACTAATGATGTTGAAAGAAAGTCTTCTTGTTATTGTAATGTACTCTCAGTTAGACCTAAATAAAACTAATGCAGACTAATACAATACTCTTTTAATAAGTCCTACATTCGTGAAGGTTGATGTTAATTTTTGTTGAAACTGTTTTAAAGGTTTTTTTATTAAGTTTTTCAGTCTGTGGTTTCAGCTTTTACATGACACTTCACATTAAACTCCATGTCAAATTTCTGCAATTCTTGTAAATGCCAGCTTACCCTGATTGACCTCTTGTTATCATGCAGTCCACTGTAATAAACATCAATTGGACAACTTGCCTAATTAGATATTATGAATGACTATTGATACTCAACATAGCCCAGCCGATTCTGTATTTTTGTGGCTGATATTGATAATTAAGAGCTAAAAATTCCAATGACGAATAGCGGATATTTGTTTTGTAATATAACTTGGCAGACGTGTCTAAAGACGTCTCTGTTTCTGAATAAACTTGCTGATACGTGCTGATACTCATACACCATAGGTAAACTATTGTTGGTCTGAAAGAAGGACTTTTTGTTGTGGTTTTACAGCATATATCTATACAACAATTCACCCAGCCCTAACTTCAGAGTCAGTCAGCCACTATATTTGACCTTTAATGTGTCTCCCATAGGGTCCCCCACGGAGCTCCAGCCTGCAGGCTCCCATTATGCTGATGTGTGGCCACGAGGGCGAGGTCTACTGCTGCAAGTTTCATCCCAACGGAGCCACGCTGGCCTCCTCAGGATTTGACAGGCTCATATGTAAGATATTAAAAAATGAAAGACAATCCTGCAGTTCACACATCCTTGGTAAATCGCATTCATACTCCCAGCAGTTACTGTGGATAACGTGTACATCGTGTTTCTTTGCTGCAGTGATGTGGAACGTGTACGGAGATTGTGACAATTTTGCCACACTGAAGGGCCACAGTGGAGCAGTGATGGAGCTGCACTACAACACAGATGGCAGGTATGAACGATCCACGGTGAAGTAAAATGTCAAAGGTTTACTCTGATGTACAAAGCTTTGTTAAAAAATAATAAGCTTTGTTAGCTAAATTAATAGCCTATATTTGACAATTGCGGGTGAATAAATAGAAGGCATAATGGACAGTTAGTAGGTGTGGTAATGGTTAAAACATTTTTGATAAACACCTTGAACACTTACAATATGGTCGTGGTTTCTTCTCGATTCTCTCATTAATCACAATTTATGCATCTATCTCTGATCCAGTACCAGTATGAGTCAACTTTTTCTTTCCAAAGATTTTCAATTTCAAAATACACTACATAACAATCCACCCTCCCCACCCCATCTCCTGCTGGTTGTTTTTATATATAAGATATGAAAGTATACAAAAATAGTAATAATAATTTCATTGTGTTAGCTTGCATTACAATAGTACCAGATTGTATTTAGGAGCGGGCACCACAGGAATCAGAGAGAACATAATGTACAGAAGTGTTAATCTGTATACTTTTTGCGTTAAATTATATTCATTTGATATTATGATGTAATCATTGTTTAATATGCATGCAACAATTACTTGTAACACACAATCCTTGGAACTTTTTGAATGACAAAAATGGTTACAGTAGCTGCAAATATTGGCTTTTTGCAGCTTTAATTTAATAAAAGTCCGTAACATTATCCGCTCATATTGGTCCAAACCAAGCTACTGGGGATGCACGATATCTGATATTTGCAAATATCTGATATGCCGACATTTCACAACTCATTTTGGCCAGTACGGATATACGCACATATTTTTTTTCCATTTAATTGCAGAGAACATCAGGTCTCTCCTGTAGTGTAGCAATGAAAATGTTTAGTCATACTTGACAGATTTTGGTCGCATCTCTGGAGTCCTGTAAAACATGCCATATTTATGTGTATGCAACATATCACCCTATCATATCGGAGGATTATTTCCGGCCGATGTTTAATTTAAAAGCTTTTATCTGCCCATGACGTGCCGATAATCATTGTGCATCCCTACAAGCTACCAAGCAAAAGTGAATGTTTAATCTAGTTTCTATTATCGATGTAGGGCAACACACATTTCCCAGTTGGCAAAGTTTACTAGCTGGCTGAGATTATTGGCAGGAGACGTGTCTAACTCATGCTTCTTAATTCATGGGTTAATCCAGCAGGCTGATAAATGTGTTTAGAAAAGGTTGACCGACTGTGTTTTCTTGCTGTGTATTTCAGCATGCTGTTTTCGGCGAGCACAGACAAGACTGTAGGTGTGTGGGACAGTGAAACAGGCGAGAGGATCAAGCGTCTGAAAGGCCACACCTCCTTCGTTAACACCTGCTACCCGGCCCGCCGAGGACCACAGCTCGTCTGCACCGGCAGCGATGACGGGACAGTCAAGGTGAGATTTCCAGCTGCTAATTAGTGTAAATATATTGGACTGTGTAGATATTGGATGATATGTAATTAGAATTTTTTTAATCTTAGATCATTGGGTTACATTTTTGGGAGATTTAACCCTAACTCACTCACTCGTCTCAATAATTGACTATGTTTTGGAAAGTTATTGACACAAATTTATCTGAAATACTCCAGTTCAGTTGTTGGTCTGATCAGGCTCCTGTTTATCTTTCTACATGTGTTTGTCACTGCTGTAGCTGTGGGACATTCGTAAGAAAGGGGCGATCCATACTTTCCAGAACACCTACCAGGTGCTAGCTGCGACGTTCAATGACACCAGTGATCAGATCCTGTCAGGAGGCATCGACAATGACATCAAGGTACTGAGCTCCAGCATACACACAAAACCTGGGACTTACACTGAAAATGATAACACTGATTTCACTCAAAATGATTTAGAACATATGACCAGAATTGAGAGATTCAAATTTGCTGTTAAGACATTTACGTACTGTTGATGTTAGGAACCCAAAATCAATATCACGCTAATTTTGTATGGTTATCTCTAACAACACCATGACAATAGTAATTTATTTGCAACATTTTTTTAAAGTGCCTGGGGGAATCTTTTACAGAACATATCAGCGTGGCAAAATTGGGTCATTCAGTGACTGCTATTGCTGGTATCTCAAAATGTTCATTTTATCGTCCAGTTCTCCTGGCCAATAGTGTTCATGTAAAGCCTTTTACCAACTGTGAAGAAGTCATGGAAATTCATTTGGTAGAAGACACATTCACAGATGTCCAAGATAGCATGAAATATCTGTGGTTTAGATTGGAATATATCAAGCGGAGGGTTTAATTCCCAGGAATTCACACACATTCCATCTATTTCCTGTTTCCAGAGAAATAAAATAACGGGAAAATGGGAAAAACTAGTTAGGTCCTAGGCATAAACCAAAAAGTAGGACTATAAGTACTACAGAAGTAAGTTACTACAAAAGTAAATACTAAAAGTATGGCCAAAATTAACACATTTAAATAAACAGAGCACTGCTTATACTTCCATGTTGCGCTACATTCCTGCTATTTAACAAATCTTTGTGTCAAAATAAGACTTAAAATATAGTTCTTCTTCACCTGGAATCAGTGCATTTAAAATCAAATCAAATATACGGTATATTACTCTTCTACTCTGGACTGCAGCCGCAACATTCAGGAAAGTTTTTCACATGACAGCTCCAACAGTGAAGCCAAAACATCTGGATCGCCCCCTGGTGGCTGTTAGTTTGGAAAGCACTTGCTTTGATATGCAGAGTTCTCTCTGAGTGCAGAACGCATTTTAAACGTTAATATCATAGTCGATCATGTTCATTTAATTGTGCGCAGCCCTACCAAAAAGGCTGATACATAAAAAATATAGGTTCGCTACAGAAATCCTTTAGAAGTTGCTGCGCCCGGTGGAATGCAGGTTGGCACCAGCATCCTCTGAGCAGAATCTGTCTCAGCTTAATAAAAAGACCTTGAAAGCGCCATATTACCTGATTTAACCAATTCCGTTTGTTTATACAATTAAAATGTGTCCAATATCACTTCCATGAGATTTTTCTCAGCAGACAGATCGCAGGCAATTTCATATTCCTCGCAGTTATAGCGAATTTCAATCTGCATGCAAATTTGTTATCAATTAATCAATCAATTTATTTGTCACATGAAATCGTACAAGAAACAATTCCAGTGAAATGCAATCCCGTCAGCTCCTTCAACTTGTGCATTATTCATCATAAGCACGCGCCGCCTCCTTCCCTTCCTCTTTCCCACTGCCCCGCCAGATCGGCACACACAAAAAGACTCACCTGGTTGAGCGCCGCTGTCCACCGTCAATCCCGGATACAGCCAAGTTTCGGCGAAACATAGGATACTACAGCTCATTCTAATGTCGATGAACATAAATGCCGTTCGTTTGCCTTAATAGTCATTAATACTACCAAATATTACACTAAAGCAGTCAGGTTTGGAACCCATTGGTTTATGCTTATTTCTCCTTGTTGGATTTAGTGTTTCTTGAAATATGCCCAGTGTGTTCTGACTGTAGTTGAAGGGGGGGGGGATTCCCGGGATAGTGTACCACCGTTTGGCCACTATGAAAATTTGTTTCAAAGCGCGGAGCTCTTCCTGGGGGCTTGTGTGATAGTGGCAGGAACAAAGGGTGGCTCAGTGGTCACACTTCTGTTGAGGGCGATGAGTTCAGTTATTTAGGATGCAGTGTATCACATTTAAAATCACAAAGCCACAGACTCATATCTTTAGTTGGTGAAAACAAATTGCACGACAAAATAAGGTGCTTAAATACAGTATTTAGCTCGTTGTCAGTGTGCTGTGAAACTGCCTCCCTGAGGTGCCGCTAATCCCATAAAATGGTCAATCCGTGGAGTGCCTTGGTAGCCGAATGGTTGCTGAGCATGCCACTTAACCGCAAAGGCCCCGGTTCAAATCCAACCGTGGGACCGTTGTTGCATGTCATACCCCTCTCGTTTCCTGCCACTACACTCTTCATCTGTCCCATAAAGGCAAAAAATGCCCCAAAAAATTATAAAAAAGGTCATTTCACTGCTACATCATTTATAATGCTGTTCAACAATTACATTTGTTTTTCTGTCTCAATCTGCTTTTTATTTTTTCCTCTCCAACTGCAATCATGACAACTGGTTCTCTTTGCTCTTCACATATAGGCCTACTGTATACACAGTATGTCCTGGTGTATAAACCCTGTCAACAGCTGTTTGTTGTGTTGTGCAGGTGTGGGACCTGAGGCAGAACAAGCTGATCTACAATATGCACGGCCATGGGGACTCAGTAACTGGACTCAGCCTGAGCTCAGAGGGATCGTACCTTCTCTCAAACTCCATGGACAACACCGGTAGGATGTTTGTGTGTATATTTACAGTATAAGAAATGCCTTTTCTCAGCTCACAACATTGAAGTTTATATGGCTGAATCCTCTATTTGTCTCTGTGTAGTGCGTATTTGGGATGTCCGCCCATTCGCTCCCAAGGAGAGATGCGTGAAGATTTTCCAGGGCAACGTTCACAACTTTGAGAAGGTATCATAAATAACTCTCTGACCCACCATCCAGGGGGAGGGATTGTATATATTTGGGAAAATACCAGAAGGAACAAATCAATTTTACCACCTAGCAGAGTTTGCCACTATCATTTTCAAGGATCTCCTTTTCCTAAAAAGGCATAAAAACATGTCACTTTCTGACTCGTAAAAAAAACAGCGCTTGGTACTTTCATCCTGTGAACTGATACAGTCTATAACTTTGAGCTGAAGTGACTAACCGCTGCAGCCCTGCTGGCGGTGTTTACACCAGCTGTCGACCACGGTTGCATGACGTCTCCTTTCATCCTCTCCTGCCTCTCCCATCACTCTCCTCCTTCCCAATAAAGAAAAAAATCATCTTGTTACTTGTTAACAGCAGCTCACATGAAGGATGGTTGTGTGATGTTGCTAATGCAGTTTCTAACATCTGATCCTGTCTTTCAGAATTTGCTGAGGTGCTCCTGGTCTACTGACGGCAGTAAGATCGCTGCCGGCTCAGCTGACAGGTGAGAGGCAACCAAACACACACACACACACCTCAGTTACACACTCTTGCACACACACATGAGCTTAAGGTTTATTATAACCCTGCGACAACGTAGTCTGGGGTATATACCGCTCTGCGTGTCCTTCCGTTCGTCCTTCCGTCCGTTCGCGTGTCAGACTTTCGTTTCCGGAGCAGAACTCGAAAACTATTTACCTTAGGAACTTCAAATTTGGTATAATGGTTGACAGTGTGGTCTTGTTGTGCCTTTTTGGCTTTAGAAGTCGAGGGAGCCCAACATTTTTTTAATTTAATTTAATTTTTAAAAAACTGCAGGCTGCCTGTGCAGGCATTTGTTGAGATGGGCACAGGTAAACGACAGGTTAACATGAGTGAGAGAGGACTGACCTGGACTTCTGCAGAAGTCGATGTTTGCTTTACATCTGGCGCAAGAGAACACACAGAGTATGCTAAATAAAGTCCACAAAAAAGTGATGTTTATAAAGTCGTTTGAGATAAACTGGAGGAGAAGGGATTTGTGCGCACAACAGATCAATGCAGAGTCAAAGTGAAAAAAACAGCATTATATCAAAGTCTGTTATTCCCTGCATAGAAGTGGCAGCTCTCGAGACGAAAAACATAAATTGGCTCCTTCGTAAATGCCCCTCTGCAAATGTTTTTTTTTATTTGGTCTGTTTTAATTTGTGCACTGTAAAACCGAACCAGACTAAATAGAAAATAAACCAAAAGTATCAGTATAATCAGTATTTCACTCTCATTCGGACTAGACAAACGGACTACGGCTTGTGAAAACGCTCTGAGAGGTTGTGCTTCTATAGAATTTACTTAAAGATTAGATATAAGCATGCAGCCGGGGGCTGGACGGTGCACACATGCTCAGACGTCTCCTCTCATCATCCCTCTGTGTGTGCATTTTAATTGATTGAATTGATTTGTTTGAGTGTTCTGCACCATTTGGTACCCAGCCCTTATGGACTTACAAGACTCTGAACAACAACAACAACCAAGATGGCCACATGACCAGTCATAACATATTGTTCCTCAAATTCAAAGATGGAAAGAAAAGGAGAAAATGTCAGAACATTCAATTTCCTAAACAAAAAGGACTTCTTATGAGGGTCCTTTGTCCTAGTTTCCATGCATTATCTATAAATCTTGCTGAGGCAAAAATCTCCTCATTAAAGAGCCAACTCAATATATAACCTCCAGACAGTCAAAACAGATCCGGGTTCCTCGGTTGAATTTCATCCTCAACAACACCCAAGATCACAAAGACACAAACGCTGCTCTTCAGGACTACCTTTATATCTGCCTACCTCAGTACCTCAATTTTCCAAAAGGTTTGGTGTGTTTTATCATGTTTTTAATCCAGAGGGGTTAAAAAAATAATAATAAATAAAAGAAAAATTAAGATCCAAATACCAAAATTGAAAACCGAATACCGACCCAAGGAATGAATATCTGAATAGTAGAATATTCGGGTCCAGCCATAGCGCATTATAACAGAGGTCCATAAGTGTTCTCTATGCAATTTACCTCTTTAAACTTCTCTTAATCCACCAACAGCAGCATAACTTGATATAAATACACAGCACAAAATGTATTGTAACAAAAATACGATAATCCTTCAGTCTCGTATGTCTCAGCTTTTTGCTGTCTCACATCAGGAGTCATTCTATCTGTTTACTTGTCTGTGTTTATAGATTTGTGTATATCTGGGACACCACATCCCGTAGAATCCTGTACAAGCTGCCGGGCCACGCCGGCTCCGTCAACGAAGTGGCCTTTCACCCAGAGGAGCCTATAGGTGAGTCAAACTGCTCGGGGTGTGCTCGCTGTAATACACGTTAGAAGAAGGGAATAGTGATATTTGAAGTCTTGACGCAGTTATCTTGAGCAAAGAGCCAAGGGATCTGGAGGGAAGATTGTTTTAATGTTCATGTGGTTTTGCCAGAATGTGGTCGTCAACCAAACACTTATTGATGTGTTCAGTTGACTGGTTAGTTCATCTGAGTTAAAAATATGACTAACAGTAATCTCTTTGTCCCTCTACACAGTGCTGTCTGGCTCCAGTGATAAAAGGCTCTACATGGGAGAGATCCAGTAGGGTGTGTGTGAGCATGTGTGTTAACTTGGATGAGTGTGTGAGTGAGTGTCCTGCCTTTTAGAAGTGGATGGGTGGTGTTCGACAGTGGGTTAGGAGTCTCTGTAATTTCATGTGCTTCAGCTTGTCACTGAACAACCTCAGGACGTGTGTTTGAAGTTTATTATCAGTCACAACAAACTCCACAAGGACTTGTTTTTTTATTCTGATTTGTTTCTTTTTAATAAATTTGAGTTTTCTGTAAAAAAGAGTTTGTGAGATTCGTTTGTCATCATGACTCTTTACTGTGTTTATAGTACTTTTACATGCAACCTGCTGCTGGTTTTGTCCAACAAAACGAGTAAACACTTCTTACAGGTTAACACATTAATGCTGAGATCAATACAGAAGTGAACACTGAGGCAGTATGTAAGAAAAGACAATAGACTGTATATGTGTAAGTTAACTATTTTAATGTGGACAGTAAGTTAAAAGAGCAATACAGTATGTAGGACTGACAGGTTGCGTTTAAAATGGGTAACAGCCGTCCAAATTCAAAACATTGAAACCGAGGACTGATCATCGTGTTCTCATCCCACCTCGTCATATACTGACGCTTTGTCATACCCCTTGGCGTTGGTCTTTCGGTCGCAGTAAAACGTAATTAATGAGCCCTCGGTGTCACTTTTCGGTTGCGCTAAAAACGCATTTAATGTCGGAGAAGCCTGTATTTCAACTTGGCATGTTTCCTTAATCTGATGACATATCATGGTCATTTTATGATTTATTATAGTAAACATATTGGTCCTTTAATGGTGTTATTTTACAGATCTGTCTTATTCTGTCCTGACCCTCTCAGTTATGGGAGTTTAAATGTGCCAAACAGGAGTTAATTGAGCCAAATTGTAGTGATGGGCAGTAAAATGACTGGTGAGCAGCAGCAGCAGCAGCCTTCCCTTTTAACATTTTAGACAACAAATCACAAGGAAAGCAAAACTCCTTGCTAATCTGGACCATCCTCTCTGGTTGGAGATACAGGGTCCTGAAGGAAAACTAGGTGACAAAAGTTCACATTTATTCTATGTGCAATGACTCAAATGTACCATAAACTGTCTCAGTTCCTAGCCCTTTATGCTATTGTGCACTTTATCTCATCTTATTCTTATTAGTTACCGTTTTTTTAATCAACTTTTTACAATTTTCAATATAGAGTGAAATTTACATACTTTTAATATCTTATATTGTCTTATTATTCAGTTATGTTTTCGTTGTTTTTATCTGCCTTGTGCCAAAAATAATTATTTAATTGAAAGGGATGAGGCCATTGTTAAGAATGAGCACTATTACTTTTATTACTATTTCATTTTACTGAAAGTACCTCTACATATTTCTTTCTTTAACAAAATAATAAAGGGGTTTCATTGGTGTGTCTTTTTTCTCCATCTTGCGTCTTTTAGTGCAGGAGTTGATCTTTTTTCAAGCTGTGGATTAGTCTATCTAGTAATAATTAATTAGGTCAGTTTAATTAGCACTATATAGAGTTACTGGCATGTGACTGCAGCTATTCATGTTTTTTTCTCTCTCCAGTCTAATTGCTCAATGAACATGTGTTTACTTGGCTAAGTAGGGCTTTGATTACGGGTCACTTCATCTATTACAATGAAATATTATTGCGCTTTTCTCTGTGCGGCAACCAAGATTGTTTAGCACCTTTCAAACACAAACAAAGGTGGAAAATTATACAACATTTAAAAAAAAAGATCAGTTATAATTGAAAAAAACATAATAGACTAGAAATAATGTTATAGTGCAGGTGCCGAGTAAGGCTTAAGAACTTTATTAGAGAAATATAGGCCTGTGTGTAAGGTGAATGTAAGATTGACTATAGTAAACTATATATAACGTAATGTTTTTTTCCATTGTTATGATTAAAACCTGTATTCTTAATTCAATTTGTGAATACAATCATTTATTTCTCCTTTTAAACTGCATTTATCTAAAATTAATTAAAATAGAATTTTAAATTTCATTATTTATTTATGAATTAATTAACGTATTTTTAAATTATGTACTTATTGACTATTTTATGGTGTTTTTGTAAATCCCTTAACTATTTATTGATGGATTCATATTTTTTTTTATGTACTTTATTTTTTTCAAGATTGTTTTCATATATGCACAAGACAAGATGTACACAAAAGAAAACAAAATCGGCATAAGAAATTATAAAAAATAAATGAATAAATAGAAAAAAAATGTAATGAAAAAAATAATAAAAATAAAAAGGGGGGGGGCAGAGATATAGCAACTAGGTTGGATGCTGTATTTAAGTTTGTACATTAGATTAATTTACATATACCATGGATACTGGTGTATATATGTACACATATTGTACATTTTCATATCTACACATACATATACATTTATATTCAGTAGATATATAAACACACATGTTCATACATATACTTACCCATATGGGATATCTATATATCTCTATATATTATATAATACATACATATATATATATATATATATATACACACCATCTATATGGATATGTATATGTTTGAACACGTGTGTGTTTATATGTCTACTGTCTACTGTATATATATATATAAAATGTTCATATATATATAGGCTACATATACACATACACACATAGATGGATTCATATTTAATTTGTAAATTCTTTTTATAATTATTTTTATTCCCCATTAAAATGTCAAATAATCTATTACTTTGTGATTTAGTCCATGCATTCATAGATTAATAAATAAATGTGCAAAAACACATTTATTAATGGCTATTTTATTGTACAATTAGTTATTAATCAATGAAATGCTTTATTACTATTTACGTGACTCTTGTGGTCCTCCACCTCAGCGGTCATTATCTTGCCTTTTCATCATGATGTGGAGCTCTATACTCTGTCGCACTGCTAGTGGTTAAGTAGCTGTGATTAAACAAGGCTGTTAATTGTGTTTCTTCCGCTCTGAATAACCACAGGCTGAGCAGAGGAGAGGAGAGGAGAGAAGCACCACCGCGGGCCGGGGCCGGGTTTCTCTCCTCTGCTCAGTCTGTGTCTGTCCTGCTCTCGGCTGGTAGCGGGAGGCAGACTATTACAGACTATTATTTTCTGTCTGTCTGAACCTCCTCCACCTCCTCCACCACCACCACCGCGAGCCCCCCCCAATCGTTTCTTTTGTGCTCCTTTTTCGAACGCCTCGCGGGGCTGCCGCTCGGCCGCGCGCACGCACGCACGCGGGTCTGCAGAATCCTCGCAGCTCCTCCTCGAGGGGGTCGCGGTGACTGAGAGAGAGCCCCCACCAACACCAACTACCAACCTCCACCCGGCTCCTCCTGCGCCCGCCCCGGCACCGATTGTTGACAAAAGACGCTGCGAGACGGAGCGAAGCAGCCCACAGAGAGCCCGGTACTGGTGAGCTGATTAAACTACTTTATCTGGACCGTTAACGGCGGGTTAAAGGGGAGCAACGAGGACTCTTCCGTTCCTAGAAAACCGTTAGTGAGTCACAACTGCTGCTTTGCTTTGTGTCCGTTACCATGTAGCCGTTAACGTTAGCCGTAGTAACACACTGCGGGTCGGTCTCCTCCTCCTCCTCCTCCTCCTCCATCCTCCTCCTCCTCCTCCTCCTCGTGTGATCCGGTATCATATGATGCTCATTTCTTGTCTGTAGCCCCGGGCTCGTTATGACAGCTTCTCCGTCTCTCTTTGTGTCTTTGTGTGTCCCCTCTTCTCTCCGGAAGGTGTGGCCGAGGTGATCCGGTTGTCGGTGGTGGTCGGACCGCAGCAGGCCGGTGTGAAGTGGACCCTCCTCCTCTTCCTCCTCCTCCTCCTCGTTATTGGTATTTACAGACAAATCCTGCGGTCAAGATGGGTCACTCCGTGTGAGAGGAAGGGTTACCACAGCAGCGTTACAGGAGGAGGCGGTGGAGGTGGTGGTGGCCTTGGGCAGGTCGATTCAGCCGGGAATGGTGTGAGCTGAGACGGGCCAGGCACTCTGGATCTGACCGGGGACCCGTCGTTCCCCCGGAGCCTCCGCGGCTCCAAGCCGCGTCCTGAGCCCTCCAAGATGGGGAAGTGCGACGGGAGATGCACGCTGCTGGTGATATGTTCACTGCAGTTGGTGAGTGTTTGTTTATTTGTGTGTGTGTGTGTGTGTGTGTGTCTCTATTCTCACTCACCATGATGATATAATTAGAGCAGCATACCACACACACACAACACACACACACACACACACACACAAACAAAATTGTAACTTCCACACTTTTTTTATGTCATTGCACACTTTGCTATTGTATATATGCTATTGTTATTCTGTATTCATAGTTTATATTTTCTAAGCTTGTTGTAGTAGTCTGGTATATTTGTAGTGTATTCTAATATATCCTTTATATTGTGTGTATACTATAGATATTATCTCTAGTGTTGATATGTACATTATATTTAGTGTTCCTGCACATTGCCCGGATAACCTGCTGCTGTTACACTATCTATCTGTCTATCTGTCTATCCATCTGTCTATCTAACACACACACACAAACATACACACACACACACACACACAAACACATTTGAAGTTTCCACACTTTTTTTTAATGTCATTGCACACTTTGCTATTGTATATATGTTATTGTTATTCTGTATTCATATTTTATAATCTCTAAGCTAGTTGTAGTAGTCTGGTGTATTTGTAGTGTATTCTAATATATCCTTTATCTTTAATCTGTTCTATAATTAGAGCAGCATACCACACACACACAGACACATACAAAAACAAAATTCTAACTTCCACACCTTTTT
Organism: Sebastes fasciatus; assembly: GCF_043250625.1. Lineage (NCBI taxonomy): Eukaryota > Metazoa > Chordata > Actinopteri > Perciformes > Sebastidae > Sebastes > Sebastes fasciatus. Next base: position 16,874,156 of record NC_133811.1, on the reverse strand, counting down.
ATGTTATTGCACACTTTGCTATTCTATATATATGTTATTGTTGTTCTGTATTCATATTTTATATATTCTAAGCTAGTTGTAGTAGTCTGATATATTTGTAGTGAATTCTAATATATCCTTTATATTGTGTATACGATAAGATAAGATAAGATGAACCTTTATTAATCCCCGGAGGGAAATTCAGGTGTCAAAGCAGTTACATCAGCAAACATCAGCAAACAGAGTGAAACAGGAAAGTTAAAGGTATACAAAAATTATAAAAACAATAATAGAGATATAAAATATACAGAGTGAATGGGTGAACATAGTGTGTACAGTCCTTCAATAAATAAATATAATATGTACAATAAATAAATGTAATATGCACATATGTGCAGTCTATAATAAAGGGGTATAAAGGATGTATAGTGTAAAATAAGTGTAAAGTGTGCCAGTGGTTAGAGTCCAAGATGGTTGCAGATACTATAGATATTATCTCTAGTGTTGATATGTACATTATATTTACTGTTCCTGTACATTGCCCGGAGAACCTGCTGCTGTTACACTATCTATCTATCTATCTATCTATCTATCTATCTATCTATCTATCTATCTATCTATCTATCTATCTATCTGATCTAATCATTATCGTCCAGCCCCTCTGTACAGTCACGCTAAAACAGCTCAGAGCTGCAGCTGCTGGGGGGCCATGCCACATTACAGGCGAGGGTGTGTGTAGTCTTTGAAGCAGGGGGTGGTGTCAGGGTGGCCTGCATGTCTGTAGAGAGAGAGAGAGAGAGAGAGGGGTGATAGCCCCATTCTGGCAAAACCATGTGAATGTTAAGCACAAGAGGGACAAGGAGGCCCTGTTCACCATCTGGTCTCCATTCTGGAGTTAAAGTTAGCTGTTCCTCCTACAAATAGCTTGAGACGATCCCCTTTAAAATGTAATAAGTGTGTAATACGAGCCAGTGTTTCAGCTATTCCTGTAGTGAGAATGATGCACGGCAGCGTGAGGGCTTGTTATCCCGGCTATTGTTTGTAGGGCTGATGATGAGTTGTTGTGTGGCAGGAGGAGTCGGCCCATAGATTCTCATTAGTTTGGGGGAGCTTTTGGGGGGTGCACCTCTTTTACAGTCACTGGACTGGCTTGTGCTCCAGGCAGTTACCATGGAAACAACTGCGGCAGACCTATGTATGTGTGTCCCTGTCACTGTGTGTGTGATCACTTCTGTGTGTTGTGTTTTCTATGTGTGTTGTATTTGCATATATCCTCGGTTGTGTGTGTGTTTGTATGCATTTCCTCTAATGTGTGTGTGTGTGTGTATGACCCCTCCCCCTGTCCCCTAGGTGGCAGCCCTTCAGAGGCAGGTGTTTGATTTTCTGGGCTACCAATGGGCCCCCATCCTGGCCAACTTCCTGCACATTATGGCCGTCATCCTGGGCATGTTTGGCACGGTGCAGTTTCGCTTCAGATACCTTATCTTTGTGAGTATATATGCCTCACCTTCTGATGATGCTCAGCTTGTGTACCTTGAATTGATGAAGCATGAGTGCAGTTACTCTCATAGAGAAACTGATCTCTGTGTCTGTTTTTGCAGTATGCAGTATGGCTGGTCCTCTGGGTGGGGTGGAACTCGTTCATTATCTGTTTCTACCTGGAGGTTGGAAACCTGTCTCAGGTAAGTTGTGTTTGTCTTGTTGGACATTAGCTCAAATTCATCTGTCTTTGGTTAGATCATTGCGTAGTTACATTTTTATAATCAATTCATTGTTTAACTCACGTGTTCCCGAACTTCTGTCTGTTTGCAACCTCTCATTACAATCTGGATGTATCTACAGTGATTATTCCTCCTGCGATTGTTTCATTTGAATACTTTATGTAAAATTATCCAGTATTTTATTTAGGGCTGCAACTAATGATTATTTTCAATATATCTGTCAATGAATTTCTTGATGAGTTGATTAGTTGTTTGGTTTATAAAATGTCAGAAAATGGTGAAAATTGTTGATTAGTGTTTCCCAAAGCCCAAGATGACGTCCTCAAATGTCTTGTTTTTCCTACAACTCAAAGATATTCAGTTTACTGTCATAGAGGAGTAAAGAAACCAGAAAATATTCACTTGACTTTTTGACTTTTTTTCTTAAAAATTACTCAAACCGATTAATCGAGTATCAAAAAAGTTGGTGATTAATTTTATAATTGACAACTAATTGATTAATAGGTGCAGCACTAAATTTACAAAAAAATAGTAAAGATTTGAAAGCATGAACTCTAACTATGCAGAAATATGTTTTTTTCAGGTGTCTTACCCTTTTAACCATCTTGCATTGTGACCCCCAATATTTACCTTGTGACCCCTTAGTGGGTCCCTGACCCCCACATTGGGAGCATCTGAGTCAAATATTCTCTGGTTGCAGCTTCTCAAATCTGAGGATTTGCTGCTTTTCTCTGTTTTATATCAGTGTAAATTAGGCTCTGATGTACATTTTTCACCATATTCTGACATTTTGTCGACTAATCATTTAATCAAAACCATAATCGACTGAGGAATCAACAAAGAGAATAATCGTCAGCTGTAGCCCTGTTTTTATTCATGTGTGTGTTTTCAGGACAGGGACTTTCTCATGACGTTCAACACGTCCCTTCATCGTTCGTGGTGGATGGAGCATGGTCCTGGTTGCCTGGTAACGCCAGTGCTAGACTCTCGCATGGCTCCTGACGACCACCATGTCATCACTGTGTCCGGCTGTCTCCTTGACTACCAGTACATAGAGGTGTTGAGTTCGGCCATTCAGATCCTATTGGCTGTACGTATCTAACACACACACACACACGCACTCATCTACCGTAAATGATCATACACTGTGTTTCTTTTATATTTACAAAAACACTTTTCTAAACATGACCCTCAGCCTACAGATAAGTCAGCAGTGACTCAGCCTGTGCAGCAACAGTCACCTAATCTCTGATCATCTCCTCTCTAACAGCTCTTTGGCTTCGTATACGCCTGCTACGTGAGCAAAGTCTTCCAGGATGACGAGGACAGCTGTGAGTGCTTTTGTCTTCTCCTAAAAGCTCGTTGAGCCATGTTCAGCCGATCAGGTTTACTTGTGTCATACTGTCGAGAGAGGGCTCTTATGTTAGCAATCCACGGCGTTGGATGTGAGTGCCGTTAACTCATTGTTTCCTCCTGCCTGAGTCATGCCGAGCAATATCACCACACAGGATTCCCTCTGATTGTTTTTAGAGATGTCCGTCTGCCTGCTGGCTGGTGCTCGTCTATGGAGTTGGGTGTGCCGTCTGTGCGTCTGAATGGATCCTCTCCTCATGTGGCTTTCCTCTCGTGACTGTTTCACTCTCACTCAACGGGGGAAATTAAGTCCTGTAGTTAGAATATGACGTCATGAGCTTGATTTCTTGTAAAAGGAAGTGTCACGCTGTGTCTGAACCGCACAAATGTCATAACAGATAACATCACTCGGATCACCCAGAGGGAAATAACAATGCAATATACTTTTTTGATGCATTAATAATATTTAATTTATCTTTTCATTTATTTATGTGGCTCAGGACCATGATCACATGGTGTGGAGCACACTTCCTTAAACAAAGAAAGGATATTCTTCAAACAGGCGCCTAGTTTACAAATAACTTTTGGCTTATAACAAAATTCATTTAAACATAGATGGGTGGTTAAAATAATACTTTGGCAAATACCTCAATAACTCATTATGCTTACATTCAAACAAAATATGACACTCGTCTCTCAAGCTATTATCATGACAAACATTGCAGATCCTCTGGTTTCTATAATCCAGCCCCAATGACCTCAAATATTCTGTTGTTGTTGTTCACTCTAAAGTTACAAATAGCCAGCCTGTACTTGTGGTTTTCAAACAACAGACACTTTTCCATTTTAAGCTTTTGTTTGAATTCTACATAAACATCACATGATGTCATACTTCTGAGCTCACTTTGCCACTTCTTTCAGCCCCTGTTCAACCGGCTTAGTTTCAACTAGCTGATGTCGTTAAACGTTTTGTGAGCCAGGCGACGCATATACACCCATATTATGCAGACTGAGTTGTACATTATTCAATTTGTACAACTTTTAGGGTATACATAAGAGATTTGAGGTATAGTTTTTACAATATATTATTTTTTTTGCAATGTATGTAATGTAAATCTGAATATCCATATACTCTGGCTCAAATAAATACGGGCGGCCATTGAATTCAAAGACCTCATCCCCATTGTCGAAAATATTTCCGATAACACTAAGCTACGCTTCCTGTACTCCAACACAACAAACACTTGCAATGCATCCACCATGGATGTAGTCCACTATTCCACCGCTGTCTTCTGGCAACGCGTCATCTTGTCAGATTTCAGAACCAGACTTCTCCTTGAGTGAGACTTTTTCCATAATGTCAGACACTTATAGTAACATCAGACCCTGTCATGGCAAAAACAAGCACTTTTATTGAAATGACGGTGCCAGCTTGCCCCAATAACACCATATTGCTGCCCGTGAGCAGCTGCCATCTACAGTGCTCTCCCTCAATTCTGGACCAATTTCAGAAATTGTTGTCCCCATTAGTCAGTTAGACACAAAAACATGAGAAAATAGGCTCCAGTTTGAAAAATACAAAAGTTACACTTTAAGAGTAAAAAAGAACCTTTCAGCAGACAAACTATAGACGATAAACACAGTTTCTAAATTAAATCAGACATATCTTCTGTTCTGCAGTGTTTTGCTTTGTATTGAACAATATATACACCTGATACCAATACATCTGCAATAAACTAATAACAGCCAATATTTCAAAGAAAGAATTGCAACAATACAGCATCACAGGAGTAATTTTATTAAAATGTCAGATCCCTAACTTGTGGTCTATATCTCCACTGATACAAACAATCAGGGACTATTTTGTTTTTCAGCTGGCACCACAAAAGTTTGTTCCTCTGAATCGATTGTGAAAGACTAGAACAATGTATCAGTGACATAGAGGCAGTGAGACAGATGATGTATCTGTGCAGATTCTGATGTCACTGTGTTATAAAGGTATACTGAAAGCATTTGATACCTTTTCATGTCAAAACAGAATCTGATCTTGAAATACAATACTTGGTTAAAAACAAATACAGATTTAAGGGAAAGTGGAATGATGTCATCCCTTCTCTTTCTCTCTCCTTTTGAAGTTGATTTCATCGGTGGCTTTGATTCATACGGCTACCAGCCTCCTCAGAAGTCCTCCCATCTGCAACTGCAGCCTCTTTACACGTGAGTAACAAATATAACATCCTCCATTTTCCCTCCAATTTGTTAATTATTGTTTAACATGTGTCTTTCAAGGGGTACTCCAGCGATTTATTTTTGTACTTCTAAAAAGTTTAGGCCGAGATATCCACAATTTGAGTCCCTGGTGTGGATCCTGAAGGCTGAATCCTACATTTCCCACTATCAACTCAACAGCGTCTTTGTTTACCCTTCTAAACCAGTGTTTCCCAAACTTTTATTCTGGGTACCCACTTTATAAAAATGACAAACCATCGCGACCCAATTCACAATACAAATTTGTGTGTAAATGAACGTTCCTGACCATTTCTACCGCCCTTTCCACATCACCTTATATTATCTTGAATAGGTAAACCAGCCATTTTGAAGAGACATGTTTGATTAATGATAACATAACTTAATTTTATGCATGTGTTATTTAAAGATATACACATGGTAAATACTTTATAAATGAGAGCAAATAAATGCATTTAGGTGGAGTTAACAGGCTATCTCATTCTTTTCATTTCTTCTCATCAGTTAAACAAACAGAATGTACGCTAGGCTTTCATATTAGATTCAATGTTATAAGTAGGCTACAATTGTCAGAACAATACGAACATTCAGGCTCCCTCATGTGGCTCAAAGCTGTACTGTGGATATAAATCTTAAATTAAAGACAATGGAAGAAATTCTGCAAATTTATTTGGTGACCCTGGTAAAATCTCCTGCGACCCACCCGTGGGTCCCGACCCAGTCTTTGGGAATCACTGTAACTGTAATGCCCACTACAACCCCACACCTCCAGCTTGTGGCCAACTGCAGGGTCTGAGAAGTGAAGCCAATGCTAAAGTGCCTTATACCTGCATTCTTTCTAACAGCCAGCAGGGGGCGACTCCTCTGGTTGCAAAAAGAAGTCTGATTGTATAGAAGTCTATGAGAAAATGAGCCTACTTCTCACTTGATTTATTACCTCAGTAAACATTGTAAACATGAGTTTATGGTCTCAATCGCTAGTTTCAAGTTTTCTTCAATACAGCATGATGTTCATTTAGTAAATTATGGTCCCATTTAGAGTCAAATAGACCATAAAGCAGGGTATGCTTTAGGGAGTGGCTACCTTGTGATTGACAGGTCGCTGCCACGGCGTTATCCGGTCTGTGAGTTGTCCGTGTTTTCGTCTTAGAACTTTAACCCTTTTACATTGTGTTTTCACTTCATGAAAGTAACATGCAACTCAACTTTGGTCACCTAAAAATTCAGTATTCGGTTGTATTTAGCTCCACCCTCTCCCGTCACTTCTGGTTGCAAATAACCAAGATGGCGTCGGCCAAAATGCCGAACTTGAGGCTTCAAAACGGCAGTCCACAAACAAATGGGTGAATGTCACGGGGACTACGTCCACTTCTTATATACAGTCTATGTTGGTAATGCATGATTCTTGTTAAAACTCCTCACGCCCAAGCCGAGATAACCCCTAATGACATTATCAGGGTTATTTTTAAACTTCAATGTTTTCCTCATGACGAGTAAATCACACTTGATGTGTAAAATCAGTGGAGTGCCCCTTTCATACACAAAGTACAGTACACAGTTAACTTTGATGTCTGAATGAATTCCCCTGATCTCATCCTCTCTGCATCCCAGGGCTGGTTAACTGTCGGTAGCGCCCCCCTTCAGGACAAACCCTGACGGTGTCACTGTGGACGGAAAGCGGCGGTCGCCTCGATTACACTCACTCTGTGTGTCACAGTTTACCGGAGGAATGGACTTACCCCCACCCAGAGGGAGAGACGTCTGTGCGTGTGTGCATGTGTGCTTGTGTCTGAGAAAGAGAAATACAGCCCTGAGTAGAATGTACAGAGCTCAGGGACAAACCAGCATGCCAGGAGGTGTGGTGAGATGAAGGAGGAGGAGGAGGAGGAAGAGGAGATACAAGAGTTGGGGACACCTCTCCGTCAAATCAAGACACACTTCACTAAACTGCCAGCTCTCAACACTCCCACAACAGTGTGTGTGTATGTGTGTGTGATTGTGTAACTCCACAGGACTAGCTGGTGCTTTGTGGTTGCACCCTGGACTCTTACCACCCGGTGTCCCTGTGAATTATTATTTTTTGGGTGGTCATGTGTGTGTGTGTGTGGGGTGGGGAGGGGGGGTATGTGGTGGGGTCACATAATAAAAAGAGGCACGGCTCGTACCTGTTGTCGTTTTAGAATGTGGTGATGTCGAACTAGAGCAGTCTTACGATTCCCATTCCCAAAGCCATTGTTCATTCCTCCCATGCCGTTAAAACCTTCGTTGACATTCAAGCTTTTTTACATTACCGACCTGGCCTGAACTCCTCAAAGGGTCAGGCTATTTTATATATTTTATTATTGACCAAAACCAACAATGCGTTCATCCAACACTTTCTCATTTTGTCAGACCCCCCACTTTTTCGGTCGCAGTAAAAACGTGCTTAACAATGTGAATTAAACAAAAACACTTGTTTAAAATTAGGCAACAAAACCACTTAGTTAGGTTTGGGAAAAAACTACGACGTTTGTAAAGTGAAAATTTGACTGGACGTTGTGAACACGGGACATGATGAACAACGTGAAAGTGAAACGTAACACATGGGACACAAAAAGGATGAAAGCCTTGTGTTTGTTGGACCCATCCACCTCCCCTCCCATAGTAATTAATGGATAGCCAAGTACCTCGCTAAAGGGTGCCTTGTGCAACGGTATAGAACGCCGACGGCCGTGACAAAGCGTAGGTATTTGACGCCCTGAGAATGAGAACAGGCTCTCTCAAAACTTTCCTGTCTGTGTCTCTCAGGCCCAAGCCCATTATAACTCCTGGAGGCGTAAATCTTGAAAAAACGAGCCACGGAAATATACTTCCATTTAAAAAAAAAAAAAAAAAGGCAAAATAATTTCTTAAAACAGCTGTGGCATTGTAGATTGAAGCACATGGCACTCAAACAGCTGTAAATGGTGCATTTGTTGGGGTCAGGGTTAGGGTTTTTTCCAGCCGCGCATGTGCTGCGCTAGTGAGTATTTACAGCAGCAGGACGGTGTCTATGTGGGATCATCTCAAAATAAACTACGGTGCCCGGCTTCATCAGAACAAAGGACCATGTCATCCAGTGCAACCGTGGGGCTCATCAGCTAATTAGACTGTTCCCCCTGGAGGCTAGGGTTCACATCCCATGTGAAACCAACAACGTATAGTTACAGCAACATAATGCATGTTTAATGTGTGTTCCCTAGCAACGCACGGTGGATACAGGAAGTGAAACACAATTTGCAATAGGTCAGTTCCTGCTGCATGCATGGCACATAGGGAATAACGTCTAACTCGTGCGTGCAGTGTCCGATTGTCACTGAAATGTACAGCTGCGTCGACCAGCGTCCCGCCAGTACCCCTGACGCGCGGGAAGGTGCGAGGGCCCGTTCATTGCTGCTTGCAGCTTTAACTGTCTTTGAGTTCACAAGCGTTGAGGTTCGCTTTCCCTTGTGAAACGTAGCTATATTGAGCCAAAACACGATGTTTTCCCAGAAGTGTTGCCTAATCCTAAAGAATCCTTTTTGTTTGTGTTATAGTAGCCGTAGCAGGCCCCTACTGACCCACATCTATGGTGCTTATAGCGACTGATAATGACTATTTAATGGACTGATAACAGTTGAATCTGTCTTTAATGTGTTATTTTTTTTATATTTTTTGTACAATGGATTTCACAGAGGAATGAGATATATCAGGCTTTGGCTACACACTTGTTAGTAGGATCAATTCATTGTTGGTTTTGGTCTTTTTATGGGATTTGTTGACAATGAGAAAAATATAAAATATCACCAGACTTCTCCTTTAACGTTCTGGGTTACTGCAAAAATCAAGTCCATTGCTAGGATATTTTGTTTTCAGGACACAAACTCAGCCTAGTGTACATGTAATGTTGTTGATTAGGGATGCAGATGGCTTTGGGATCAGGCATTAGTGTGTCTATGGGGGGGGAGCAGTGGGGATACTGTGCATGTAAATAACCAGCCAATGATTGTTTTGTTGGTTCCATTTAGAAAAGGGGGGTTGCATTAGGGGGCGGGTCGGGCTTGGGGAGGATGGGTACAAATCAAAGTTTTCCTTCATACTCGTTTCTCTTGTTCTCTCTTCTTGGATATCCTCATGTTGCCCTCTTCTAACCCATCTGCAGCTAAATCATCTTTCTCAATAACTACATTCACCTCCGCAGCTTATTCGCTGATTTCCACCGGAGCGTGGCGATAACGGAGCCCTGAGAGGAACATAATGTCATGATGAATAGTTTTTGATGTAATTGGAGACATGAAGAGGGAAGAAGGGAGACAGGTTTGAGGTGAAGACCTTAACGGGTGTAAGGAGAAGTTTGAAATAATAAAAAATACACTTTCTACGTTAAATATGACTTCTGTCGTCATCTGTAGACACACACTGAGCGTGACTAAAGGTTTAATAAAATGAGTGCTTTCATTCCTAATTTTGATTACATTATATTAATATCTGGATTATGGGGCACGGAATTACATTTTTCCCAGATTAGTTTGGAAGATTATACAAAAAAATGCACTCTGGTGAACTGATATTTTGTCATAATTATGTGATGCATGTTATAGAAAGACAGCCCAACATTACAAAAATAACACTGACAGTCAAAAAGGGACTTTATGCGTGCAGTGCTAAAGAGTGACCTTACTGTGACCTTTTCATGTAAATTAATTTTAATGGTATTAAATTTGGATTTAATTGTCAAAAAATAAGTTCATAGAAAGGTCGCTATGACAAAAATAGCACTGCGGAGTTCATAAAGTGACTCAATGTATGCTTATTGTTTATGGTTATAAACAAGTAGCTGTCATTACATAGGTAAAATGTTAAAGTGCATTCATATTTTACCAAGGGTTGACTCAGAAATAATTAAAGTTTAATTAAATATAACTAGTTTTTAGCATCTTTTTCTGCCAGCAAAGTAAAAAAATCACAATGAACTAGGGCTGACACCAATACTATTTTTTGGGCTTTATCTGAGAATAACTAATAATAATTAATGCTGGATATGAATAATTAATAATGTTGTGGGATTATTCCTTAGTTCATGGGCTATTTTTGGATTTGTACTTTATTATCACATACTTATATATATAAAAACTAAAAAAAAAAATTGTAATACTAATTTGGAGGTCGGTTACCATGGCAACGGTCAAAGCTTCGAAGCATTTTCGTCAACCCTACAATGAACATAACACATTGCAACACTAAAACTGACCGATACAGTTTACGAGAAAAAAAGTCGTACTAATAGTACGACTTTTTTTCTCGTAAACTTATGACATTATTCTCATGTTACGACTTTCTTTTCTCGTAATATGACTTTATTCTCGAAATCTCAGATCTATTATTTTTTTCCTCAAAGTGGCCCTAATACTCCGTCGTACCATTGTACCATAGACCTACAACAATGATTAATTAAAAATTTAAAATGTAAACAAAAAACAGTTATTCATTTCCTTTTTTAAAAAATCCACAGTGAGCCACTGGAGAGGGGCTAAAGAGCCGCATGTGGCCCCCGGAGCTGCAGGTTGCTGACCCCTGACCTAAAAGAAAGGGAAACATTTGGAGGTGTTGTTATTTACAGGTTACTATGCAATGTTTTTACTGGTCTGGGATCAAATGAGATCAAATTGGACTGTATAGGTGGCATTTGACACACTTCAGGCTATTAAATCCAGTATGACTGGACCACACAGGTATGTTCAGCAGCCTATCCTATAAATTTCCATACCATTTCCATAGATTTTCTTACAGTGTTGCCATAACCTAGTGGCATGACGTCACCCACACACCGGTTCAGGGGACTCTCCTCGAGTAGTCGGTATAGCCTCGGGGTCGCCCCCTGGCACCTTACCAGAAAGCCAAGACGGTATATTTTTGTTATTTGGGGCCACACGCTCCCCTTTTTCACACCGTCCACTTACATTCCGGAGGAGTAACGGAGCGAGCAGCAGCAGCCGCACACTCTCTGACCGTGTGGTGCAGCGCGTTGCCATGGCTGCAAAGCACCCTGTTACCCTAGAGACCCCCGGTGCATTGTGTACAGTCAACCCACCAAACAAAAGTAGATAATTATATTGTATTTTTACAGTGTTGTCTACTTTAAGTACAACTAACGACCTCTGTTATAAAAATATTTTTTATTGCAGTTTATTAATATTTTTTTGTGGTGTATTTTAGTGATTTTTAAAAAAAAGCTATTTTTTACTCCATTGACAAATAATGTGAATAAAGTCAAAACATTATAGCTGGTGAATATGAGGCTAAGATTAACTACTTTATATACAGTTTGGTAGTGGTGGAAAGTAACTAAGTTAATTTACTCAAGTACTGTAGTAAGGTACACATTTGAGGTACTTTATATTGATGCACATATTTGTACATATTCCTTATATTTCTAATTTCTTATTTACTTATATTTCTCTAAATATATTGTGTCATATATTGTATTTTATTGTATATTGTATTATGTACATAATTTACATCTAACATAATTTTTTATTTATATTTTCTTACATTTCTGTGCTTTATATAAGAGCAACTGTATCGTCTCGATTTCACTCCCGGGGATCAATAAATATATATAAATATTTCTGATTCTATTTCATTACATTTAAAAAATATATATATATTGTACTTTTAATGTACAGCTACAGTTACTTAAAGATCAGTTAATAAAATATGATGCTTTGCTATAGACCAAACTACCAAACAATATATAAAGTAGTTTGTAACAGCTTCACTACCACCAGCTATAACAAAATAATGCTGCTTAAATAGCGATGCATCTGAGTAAAATACAATTATATAATAATTTAACAATGAAATGGGCAATTTGGCTGAATTTATATCAGTATGATTAAGTTAAATATGTAAATAATGAATTGGTATTGTGATTAAGTTATATTATAGGTAATGAATTGGTATTCTGGATTGATAACAAATTTATATTTTGATAAGGAAAATTACATCAGTAATTAATTTATATTTCTGTATGACACAGATTAAAGGTAATAATTATAGTTAGAATAATTATAAATAATAATAATTATAGTTAGACAAATTTAGGAAAATTTAATTAGAGTATATGTATGGCATATAATATATAATATATATATAATATATAATATATATTATATATATATTATATATAATATATATTATATATATAAATTGTAAAATTACGAGAATAAAGTCTCAACTTTACGAGAAAAAAGTTGCAATATTACGAGAATGAAGTCATAACTTAACATTTATATATATACACATTATATATAAATTATATTTAATATATATATCATATATTGTATATATATTATATTATATATATATATATATATATAATATATGATATATATATATATATATACATATACAATATATGATATATATATTAAATATATATTATATATATGATATATGATATATATTATATAATATATGATATATATTTATATTATATATAATACAAATAGACTCCATATAGTATAACAAAGGGCCTGGTCCGGTATGACCCTCCCTCCCTCCCTCTCCTCCCCTCTCCTCCCCTCCCGGTTGGCGCAATGAACCGCACGCTCTCTCTCATCCCTTCCCGGCATGCAGCGCTCTCGCCTGCTCCTCCGTTGAGCCGCCATGTTGTCGGAGTGAAAGCCTTGGGGTGTCAGAGGAGAAACTGGGGCCGAAATCCGCGTCCATCCTCCCTCTCCGCCGGTGAGTATCACCTCCTACCCGGTCGCGGTAACACCGGACGTTACTTATCTGCGTGTAACCGCGGGTATTGTTGCTATGGCGACTCCGTAGAGGGGTTTAAACGGGCGGGTAGAAGAAGCGGTTGCTGCTCTGCCTCCTCTCTTTCCTCCCGTTGTGTCGGTTCTTCCGCTCCAGACAGCGGGCCTTTGTTAGCATCCGCGTCACTATGAGGGACCTGTGGGGTGCTGCAGACTCAAGCAGACAGGTAGACACCACCCTAGGGTGTTTATTAACAACAACACGGTGACGTTTGGGCACCTTAAAAACACAGTGTGTGTCCACCGGACCGGTACGCCCGGGCTCAGCTTGTGTCTGTGTCTCGGAGGCCGTGTTATTGTTGGTAGACATAGGCATTGAACCCTCCATAACACATCCGACACTCGGGGAGAGTGGACGCAGATGCATGAGGATGAAAACCCCCTGATAACACGGAGCTTCTTCTTTCGTTTTGATGTGTCATGTCTTGTTATAGGAAGGGAAATGTTTGGTTATATGTCTCTACTAGCTGCAGGTTGCTTGTATTGTCAGTCACACCCCTGTCTAGTAGTGCCCGGTATGCGGTGTGGATTGATCCCCCGGTTATTGAATAACGATGCCTGTTTCCGTGTGCAAAACAACCCCGTGTGCCGTTTCTTCCTTTTGAGTGTTGTGGATTTCCGGGTGTTTCTCTCTCTCTCTCTCCTCTCTACCTGAACTCAAGCTGAGCAGAAGCAGCTTCCTTGTTGCTCAATGAAGAGTGAAGCATGAGTAACATATGTGAATGATCACTTGGCAAGCTGGTTTGTTTTGATCCTGTGTGGGGTCAGCTCTTTTTTTTGTTTTTGTCTTCATGGAGGTGGTGGTGGTGGTGGTGTGTTTGCATGGTGGTTTCAGCAGACTGGAGAGAAAGAAAGCTGCATGTGTTTTGAAAGATTCAAGTGTCAGACAGACTCTGGCTCAGTTAATTACTGTATATGGCTAAAAAGAAGTGCTTGTAATTTCCTCATGGCACTGTAGGGACACTAATGTGAAGCTGGTAATTTTAACAGATTGTTGGATAAGGAGAGATTGTAAAAATACAAATGATATCCCTCTCACTGCTGGAAACCACTGAGGTTGCTGTCATTCACATATCTAGAGGTCAGAGGTCAAGGGACCCCTTTGAAAATGGCCATGCCAGTTTTTCCTCACCAACATTTTGCATAATTTAGAGCGTTATTTAGCTTTCTTCCAGACAAGCTAGTATGACAGTTTTCATAATGTACTTTTGATTAAATTAATTTGTAGGGGTGGGAATCACCAGAGGCCCGTACGATACAATATTATCACAATACGATCTTATTGCGAATTTAAACATTTTGCGATATGCTGAGTTTTGCGATAAGATATATTGGGATTTAGCATCTTTTTTTCAACCGCAAATTCATGCAGTTTGTCAACATCTGTTTCATCTAATATGCTACAGTTCTCACTCTGTTCATCTCAGAGATTTCATTCACATATCTTGAGGTCAAGGGACCCCATTGAAAATGGCCATGCCAGTTTTTCCTCACCAAAATTTAGCATAACTTGGAGCGTTATTTAGCTTTCTTCCCGACAAGTTAGTATGACATGGTTGTTACCAATCGATTCCTTAGGTTTTCTAGTTTTATAAGATGCCAGTATTGTCACTCTAGATTCAAGACTGAGCCCGCTATAACCTCTGAGAGACAGAATAGCAGGCGTAGAATTGTTAAGAGGTTAATAGCTTATATAATAAAAGATTGATACTTGACGTCCGTGTATCGATACGATATTGCCACGCAAAATATCGCGATACTATGCTGTATTGATATCCACACCCCATCCACACCCATACTAATTAGACTATTTATGTTCACTTTTATTAATTTCATTAGTGCTGTGCTGCAGAATGATATGCAGTTCTACATTCAAAGTAGACATTACATCTGTTCATTTACCTAAGAATACAATTTTCAACCAAAGAGGGACTGTTGGTATAGTTTTGCTGGGGTGAAAATATCTATCTATGGCAGTTTTCGGATACAATGCCTGACAGGTAACATTACTCCCTGCATTGTGCTGTATACACTGTTGTGGTGGATTCATCAGGTACACCTATCTAAAACTAATGTTGAAGATTCAGTGTCAGACAGACTCTGGCTAAGTTAATCACTGTATATGGCTCAGTGTAAAAAAGAAGTGCTTGTCCTCATGGCCTGTAGGAACACTAATGTGAAACTGGTAATTTTAACAGATTAGAGCTTGTTGGATAAGGAGAGGTTGTAAAAATACAAATTATATCCCTCTGACTGCTGGAAACCACTGAGGTTGCTTTGCCCAATATTGACAACGACCACCAAACAGTGTGGTCCGTGCACATCGCATATTTCTTTGGTTTATCATTGCTCGCATAATGACAAATCTGCCCACCACACTTTACCCAAGTTATATGACTGGGCCCCTCTGACCTTCTCTAAATAAAGGCCATCAATTTCTTGGCAAATAAAGTCAGTAACCTCCCTTGTGCAAACTTACTGATAACTTTAAATAGCTCCCATTTACACAATACACTTAGTTGCCAGTTTATTAGGTACACTATCTTAAAATAATGCAGTCTATTACAGTTATTAATATTGTTTTAGAGAGGTGTTTATTAAACTTTAGGGTCAGTTGGAGGATGTAGTTTGGTGCTGTTGTTGAATTGTATTGTCATACTCAGAGGTGTTTCTAATGTTTATTTATTTAACCAGGAGTAAAGACTCATCGAGGTTAAAAATCTCTTTTTCAAGAGTCTCCTGGCCAAGATAGGCAGCAGCACAGTTACACAGTTGTAGGGGTGTAAGAAAATATTCCAAATATTGAGTATCGCAATATTACATTTTATGATACTGTTTTGATTCTCAAAAACACTTTACATTTTTATTTAAGTTTACATGCAAAGACTCAGTCAATACTTTATTTCATTTGCAAAGAGATGTGACCTCTCAGTGTATGTGCTCTCTCAAAGTAGTGCTATGATGTTGGATGTTACAGGGACTGTGATGAATGCAAATGCAGATCCCACTGTTGTGATTGCAACTTTTTGACTCAAATTTCATGCATATGGTGATGTGTTCTTTCCTAAAATTCCTAAAATTCGATAAAAAAAATGCGACATATCGCCTTGCTTACTGTTTATTTATCGCAATATATTGAATCGTGACCCTTGTATCATGACACCTATCGTACCACCAGATTCTACACAGTTGCAGACATAAAACAAACATAATTTAAGACAAAGAGCAAATTGCAGAATCATATGGTATCGAAAAAATATTCATCCAAATTCAAAAACATCTACAGCCAGATGTGCTTGTTTTTCAAGTCTTTTAGAAGCACTTTAAAGACGTTCAGTGAGACCAGCTCTCGAAGAAGATTTAGGTGACCTTAGGCTGATTAAAAGATTTATCAGAGACACCTCTCGGTAAAGTGCACTACAATTCAACAGCACCACAAACTGCAGCCTCCAAAATGACCATAAAGTTGAATCAATGTCTCTCTAAAACAGTTGAAACAAAAATGGACATTATAATCTTCATGAAAGTAGAATTTGTTGCAGGACTGATATATTAAATTTCATTTGATTTAGCTGGTTGTCAACTGAGTATGTACTCCTGTGGTGGTAACAGTGTGAACTTCCACTATGAGCAGTGATCTGCAACCACATACCACCTAAAGCCATGATTGAGCAGGTTTTATCATAACAACCAAATTGAACACCTTGAGGAAAGGAAGGGTGACGTAGTTGTGACAGGTGTGTTGATCAGTGATATAAGTGTGTAAAATGTATTTAGGGGTGCTTAACATTGAGACGTTTTGAGATTCCTGTGTGGGAAACTTTAATCTGTATGGTTCAGAGTTAGACCAGGCAGGTATGTTTGGTTCCAGACACATACAGCAGTACAGTAGAGTTTACAGTATGTCATGCCGTCTGCAGATAGACAGGT
This sequence comes from Sebastes fasciatus, assembly GCF_043250625.1. Classification (NCBI taxonomy): domain Eukaryota; kingdom Metazoa; phylum Chordata; class Actinopteri; order Perciformes; family Sebastidae; genus Sebastes; species Sebastes fasciatus. The sequence continues at coordinate 16,857,106 of NC_133811.1, read as the reverse complement.
TGGTAGTTAAATCAGCTGCCTCCTGGACTGGCTGGCTTGTAAAGTGATTCTCTGCTTTATATCTGTAGCTGTTGATCCCAGCTCTCTTCTTCTGATTATCGGCAATTAAGTAGCTTTAATTGTAGGTTGCCACTTTGCCCCAAGAAAGATAGACCTACCTACTGTATGATTAATTATAGTGATGTCCCTTATGTGGCTGCAATCTACAATTTTCATAATGTACTTTTGATTAAACTAATTAGTAGGGTTGTGAATCTCCAGAGGCCCGTACGATACAATATTATCACGATACGATCTTATTGCGAATTTAAACATTTTGCGATATGGGGAGTATTACGATAAGATATATTGCCATTTATGTAGTTTGTCAACATCTGTTTCATCTAATGTGATACAGTTTTCACTCTGTTCATCTCAGAGATTTCATTCACATATCTTGAGGTCAAAGGTCAAGGTACCCCTTTGAAAATGGCCAGTCCAGTTTTTCCTCACCAAAATTGAGCATAATTTGGAGCGTTTATTAGCTTTCTTCCCGACAAGCTAGAATGACAGGTACACCTATCTAAAACTAATGCAATCTAAAACACCATCACTGCAACAAACCGTACATTTATGAATGTTATAATCATTTTTTAAGAGGTGTTGATTAAACTTATTTTGATGTTGTAGTTTGTGGTGCTGTTTGCATTGTTGTGCATTACACTAAGAGGTGTTTATAATATTTAGCCTACCCTCACTGATATGCGTTGGATGGGATGTATTAGCATTTTAACCTACATAAAGGTAGTTTTTTCTGCAGTGCAGTTGTAATAGGCTGCTTTAGCTAAGTGTACCAAAATAAACTGACAGCTGAGTGTAATTTGACATGGAAATCAGTTGGAGGTACAATATTTGTGTATATTTTTTGCATCTCTGGTGTAGCCTGAAGCTGTCCAGTGTGGGAGGTGACGACAGATATTGGCTCCATTTACATGAGATGACATGGTGCTTACTTTTTTCATTCATGTAGGACTGATGTATGGTTTGGATTTATAGAGCAGCAAAACTGACTCAATTTTGATCATGAAGCATATTTTGGATTAGATGACCCTTTTGTTTTACTACATATTTCATCTTCTGTCGGTGAGAACATGGATCATAGCTTGTCTTTGTTTACTAGTACAGTACAAGCTGGCGCGACTCACGAGGACTTAATAAAAAGTTATCAGAGCATGTGTTATTGTGTGATATATTTACAAAGATTAGTCTGACTTGCTGCATTTCTGTAACTGGATAGGCTATATCTGGCTACAACAAGTTTGCATGCTTAAAACTAGACTCAATTGCCAGTTTATTAGGTACACTTAAACTTATGCAAAATTCATGCAGTCAATACAACAGCCCTGCGATCAATCCTACTTTCGCAAAGTTTGCATGTTCATTTCTAGTTGAAACCGTTATGGTGAGGTGTTGATTAGGGCTGTCGTGGTGAAGGAATTTCCCCTGCAGTAATAATAATTGGCACATCTGCGCTATATGCGGTATTGTTGCCCAAATTACTTAATTTATCCTGATTTTAGTGCTACATGAATATGATTTATTGTTAGGCTATGATTAGGTTAAGTTTTAACACTAATTAAATACTTGTGTATTATTAAATGCAGAAGGCCAATGACGTGCAGTTTTTTTTTCACCTGAGATGCTGCGTCTGGTTGCTATGATACGGAATAGTCGCATAAGTAAAGTTGTCAGCATAAGGTAGAGTACTTGCTCTGAATGAAGGGAAGCCTGAAGCACATAGGTAGAGAGGAGGGACCCGCCAGTCTATGTGTATGAATTTCTTCTCCGTTGTTGTTGTTGTTGTTGTTGTTCAGCACTATAACCCTTCTCCATTGTGGTGGGTAAAAAAATGACAGTGACGAGCGCAGTGGTTTACCCAAAGTTGACCATTTTTCAACTCTTGGCGACCAGAAAATGCACCAAACGTGCATCGCTGAGTGCAGAATCGACGCACAGCGCCTCGTCTCGCTGCTGTTTTTTTTTAGTAGCGTAAATATTCGGCGCTCCCATTGCAAAGAGTTCAAAAAGGAAAAAATGTGAAGATAGTGGTTGTGGCGGTCACTTGCCATTCCCTGCAGTTGGCTTGTCAATAGCACGGTATTGCAATATTGCGACAGCCCTCGTGTTGATTCAACTTCATGTTAATTTTGTAGGCTGTAGTTATTGCTAATTGAAACAGCAGCAGTTACAATGAACAATGAATATAAGTATCTTTATGGCAGATTTATTGCAGGGGCGTTGTATTAGACTGCATTTGTTTGAAGTAGGTCTACTTAATAAACTGACAACCGAGCACAGCTCTGGTCAGAGCTTATTAAACATTTTATTAGTTCAATGTATTGACCCAGGATGCCATTGTTTGCATGTGACAGATGTGTATTTCTCTCTCGACAGGCTGTGGTGGAATGAGCAGTGTGTGTGTGTTGAAGAGGAAAGCAGTGCTCTGGCAGGATTCATTCAGCCCCCACCATAGAACTACATCTCCCAGCATGCCTGTGGTGCTGAGCAGCGGAGGACATGCCCCTCCAACTGGGCCGACCCCTCAGGCCACCCCCCCCAGCCAGCAGGTAAAGCCCACCACATTGACGCCTATTTCATTCATTAATGGACAAACATCTGTCTATAGGGAACTTCTAATATGTATCCAGTCAGTGCAGTTTGTACTGTAGCCATTTAAGTGCCATTCATAATGACAGAGAAATTTGTATTCTCCTTGTCTTGCAAGCCATCTCACAATTGCTATATTTATTAGTTTACATCACAACATGTTAAACCACAGTTGCCCACATTTGTATGAGCGTGCTCAGATCAAGCTCCTTATATCAAACTAGTGAAAGAAAATGTACAATGCAAAACAACCAAATAATGGTTGCATTATTACAGTTGGTAAGAGTCTGTGAAAAGATAAATGTCTATTTATTAACTTAACTATTAGCAACTCTACTTGTCATTTTCTGCAGATCACAACAATAGAAAATGACTGTAAACAACTGTAGCTTAACTCTTAGCTAAACCATGCGAGTTAGGTTATCCCAATATAGATATCATCATTGGTAGTGCAACTGCTAATCATAAGGTAGAGCTGGAGGAGCCTCTGCTTGGCAGCATTATGGCTTCAAAGTAAATTATAACAACACTGGACAGAGAATAGTAATTCAGATGGGATCTGTGTTGACATTGTTCAACTGAACATTACGTGTCTGGAATCAAATCAAACATGGTTGAGCTGTTTGAAGTCACCAACATGGGCTCTGGTCAGTTATGGTAATGGTAATTTGCCACTGATAAATTGAAAAAAAAGAACTGATGGATTAAAGTGCGGGTCCATTATTTTTATATTATTTTAAAATCCATTATTTGTATTATTTTTAAGAAAATCTTAATTTGCATCTCTAGTTAGGTAAGAGCATCACCCAATAGTCATGGCTCTGTCTTAATCTCCAGGCCAGTGGCGATGGTGATGTTATGTAGGACAGCTGTTAGCCTTTCATAGTTGCTGCTAGTGTCCTCTGAAATGCAGTCCACAACTCTCCGATACCAGACTGCAATAAGGGTGAACATGTCATGTCTCAGCTTCAGTGCACTGTGAGGTGCCAGTGCAAAATGTTGTAAAAAGGTTAGCATTTTTCACGACTAAGCCTGAAAAAACAATCTGATAAGTAGCAATTTAGTCTGATTGAATGACGTCTTGGTAACTCGTTCTACTGCACGCTTTGCGTGTACAGCGAATGACCAAGCCCAGATGTTTCCAGAGCATGTTGACTGAGTCTTTGATGACAGTGTGTTGTGGAGAACTTTGTGTTTACCCTAAATGAGTAAGGGAGGAAGTCAACTTACGTTTGCCGTTTACCAGTGAAAAGAAATGCTGCCTCTTATTTGGACGTATTTGAGTTTTAGAGGAGAGGATGTGGCCTAAATACCTCAACCAATGGTGCTGTTTTGATGATGGTGATGGATTTTGAAAATGTAAGATGACAAATTTGGACTCCCTATTATGTGGTCATATGGTTGAAAAATATGCTTAATGTATTGTTACTGAAAACATTGGATAATCTGATTTTGCTGTGTTGGTAATTGATTGCCCTTTTCTCCCCTGATATTTCTACTATACATTGTACATGTAATTGGCTATTCAATTCCATGTGTATTTGAATGTAGGCATGCTTGAGTTTGTTGGTTTTTAATAATCAACACTATAAACATTGGTAAATGCTTAAAATCCAGGCTGTACCTGCATGTCTCCGGTTGTCTGCTTGTTACTGTTGCCAGTAATTTCAGGATCATGTTCATGTCGTCTGTCTGTGTGCGTGTCTCTAAGGGTGTGGCGGGTGCTGGACGTTCCCAGGACGATGCCATGGTAGATTATTTCTTCCAGCGGCAGCACGGCGAACAGCCCGGCAAACATCGCTGGCCCACTGGAGACAACATCCATGACAGCCAGGTGTGTGTGTCAGTTTTGCACAAGTGGTAACACTGATGTTATTGTATTGTCTTACGTACTGCTGTTGCTCACACAAAGTTCACAGAAACATTTCTACACAGAAAAATGTATTCTTGTGTAACCATAAAATCTTCCCTTAGACATATTAAAATATTGAAATTCTCTGCCCGCAAAATACTGCATTCAGTGGCCATTTAATGTTAAAAAACAGACACAAAATGCACATTTTAATTGATGCCAATTTGAACAATCTGTATGAGAGACATAACTGGGCTCTCTGTCTGTCTGCAGGTACGATCCATGGATGAGCTGAACCATGACTTTCAGGCTCTGGCCCTGGAGGGACGCGCCATGGGAGAGGTGAGACATTAGGTTTGACGGTCGTGTATGGTCTAGAAAAAGGTGACCATGTAACTTTAATACCTCATCTGATAATGGAGCATTACTAGAGGTTACTAGAGGTGGACCGATTTAATTGATTTGGCTGATGGGACGTTTTACAAACTATCGTTATCGGCGGAACTGTGCTCTGATAGTGGCCGATGGCTGCACAGCCGCCACCATTCATGTGGGGACGTACATCACCGTTTTGCATGGAGGCTCCATAAACAAAGTCAAGGTAGAGGGTGAGAAAAAAGGTTATCACTCGAACATATAATGCAGCACTGTCAGCTCTTTGTCCACGATATAAGACTGGCAGACAGAGAGGAAAATAAATAATTCACTGTAACTTTAACTTGCTTACTGTACCAATTTGGCGTTCTCTCTTCCAAATAATCCAGCCACGTAACCATCTGTTCATGAAATTAAATTGCACACTTTAGGATCCTCCTTACCCCGGGAATATGCACCAACATTAATGGTTGGCAAGAGTGGCGTTTAACAATGTACGAAATGCGCAACAGCAGTAATCCAGGCCAGTCGTACTGTAAGCCACAGAACAGCGCATCGCCCATTGTAAACAAATAGAACGTATTCCAGCGATGTAATCCTCCAAATCACACTTCAGGATATTCTCTTACAAATTATTAAATTCGGAGTGACAAAAAGTAGCCGATTAGACTGCTGCAGAAGTAAAGAAGATATTGGGCAATTAATCGTCTATCGTTATTTTATTGGCCTTTTAAAAATACACTATCGGTCAACCTCTAGTGGTTTCTCGTGGCATGTCAGCACAGTGTTGATATTTAGACTTCGGATTAAATTTACTGGATTTGAAGTCTGTCAAATGCTGTATCTGATCAGTTGACATGAAAATGGATGCCCTGTATTTTGTGGCACCTGGCTGAACAAACACGATAGCTGCTGTTGCTCACAGAACGTCAAACTTGAAAAACAGGAAATCCGAGGAAAAAGAAATGGATCAGTTGCTCAGTGGAAGGCCTTTGAGCCAAAAGTGGCGTGGACTTGTGCTGGCATTGTTGTTCCTCAATGAAAAGCGCTGAAAGATGAGAAGAGACTGAGCAGAGATGTTTTGTTGTTGTTTTAGAAGCTGGTTGGACTGGCTGTTGGCATAAACAGTCTACACTCAGTCATTCTGTTAATGTTGGACAAGTGCCTACAATTAGTTTTGGCTCGTTGAGTTGTTGAACATAGTGCTGATGTACATTTGTTTGTATCTCATATTGAGTGGATATTGTTTGGCTGCTATAGACTAATATATCTGCAATGAGTTTTATTGATATGTTACCTAGAAATGGCACGCACATCTTCAGATATTTATCTGATTTGATGCAACCAAGAGTTTCCTGTTGCCAGAAGATACTGATCACATTTACAGAAACAACAAGGTCCTTTTTAAAAGCGAGAACTGTGATGACTGTAACGGACTGTAAAACTCAAATGAGCTGCTGATAAGGTGCTGGAGTCTCTCAGACTACGTTCAAACTCTTAGACCTAGTTCAAACTATTCAAAATAATTAGCGAAAGGAATTTTAATAATGGGCCCTAATTGTTTTATGGTTGCTCTTGACACTGGCTTCAATTGTGGCAGTGTGTTTTTGTGTTTCTGATTCACTCATCCAGTAAGTGGGCTGTACTTTGTTTGTATGGGGTGTGGGAAATTGCAATGCAGCACTGGCAGCTTAACACTAAAAAATACATTCTAATCACTTATGTATATACTTTTTATTTATTTTTCCTTTTCTGTCATGTGCTTGCAATATCTGTGCAACCATTTTTACCTGGTCTTTTTTTCCCTTTTCCTCCTCTTTCTCCTCTGTTTTCCTGTGTCTTTGTAGCAGCTGCTAACTGGTAAGAAGTTCTGGGAGACGGATGACTCTGGGAAGGATGGACCAAAAGGGATCTTTCTGGACCAGTGGAGGGACAGTGCATGGGGTGCCTCAGGTATAAACCAGTCTGGCTTATGTTTGTGATAATAATGCAGGAACGCTTGTGAAACATGGCAGTTTTGTTTCACAAGCACATCGAGAAACCACCAGAACAATCACCGTGTGGTGTTGAAAACATATATTTAGAGTCGTGTCAGAATCAAAAAGTGAAAACACCCTTAATGTTCTCCCAGATGATGATGAGATTTGAGATTTCTGTTGCGTCATATCAACACAATGCAGTTATTTCTGTAAACATGATGACTAAAGAAATATCTCTGCACCTCAGAAGAAGTCTGACACCTCACTTGTGTATCAGTTTGTAGCTGTGGAGTAACTGATACAGAAGAGCTCATTTGTAGAGTGAAATGTTTCTGGTAGTTTTAACTTTTGTAGTTTTAACAAATTGTGCATTAAGGCCTGTGTCCATATAGCATTTTTTTTTTTATTCTGAGCGCCAGCGTCTTTTTTTAATTGTTCCCAGCGAGGAGAAAGCATATTTGGCCGCCTCGAGAAAAAGTGCTGCACCCAGCGTCTTATTTTCTGAGCGCTCCGCCTTCTTTGTGCAGTCGTCCCAGCGGTTCTGGTTGAAAATCTCTGAACTTTTCAGAAAAACGCAGGTGATGTCACTGTAGAAAATGGAGGAGAATCTGTTTTGGCTGTGTCTGTCTGTCCTGAGATTTATATGTCAGACAGACGTTATCATAACAAACACCGAAAAGCCTATGCTGGGTGGACACTGAATGTTGCTGGTGAGTGTTCCTCGTCCTCCTTGCTCTACGGCTGCAAGATTGAGTGGTGACAAAGCTCATTCATACAAAGTATGAGGGCAAGCATCCTCCAGTTGGTGCTCATGGTGAAAAAACAATGTCAAACAAAGGGATAGTAGACCAAATACATAATAAAAAGCAAAGGGGCTATGCTAGTCTATCATGCAATGGTGGTGATATGTTATCAAGATATTGTTGTCATAGAAACATAAAAAAAGCACTGGGATGGAGAGCCCTCCAGCCCCCTGCGGCCGCCTTTCTGACAGAAAAAGATGGATCTTGCAGGACAGTACAAGACATCATGTTTTCATAAAACTGATGGCATGTAATCTGCATTTGGCCACATTGCTGATGATGTATAGCTTAATATCACATACAGCATCCCATGAAATGAACAGCTTCTGACCCAGTTCTGATCCAGTCTTAATTTTGCTAAGAAGACAATGAAATCCTCTCAAAAAATACCTTTGCTCATAATGGGGGAAAAATGTGAGAAACCTCATTAGAGGCAATTCAGGTTCCACTAATGCAGCTGTAGGCGAGAGAGACTATTAACAAAAACTGAACTAAAGGTTTTAACAGAAGAAATTAAAAACCCAGGAGGTCTATAACCCATCAATGGGATTATAATTAGACTGATACGATTAAAGTCCAATAAAAGACGTCCTGTAAAATAAGTCCAAAAATTGGTCCAATAGGACTTGTTAAACGTCCATTATTAGATCCAACAGCCCGTCTTCACTTCACTCCAAAGCCGGGTTTGTGCTCGCCTTAGTGTCCCCGGCGTGAGGGTGCACCAGCCAAAAATGACATCACGTATTGTGCGTAAAGCGCGAAGGCTCCGCAAGCAGTCACAGTGCCTGTTGGTGCACCTTTTGAGTTTTTGTAACTAGGCGCTTGCTGCATGCTAAGGGGCTTCTCAGACATGACGGCGAAGAGAAGATAAAAGCAAATAACTTAAATTAAGAAGTAATATAATGAAATAGAAAGACGGACAATTTGTTTTTAAATGCTTTAAAAGCAGGAGATCTTTTTTTGCCAGCAAAATTGTTTACAGGATATTAAACCTTTCAAACTTTGTTTCATTATAATACATTTAATACTTGACTCCTTTCTTTTCAGGGATTGTATAAAGGTGATAAAATATGTCCATGAATATGAGATATGAGTTTACAGTTAATTACAAGTCCTCCTCTGCATTGAGGAGTTGGGTTTACGGCGTTTTGCCGGTCACACTCGTTGACTTCTGGCTTGTTCACAGAACATTTTGTTTGTATGCCCGCTGGTGTTTCGGAGAATACTGCAAAGAACAACGCGCTGAACATAAACGCCTTTTGTGCGTGCTCGTGCGCGCAGCATCTGTGGAGGTCTGCGCCATGAGCATAAACAAGCTTTAGTTATAGCTGGACATGTCTTTTGCAGAGCATGTGTACCAAGTAGTTCATAGGCTCCTGGCGTCACCGTCTGAGCAAAATGTGATGTGTGGAAAAGTGGAAAATGCAGTCATGGCTCTGTGATAACTTATAAAAATATTTATAATGTAAAGTTAAAATAACCCCTTCAATATCACGTTAATGGTGCTTATGTGTTGGAAGCGATCACTTTCATGCCTGAACAGTTTGTGGAGCAAATGTGGCGTTCCCCCGTGTATGAATGTTATTTAACAGTCCCACTTCCTAACATGTTAGATCACTCGGTGTCTCAGCCAATCATGGTGTCCCGTCGGCCAGGGCAAGGTTTCCATGGCGGTGGTGAAGTCGGGGTGGGCTCGGTGATGTCACCGCGCTCTGAGAGCGGAGGGCTGGGAGTTAGCATGGTGGAGTACGTCCTCTCCTCCTCGCCGGCTGACAAGCTGGATTCCTGCCTCCGAAAAGGACCTTATGTAAATCCTCTTCTCTTTTACATTTTCACATTTCCTTACAATCAGTTGAATTTCTCTTCTGCATCACTATTTCTAATCGTAACGACCATCACACCTTAACCTCGACACCCCATCTGTCTTTTTTTTCGTCAGCCTGTGATTGTCAAACTGGGACAGGTCTTACTGTGCCCATGTCAGTCTGTCCTTCCCACTCTGTACCTTTTGTGTGCGTTTGCCATCTGTCACTGTCAGATTATCAGCACATCTATTTCTCCGTTTTTTACCGTGTCCGTTATATTTCTTGTCTCTCTCCGTCACACAGGGGCAGAGGGATGGAGAGGTGGAGGAGGAGAAGAGGGAGAAGCCAAAGGCAACGTTTGAAGGAGAGAAACTGAAAGAGTTGACAGAAGTTGAAGTTGATGTCATCAACGACGTCATCAACCCCAACGGGCTGCCCGTGCAGAACGGCCTTGACGTCGACGTCAAAGAGTTTGGGTAGGACTCGGCGTGACAGAGACACACATTCTCACAACTTGAAATGCTTCTTTAGATGTAAACTGAACTCCTCCTCCTTTCTCCCCCCTGCAGTCGTCCCCAAGGCAACATGCCGATCCCAGGTCCCGAGGGTGACCTGCTTGGAGGTCCCGGGGGTGTAGGGGCTGATGGCATGACATCCCTGGGAGGTGGAGGCCCCAAACCTCCTGAGGACTTCTCTGGCGTGGAACAAGGAGGTGTCACCATGGACCCCATGGAGTCAGTGATGGAGCCGCTCCAGTTTGACTACAACTCCCAGATGCCCATGGACTCTGCGCCCACCGTGGGCTTATTCGATTACGCCAACCAGCAGCAGGTAATTAGTATAAAGGGCTGTAAAATGGCTAGGAATCGAGGATTCTACCAATTATTCAATCGATTAATTGAATAATCTTAATATTATTAAAGAGAAATAGTAAATATACAAAAAGAGAAAAATAAGACGGGTCTCTTAAAATGAACAACTAATTGGTTTCCTTTTTAGAAAAATCAACATTTGTGTTGCTTAAGTTGCATATAATAATATTATCGGTCAAAACTAAACCCATTTAGTGCATTTAAGTGCCATATTACATTCTGGGTTTAAAATGAAACATTTTCTGAAATGCAGACAAATAAATAGAAACAATATCATTTCAAATTACTTTAAAAAAAAAAAAGCTACACATCTTAGGCCCCTATCAGACTGAGCACATTTTGGCAGTCTGGGGCGCCTTTTAGTAATTGTTTTCAATGAGAGTGACGCGTTTTACGCGCTACTTTTCAATTCAATTCAAATTATTTTTGTATAGCGTCAAGTCACAACAGAAGTTATCTCAAGACGCTTTATATATAGAGCAGGTCTTAGACCGTACACCATAGATTAGAGACCCAACAATATCCAAAAAACGCACTGAGGCCAGGAAAAACTCCCCGATTAGTGGGAAGAAACCTGGAGCAGAACCGGGCTCAGGGTGGGCGGCCATCTGCCGAGACCGGCTGGGGGGATAGATAGATAGATTGAGAGAGAGAGAGAGAGAGAGAGAGAGAGAGTTGCCGAGCGCCTCACGTTTATCCGCCTTGCATTTTTACAGGAGCACCCTGAACGCCTCGAGTTGGAAAAAAAAAATCAACGCGCCCAGCGTCATTAGTGTTTATTCTCATTGTGGGGACTTTTGCTGAATACCTGGAGCTATATGATTCTGAAAACATTTGAGGCGAGAAATAGGCATTACACTAACAGAATGTTGATTCATATTTGATCAGCAATGCCTAGTTTGACCGTTTGATCGGAATTCGCGAGTGATTGACTCGTGGCTCTCATAGATGGAAGCTGGACGGCAGGCTCCAGCTCGGCTCTGATTGGTTGTTTTCTTCCGGTCTGTGAAATCCTGCAGATGCCGTTAGGAGCACCGGAGGATACAGAGTCACATGCAGTACTGTCAGGATATAGTGACTGTCTTATTAAAATAACTTTTTTTAAATCATATTTGCTCCATTGGTCCATGGTTTGTGTTAAGCTTACATTAGCACTCATTCAGTGGTTGCCTAGCAACAACATTTGAAAAAAGACGCAGCAAACTGCAAAAAACACTCTGACCGGGCTACAAAAAAGCAGTGCGATGCGCCTTGTGTTTTCCACCTGCAAAACGCGCTCCATCTGATCAGGACCTGATGAACTAGTAGTCCTATGCAGGTTCTTTAACTTTAGCTGATCGAACTATGATGATGTGTTCAAATTCAAAATTTCAGGGATCTTGCTCCCTGTACGCTTCCGCTGCACGTCTCTCCTCTCTGTCGCGCTGCTGCGGACTGAGGTTGCGCGAGTCATCTTAATGCCTAGTTCACACTATACAACTTTAGCCCTTGTTTTTCCGCTCCCCGACAGTTTTTGGAGCTCCCTGACAAAATCCCCAGATCAGAGGCAAATTGGCGTTGGCTCAAGCGCCAATGTGTGAGCTGCTCACATTCAAGATACGGGGTGAGGGGAAACATGGAGGAGGGGAACACAGAGCAAATTTGTTGTTGCATCTAGAGGAATAAATAGTAAAAAATAAAGTGTGTGGAAACCGGTGGCAACGTTCTTACATATGGTATCAGGTCATTTACTGTGTATTTTTCGCCTAAGTTTTCGTGACAAAACCTAGTTTGGAGACCTCATTGTGGATTCTTTCCGGTGAAAGATCTTGTAGTATGTGTGACTTCCCGTCAGTCATGTAGTGTGAAAACCACAACGACTTAAAGACTCACAATTACAAGACAGCAAGTTATGTAGTGTGAACAGTACAGCAATCTGACGACTTGGAAATTTGTGTAGTGTGAACTTGGCTGAAACTGAAATGAACGTCTGGGCACGAAACCGCTACAGGAGCTATATCCACTATTACAAATAAAATGATGTCTGTCATCTTATCAATCGTGACGTTCTTTCGCCAGAAATGAGTGTGTTCCATAGAGTATAAAAGTAAGGGCGTCGCTCTCTCTCTCTCTCTCTCTCACTCTCACACTCACCTCTCTTTCTCTTGGGTCCGTGCTGTCCAGCAGCATTACTCAATTACAACTATCCAAATCAATAATTGTTTTGGGATTGCTTCACAGCCCTCGTGTCCACCTTCAGTTGCACCTGTAAAATCAATCTGTACACCGCCGATGGTGCCTTCGCAAACCGTGGCAGAAGCTGATTTTCAGTAATCGATTCAGCCCTAGTAAGTATACAAACATTTGCGGTCAGCTCTGCATGAGATTAAAGTGTGATTCACCCGTAGTTCTGTCGTTTGCAGCTGTTTCAGAGAAACAACGCTCTGGCGGTGCAGCAGTTAACAGCAGCCCAGCAACAGCAGTACGCCTTGGCAGCAGCACAGCAGTCTCACATTGGTAAGAGAGAGAGAGTCAACATCTCATTTGTTATTTGACAAGTTTGTTACATTTCATTCATTTGTCACAGTCAGCGTCCTCTTAACACAAATTAAAGGAAAATTCTCATTTTTTTTTAACAACATTTTTCTTATTTTAGTAGCTTTTGCCATCAATCTTATTGATTTATAACATTTTACTCACTAGTTTAGTAGTGATGGGAATGCTAACCACCGTACATCACTATACACAGCTTTACAACAGAATGGAAAGTGCAACCACCCGATTTTACACAGGAATCATGTTATCTAAGCCATTTATTTGCAAGTTAAAAAAACAAAGGTAACTTCACCTGAAATGTCCGGCCAAAAGTAAGACTCCAATAATTATAGTATTTTAATATTTGATAGCAGGTGGAGGATGAGCACATGGTAACTTCTTTATGTACTGTTGGATAGTTTAATCTCTAGCACAGTATCATATTTTATAACTGATCACATGTTTTCTTTGTAAAATCTTAATCTG